>NC_091283.1:736981392-737587392 GCF_032444005.1 Ranitomeya imitator
GTGTGGTTAGGGTTACCGTTGGAATTAGGGTTAGGGGTGTGTTTAGATTAGGGTTTCAGTTATAATTGGGGGGTTTCCACTGTTTCGGCACATCAGGGGCTCTCCAAACACGACATGGCGTCCGATCTCAATTCCAGCCAATTCTGCGTTGAAAAAGTAAAACAGTGCTCCTTCCCTTCCGAGCTCTCCTGTGTGCCCAAACAGGGGTTTACCCCAACATATGGGGTATCAGCGTACTCAGGACAAATTGGACAACAACTTTTGTGGACCAATTTCTCCTGTTACCCTTGGGAAAATACAAAACTGTGGGCTAAAAAATAATTTTTGTGGGAAAACAAAAAGATTTTTTATTTTCACGGCTCTGCGTTATAAACTGTAGTGAAACACTTGGGGGTTCAAAGTTCTCACAACACATCTAGATAAGTTCATTGAGGGGTCTAGTTTCCAATATGGGGTCACTTGTGGGGGGTTTCTACTGTTTAGGTACATTAGGGGCTCTGCAAACGCAATGTGACGCCTGCAGACCAATCCATCTAAGTCTGCATTCCAAATGATGCTCCTTCCCTTCCGAGCCCTCCCATGCGCCCAAACGGTGGTTCCCCCCCACATATCGGGTATCAGCGTACTCAGGACAAATTGGACAACAACATTTAGGGTCCAATTTCTCCTGCTAACCTTGGAAAAATACAAAACTGGGGGCTAAAATATAATTTTTGTGGAAAAAAAAATATTTTTTATTTGCATGGCTCTGCGTTATAAACTGTAGTGAAATACTTGGGGGTTCAAAGCTCTCACAACACATCAAGATGAGTTCCTTAGGGGGTCTACTTTCCAAAATGGTGTCACTTGTGGGGGGTTTCTACTGTTTAGGTACATTAGGGGCTCTGCAAACGCAATGTGACGCCTGCAGACCATTCCATCTAAGTCTGCATTCCAAATGGCGCTCCTTCCCTTCCGAACCCTCCCATGCGCCCAAACGGTGGTTCCCCCCCACATATGGGGTATCAGCGTACTCAGGACAAATTGGACAACAACTTTTGGGGTCCAATTTCTCCTGTTACCCTAGGGAAAATACAAAACTGGGGGCTAAAAAATAATTTTTGTGGGAAAAAAATTTTGTTTTATTTTTATGGCTCTGCATTATAAACTTCTGTGAAGCCCTTGGTGGGTCAAAGTGCTCACCACACATCCAGATAAGTTCCTTAGGGGGTCTACTTTCCAAAATGGTGTCACTTGTGGGGGGTTTCAATGTTTAGGCACATCAGTGGCTCTCCAAACGCAACATGGCGTCCCATCTCAATTCCTGTCAATTTTGCATTGAAAAGTCAAACGGCGCTCCTTCCCTTCCAAGCTCTCCCATGCGCCCAAACAGTGGTTTACTGCCACATATGGGGTATCAGCGTACTCGGGACAAATTGGACAACAACTTTTGAGGTCCAATTTCTTCTCTTACCCTTGGAAAAATAAAAAATTGGGGGCAAAAATATAATTTTTGTGAAAAAATATGATTTTTTATTTTTACGGTTCTGCATTATAAACTTCTGTGAAGCACTTGGTGGGTCAAAGTGCTCACCACACCTCTAGATAAGTTCCTTAGGGGGTCTACTTTCCAAAATGGTGTCACTTGTGGGGGGTTTCAATGTTTAGGCACATCAGTGGCTCTCCAAACGCAACATGGCGTCCCATCTCAATTTCTGTCAATTTTGCATTGAAAAGTCAAACTGCGCTCCTTCCCTTCCGAGCTCTCCCATGCGCCCAAACAGTGGTTTACTGCCACATATGGGGTATCGGCGTACTCAGGACAAATTGGACAACAACTTTTGAGGTCCAATTTCTTCTCTTACCCTTGGAAAAATAAAACAAATTGGAGCTGAAGTAAATTTTTTGTGTAAAAAAGTTAAATGTTCATTTTTATTTAAACATTCCAAAAATTCCTATTAAACACCTGAAGGGTTAATAAATTTCTTGAATGTGGTTTTGAGCACCTTGAGGGGTGCAGTTTTTAGAATGGTGTCACACTTGGGCATTTTCTATCATATAGACCCCTCAAAATGACTTCAAATGAGACGTGGTCCCTAAAAAAAAAATGGTGTTGTAAAAATGAGAAATTGCTGGTCAACTTTTAACCCTTATAACTCCCTAACAAAAAAAAAAATTGGTTCCAAAATTGTGCTGATGTAAAGGAGACATGTGGGAAATGTTACTTATTAAGTATTTTGTGTGACATATCTCTGTGATTTAATTGCATAAAAATTCAAAGTTTGAAAATTGCGAAATTTTCAAAATTTTCGCCAAATTTCCGTTTTTTTCACAAATAAACGCAGGTACTATCAAAGAAATTTTACCACTATCATGAAGTACAATATGTCACGAGAAAACAATGTCAGAATCACCAGGATCCGTTGAAGCGTTTCGGAGTTATAACCTCATAAAGGGACAGTGGTCAGAATTGTAAAAATTGGCCTGGTCATTCACGTGCAAACCACCCTTGGGGGTAAAGGGGTTAACGATCAGGTTAATCCTTTTTATTTATTCATAGTGCGGATGATTCTGAATACAGTGATACCAAATATGTGTATGTTTTTATTGTGTTATTTTGAATGGGGTGAAAGGGGGGGCGATTTGAACTTTAATTTTATATATATATATATATATATATGTATACATATATATATATATATATATATATGTTTTTCTTATTTTTTTTACTTTTGGCATGCTTCAATAGTCTCCATAGGAGACTGGAAGGCGCCATAGCCCGACCGACTCTGCTACATACAGGCGATGGTCAGATCACCTGTATGTAGTAGAATTGCTCACTTGCTATGAGTGCCGACCACTGGGTTGAGACCTCTGGTTGTCATGCCAATCCACCGGTGACCCGCGATCACGTGACGGGAATCACTGGTGGGTGGATTTCTGGCACGCATGCATGTTAAATGCCACTGTCAGTGTTTGACAATGGCATTTAATGGGTCAATAGCCGAAGGTGGATCGCTATTCCACCCGCTGCTATTTCGTGCGCATGTCAGCCATTGAAAACAGCTAACATGTATCGGGAAAGATGTGGGCTCACTGCCAGAGCCCACATCAAAGGGAGGGAGTCTGACATTGGTGTAAATGTACACCCAATGTCAGAAAGGGGTTAAAAGAAGTTGCAACTTTAAGCATATTGAATGGATATATTTCCATCCATTATATATCTATATAAAATGTCTGAATACAATCACAGCTCAGTTGAAGACACATTTTATTTTTATTTTCAACAAATTCACTAAAATTTCTTCGCTCATGCACTTTAGTGTACAGTAGAATAACAAAATTTAGCCAAGTCAGGGTGTTATATCTTTTTAACATGTCACATGGAAGATGCAGTAAACATGTTTTAGTTATGTGGGGTTTAAATAATGTTCTGGATAGAGATATAGATACATTAAATGCATTCTCTAAGAAGATGGAATTGGGTCTAATGAACTACTGGGGGAAAGGGACAAGCTGTGTGCGCAATAGGAAGAAGGGAGTGACTAACAGTCATGACTGCTTGAAGCTTATCTCTTCTTAGGGTACTTTCACATTGCGTCTAGGGTCACATTCGCTGGTCCCATCGGGGCATGCATCCAATCCCTCAGTAAAATAGGATCCGGAGTTACAGTGGAGAGAATAATTATTTGATACACTGTCGATTTTGCAAGCTTTCCTACCTACAAAGAATCGAGAGGTCTGTGATTTTTATCATAGGTACATTTCAACTGTGAGAGACAGAATCTTAAAGAAAAATTCAGAAAATCAGAAAATCACATTGTATGATTTTTATATAATTAATTTGCATTTTATTGAATGAAATATGTATTTGATACAATAAAAAGCAACTTAATATTTGGCACAGAAACTTTTGTTTGCAATTGCAGAGGTCAGACGTATCCTGTAGTTCTTGTCCAAGTTTGCGCACACTGCAGTAGTGATTTTGGCCCACTCCTCCATACAGATCTTCTCCAGATCTTTCAGGTTTCGGGGCTGTTGCTGGGCAATGTTGAGTTTTAGTTCCTTCCAAAGATTTTCTATTGGGTTCAGGTCTGGAGACTGGCTAAGCCACTTGAAATGTTTGTTACGGAACCACTCCTTAGTTGCCCTGGCTGTGTGTTTTGGGCCTTTATCATGCAGGAAGACCCAGCCACAACCCATCTTCAGTGCTGTTACTGAGGGGTGGAGGTTTTTGGCCAAAATCTCTCGATACATGACCCCATCCATTCTCCCTTCATTATGGTGCAGTCGTCCTGTTCCCTTTGCAGAAAGTGTGATGTTTACCCCGCCATGCTTCACATTTGTGATGGTGCTCTTATGGTTGTACTCATCCTTCTTCTTCCTCCAAACATGGAAATAGGAGTTGATATCAAAAAGTTCTATTTTGGTCTCATCTGACCACATGACTTTCTCCCATCATCCAGATGGTCATTGATGAACTTCTAATGGGCCTGGACAAGTGCTGGCGTGAGCAGGGTGACCTTGAATGCCTTGCATGATTTGAATCCATGACAACTTAGTGTATTACTAATGGTAATGTTTGAGAATGTGGTCCCAGCTCTTTTCGGGTCACTGACCATGTCCTCCTATGTAGTTCTGGGCTGATTTCTGACTTTTCTCAGAATCATCCTTACCCAACGGGGTGAAATCTTACATGGAGCCCCAGAATGAGGAAGATTGACAGTCATCTTGTTTTTCTTCCATTTCCTAATAATTGTGCCAACAGTTGTTGGCTTCTCACCAAGCTGCTTGCCTTTTGTCCTGAAGCTCATCCCAACCTTGTCCAGGTCATTGTTCTTAAACAGCTCTTTGGTCTTGGCCAAGGTGGAGAGGTTGGAGTGTGATTGAGTCTGTGGATA
Source organism: Ranitomeya imitator (assembly GCF_032444005.1). Lineage (NCBI taxonomy): Eukaryota > Metazoa > Chordata > Amphibia > Anura > Dendrobatidae > Ranitomeya > Ranitomeya imitator. The sequence goes on from NC_091283.1 coordinate 736,986,273, forward strand.
ATTGTCTTTTATACAGGTAATGATTTAAAACTGGTGTAATGAATACAGTTAATGAGTGCAGAGTATGAGGGCTTCTTAAAGAAAAACTAACAGGTCTGTGAGAGTCACAATTCTCATCGGTTGGTAGGTGAGCAAATACTTATTTCATGCAGTAAAATTACATTTAAGTATCTAAAAATCATACAATGTGATTTTCTGTTTTTATTTTTAGATCCTGTCTGTCACAGTTGAAATGTACTTACGATAACAATTACAGACCTCTCCATTCCTTGTAGGTGGGAAAACTTGCAAAGTTGGCAGTGTATCCAATACTTATTTTCCCCGCTGGAGGCAGACACATTACGCAGGCTAATACATCTGAGTGCCTGCCTCATTTAGACATACACTCCCCAAAACAATACACAGAAGAGTGGTGAGCGGACTTTTGCTCTGCCATCACCATGACAGTCTATGGCTCCGCCGGTGCATAAGTACGAACCCTGTTTTGCGATGGAAGTTCAGACGTGTACCCCTACAGGGCCACTAAATGCAATGTGAAAGCTCCCTTAGAGTAAAGAGATCAGTAGTGTTAAAATTCAACATTCCCAAGCTGTCTTTTCCCTGGCATCTGGCAATTATACACATTAGATTTTTGGCTTCTACGCCAACAAATTTCTGTTTGGGTTATGCTCATCCATTGTACAGTCGCCTTTAAATGGAAGGTCATTTGTGGGGAAACAAATATTTAAACTGTTTATTTTTATTACTAATAACATTTGTTGTTCTTTATTTTTCAGGTTTGGCTTACAACAGACTACCATTTTTCTTAAATTACTTCTTTGATACATACTTGCTAATTAATGAAGACACGCCTGTTGGTAAGTTTACAAAGATTTACTCCATGTTTCATAGTACAGGTTCTGAGTTAAACTGCAGCCAAAATATTTTATGGATAAGAGATGTTAAAATGTAATAACAATATGCCAACTTTCATTAGAAATCCATTGTGAACTATTCTGCTGACCCCTGTAAATAATGTCCTAGAAAGCGGGATCAAAAATACTTGAAATCACAAAAAAATAATACTTTGTAATACAACAACAGTTTCGAATACCAGTCCTCAATGGTATGCTGATAAGTGATAATGCCTTATAGTGGTGATTACCCTGGTGTGAAATGCTTTCATCAATGAAGCTATAATGTTTTGTGTGCTGACCATACTACCTTATAAGCTATAAGTGATGCCCACATGTGGTAGTGTTAATTTAGGGACTCGCATGCCTATAAGTACCATCGATGAGGATCGCAAACCTTATAAAGATCCAAGCAATATCTGGCATCCTATATAAGCTTTATCTATGTGCAAATATACTAATAAACAGCCACCCCATCATCAATCCTGGGTGTCGCAGTGGCTGTTCATCAGTATACTGTATCCATACAACCTTAGCCATTACCACTCCAAACTGGGGTCTGAACCTGTATTTGTATCGGTAATATGGTGCCCTTCAACAATTTAATCTACATTTAAGAGTATCTTTCATTTTTCTCCAAGCATGACCCATCCTATACAACTAAGCTATAACAGACATGGTTTTTGTCATGCTTTTATAATACAAACAATATCACATGAACGTAAGATACACATGAAGCCAAACTATGATGTCAGCCAGCAGTCGTTTCTATAATGAAACTGACATATGATATTTCCGATAGATCTTATACATAAACTATAAGGATATGTTCTGCCTTAAAATGCTGTCCAACTCATGGACTCTGGATTTAAAGTTAGTCATTTCTGGTAAATCTAGTTATTGAATGTGAAGAGGCAGGTCATTTCTTCATACATATGACATGGGTGTTTTTCATAAGTGCAACAATAATTCCAATCCAGTTGTGTACTTGCTCAGTTTCACCTTTGATGCTAGTGCATATTGGTATCTACTATATAATTGTCTAAGGGTCACTTCCGTCTTTCTGTCTGTCTGTCCTTCTGTCTGTCACGGATATTCATTGGTCGTGGCCTTTGTCTGTCATGGAATCCAAGTTGCTGATTGGTCTCGCCAGCTGCCTGTTATGGCTGCCGCGACCAATCAGCGACGGCCACAGTCCGATTAGTCCTTCCCTACTTCCCTGCAGTCAGGTGCTCACCGCCCGCTCCATACTCCCAGCAGTTACCGCTCACACAGGGTTAATGCTAGTGGTAACGGACCGCGTTATGCCACGGGTAACTCACTCCGTTACTACCGCTATTAACCCTGTGTGACCAAGATTTTACTATTGATGGTGCCTATGCAGTGTCAATAGTAAAAGATCTAATTTTAAAAATAATTAAAAAAATAAAAAATCATCATATACTCACCATCCGGCACCTTTCCCACTCTTCGCAACGTTCCGGTGCTAAGGATTGTATGCGACAAGGACCTTCCATGATGTCACGGTCATGTGACCCCGACGTCATCACAGGTCCTGTGCGCCTGCGCGAGAAGGACCATCCATAATGTCACGGTCATGTGACCGCGACATCATCACAGGTCCTGCACGCCTACGTGAGAAGGACCTGCCATGACGTCACGGTCATGTGACCGCGACGTCATCACACCCTGGGACCGGAAGCTGGCGATAGAACTACAAGGGGCCCTCGGATCGGAAGGTGAGTATATGTTTATTTTTTATTTTTTAACCTGTGACATACGTGGCTGGGCAATATACTACGTAGCTGGGCAATATACTACGTGGCTCTGTGCTGTATACTACGTCGCTGTGCAATATACTACGTGGCTTTGTGCTGTATACTATGTCACTGGGCAATATACTACGTAACTGGGCAATATACTACGAAACTGGGCAATATACTACATGGCTGGGGCAATATGCTCTGTGCTGTATACTACGTCGCTGGGCAATATACTATGTGTCTGGGCAATATACTATGTGACTGGCCAATATGCTATGTAGCTGGGCAATATAGTACGTGTCTGGGCAATATACTACCTAACTGGGCAATATACTACGTGGTTGCTGTATACTACGTCGCTGGGCAATATACTACGTACCTGGGCAATATACTACGTAACTGGGCAATATACTACGTGGCTAGGCAATATGCTCTGTGCTGTATACTACGTTTCTGGGCAATATACTACGTGGCTGGGAAATATACTACATGGCTGGGCAATATACTACATGGCTGGGCAATATACTAGGAGGACATGCATATTCTAGAATACCCAATGCGTTAGAATCAGGCCACCATCTAGTATGTAATATATACATAAGGGTTTACAAATTATTTTGCCTGACAATTGTACTTTTACATCATGATAATGTGCATAATACATTTTTACTGTTCTTGCATTTTCTATAATGCTAATTTTGTATGTAATGTCAGAAAGCCCCCCCCAAAAAACAAATATTAGCAGTTAATCAAAAAATCATGCGAAAAATCAGCTACATTGTAAGCACAAAGATTTATGCAAACTGTGAATTTTGAGTTGCATTACTACCATATAGACAATACTTGTAAAGTTTACCAAAATGGAGAGTTTCATATTAGATGGGTTGCGCTGTGGGAAATCACTAGTCATTTTTTTTTTAACAATGAGAAAGGTGCTGGTACAACAATGAAACACGATGGTACTAATAAAAACCTTATCTGAAGCTCAAAGGTTGTTCATTTCCCGCCCAAACGTGAAACTCTTCATTATGATATATACACATCTGGAAGATATGTACTGCAGCCATGGGAGAAGCAGAGTATGTTCACACTTAAACAGGTGTTATTTATTCACACAACACCACCAGGTAGGTGCAACCACCCCCTCAGTCGTGTTCTTTTTAAACGATACTGTCCTATTGTGTGCATTTTATCCTGTCTCTCTAAAGTTCTTCAATACTTATAAAGTTGACATACTTGGTGCACAAATTAGTTACAGTAATTCATGCATGCGCGACAGCCACAGCAAGACATACTTTATTTTGACAAGAACCTACACTGTTAGATTTATCTCTTGGGCCAAGGTCGACAAATTTAAAGAGCGGGTAGGATCTGACGCTGATTAGCCGTGAACTAATGAGAGGAGTGCTCAGTCAAATATGGACGCATTCATTACACCCAATGTTTGTACTGACTAACACGATTAAATGTGAACAGGTGCAAGCTCCTGCAACTGCAATAAATACAGGTGCTTCTCACAAAATGAAAATACCATCAAAAAGTTAATTTATTTCAGTTCTTCCATACAAAAAGTGAAACTCGTATATTATTTAGAGTCATTACAACAGAGTGATCTATTTAAGGCAGTCATTGACACACTCCACAAGGAGGGTAAGCCACAAAAAGTCATTGCTAAAGAAGCTGGCTGTTCACAGAGTGCTGTATCCAATCATATTAATGAACAATTGAGTGGAAGGAAAAAGTGTGGTAGAAAAAAGTGCACAAGAAATCGGGATAACCGCAGCCTTGAAAGGATTGTTAAGAAAAGGCCATTAAAAAATTAGGGGGAGATTCACAAGGAGTGGACTGCTGCTGGAGTCATTGCTTCACGAGCCACCACACACAGATGTATCCAGGACATGGGCTACAAGCATCGCATTCCTTGGGTCCAGCCACTCATGACCAATAGACAACGCCAGAAGCATCTTACCTGGGCCAAGGAGAAAAAGATCTGGACTGTTGCTCAGTGGTCCAAGGTGTTGTTTTTAGATGAAAGTAAATTTTGCATTTCATTTGGAAATCAAGGTCCTAGAGTCTGGAGGAAGAGTGGAGAGGCCACAATCCAAGCTGCTAGAGGTCTAGTGTGACGTTTCCACAATCAGTGATGGCTTGGGGAGCCATGTCATCTGCTGGTGTATGTCCACTATATTTTATCAAGACCAGTCAGCGCAGCCGTCTACCAGGATATTTTAGAGCACTTCATTCTTTCCTCTGCCGACAAGCTTTTTGGAGATGGAAATTTCATTCTTCAGCAGGACTTGGCACCTGTCCACACTGCCTGAAATGCCAATACTTGTTTCAAAAAGAAGATGAGAGACGCAAGACTCAACAATGCAGACAAGCTGGAGGCTGCTATCAAAGCAACCTGGACTTCTATAACCCCTCAGCAGAGCCACAGGCTGATCACCTCCATGCCATGCCACCACTCTTGCAGTAATTGATGCAAAAGGAGCCCCGACCGAGTATTGAGTGCATTTACTGAAGATACATTTCAGTAGGCCAACATTTCGGATTGTAAACTCATTTTTAAAGCTGGTGTTATAAAGTATTCTAATTTACTGAGATAATGACTTTTAGGTTTTCATTGGCTGTAAGCCATAGTCATCAACATTAACAGAAATAAACACTTGAAATAGATCTCTTTTTGTAATGACTCTATAATATATGAGTTTGACTTTTTTTATTGAAGAAAAGAAATAAATTAACTTTTGACGATATTCTAATTTTGTGACCAGCACCTGTACATAAAAAGGTATGCTGTGCTGTGGCTAGTAGACATAAAAAAATTGGGCAAATTGTGCACTAGGCACCTCAATTTTTAGTATGCCCACCAGCCACAACATGGCGTTGCTTTTTGTATGTTCTGTCAGTCATTGGCTGTTTTTAGTGTTGGATCATTCCTGCCCTTTAAATTTATAGGCTTTAGCAAAGCAAAGGTAGATACAGTTGAATCACCAAGGAACAATATAAAACTATAGAAGATTTAAAAAAAAAATAAGATTAATATATAATAATAGTAGTGATTGCCCTAGGTGTTAAAACAAGAAAGAAAAGTGGAAACCACTCATGACCAGAAACAAACTCAAACACCAGTATTATGGATGCACCAGGGAGACCAAACTGGATTATAAAATAATATCTTTATTAACTAATAGTAGCAATACAGAATTTAAAAAAAAAATAAAATAGACTGTTGTGCGAATCAGGACAGGAAATATAAAAAAAGTAAACCCAAAAACAAAATTCATATAAGTGCCACCAATGGGCATGTGCAAGGTAATGATTCCCCTTTAAGGAATATAGGCAATTCCCTGAAATTCTTGTGTCATTGTGCCAAAAAAAAGTTTAAAAAATGTATATATAAAAAATATACAAAAACAATATATAAACAATGAAAATAGCAATGGGTGGAGGTCACACACAAAAAAAGCCGTGCAAAATTGCAGAAAGTAATAAAGTGCTTAAGTGTGGAGGGGTGGAGCCACATATTCATCACTGTAATGGTCGGCACCACGTGACCGCTCATACAGGAGAAGCTGCGGCGAGGACAGGACGCTGCGAGGGAGCCGGGTGAGTATTTTATTAACAGCGGGGGGCGCACAGCAGGTGGGAGGGGGGTGGGGACAAGGATCTTTATTTTAAACACGAAAAAAAAAAAAAAAGGATTTTTCATATCTTCTATTCAGCGAACGCTGCCGGAGAGAAGATATGAATGGCGGTTTCAGCACCAGATGCAGGGGACAGCGCTTATCTCTAGCGCTGTCTCATGCACGGTCCGTGTGGTACCCAGTCGGCACACGGGCGGCACACGTGTGCCACACGGATGGCCTACGTGAGCTCACGGACACACGGACACGGATAATTCCGGTACCGATTTTTCCGGTACCGGAATTATCTGGACGTGTGAGACTGGCCTTACAAAGCAATAGTGTTTGCTTGTGTATATGTGTGTGTATATATACTGTAACTGTTTGTATATATGAACTATGCATAATTTTGTTTTATGCTAGGCTTGCCAACCTTGAAATTAAATATATCTACAAAAGTATTGAATATAATAAATGTTAGCTGCATTCTATAGTTCTATTCTTGGGTAGAAAATTGCTATCCTTCTTGGCCTTAGGGTAGAAAAATTGCAGTCATCCTAAAAATCACTGCTGTATGATTTATTCTTGCTTTTAAAACACAACATAGGAAAGCCTTCCTAACCACCCCTGATATAGAATGGAAGGCCAAATTCACAGATTAATGTGTATTTGTTTCATTTTTACAGAACTGTCTTTATTTGACTGTTTCAAATTAACCTCTTCGTGCTTAAACTTACAGTGATAGAAGGATGTATTCTCTTTACAGCGCTGTTAGGCTGTGTGCACACGTTGCAGATTTTTCGCAAACCGCAAACAAGCATACATTATGCATCCCATCATTCAGAATGAATTCCGCATTCTGTGAAAAAAAAACGCATCGCCGTAAAAAATGCAGCATGTTCATTAATTTTGCAGATTTTTTTGCGGATTTCCCACTATATCATTGCATTGGGGAATCTGCCGAAAAATCAGGAAAAAACTGCGAAAAAAACACATGCGGATTTCTTGCAGAAAATGTCCTGTTTTGCTCAGGAAATTTCTGCAAGAAATCCTGAACGTGTGCACATAGCCTAAATGTGCAGGGTAGAAATGTCATAGGCTCTACATCATCTGCAACAAGTGTAGGAGTGTCAGGTGCTTTACACAGCTAATGGCCTCCTTTAACCCCTTAGTGATGGAGTCAATTTTGAACTTAATGACCAGGCCAAATTTTTGAATGCTGGCCAGTGTCACTTCATGTAGAAATAATTCTGCTATGCTTCAATGTATGCCAGAAATTTTGGGATTATTTCTTTTTTCGTGACATGCTGTACTATTTTAGTGGTAAATTTAGGTTGATGCTTTTTGCATTTGTTTGTGAGAATATTGGAATATTAATGAATATTTAGTAAAATTTACAATTTTCAAACTTTCAATTTTTATATCCTTAAACCAATTAATAATAATAATAATAATAATAATAATAATAATAATAATGATAGTAACATTTCCTATATGTCTACTTTACATCTGCATAATTTTTCAAGCACCATTTTATTTTGTTAGGATGCTGGAGGGGTTAGTAGTTTAGTAGCAATTTCTTATTATTCAATAAATTTACAAAACCTGTTTCTTTAGGGACCTATTCAGATTTAAATAGACTTTGAGGGGCCTGTGTATTGGAAACTTCCCAAAAGTGATATGATTTTAAAAGTCTATACCCCTCAGTTACTTCAAACCTGCTGTCAGGAAATATTTTAACCCTTCAGGTGCTTCACAGGAATTAATGTAAAGAGGAATGAAAAAAATACATATACATTTTATCTCTAAAATGTTGCTTTAGCCCCAAATTTTTAACTTTTAAAAGAGACAGCATGAGAAAATGGACCATTAAATGTGTTAGGCTGGTTTCACACGTCAGTGGCTCCGGTACGTGTGGTGACAGTTTCCTCATGTACCGGAGACACTGACTCACGTAGACACTGACTCACGTAGACACATTAAAATAAATGTGTCTCTGCACATGTCAGCGTGTTTTCACGGACCGTGTGTCCGTTTGCAAACACGGAGACATGTCAGTGTTCGTGGGAGCGCATGGATCACATGGACCCATTAAAGTCAATGGGTCCATGTAAACACGTACCGCACATGGATGCTGTCCGTGTGCCATCCGTGTGCCGCCTGAGGACCACATGGAACAGCGCTACAGTAAGTGCTGTCCCCGGTGTGTGGGGCTGAAGCTGCCATTCATCCCTTCTGTCCTGCTCAGCTGAAAGCAGCACTCGCAGGAGAGAAGGGATGAAAGATCAAGTTATTTTTTTTGTTTAAATTAAAGTTTGGGGTCACCTCCCACCCCTCCCCACCCCCCTTGTGCCCGCCCGCTTGCAGAGAAATACTCACCGAGCTGTCGCGATGCCTCCTCTCAGAGCCGGCAGCTCATCCTGTGTGAGCGGTCACGTGGTACTGCTCATTACAGTGATGAATATGCGGCTCCACCTCCCAAAGCGCTGCTTTTTCCACTAAAATCTTGATTTAACCCCAAATTTATAACTATCACAATGAATAATAAGAGAAAACGGTTTCCATAATTTGTTATATAATTTCCCCTGAAAGCGATGATACTCCATATGCGGTCAAACATTGCTGTTTGCGCACATGGCAGGGCTTGGTAAGGGAAGAACACTATTTGTTTTTTGGAGAGTAAATTTGTAATGAAAAGATTGTGAATGCCATGTCGCATTTTCAGAGCCCTATGACATACCCAACCAGAGAATCACCCCACAAGTGACCCCAGTTTGGAAATTAGACCCCTCAAGGAATTCTTGTAGTGATGTACTGAACATTTTGAACCTACAGGCGATTCATAAAACTTTATAACATTTAGATGTAAAAACAAAAAAATAAGTTTTTTTTCCACTAAAATACTGTTTTAGCACCAAATTTCTAATTTACACGGGGTAATAGGAGAAAATGGACCCCCATAATTTGTTATACAATTTTAACTGAACATCGCAGTACCCCATATGTGGTTCGACATTACTGTTTGAGCTCACAGCAAGGATCGAATGGGAAGGAGCACTACTTGTCTTTTTAACGTGTGGATTCCATTTGAATAGATTGTGGGTTCCATTAGCCAAGCCCGCGATGTGCCAGAACATCTGAAACCCCCTCAAGTGACCTTTTATTGGAAACCTCAATACTTAAGGATTTTTTATAGGGGTATAGTGAGTATATTGAGCAAACAAGTGCATCACAGAATTTTATAACATTGAGACATGGAAATATAAAATTTTCATGGTAATTTTTTTTTTTAATTTATTGAAAATGTGTCAGTTACACAAGGGTAAATATGTGAAACTAGACCCCAAACTTGATTGCGCCATTTCCCTCAAATGTGGTGATGCACCATATGACATCAGAAACTACTGTTAGGCCGCACATTAGGGCTGAGAAGGCAAGAGTCCTATTTGGCTTTTGGAGCACAGACTTTGCTAGAATTGTTTGTGCGCAATATTTGCAGAGCCCCTAAGTTGTCAGAACAGCAGAAAAACCCGAAAACTGATCCCATTAAAGAAATTGCACATCTCAATAAATTAATCTATGGCTGCAGTGACTATTTTGTAACATTCGCGCCATGCTTTATTCTGGAGAATTGCAAATAATCCAGTTTTGTGACCATACATTGTGCTCGCATACAGTGTAGAGCCTCCATATATTGTAGGGTCCCTGTAAATTATACCTGTGATGGTTCTAAGGGTGAAAAAGTGGACCCTCTGGACTTCGACGATGAACCCCCCACGGACGAGCTGACCAGATAGACCACCCCCTATACAGGGAGAGTTAGGGGCAGGCCCGTGAGGGACTATCACCACGGAAGCTGGAGGACCGGGACGGGAAGAAACAAAGGACTGGCTGAGGCGGCAGGAACTCAGGATAGGTGAGTACTGCAGAGACATAGAACTGGCAGGTATGACAGGGACAAAAGAATAGCGAGAACTCTTGCAGCAACACAGTAACTGCTGAAGCACTGCAGAGGCACAGGAACTGATGAAGTACTGCAGCGGCACAGGTACTGATGGGAACACTGCAACAACACTAAGACTGGTGATATACTGTAGCTACACAGGACCTGGCGAGGTACTGCCGAGACACAGGGACTGATGGGGTACTGCAAATACAAGAACAACCCAGAGTCAGAGGGAACAGAACACACAGACTACGGGCGGCCAAGAGCACTAGTAGGCACGAATGATCATCAGGCACAGAGGGACGTCGGGAAGCAGTTTAAATACCTTAATGCAGCGCGGCACTTCCGGGTACTAGTCCTCCAGAACCATAGAGAGGACGATAAGGAGCGCCGACAGAAGATTAGAAGAGCGCGCAGTTCTGAACATGGCGTGCGCGCGTGCGCGAGTAGCAGAGGCCAGGAGTGAGCGCAGAGAGGAAGACGCTGCAGAGGGTGAGGCGCGCCGGGATGCTGAAGATAGGTAAGTATGAAAGGGTGGAGGAGACGGCAGCAGCGGCATGACAATACCCACTTTGTGTTTCTGGAGACAAGCAACCCATAAATTATTAAGTTCGCTCTTCCCTCTATGAAAATGCAAAACTTGTGGCTGCTTACTGTGGTTTAGGTGCAGTGGGCCTCAGGAAGGGGCATTTGGATTTGGGAGCACAGAATTCACTGGACTTTATTTGAAGGGGTGGGAGCCATGTTGCTTTTCCAGAGTCTGTTCAACCAGTAGTGTGGGAACCTCCTATATTTTGGCAGATGACAGACCTGAGTGGAGGCTGATTTTGTGTGAAGTAAGTTAGGTGTTTTGTTGGTAACATTTTGGGGTACATAATATTTTTTGTTCAGTTCTAGTATAAAGATGGGATCACAGTCTTGTGTTGTATGCTAAGTATTTACTTCAGGGTATCATTGTGAATCTCACAAAAATGTGATTCAGAACAACTCTAATGAGGCAAATGGAGACACTTTGGAGTCCGTCTGCTCATGTGGTATCCATATTTTTAGGCATGAATAAAACTGTAGTCATCCATACTTGTGCACGAAAAAGAAGCCTAAGAAACTGACACAAGAGGAGAAGAAAGACCAGAGTCCAAAGTGTCTCCATCTGCCTCATAAGTGAGTGGTTCCATCAGGGCTTTGTCTGAATCACGGTTTTGTGAATTTATACGGAAACCCTTTCTTAAGTGCTCAACGGCAAGCCCAGAATAAATATGAGCCAAGGGTCTGTTCCGCAGGACTGGCGCATAGCAAATGTGGTGCCAATATTCAAAAAGGGCTCTAAAAGTGAACCTGGAAATTATAGGCCAGTAAGTCTAACCTCTATTGTTGGTAAAATATTTGAAGGGTTTCTGAGGGATGTTATTCTGGATTATCTCAATGAGAATAACTGTTTAACTCCATATCAGCATGGGTTTATGAGAAATCGCTCCTGTCAAACCAATCTAATCAGTTTTTATGAAGAGGTAAGCTATAGACTGGACCACGGTGAGTCATTGGACGTGGTATATCTCGATTTTTCCAAAGCGTTTGATACCGTGCCGCACAAGAGGTTGGTACACAAAATGAGAATGCTTGGTCTGGGGGAAAATGTGTGTAAATGGGTTAGTAACTGGCTTAGTGATAGAAAGCAGAGGGTGGTTATAAATGGTATAGTCTCTAACTGGGTCGCTGTGACCAGTGGGGTACCGCAGGGGTCAGTATTGGGACCTGTTCTCTTCAACATATTCATTAATGATCTGGTAGAAGGTTTACACAGTAAAATATCGATATTTGCAGATGATACAAAACTATGTAAAGCAGTTAATACAAGAGAAGATAGTATTCTGCTACAGATGGATCTGGATAAGTTGGAAACTTGGGATGAAAGGTGGCAGATGAGGTTTAACAATGATAAATGTAAGGTTATACACATGGGAAGAGGGAATCAATATCACCATTACACACTGAACGGGAAACCACTGGGTAAATCTGACAGGGAGAAGGACTTGGGGATCCTAGTTAATGATAAACTTACCTGGAGCAGCCAGTGCCAGGCAGCAGCTGCCAAGGCAAACAGGATCATGGGGTGCATTAAAAGAGGTCTGGATACACATGATGAGAGCATTATACTGCCTCTGTACAAATCCCTAGTTAGACCGCACATGGAGTACTGTGTCCAGTTTTGGGCACCGGTGCTCAGGAAGGATATAATGGAACTAGAGAGAGTACAAAGGAGGGCAACAAAATTAATAAAGGGGATGGGAGAACTACAATACCCAGATAGATTAGCGAAATTAGGATTATTTAGTCTAGAAAAAAGACGACTGAGGGGCGATCTAATAACCATGTATAAGTATATAAGGGGACAATACAAATATCTCGCTGAGGATCTGTTTATACCAAGGAAGGTGACGGGCACAAGGGGGCATTCTTTGCGTCTGGAGGAGAGAAGGTTTTTCCACCAACATAGAAGAGGATTCTTTACTGTTAGAGCAGTGAGAATCTGGAATTGCTTGCCTGAGGAGGTGGTGATGGCGAACTCAGTCGAGGGGTTCAAGAGAGGCCTGGATGTCTTCCTGGAGCAGAACAATATTGTATCATACAATTATTAGGTTCTGTAGAAGGACGTAGATCTGGGGATTTATTATGATGGAATATAGGCTGAACTGGATGGACAAATGTCTTTTTTCGGCCTTACTAACTATGTTACTATGTTACTATGTAAGCCTTATTATGATTTTTGGGAGGTAGAATGAACACATGGACAGCCTGTGATAGCTTGATTAGGAAGAGCGGATGGCATTGCAAGCTCTCTGCAAATCTCGCTCATGGGTGCGGCTTTCTTCGCCACATCATTGCGCCTCTGTAGCATGGTGTACGCTTCACGGCTTCAGAGGAGGACTGGGCATATTTGAAAGTGATGAAGACATCTTCACATAATTAACATATGAGAAGTGAAGTTTCTAAAGATTTCACATTTATTTAGGTTAAACACTTTAAAGTGCTGGTTAGGCAGAGTATTTAACAAAAAATATACAAATGCTGGTGGGTTGGAAGGCATGGGAGACCTGTTGGGTTCCCTTAAATACAAAACTACACAGTTTATCTAATTTCAGAAATTTATAAAATGTAAGCAGGAAAAATTTCTAAAATGTAAGCATTATTTATCCTGCATTATGAACACTCAATCAAGTAGCAAGTATTTCTTTTTTTGCTTTTTAAGTCCTAGACTAGAGCACTCTTCAGCTGTCCATGACATACATGGTATACCATATATACTCGAGTATAAGTCGACCCAGTATAAGCCGAGACCCCTAATTGTGCCACAAAAAAACTGGGAAAACTTGTTGACTTGAGTATATGCCTAGGGTGGGAAATGCAGCAGCTACTTTCAAAAATAAAAATAGATACTAAAAAAAGTAAAATTAATTGAGACATTAGTAGGTTGTGTTTTTGAATATCCATATTGAATCAGGAGCTCCATATAATGCTCCATAAAGTTCATGATGGGCCCCACAAGATGCTCCATATTAAAATATGCCCCATATAATGCTGCATAAAAGGATATTAATGGCCCCATAAGATGCTCCTTAGAATATTTTGCCCCATATAATGCTGTACAACGGTTGATGGCCCCATAAGTTGCTCCACAGAATATTATGACCCATATAATGCTGCACAAAAGTTCATGGCCCCATAAGATGCTCCACAGAATATTATGCCCTATTTAATGCTGCACAATGGTTGATGGCTCCAAAAGATGCTCCATAGAATAATGTTCCCCCGTATGCTGCTGTGATAAAAAAAATGACATAATCACCTCTCATCGCTGGGGGTCTGGTGCCGGTGTCTATGGGGGCCAGGTGCTGGAGTTGCTGCTGGCTCAGGACACCGGCACTTGCAATATTCACCTGTGCCTGTTCCACCACCATGTGCCGCTGTGTCTTCTGGGTCTCTGCAGTATCATTGCACCCTCTGACCTGACCTCCGGCAGCTCTTCCTGTGTTCAGCGGTACCATGGTACCGCTCATTAAAGTAATGGATATGCGCTCCATGCCTATGGGGGTGCAGTCGCGTCCATATTCACTACTTTAATGAGCGTTACCATGGGACCGCTGAACACAGGAAGAGCTGCCGGAGCCAGAGACCATCGGAGAAGCAGGACATACAGAGAGAGCACGCCGGGAGCAGGTGAGTATGATGTGACAGCCGCCACTCCTGTCGCTCCCCCTCCCCCACCGACCCCCTGGGACAATGACTCCAGTATAAGCCGAGAGGGGCACTTTTAATATTTTATTCCACTCTCAATTCACCTGAAGACCCTCGACCTGTAACAAAGTAAAAATAATAAACCAACAATATCTCATACCTTCCGTCGATCTGTCCCACGATGTAAATCCATCTGAAGGGGTTAAAATATTTTACAGGCAGGAGCTCTGCTATAATGCAGCTGTGCTCGTGCCTGTAAAACCCCCGGGGAATGAAGGTAATGTAGGTCAATGACCTGTAGTTACCTTCAGTCGCGGTGATGCGCCCTCTGCTGGATGTCCTGCTGGATCGCATGGCCGATACCACACTAGGATCGGGTCGGGTTTCATGAAACCCGACTTTGCCAAAAGTCGGCGACTTTTGAAATTATCCAATCCGTTTTTCTCAACCCTAATGATCAGACCATGTTTCTGCATGTTCAGACACAGCCATTACACAGCAGGGGCACATTTACACAATTATCTCAGCACAGGAACATTTTTTACACATATAATTGTATAATTTACATTTATTCCAATATCCATTAATTAATGTATTTAGTTCTTGGGATAGCGCTTTTAATAGCAAGAATTCTGGAACATATTTGCATCTTTTCGTAGATATCTGATTTATACTGTTTCACTGTTATTTCTCTTAATAACTTGAGAATAAATGAGCATCTGGGTGTGACATTGTACAGTTGTGTCTAATCGTATCGTAACAGACTGTGATAAAATTTGTAGATACATACCGTCTCCGACAAGGAGAATGCAAATTATCAGTAAATTCAGAAACCTCTAGAAGGAGTAACAAAGGAGCAGCACAGTGCAGAGGTCTGAGTAGAGATGTCCTAAAATTGTTATTTTATGTTATTTTAAATATTTGCAAAAATATAAGAAAAAATGCAGCAGCACACTGAGTGCACTAAGGTATACTGTATGTAATCATTGAATAAATGAATTTTTTCCTGCACTAGTGCTATATGGACTATACTTTTATAATTGAGGTACTTTGTGCATAATTTCATTAATTTTTGTGTGCCTTTCTTACAAGATAAGGCACACCTTCTTGTAGATGGGAACTTAAACTATCAAACCTGCCTCTCCTGGGCCAAAGTCTAAAAATTTAAAGGCCAAGAAGGATACATCTTGAGATATATGAAAATAGTGACCAAACCAAGAAATGATGGCCAACGCTCATCAAACTCAAATCTATAGTCAACTTTAAAGATTAAATAGGCAACAAGTTTAAAGGGGTTGTCTACTACTGGGACAAACCCTTCTGAATCCTTATTTTCTCCCCAATAAAAAAAACACATTTATACTATCCTCTAGTGCTGGTGCTGTTCCCGCGGATTTGGCTATGGCTCTTTCCGGGCTTGCTTCACATTATGTCATGGGATCCCTGCAGCCAATTAGTGCTGGCTTTACTCTCACCTTCTTCAGACAGATCATGACATTCAGAGGAAATGAGAGCCGATGCTGCTCTCTCACATCCTCCAGATGTCAGTTATGAACGTAGGAGAGGAGAGTAAAACCATCACTAATTGACCACAGAGATCACATATCATTAAAATGTCACGCAGGCAACGGAGAGACAATGCCAACACTTCTTGGAACAGCTCCGGCGCAGGAGGGGAGAATAAGTGAAATTCAGAAGGGCTTGTCCAAGCAGTGGACAACTCTTTTAACGTGGCAATTTACACAGATGGTTCCAAGATAAAAATGCTGAACGTGCAATGTTGCATTCACCTTCTTTTTATGTGCATACAGTAAAAAAAAGAACTACTTTGTATATATTTTTTTCTCACAATGGAACCTTATTTGTGACATACTGTATCCCTCTACATGCTTATGTGACTGAATATGTTGAAGCCTCCCATCAGATGGATGCAATCATGGTTAAATATGTTGGCACTCTTGACTTTTTTTTTGTTTTGTTATACACATGTTTAATTCATTTGTGTGTATTGGAATAACACATAAAAACAGAGAAGAAAGGAAATTGGACATAATTTCACACTATGTTAGGACTGGCGGAACGCACCAAGACAGATGGTATAGATGCGTTCGCAGTCCGGGGTCCACCGTGCAGGTGAAAACCTGCTGCTAGCAATTAGTAGACTATATGGCGGTACACTAAAGTATACATGCGTGGGTTAACCTCACCCAGCATGAAAGAAGCAATCCTGTTAAGGCACAGGACCGCGGTACCGCACCTAAAGCGCGAGCAAGTAGTCAGCGAACTCAACCCCAACAGGAATTGAAGTCCGATTAGACCCTTGCTGGCACAACACTGCAACTGGGTGTGTAAGGAAACTGAAGAGCAATATTAAGGCACAAGAGTGCATGCAGTGCCGCACTGACGAACGCCACTAACCATCCAGGCTTGGGTAAGGAAAGCACAGAGGAAGTGCACGGCGCCGTACTGGCGGTCACAGCAACTGGACGCTATAATGTGTGACTAGTGCTGTAGGATAAGTCGGGCGCTAGGTAGCAGCCATACACCTTCCGCGAACAGTCATTCAATAGGGTAGGGGTATCCAAGGACGACTTGCACTCACAACATACACACATTAGCAATTGTAAGACAATACTAGCGCATGGCCGTGCGGTCATGCGCAGTTTATATAGCTGCAGCACAGGAAGTGGCCACAGCACCTTTGCCCTTCCAAGACCTGCCAAGAGGACCAATGGAATGTGCTGCAGAGCCTGAGCACATGACCCTCGATTTCCAACGGGAGATCTTACCCTGGGCATGCTCAGTACGTGCAGACAAGGACTTAGTCCCAGAGAAGTCCGCTCGCTGCTGACCAGCACTGACTTTAATGGCAGAGACTGGAGAAGCAGCAGTAACTCTCAGAACAGAGTGAGAATGAGCAAGACGCTGGGACCGACATCCTTGCTGAGCAGACTCCACTGCGGCTGGACAAGAATGGGAGACCGCAGCGGAGGTGGCTCGAGATTCCCCCTGTGCAGAAGCGGGAACTCGACCCCTAACATTACCCCCCCTCCTAAGGCCCCCCCTCCTTGGGCCTCGCTACGTTCGAAGGCAGCAATGAGCTGCAGAGCCCGAATGTGCTCAGCAGGCTCCCAGGACCTATCCTCAGGGCCGTAACCCTTCCAGTCCACCAAAAAAATTTTTTTGCCACGTACCACCTTGTACCCCAAGATAGCGTTCACCTCGAAATCGTCCGTAGACGAACCCGATGTCCCGGCAGATGACTCAGAAAACCGGGACATGTACACGGGCTTAAGGAGGGACACATGAAAGGTGTCGGTGATACCAAGGCGTGGAGGAGGAGCCAGACGGTAGACCACAGGAATAACCTGTTTGAGGACCTTGAAGGGACCCAAGTAGCGAGGAGCAAATTTAGTGGACTCAACTCGCAGCCTGATGTTACGGGCGGAGAGCCACACCAAGTCGCCAGGAGCAAAGGTCGGGGCGGGGCGCCGATGAGCATCGGCGGAGGACCTCATTCTCTCCTTAGAGGCCCGAATGGCATCCTGAGTGCGGTCCCAAATATCCCGTGCCTCCACAGCCCAGTCTGCCACCCTGGAGACTGCGGAAGACACGGGCATAGGCACAGGTACCCGTGGATGCTGACCATAGTTGAGGAGGAATGGGGTTTGTCCAGTGGAGTCGGTTACGGCGCTGTTCAGCGCAAACTCTGCCCATGATAGCAAGGATGCCCAGTCATCCTGCCTGGCTGAAACAAAATGTCGCAGGTATGTGACCAAGGTCTGGTTGGCCCTCTCTACCAACCCATTCGTCTCGGGATGATAAGCGGAAGAGAGATTCAACTCAATACTGAGAAGACGACACAGCTCTCTCCAGAACCGAGACGCAAACTGGGGACCCCGGCCACTGACAATTTTGTCAGGCATACCATGTAGGCGGAAGATGTGCTTAATGAACAACGCAGCCAAGGCCCGTGCAGAAGGTAACCGTGGTAGCGGCACCAAATGCACCATTTTCGAGAAATGATCGGTGATGACTAGTGTTGAGCGATACCGTCCGATACTTGAAAGTATCGGTATCGGATAGTATCGGCCGATACCCGAAAAATATCGGATATCGCCGATACCGATATCCGATACCAATACAAGTCAATGGGACATCAAGTATCGGAAGGTATTCTCATGGTTCCCAGGGTCTGAAGGAGAGGAAACTCTCCTTCAGGCCCTGGGATCCATAGGGATGTGTAAAATAAAGAATTAAAATAAAAAATATTGATATATTTACCTCTCCGGCGGCCCCTGAACTCAGCGCGGGTAACCGGCAGGCTTCTTTGTTCAAAATCAGCGCTTTTAGGACCTGAGAATCACGTCCCGGCTTCTGATTGGTCGCGGGCCGCCCATGTGACCGCCACACGACCAATCACAAGCCGCGACATCACCGCAAGCTATTAGCGCGCTCATTTTTGAAAAATGAGCGCGTTAATGACTTTCAAAGACGTAGCGGCTTGTTATTGGTCGCGGCCACGCGACCAATCACAAGCCGCGACGTCACCGCAAGCTATTAACGCGCTCATTTTTAAAAATGAGCGCGTTAATGACTTTCAAAGACGTAGCGGCTTGTGATTGGTCGCGTGGCCGCGACCAATCACAACCCGCTACGTCTTTGAAAGCCATTAATGCGCTCATTTTTAAAAATGAGCGCGTTAATAGCTTGCGGTGACGTCGCGGCTAGTGATTGGTCGCGGCCACGCGACCAATCACAAGCCGCTACGTCTTTGAAAGCCATTAACGCGCTCATTTTTAAAAATAAGCGCGTTAATAGCTTGCGGTGACGTCGCGGCTTGTGATTGGTCGCGGCTGTGACCAATCACAACCCGCTACGTCTTTGAAAGCCATTAACGCGCTCATTTTTAAAAATGAGCGCGTTAATAGCTTGCGGTGGCGTCGCGGCTTGTGATTGGTCGCGGCCACGCGACCAATCACAAGCCGCTACGTCTTTGAAAGCCATTAACGCGCTCATTTTTAAAAATGAGCGCGTTAATAGCTTGCGGTGACGTCGCGGCTTGTGATTGGTCGCGGCCGCGACCAATCACAACCCGCTACGTCTTTGAAAGCCATTAACGCGCTCATTTTTAAAAATGAGCGCGTTAATAGCTTGCGGTGACGTCGCGGCTAGTGATTGGTCGTGGCCACGCGACCAATCACAAGCCGCTACGTCTTTGAAAGCCATTAACACGCTCATTTTTAAAAATGAGCGCGTTAATAGCTTGCGGTGACGTCGCGGCTTGTGATTGGTCGCGTGGCCGCGACCAATCACAAGCCGCTACGTCTTTGAAAGTCATTAACGCGCTCATTTTTCAAAAATGAGCGCGCTAATAGCTTGCGGTGACGTCGCGGCTTGTGATTGGTCGCGTGGCGGTCACATGGGCGGCCCGCGACCAATCAGAAGCCGGGACGTGATTCTCAGGTCCTAAAAGCGCTGATTTTGAACAACGAAGCCTGCCGGTTACCCGCGGACTCACCAGGGGCCGCCGGAGAGGTAAATATATCAATATTTTTTATTTTAATTCTTTATTTTACACATCTCTATGTATCCGATACCGATACCCGATACCACAAAAGTATCAGATCTCGGTATCGGAATTCCGATACCGCAAGTATCGGCCGATACCCGATACTTGCGGTATCGGAATGCTCAACACTAGTGATGACCCAAATGATGGTACAGCCGCGAGACTTGGGCAAACCCACGACAAAGTCCATCCCGACCATCTCCCAGGGCCTATCTGCCACCGGCAAGGGATAGAGCAACCCAGCTGGCCTTTGACGCGGAGATTTATTTTTGGCGCAGGAGACACACGCCAGAATATAATCCCTGACATCCCGGACCATATGCGGCCATCAGTACGTCCTCGCCAGTAGCTCAGATGTCCTCTTTGTCCCAAAGTGTCCACCCACTCTGGACGAATGAGCCCAAGAGAGAACCTCCGGTCGCAAATTAATGGGCACAAAAGTCTTGCCCGGAGGCACAGACTCAAGCGAAACCGGCGCTACGGTTCTCAGGCTCTCAGAAGGAACAATAAGCCGAGGCTCCTCTTCCTCCTCTTCAGTTGACATAAGGGAGCGAGAGAGAGCATCAGCACGAATATTCTTCTCCCCGGCAAGGAAATGAAGAGAAAAGTGGAACCGGGAAAAGAACAAGGACCATCTGGCTTGGCGAGAATTTAGCCGCTGGGCTGTTTGTAAGTAGACCAAATTTTTGTGGTCAGTGTAAACCTGGAAGGAAAACCGCGCACCTTCCAGAAGATGTCTCCACTCTGAAAAGGCCAACTTCATTGCTAGCAGCTCCCTATCCCCGATGGAGTAGTTTCTCTCCGCTGGCGAGAAGGTCTTAGAGAAGAAGAAGCATGGATGCTTCCGACCTTGAGCATCCTTCTGATCGAGGACTGCTCCAGCACCAATGGATGAGGCATCCACCTCCATTAGGAATGGTTTATCCACATCGGGACGATGTAAGATGGGAGCGCTAGCAAAATGGGACTTAATAGAAGTGAAGGCCTTGGAGACCTCTTCCGACCACAATTTAGGATTCGCTCCCTTCTTGGTGAGGGCTACCAAGGGAGCTACCAGAGTTGAGAAGTGGGGAATGAACTGGCGGTAATAGTTAATGAACCCCATAAAGCGCTGCACCGCTTTAAGAGAATGGGGCTCTTGCCAGTCCATCACAGCCTGTAGTTTGGCAGGATCCATAGCCAATCCCTGGGCGGAGATGATATAGCCCAGGAACGGCAAAGACTCCTGCTCAAACATACACTTCTCCAACTTAGCGTAAAGAGAGTTTGCCCGTAGGAGGTCGAAGACTCTGCCAACATCTCTCCGGTGGGAGTCAATATCTGGAGAAAAGATGAGAATATCATCCAGATAGACTACAACTGAGGTGGAAAGCATATCCCGGAACATGTCGTTGACAAAGTCTTGAAAAACGGCTGGGGCATTACAGAGCCCGAAGGGCATCAACAGATACTCATAGTGCCCATCTCTGGTGTTAAACGCCGTTTTGCATCCGTCCCCCTCACGGATGCGAATCAGGTTGTAAGCACCCCGCAGATCTAATTTAGTAAACACTCTAGCTCCCCGAAGCCTATCGAAGAGCTCGGATATCAAGGGCAAAGGATACTTATTCTTAACGGTGATGGCGTTAAGACCCCTGTAGTCTATGCATGGACGTAGTTCCCCATTCTTCTTCTGCACGAAGAAGAACCCTGCCCCAGCAGGTGACACTGACTTCCTGATAAACCCTCTTGCCAGATTCTCTTGAATGTACTGAGACATGGCCTCCGTCTCCGGGAGAGATAATGGATAAACTCGACCCCGGGGAGGCTCCGCACCAGGCAAGAGATCGATAGGACAGTCATAGGGGCGATGGGGCGGAAGGGTCTCCGCCGCCTTTTTGGAGAACACGTCTGCATAAGACCAATATTGCTTGGGGAGAGAGGATAGATCTGCGGGTACCTCAGTAGTAGCAACCTGAACGCACTCTCGGTGACACCTACCCCCACATGATTCACCCCATCCCAGAATTCTGCCTGAGGACCACTCGATGTAAGGAGAGTGGTACCGTAGCCAAGGTATCCCCAACAGGACCTCATCAATACCCTCAGGAATGATGAGCAGAGAAATAATCTCCTGATGGGATGGCGATATGGACAGAGTAACAGGGATGGTCTGATGTGTTATCTGTGCGGGGAGTGTCGACCCATTCACCACTCGTACCGTTACTGGTTGAGATAGCATAACCAGGGGTATTGTGTGACGTTGGGCGAAGGCAGAAGACATAAAATTGCCCTCCACCCCAGAATCCACGCAGAGGTCTACCGAGTGGGAGGATGAGCCAAAGGTAATTGTCCCCTTAAAGGACAATTTGGAGGCAAACGTCGCAGTGTCTAGTGCACCTCCACCTACTACCACTAGACGCTGACGTTTCCTCGACCGCTGATGACATCTGGTGGCAAGATGTCCTGACTGTTGGCATACATGGCAACCCTGGAGTGCACGAGCAGTCTGGGACTTAGATCCCGCTCGTGACACCACCTTAGGTTCCAGGAACTCAGGAGCCTGGACTGGAGATTCCAAAGGTTTGGCGAAGGTGGGAGCCAGCCGAAACCTCTGCCTACACTGGGCTCGCTCTAACCTCCGCTCGTGAAAACGGAGGTCAATGCGAGTAGATACTGTTATTAACTCTTCCAGTGTGGCGGGAATCTCCCTAGTGGCCAGAGCATCCTTAACGTGGTCAGCCAGCCCCCTCCAAAATATAGGGATAAGGGCTTTATCCGACCACTCCAGCTCAGATGCTAGAGTGCGGAAATGGACGGCAAAAAGGCTGACCAAGGACGAGCCCTGAGTCAGTGCCAACAGTTGGAGCGCCGTGTCATGGGTGACACGAGGTCCTAGAAAGACCTGTTTCAGAGTGCTCAGGAATAACGGAGCACTCTGCACCACATGATCGCCACGCTCCCACAGCGGCGTAGCCCACTGCAACGTCCTGTCTGACAATAAGGAAATTATAAAGCCCACCTTAGCCCGCTCTGTAGGGAAACGAGAGGCTAGAAGCTCGAGATGTATTGAGCACTGACTCACGAAACCCCTACAGGACTTACTGTCACCAGAAAATTTCTCTGGTAGCGGGAGGCGAGATAGCATCGGTACAGGGGCGGCAGTGGAGTGGACAAGGTAGCTGCAGCCACACTTGCAGCCTGAACAGCGACAGCAGTAACATCCACAGCTGAGGTTGAACGCTCAAGAGCCGCCAACCTTCCCTCCAGCTGCTGGATGTACCGCTGTAAACGCTGGTCGTCTGCCATTTTACTAGCCAGACCCTGGCGCTAGTATTCTGTTAGGACTGGCGGAACGCACCAAGACAGATGGTATAGATGCGTTCGCAGTCCGGGGTCCACCGTGCAGGTGAAAACCTGCTGCTAGCAATTAGCAGACTATATGGCAGTACACTAAAGTATACACGCGTGGGTTAACCTCACCCAGCGTGAAAGAAGCAATCCTGTTAAGGCACAGGACCGCGGTACCGCACCTAAAGCGCGAGCAAGTAATCAGCGAACTCAACCCCAACAGGAATTGAAGTCCGATTAGACCCTTGCTGGCACAACACCGCAACTGGGTGTGTAAGGAAACTGAAGAGCAATATTAAGGCACAAGAGTGCATGCAGTGCCGCACTGACAAACGCCACTAACCACCCAGGCTTGGGTAAGGAAAGCACAGAGGAAGTGCACGGCGCCGTACTGGCGGTCACAGCAACTGGACGCTATAATGTGTGACTAGTGCTGTAGGATAAGTCGGGCGCTAGGTAGCAGCCATGCACCTTCCGCGAACAGTCATTCAATAGGGTAGGGTATCCAAGGACGACTTGCACTCACAACATACACACATTAGCAATTGTAAGACAATACTAGCGCATGGCCGTGCGGTCATGCGCAGTTTATATAGCTAGAGTGAGAAAACGGGGGTAGATCACCTGCGCTAGTGTGGGTGCCTCTGCTGGCACTAGAAGCTATACACGGGAACAATACCCGGCAGATAGGAGCTAACAATAGTTAGAATGGTGCACTTACTTCATACTGGGAAGATGATATGGGCGTAGAACTTCCTAGAGCTGAGTGCCTGGCTCCGTACTGCAAGATCAGGGGATAGTGGTAGCGCCTGGATCCGCGCGAGCCTGAACAGCAGGGTGAACGCTGGAACCAGGAAAGAACCGCCAACTTCTAGCGTGCCCCGGCCGGAAGCAACGCCGAAGCGGTGGCGGAGAGTGGGGGGGGCGTGGCGAGTAGCGTGACGTCACAGCTAATGGGCGGGCGCGTATGAGGATTATCCAATCCAACGCATTTCGAAGGAAGCAATCCTTCTTCGTCAGGGCTGGAATTCCCCATGGAGCCCTCCCCTTATATAGCGAACTACCTACACGCCCCCTACAGAAAAAACTACCTAACAACCCTGATTAATGCAGCGTAATTGGTATATCAAATGGGCGCTATGCCTGAATATCTCAATAGATGATATATAGTTCTACGCCCACATCATCTTCCCAGTATGAAGTAAGTGAACCATTCTAACTATTGTTAGCTCCTATCTGCCGGGTATTGTTCCCGTGTATAGCTTCTAGTGCCAGCAGAGGCACCCACACTAGCGCAGGTGATCTACCCCCGTTTTCTCACTCTTGTTATCTATTTATAGGGTGATACACAGACCCTGTTTTTTATCACCAGCAGCTTCCATTCCCTCCTATTCTTCACTCTCCGAGCGCCAGTGTATTTTATTATTTTTTTCCATACTATTCTAGCTTCTGTGTATTCCACACGTAGGCAGCTCGGACATGGCCATAGATGCCCTCATACACGATAGGGACTTCCGCCGTAGGTTCATACAAACACAATTTTCCCACCAGAACCTTTCAATCAATGAGCATGACCAGGTTAAAATCTTATTAAGATCACTGGAAAAACAATTAATTAATGAAATGAGGAACCTATGGGAAATCGCTTCATTAGAAAAATATGCCGAGGCAGGCATTGTCCCAAAAGGTCTCGTTATTCAGAAAGCCCTCGCAGGCGATTTTGGGGATCCCGACATCCAAAGGGAGTGGGAATCTCTGTTTAAGGAATTTTCTAATCAAGCTTTGAACTTTATCATAGAGAAACGTCGTATTAATCTTAAGGGAATCAGCCAATCTATTACACATTTATTTGAGCAATTAAAAACATATAATCATATTGAAGAACTGCATGATCTTACTTCAAACATTATGTACAGGCTAAAAGAAAAAGAGAAAGAAATTATCACCAAAAAAATGAGAAAGTTCGCAAGAGATAATTTACCTTTTGAGAACATTACACCCAACGAACCCACGCTTAGTCCAAATGAACAATTTGTTACTTTGGACGAATATAATTCCACCCCAACCAATCATTTGGAAGATATTTCTTTAGTATTCTCCACATATACTAATACTAATTCCACCCAGTACACACCCATGTCGGTTCGTACTAGGACTGATCATGAAATGGGGTCGACTAACTCTCCAAACAAAGAAATGATTTTAAATATATCCATGAATGAGATCAATTCTCCAGTAAGAGAATCTAATCCTGTAATTAATACTCAAATTCCTACTTCAAATAGGTTTTCTCAATTGTCCATAATGGCGGAAGAACCAACAACAACCGCTGAATGGGAACAACCCACTACAAGTACCAATAACAATAGGCTTCATCAAAACCCAATCAGCAAAACCAATACTAAATATCAGAACAAAACCTATTCCAGGCACAGACAAGTATCAGTCCCAATTTCCAGACAATTACCCAATCGAATGCTTAATGGCACATATAGGGGTACAGATACCAGACCAAACAAAACCGTACAATCCACCATCAAGCGGGATTTTTTCCACCCTCGAAACTCAAAACCAAAAGAGGCAAGAGGGGTGGGAAACTCGCCAAAAAGAAAAATATGAAAAAACTTCTACAAAATCATACGCAAAAAAATCTTTAATCTCAGCTCTTACCAATTAACCCATAGTGAAACTAACCTCTTACAAAAAGGTTTAAAATTTGCCCCTACTGCTACAGCTAATCCCTTTAACCTATTCATTAGTATTAAAAAGTTCATGCGTAATTTAGCTTTAAAAAATTACTTTCTGAAAAAGGTACCCATTACTAATTCCACCACTTATTCAACTATAACCAACACTCAGAACTATATCCATACTAACTTAGCACCCCAATCCTCATTCAATCCCATCAATGAATATTCCAGTGCCTTCCAGTCTTTTGAAACCCTGGTTACGTCAGATATAAAAAAACTCTGCAAAAATAACTCTAAGGGTACCGTCACACAGTGGCATTTTGATCGCTACGACGGCACGATCCGTGACGCTCCAGCATCGTAACAATATCGCTCCAGCGTCGTAGACTGCTGTCACACTTTGCAATGTACGACGCTGGAGCGATAATTTCATGACGTATGTGCGATGTAGAATCTGTTGGTTACTATGCGCACATCGTATACAATATCGTGCACACCTTTGTTACACCATGCGATCATGCCGCCACAGCGGGACACTAGACGACGAAAGAAAGTTTCAAACGATCTGCTACGACGTACGATTCTCAGTGGGGTCCCTGATCGCAGGAGCGTGTCAGACACAGCGAGATCGCTGGAACGTCACGGATATATCGCTGGAACGTCACAAATCGTGCCGTCGTAGCGATCAAAATGCCACTGTGTGACGGTACCCTAAGTATATCCCACATAATCTCACTATCAGTGAAAGGAAATCCATCATTAACCTTCAGAAAAATCATGATATTGTCATTCGTCCAGCCGATAAAGGTGGCGGCATTGTGGTTCTCGATCATATGTATGTATGTATCTATGTATCATAATGAGTCATTAAGACTTTTAAGTGACTCCGTCACTTACAAAAAAATGCACTTCAATCCTACTATTAATTACATCAAAAAACGTAATCTCTTAGCACTAAAGGGCAAGACCCTAGGGGTATTAAATAAAAAGGAGTTTCAATTTATCAATAACCGAACCCCAACAACAGCTATATTTTATCATATACCTAAAATCCATAAAGATACCTCTAACCCCCCAGGTCGCCCAATTATATCAGGCATCAATTGCTTGACCGCCAATTTGTCCAAATATGTAGATCTGCACTTACAAAAATGTATGCCCTTAATTCCAGCTTATTTAAAAGACACTGCTCATACCATACAAGTTTTGGAACCCATCATATGGCAAAGCAATTTCATTTTGGGCACCCTTGACATTAAATCCCTATACACGGTAATCAACCATGAAAAAGGATGTGAGTCGGCCAATTTCTTTCTAAGCGCTTTGGAAATATACCCAAAACCCCAAATCGAATTTATTTTGGAAAGTATTGATTTTATTTTAAGACACAATTATTTCCAATACGAGCAACAGTATTACTTGCAAACATGGGGCACCGCTATGGGCACACGTTTTGCGCCCAGTTACGCAAACTTATATGTAGGCTACTGGGAGCACCAATATATCTTTAAAGAAGGTTTATTACATCCAGGATTAAAACTTTGGCGTCGCTTCATTGACGACATCCTGTTTATTTGGGAGGGAACCACAACAGAACTGAGCTCCTTTATTTCGGGCCTAAACAACAATCAGTTTGGCCTTGAATTCACTCCCACTACTAATAATTTCCAGGTTAATTTCCTGGACCTTACCATTTATGCGGAAAATAACGTACTTAAAACAAAGTGTTTTCGCAAACTAGTAGATTCAAATAGTTTTATACATCTAACAAGTTGCCACCTTCCAATCTGGCTTACGAACATCCCCAGAGACCAATACACCCGTATTAGACGCAATTGCACGAATTTGGAGGATTATAATGAGGAGTCCACATACATCACCAAACAATTTGAAGCCAAAGGTTATCCAACTCAAACCCTTGATGTAGCTCGTCAGACAGTGGGTCATATTTCACGAGCGAACCTCGTTCACAAAACAAAAAAGACTAATTACCCCCAAGATATCCAATCACAAATTAAAGATTTACCCATTGTCACTCAATTCCATTCAGGGTACAAGAAATTCACGAACATAGTTAAAAAACATTGGCCCGTCCTACAATGCGACAAGTACATTGGGGACTTATTACCACACAATCCTAGATTTGTGTATACTAAGGCACAAAATTTGGGCCTCCTCTTAGCACCGACAACCAAACCAGTCCTCTCTAGACCAGGAGCGTCTGCAAAACCATCAGCCCCCCAAAAATGGGGTTTCAGGCCATGTGGTAGTTGTTCGTGTTGTAAACGAACATCTCTTGGGAAGGTTGTCCAAACAACATTTACAAACTCTGGTGGCACTAAGCAATTTCAGATTAAAAACTCAATAACTTGCGAAACCACGGGGGTAATCTACATATTGCAGTGTCCTTGTAACAAAATGTATGTGGGTCGCACAAAAAGATAATAATAATAATTTTTATTTATATAGCGCCAACATATTCCGCAGCGCTTTACAAATTATAGAAGGGACTTGTACAGACAATAGACATTACAGCATAACAGAAATACAGTTCAAAACAGATACCAGGAGGAATGAGGGCCCTGCTCGCAAGCTTACAGACTTCTTTAAAGGTCAGAATTAAGGAGCACCTAGATAATATTCAAAAAGGCTTCAAAGGTCACCCTTTATCTCGCCACTTTCTAGAAAAACACAACAAATCTTGTGGAGGGATCCGTTTTTGTGGAATCCAAAAAGTCCAGCAAAACCCTAGGGGTGGAGATTTTCTTAAAGCAATGTCTAGGGTTGAATCCAAATGGATTTTCCTATTAGACAGCATGGCCCCAAGAGGCCTTAATTATGAGATCGAGTTATACGCTTTTTAATGCGCATTTTTCATGTTCAACCATCCCTGTCTATACGTATGAGGTTCAGGACCAAATTGTGTTCCTGTGAACAACCCCGTCTTGGCACATTTATTACACAACCCGTATTTCACTATTATGTGTTACAATGTGCTTAATTTTTTACATCCCTGTTTTTAAACACCTCCATATATTTTTGTTTTAAACTTTTTAAATTTTATTATTGTTCTAGGTTGATAAAACTTTATAATGTAGTATCCTTTTATTTTTAAGGTTTTTATTCATTTTTTGTATTAAAGTTAAACTGTTTTTCTCGAGGTCGCCTATATGTCATCTCCCCCTCCCCCCCTCCCCCGTTTTTTCGCTATTGTGTTAAAGCCCAGGATTTAGGGCACCAATCCATTATCCCAGCGTTTATTCTGCGCCAACATTTCTTTTATGTTCTTCCACTCTATGTACCTTCACCTGGGTCTTCTTGTAATCCACCAAGTACACACTATATATATCATCTATTGAGATATTCAGGCATAGCGCCCATTTGATATACCAATTACGCTGCATTAATCAGGGTTGTTAGGTAGTTTTTTCTGTAGGGGGCGTGTAGGTAGTTCGCTATATAAGGGGAGGGCTCCATGGGGAATTCCAGCCCTGACGAAGAAGGATCGCTTCCTTCGAAATGCGTTGGATTGGATAATCCTCATACGCGCCCGCCCATTAGCTGTGACTAGGGTTGAGCGACCTTGACTTTTTTAGGGTCGAGCCGGGTTTCGCGAAACCCGACTATCTCAAAAGTCGAGTCGAGTGAAATCGGCCGATTATGGCGAAAAGTCGAGGATCGACCGAAACACGAAACCCAATGCAAAGGCAATGGGATTTTTTTTTTTTTTTCTCTCTCTCTCTCTCTCTCTCTCTCTCTCTCTCTCTCCCCCCTCCGTCCATCCCTGAACTGAAAAGCTGGTGTTACACAGTGCAAATCGCTACAGCGCACAAGCGACAACATGGCGATAGGCGTCCACGCCCCTAAGACCTATGTCATCACTCTGCCCACGCCCCTTCATTGGCTGAAAAAAATGGCGCCAAGCGCGTCATACGAAACGCGACTTTGGCGCGAAAGTCGCGTACCGCATGGCCGACCCCACACAGGGATCGGGTCGGGTTTCATGAAACCCGACTTTGCCAAAAGTCAGCGACTTTTGAAAATGAACGATCCGTTTCGCTCAACCCTAGCTGTGACGTCACGCTACTCGCCACGCCCCCCCCACACTCCGCCACCGCTTCGGCGTTGCTTCCGGCCGGGGCACGCTAGAAGTTGGCGGTTCTTTCCTGGTTCCAGCGTTCACCCTGCTGTTCAGGCTCGAGCGGATCCAGGCGCTACCACTATCCCCTGATCTTGCAGTACGGAGCCAGGCACTCAGCTCTAGGAAGTTCTACGCCCACATCATCTTCCCAGTATGAAGTAAGTGCACCATTCTAACTATTGTTAGCTCCTATCTGCCGGGTATTGTTCCCGTGTATAGCTTCTAGTGCCAGCAGAGGCACCCACACTAGCGCAGGTGATCTACCCCCGTTTTCTCACTCTTGTTATTTATTTACAGGGTGATACACAGACCCTGTTTTTTATCACCAGCAGCTTCCATTCCCTCCTATTCTTCACTCTCCGAGTGCCAGTGTATTTTATTATTTTTTTCCAGTTTATATAGCTGCAGCACAGGAAGTGGCCACAGCACCTTTGCCCTTCCAAGAACTGCCAAGAGGACCAATGGAATGTGCTGCAGAGCCTGAGCACATGACCCTCGATCTCCAACGGGAGATCTTACCCTGGGCATGCTCAGTACGTGCAGACAAGGACTTAGTCCCAGAGAAGTCCGCTCGCTGCTGACCAGCACTGACTTTAATGGCAGAGACTGGAGAAGCAGCAGTTACTCTCAGAACAGAGTGAGAATGAGCAAGACGCTGGGACCGACGTCCTTGCTGAGCAGACTCCACTGCGGCTGGACAAGAATGGGAGACCGCAGCGGAGGTGGCTCGAGATTCCCCCTGTGCAGAAGCGGGAACTCGACCCCTAACACACTAAACCCCAAAATGGGCAGGGCACAATTATTGGCAGTTTTTAAAAAATGTGGGTAAACAACTTTATTTTAAGCACGTGATACTCATTCAAACTCACCTGTGGGAAGTAACAGATATGACCAATATAAAAACACACCTGAAACCAGATAAAAAGGGAGAAGTTGACTCAATCTTTGCATTGTGTTTCTGTGTGTGCAACACTAAGCACAAAGAACATAAAGACGAAAGGAGAACTGTCTAAAGACTTGAGAACCCAAATTGTTGAAAAATCACTGGAGGGGGACATCATTGTTGGAAGAATGGAAGAAAAGAGGCAAGGAGGAAGACCAGCAACCTGATGGCTTGATACTATCAAAATAATGGTGGAAAAGACCCCCGGTGGACCTATCTAGGCTTTCACAAGATTGACCATCCATCAAGTCACAATGGCTTGAGATCAAGCTGAAGGCTATTGAATAATAATATTTGTTTTTGCTTAGTAAATTAGTTAGTCACAGTTTTTTATAACCTTCTAGGTGCAATATCCTAAAAGTCTATGCCATATGGTCATAGTAAGAACCACTACCTAAGCATCTTTTCATCTCCTTCATGATGGTGGTTCAAAAATGTATTGAACCCATGTGTAATAAAATAAATCTACAGAAATCTGTATTGTAGTGTCTATTCCACTTATGTCAAGTGCTTTCAAAGTGACAAGATTGTGTAAGGGTTATGAAATGTGGATAAAAAATTGTAATGAAGAACTGCGAGAGGTTTACCATGAACCTTTAACCTAGAGGGTAGACCCTTTACTAAAACACTAACATAAAGAAATAAATGCATCGTTGTGTGTAAAATGAAAAGTACATTTGCATGCATCTCCTAAATGAGATCCCTGTGCTATTGTATCTCAGTTGCTTGAGGGTAATATTTTATATTGAAATGTTTCTGCTAAAATTAGCTTTTTCTAAACTCCAATCAACTTTGTTCACACTGTCCTTTACTGCCTGCAAAAAATTACTTTACTCAATGTTCTAAAGGTTTAGGGATATATACTGTTTGCTGTGAAGGAAATTAGAAGTGTGTTTCATTGACTTGCAAAGTTTTAAGGCGCATAGTTCATTTTCGTCTTGCTGTTATGCTTAACTGATTCTCATTTACTATAGCTCCAAGATATTGCTTGGGAAACATAGAAGGCAGTCATCTTATTAAAGGAGGCATGCTTTTGGTTTTGTCGTAAAATAGCATTTGATGTATTCTATCACGGTTCTATTTCAAAGGAATGGTTCTGTACCATGATTACTCAGTCGATGTCTTAAAAATACTACCAATAAGAGTTTAGCTTTTCATTAATGAAATCGTACTATATATTGTGCATTGTGTATAACTGAAAAAACTTATGAATGTAGTTACAGTAGCAAATGGTCCAGTAGAAAATTGGTCTGCAATCGATGATTATTAGGTGCTGGGGAGTAGGCTGTACATCCAAGAAATCCAAGAAGAAGTTCATCTCAATATAGCACTGTGTGCCAATGATAAGAAATATTTGCAATTTGCCTTCGAGGGTGAGGTGAATTATTCTTCCTCTTGGACAGTGGGCAGTGGTGGCAATAGGAAGAAACAAAGCACCAACAAACAGTCTACAGTCCAAAAATACTTAGTTTAATTTATTTTAATTAAATAACAAACAGGTACAAGGTGCAGCAGGGCAACGACATGCAACAGTGCAGCACATATGTATGCACAAAAGGGTGGGGTGGACAGCACAGGGGGTTAATCATAGGTGTAGATAGGCAATTCCACCAAGCAAAACATAGTGGAGTCAATATATATCACAGCCAACGGTGGGCTAACATCCAAGACTAAGTAACACCTCAACAAGAGAAGGGATACATCAATGAATGCGGAATTGCCAGTAAACATACCCTTAATGTGAACTCCAAACACCGCGCCATCCACAGCCCACCCCGATGCACATTTTGGAATGAAACCTTTCTCAGGGGGCGTGTCTTAGTCCCATGTGCACAGGAATATATATATATATGGCCGCGGCAGGAAGTGGAGTTGCGTCGCCATAGTACTGACTATGCCCGCTAAGTGCATCACCGCCCGATCAGCTGATGCCGCAACACGTGGGGCCCCACGTGACCGGACATCAGGTAAACTGATAGTTTGTTTGGAGTTCACATTGGCTGTTGGCTGCGATATATATTGACTCCACTATGTTTTGCTTGGTGGAATTGCCTATCTACACCTATGATTAACCCCCTGTGCTGTCCACCGCCCTTTTGTGCGTACATATGTGCTGATCTGTTGCATATCGTTCTCCTGCTGCACCTTGTACTTGTTTGTTATTTAATTACAATAAATTATACTAAGTATTTTTGGACTATAGACTGTTTGTTGGTGCTTTGTTTCTTCTTATTGAATTTTGCAGTTTGTCCTGCATTTGTCCATAGATGCATTGGGGTGATTATCTGGCTATACTATCTTTGGACCTTTTGTTAACTATCTTTCTCCCATATTGCATATGATGTTATTACTCTTTACTCGATTAGTGGTGGCAATAGGCAGATCACTAGAATGCAGAAAACATACCATGGAGATAATTGTGTGCCCCCTAATGACCTATTGGATCAATCAGCTTGATATTTTCTAAAGAGGGTCTGGAAATACAGATGGGAGGGTGGATGAAAATGGACTGGATGCCTTCATTCTGGTAATTAGTGGAGGGCACTGTGGGTTTAATCCTCATCAGTCTAACCATTATTACTAGAGATGACCAAATTTTTTTTAAAGCAATCGAATTTGTTAAGGATTTCACAAAATTAATCCAGTCAGATAAATCCTAATTTTGGTGATTTACTTCACGTGAATCCAGCCAAATGGTAACTGCCTACACTTTTACTGGATTCTGATGGCTTCTAAGGAAATAATGTAAATGGCCTCCATACCTTTCTTGTCACTGCTTCCAGTTGCTGTTTTCCTCCCAGTCCTACAATTAGCTCCTTTTCCTACTTTTTCCTCTGGGTCTTTTGTTTGGAATTGCTAGTGTGGGCTGGGGGCTATGCTTTCATATTGGGCTCATTGCATGTACATTACGATATCATGATGTTAATTCAGTTGTGGCAGCACCCACTGATAACCTCGAATAGAAAAGAAGGGAGAGGAGCTATTTGGAGGACCAAGCAGGGAGTAACAATGGGACAGGCAAGGAGAGGAGAGGTGAGTATAGCAGTTTATTTTTTTTTTAACTCGCTTCCAGGCAGATGTGAACAGTACCAAATCAATTCACTGTAAATTAAATCCTCCCCCTGAACTGAGCAAATCTACTCAATTCACTCAATTTTAGTCATCGTGTATCCAGTGAATAGCTGACATTGTGTTCCAACCAGAATACTCCTTTAACCCTTAGTAAACACTTAATTCTTCCTTTTTATACAATAGACACTCATGCTGTATAATTAGTGTTGAGCATTCCGATACCTCAAGTATAGGGGAATCGGCCGATATTTGCGGTATCGGAATTCCGATACCGAGTTCCGATATTTTTGCGATATCGGGAATCGGTATTGGGATCAATATTCATGTGTAAAATAAAGAATAAAAATAAAAAATATTGATATACTCACCCTCGGACGCGCCCTGGTTGAAACTGCTGTAACCGGCAGTCTCCCCTCCTAAGAATGAGCAAGGGAAGGACCTGCTTTGACGTCGCGGCTTGTGATTGGTTGCGTGAGCGGTCACATGAGCGGTCAGGCGACCAATCACAAGCCGCGACGTCATCGAAGGCCCTTCACCCTGCATTCTTAGGAACAGAGGCTGCCGGTTACACCGCTTATAGCCAGGGGCCGTCGGAGGGGTGAATATATCAATATATTTTTTTTTATTCTTTATTTTTTACATGAATATGGATCCCAGGGCCTGAAGGAGAGTTTCCTCTCCTTCAGACCCTGGGAACCATTACAGGATACCTTCCGATATTTGCGTCCCAGTGACTTGTATTGGTATCGGATATCGGTATCGGCGATATGCGATATTTTTCGGATATCGGCCGATACAATCCGATACCGATACTTTCAAATATTGGACGGTATCGCTCAACACTACGTATAATGTATTACTGTCATTGGACAACTCTAACATTCATTATTAACGCACTAAAAATTTATTTTTCTCTTTTTTTAACTAGTGTCATCATCGTGTTCTGAGTAAACTGTCCTGTCACACTCTGGAAACATATTTATACCAAGTGTTTGACAGACAGGTCTAGTATGCAAAGCATTTCTTACATAAAGAGTCTGATTAACCATTAGTCAATTTATTAATTTTCTTTTTCATTTGCTGACTATTGTGCCAAATTCAACAAAATGGCGCACATGGTTCATGAATTTTGCACAAATTAAAAAATTGTCTTTATTTTTTAAATGCAAAAATCACGCAATTTGTAAAATGTCACAAAAATTGAGCAAAAATGTTCTAACGTAGATCTGTCCATTGCTGTTAATAAATGAGGATGCGCGTGCCGTTTGCCAAGTTAATTGCTAAATCCAATTGATTATATAGTCTACTGGATCAGAGGTAGTTGAATAAAATGTTTCCTTGTTTCCTAATAATCCATATGGATAGAGAGTTCTCCAACTGGATTATTACATTTTTTTGAAATATGATAATGCAGCATAAAATACAGGGTAAACACTTTTGGAGCTTTGTTGAATATTGTAATATATTATCTGCCAATCGATATGAATATTTGATAATCTTTAGAAACTGAATTGATAGTCCAGCAACAGCTGTCTATGGTACAATTTAAACTCCTTCGTTGCTTTTTTCTACATCGTTCTATTGAAAAGTATTAATGAAAGAACATAGAAGACAATTTATCATTATATTTTGCTGCTTTCTGCATGTGGTATGGTTTAGAAAAGAAAAGTATAGAGAGATAGTGAAAAATCTGTAAGCTGTTAAATGCTCTTAGCATTTTAGCAGCACACACATAAATATAAAAGCCTGGAATCTGAAGTGTAGGGAGGCAGGGAAATTGTGTCGTAACATGGGTTTTCATTGTGAAGTGATACCATTATGGTTTGTGCTGGAAAAATTGTAAAGGGTCAGAATAAGATTTATGTACTTATTTGTTAAGAGGAAAACCAGTCTTCCAGACATCAATACCTTGCCGGAAAGTGATCTGTATCTTGCTGCAGAGAGAAAGTTACCGTATTGTCGATTCTGTCTGCAAATTGTGATTTAATTCCCGAGATGCACATGTTTAAAATATTGTCCTACTCTTGTACAAATAGGTGTATTCTGACAGAATGCTGATATTTGTGCTTCTCATTGCAGTATACTATGTCTGTCATCGCAGTTATTACTTTTATGCTTTCATAGGTTTTCTCTATGGCACCGATTCCTCAAGACTAGTGTTGAGCATTCCGATACCGCAAGTATCGGGTATCGGCTGATACTTGCGGTATCGGAATTCCGATACCGAGATCCGATATTTTTGTGATACCGGGTATCGGTATCAAATTAATAGGGATGTGTAAAATAAAGAATTAAAATAAAAAATATTGATATGCTCACCTCTCCGGCGGCCCCTGGACTTCACGCTGCTAACCGGGAGGCTTCTTTGTTTAAAAAGCGCGCCTTTCGGACCTGTGAATGACGTCCCGGCTTCTGATTGGTCGCGTGCCGCCCATGTGACCGGCACGCGACCAATCAGAGGCCGCGACGTCATTCGCAGGTCCTCAATTCCTAGCATTAGCAGTTTTGTGAATGAGAATGACGTCGCGGCTTCTGATTGGCCGCGCGCCGGTCACATGGGCGGCACGCGGCCAATCAGAAGCCGCGACGTCATCCTCATTCACAAAACTGCTAATGCTAGGAATTGAGGACCTGCGAATGACGTCGCGGCCTCTGATTGGTCGCGTGCCGGTCACATGGGCGGCACGCGACCAATCAGAAGCCGGGACGTCATTCACAGGTCCGAAAGGCGTGCTTTTTAAACAAAGAAGCCTCCCGGTTAGCAGCGTGAAGTCCAGGGGCCGCCGGAGAGGTGAGCATATCAATATTTTTTATTTTAATTCTTTATTTTACACATCCCTATGGTTCCAAGGGTCTGAAGGAGAGTTTCCTCTCCTTCAGACCCTGGGAACCATGAGAATACCTTCCGATACTTGATGTCCCATTGACTTGTATTGGTATCGGATATCGGTATCGGCGATATCCGATATTTTTCGGGTATCGGCCGATACCATCCGATACCGATACTTTCAAGTATCGGACGGTATCGCTCAACACTACTCAAGACTTTTACACCCAAAAAGTGGTGTAAAAGTCTTGAAACGTAGCAAAATGTTGAAGCAACTCAGAGTTATGCTAAAACATTTCTGCATTTTAACACCAATTTCTCACAGCTTTGCCAAATTAGACAGAGCTAGGATGGGATGAGAGCACTATAAGCTATAGCTCATCAGACGCTTATAATTCATGAAGAGGTGTGTACCTCTTTATGAATCAGGAGCATCTAACTCCATCACACCACCTCATAAAAACCAGTGATAAAATTGACGATCTCGATGAATCCGGGCCTGTGAGTATTTTGCATAAAGAAACGGTCTTCAAGATTGAATAGTAATCTTAGGCTGGGGTCACACTTGCGAGTGCAATGCTAGAAATGCGCACGAGTCTCTCGCAGCAATACCCGGCACTGCCTCCGGCACTTAGGACCGGAATGTGTGGCTGCATGCATTTCTTTGCAGCTGGACGCTCCATTCCCGAGTGCCAGCGGCAGTGCCGGGTATTGATGCGAGAGACTCATGCGAGTTTCTTGCATTGCACTCGCAAGTGTGACCCCGGCCTTAGGCTGTGTTCAAAATGTTTTAATAAAATGCCTATTATTTTACATCCTTGCTAACCCTCAGCTTAAGTTCAATGTCAATCATTGGAAAGGATAGGACCACCCACTTAACTCCTAAGCTCACTATGAGCAGGGATCCAAGTGAGTAAACTACAAGTTATACTGAATCCTATTCCACAAAAGTATATATTGATCTGCTCAATTGGCCTCTGCTACAGTATATACTATACTACCTACAAACCAGACAATATGTACAAATCACAATGGTTTACTTGACTTGCTATTGCTATGACTTCCTATTGTAGTTTTTTTTGTGCCCTTTTATGCTAAAGAAAATTATCAGAAAATTATGTGGAATTAGTTTAAGGTCTCATGTTTTTTCATAAAGACGTAGCAGACAATTATGATAAATCATTCATTCTGCTATTTTAATGCCATTACAACCTTGAATTATAACTAATGTATTATAAAAAGAACTCAGAACTATTACAGTTATATGAAAAAGTTTGGGCACCCCTATTGATCTTAAGCTTAATGTTTTATAAAAATTGTTTTTTTTGCAACAGCTATTTCAGTTTCATACATCTAATAACTGTTGGACACGGTAATGTTTCTGCCTTGAAATGAGGTTTATTGTACTAACAGAAAATGTGCAATCTGCATTCAAACAAAATGTGAGAGGTGCATAAGTATGGGCACCCTTATCATTTTCTTGTTTTAAATACTCCTACCTACTTTTTACTGACTTATTAAAGCACTTTGGTTTTCTAAGCTCATTGAGCTTTGAACTTCATAGCCAGGTGTACGCAATCATGAGAAAAGCTAATTAAAGTTGCCACTTGCAAGTTGTTCTCCTGTCTGAATCTCCTCTGAAGAGTGGAATCATGGGCTCCCCAAAACAACTGTCTAATGATCTGAAAACAAAGATTATTCAACATAGTTGTTCAGGGAAAAGATACAAAAAGCTGTCTCAGAGATTTAACCTGTCAATTTCCACTGTGAGGAACATAGTAAGGAAATGGAAGAACTCAGGTACAGTTCTTGTTAAGGCCAGAAGTGGCAGGCCAAGAAAAACATCAGAAAGGCATAGAAGAAGAATGGTGAGATCAGTCAAGGACAATCCTCAGACCAACTCCAGAGAGCTGCAGCATACACTTCCTGCAGATGGTGTCACTGTGCATCGGTCAACTATACAACGCACTTTGCACAAGGAGAAGCTGTATGGGAGAGTGAAGCGAAAAAAGCCATTTCTGCAAGCACGCCACAAACAGAATCGGCTGAGGTATGCAAAAGCACATTTGGAGAAGCCAATTTCTGTTTGGAAGAAGGTCCTGTGGACTGATGAAACCAAGATTGAGTTGTTTGGTCATACAAAAAGGCATTATGCATGGTGGCCAAAAAAACACAGCATTCCAAGAAAAACACTTGCTACCCACAGTAACATTTGGTGGAGGTTCCATCATACTTTGGGGCTGTTTGACCAATGCCGGCACTGGGAATCTTGTTAAAGTTGAGGGACGCATGGCTTTCTCTCAGTATCAGCAGATTCTTGACAATAATGTTCCTTAATCTGTGACAAAGTTGAAGTTACGCAGGGGATGGATCTTTCAGCAAGACACTGATCCAAAACACCGCTCTAAATCTACTCAGGCATTCATGCAGAGGAACAATTACACTGTTCTGGAATGGCCATCCCAGTCCCCAGACCTGAATATCACTGAACATGGCTGAAATCATACATAGGTTAAAAACCTCAGTACTTAGCATGGTTCCTTTGCAGCGCTGGGGACCTGGATTCAAATCCCACCAAGGAGAACATCTACAAGGAGTTTCTATGTTCTCCTCGTGTTTGCGTGGGTTTCCTCCCGGTTCTCCAGTTTACTCCCACACTTTTTAGACATACCGATAGGGAATTTAGGTTGTGAGCCTCATCGGGACAGTGATGTAATATATTACGTGACTGGCCAATATACTACGTGGCTGGGCAATATACTACGTGGCTGGGCAATATACTACGTGAATGGGCAATATGCAATGTGGCTGGGCAATATACTACGTGACTGGGCAATATACTACGTGGCTGGGCAATATACTGCGTGACTGGGCAATATACTATGTGGCGGTACAATATACTACGTGGACATGCATATTCTAGAATACTCGATGCGCTAGAATCGGGCCACCATCTAGTAGTATATACTGTATATATTACTAGATGGTAGCCCGATTCTAACGCATCGGGTATTCTAGAATATGCATGTCCACGTAGTATATTGCCCAGTCACGTAGTATATTGCGCAGCCATGTAGTATATTGCCCAGTCACGTAGTATATTGCCCAGCCACGTAGTATATTGCCCAGCCACATAGTATATTGCCCAGCCACGTAGTATATTGGCCAGTCACGTAGTATATTGCCCAGCCACATAGTATATTGCCCAGCCACGTAGTATATTGCCCAGTCATGTAGTATATTGCCCAGCCACGTAGTATATTGCCCAGCCACATAGTATATTGCACAGTCACATAGTATATTGCACAGCGATGTAGTATACAGCACAGAGCCACGTAGTATATTGCCCAGCCACATAGTATATTGCCCAGCCACATAGTATATTGCACAGCGACGGAGTATACAGCACAGAGCCACATAGTATAAAGACTTAAAATAAAAAATAAACATATACTCACCTTCCGAAGGCCCGTTGAAGTCCTGCTATACTCACCATCCGCCGCCTTTCCGGCTCCTCGTGACACTCCAGTGACTGCTCCATTGCAAGCGGCAGCTTCCGTATCCCAGCGCTGGTATGTGCAGGACCTGTGATGATGTCGCGGTCATATGACCATGACGTCATGGCAGGTCCTTGTCGCATACAATCCTTGCAATCGGAGCATCCCGAGGAGCAGGAAAGGCGGCGGAAGGTGAGCATAGCAGTTTTTTTTTAAATTATTTTTAACATGACATATTTTTTACTATTGATGCTGCATAGGCAGCATCAATAGTAAATAGTTGGGGACACACAGGGTTAATAGCAGTGGTAACGGAGTGCGGTAACCGCGGCCCATTACCGCTGCCATTAACCCTGTGTGAGCGGTGACTGGAGGGGTATATGGAGCAGGCGCCGGGCAGTGAGTGCAGGGGAGTAGGAGAGGGACTAATTGGATTGTGCCCGTCATTGATTGGTCGCGGCAGCCATGACAGGCAGCTGCCGATACCAATCAGCGACGCAGGATTTCCGTTACGGAAGTTGAGGACAGACAGACGGAAGTACCCCTTATACAATTATATATATAGATTGTAGATTGCATAAGCACATTTTTATCTAGAATATGCAATGAAAATATTGGCATTTACATAATCGTAGAAGGATGAATGAACATTTCTTTCAGACCTCATTTCCACATTAGACACCAGCTAAAGATTACATTTTTTGCTTGCATTGTATGGTTCCAAAATACATCACAACATAGATAGTCATCCATAACATTAGTCTCTCTTCCCAGTGGGCTCAATCTAATATTCCTATCTCAGAAACATGTATTAGGGTCATCTTTTGAGAGTCAAGATGTCCATGGTTGATTGCACACTATGAACCCCAGTGCTACAAGGCAACAGTGCTAATAATTGCGCTATTTTATATTTTAACTACAGACTTGTCACTTTACTTTTGAAAATCAAGATTATGGTACATTTATTGTACAACATTGCTTTTCTAGTTGTTCAAAGTTCCAGAGCACTGGAAATTGCTTAGTAAATGGAAAGGAGCATTTTTACTTAATGAAAGATTTCTAGATTGGTTTTCTTAATGTTTTCAAATTTATGCAATGGAACGCATAGTGCCTTACAATTATGTGCACTACATGACTGTGCCTGTGTGGTCACTGTGAGACGTTGCCGATGATTAACAGCCGGTCTGCCAGTGTAGTGACTGGTGTCACAGAAACCTAAGTAAAAGAGAAAA
This sequence comes from Ranitomeya imitator, assembly GCF_032444005.1. NCBI lineage: Eukaryota > Metazoa > Chordata > Amphibia > Anura > Dendrobatidae > Ranitomeya > Ranitomeya imitator. Next base: position 737,028,038 of record NC_091283.1, read on the forward strand.
ATGTTCCAGCTTCTTGATAAAATGTAAAACTTTAATCCATCATATAAAATAGTAGAAAACACACTCCTGGGACAATGCCATATCACAAGTGAAGAAAGCTACGCGTTTCGACCATACGGTCTTTGTCACAAGCTGGAACATTTTTCTCTTTTACTTGGATCTGCACTACGTCGAGTCAGGACGAAGTTCCATGCTCCTTATATATCGGTGAGCTGGCTTTTTTCTTTCTTTGTCACAGAAACCTCACAGAGTTCAACCACTTAACAACATGGATTATCATGGCAGCCGCGTGGCCACCCAAAGATCTTAGATTAGTGTGGTCTATCTGCATGATGAGAAGAATGGCCTTTATCAAGAGGTCACTACTTCATGTTCTCTAATGGGGAAAACAAAAATAGTTGAGAAACTTTAAAGAGAAACTCAACTTTCATTTTTTTTAATTTTGTCAAGCATGGAAAAGTTATGAATCTTTGCAAATCACTTTGTTAAAGGGGATTTGTCTTTGTTACTTGCAGGTAATGGAAGTAACAAATGCAGGTAAGGGATAGCCAAACCCCTGATTTTCCCCAGTCTACATTTAGGATACAGATGATGGCAGTGATGTGTTAGCACAGCACTTTTGTCTCGTAAACGCTGGGGATAAGCGGCTGTAGGAGTTTCTTTTGGTAAGCACAATGCTTAAAGGAAGAGAGAGGTGATGATCTTTTCACTGCCATCATCTGAACTCCAACTAACAACATTCTGATATAAAGGTAGTCTAATAGACTGGGGAAACACAGAGGTTTGGAAGCCACTTAAATGCAATATTTTTTTACAGGATGAAAACAATTCCATTAAAAAAAGGGATTTGCAAAGTTTCATAACTTTCCATGCTGGCAAAAATTATGAAAAGATGAAGCTTGTCAATCCTCCTTAATAAAAAAATGTATAAATTATACGAAATATATAAATTATAAAGATTATAACCCATAGTCACAGTAAGTAAAACAAAGTTATGGGTTTCACAATATGTCAAGAAAAAAATTGTTCTTGTTTGTTTATTGAGCAAAAGTACTAGAATATAATGAAAACTATTTGGAGACACATTTGCTAAATGTAAAAGGAGCTGCAGTAGTGACCGAGATGCTGACTCCTGCTATTGGGATATTTATGTAGACTAAACCCAGGCTGAATGACAACTTTCTACTAATAACTGTGTTCTCTTTAATTCCTTGGGTGTTTGAATAGTAGACAAATAACATGGAAATACTTGGATCAAAAGGTTATAAAAAATGAATATCCCAAAATTGGGGTTATTGAAAAATACATCTGTTGTTGTCCCACCACATTAATGGAAAATAGAAAAAAATGTGATTCTTAGAACATGACAATGAATAAAAAATAAAAAAAAAACTGAGTCTTTAGGACCCATAAAATACCAATTTGTGATGTGTGAAAGTCATTGAGACGGTTTTGGTAACCTGTGCTTTTCCACTATTTATGTGGCTTTTTATTTCTACAGCTGTTGTGAATGCATGGCTGACTTTCTAAGCACTATACAATGAGAATTCTAATGTGAATTAAATAGATCATGCCCATTAGAATTACTTAAACAAGTCAATTTAGCTTGTCAGGTGTTGTGTCAAAATGTTCAGCTATCATTAGAATAGATTGGACCAGTGAAGGCTTTGGCTTTACCAGAAGTCCATCCTAATTAACATCTCAACACAAGACTAGTACATCCCATCTGTTCCACTGCATTCAGAAGAAAATCATTTAGCCATTCCCATTCTTGAACTACAGTGCACATTGACATCAGCAAAATCTCAAGCAACATCTTTAAGACTTTCTTGTATTCTGATTGCATTAAGCCTCATCATTAATATGTTCACTTGTAAGCCAGACTGACAAAGGAAGTACCATAAATTATTGGGCAATACCCTGGCATTCTTCAACAATACATGAAATCGTAAATAATTTCCTCTTCGGAAGACCCATCTATGAAGTTGTGTTACAACCAGCATTTCTTATGTGAAGTGCTGCATATTGTTAAATGCCATAAATTTAAAGTCAACTCCTTAAAGAAACCTGATGGCTGATATATGCTGGTTGAATGTATCGGCACTGGATAAATGATTTCAAAGTTTCAGAGACAAACATATATTGCTGAAATCATACATAGGTTAAAAACCTCAGTACTTAGCATGGTTCCTTTGCAGCGCTGGCGTCCTGGATTCAAATCCCACCAAGGAGAACACCTACAAGGAGTTTCTATGTTCTCCTCGTGTTTGCGTGGGTTTCCTCCCGGTTCTCCAGTTTACTCCTACACTTTTTAGACATACCGATAGGGAATTTAGATTGTGAGCTTCAATGGGACAGTGATGTAAAGAGCTGTGGAATATGATGGATCTATGTAAGCAACGCATAATAATTAAAATAAAGCTGCTGGGGACTAAGGGGCATGGAAGACCAAGCCCTTCAGTGACAGGTCTTTCCTTGCCTGTATGTATAGAGAGAGACCTATCAGTATTTGGCAGTGGGTGAGAAAAAGCCATCGAGGACCTGACTCTTTACAATTCAGCAAAATGTCATCCAACTGCCAAAATCCAGTTGTTTTTTAAAAAAAATTGAGGTCAATTCAATTTAGCTAAAAAAAACCTTATCTCTAGATATTATATATTCCACAACAGAAGATTGGAAAATGGCAGACTCAACATATTAAATTTGTATTCTCGTGATTAAAATTTGCATATGAGTGAACTCCAGCAGTTATAATGGTGCACGTCTCGATAAGCTCCCAAAAAATAAATGAAAAAAGTGTAATTTACCAACTGCAAGAAAAATTTGACAGACAGGGATTACAGACAACGGCATGTCCTCACACTTCTATAAACCCATCTGTCCCATAATGACTGCATGCTCCATATGAGCGCACCCATCAACAGACATCATGGTAACATCACGATAAACCAAACACATGGGCCAAACACATCAACAGAAAAATACATGCATAAAAAGTGAGTTAATTGGTGGAATATACAACTGTAGGACATCGGGTGTTTGGGTTAATTCTTTTGATGGATAAGTGCAAGGTGACTTGCGTTTCGTGCAAAAGTGTACAAAACTAAAACTGTATGGTCACATGCAATCCTGAGTTATACTTACCCTTTAAAGGGAGTTTATGCTTTCTCTCTAGCCCACATACTGTCAGTCATTAGTGGTCTATATTGTTTTGGACATCTGTAGGACCCCGTTTTCCTAGTACAAGCACAACTATGCCCAGGATCTCTGTCTGCAGCACACTGTTCACATTAAACCATGAACTGACTCAGCAGTAACGATCTAGTGAAACCTCAAATCATCAATTGCCGTCTATGCTACACTGCTATGCTAATTTCCTTAACAGTCAATGACCAAATAATGGTTGCTCTAGTTTTATTGTCAATGAGGTTTTTACTCAAGCATTCAATAGACACAGATGTCAGAAACTGAAATTGGCAATAGGATGCAAATTACACAATTAAGACTTTCCAAGCAACGTTGTGTTAAGTTGTGGCTCATGAAATTACACCGCCATGTTCTTGTTTTATAGAAACTGTTAAACCTCTATCTTTTATGCACTTCAAGAGGCATTTCTGGGAAAATACCAGCTTTTTATCATCTTCAGGTGCTGCTGTTTTACTCCGTACAATTATATGAGGTATAATTACTGTATATATACCTTATTCTCCACACTATATTTGAAATTGTATACATTAATATTGTTTTTGAAAGGCGTAGATTTCATTTTATTACTTCAATAGTATTTTCTATGGGTACTGACAAAGCTTCTATTTAGTTTGATGATAGAGGGTGATTGCTCATTGAGGCAGCTATTTCTTTCACAACAGGAACAGTTTAGTACAAAACCACTATCGGTTAACTATCCATGGCTCACACCGGTGAGGAATTCTATTGAGAACCATGAAGTAGGTTGCTCTTACAAAGAGTGCAGTTGGAAAGATATTGGTGCATATGCTATTTATCAAAGGGTCTTTGAGGGTGATCCATCAAAGCTTATTTGGTAGATTTCTGACTTTAGAGTCTTTTCAATTCAAATTTCCCATGCGAATTTGAGGAAATCTGTAGCATTTAAATTTTAGGAAAATTAATCTTCTTTAAATGGGTTTTCTAGCCTTAGAACATAAGTTTTCAATCATTCTATGTGACTGCAGACTTGAGAATCCTTACATTGTGTGCACTGCTCGCTTTGAGGATTCTCCAGTGCTGGACCAGGAGCAGGTGGTCATCTGACTGCAAGTATGCCATTTGCATACTCCTCGCCACATTCCAACTTGACATGTCCTACCTTGCTCCATATGCTTGGATTGAGCGGGGCTGTGCACTTCTAGTCCACACATGATAACATGTATGCAAATTGCATCCTTGCAGTCATGCGCCCACGGCTCCCAGTGCAAGCATCGTCTCAGCACGTAATTCACACGTTGTAAGGATTTATAAGTCTACACTCACACAGGGTGACTTCAGACTTGCACCCTAAGGCCAGACAATCTTTTTTATGTTAAATGTTACCTGTGTTAACAAAAAGTATGACTTCTGAGGCCCATTTAAAAAAAATTCATATTGCATTAAATGCTACTGCCTAGTATACATTATTTAATTTTGAATGCTCTGCACAATTTTGTAACTGATTCCACAAACAGATTATTTTAAGATATTGAATCTGATTTAAATGTACATGTCACTTTTTTTGTCTCATGGTAGTTGCTCATGTTTTTTGCATCAAATAAATAAAAATAGCAGAGTTCATGAATTTGTCGCAAAATGAAAAATGCTCATTATTTTTGTCTTTAATAAAAAAAGCTGAAAAAAACAACTTAAAAATGGCACAAAACTTACCAAATAACGTGGAAACACTAAAGCCACTATTAAAGAGAAAATTACTTTAGAAAACTGAAGAACGATCAATGATGAATTTAGTTCTTAGTTTAAAAAGTACTCCAGAATCTCTACAGATTTTTCTGAAAACCCATCATAATTATGGAGCACAATGTGCTATGATATTAATTCATTTGCGCTGAACACTTTTCCCTATAAACAGTCATTTTCAGTCATTAAGACTTTAAAATGACTCAAAAATGTATTCACTCCCTTGGCATTTTTTGTGTTTTGCCACCTCACAACCTGGAATTTCACTAATTTGCATCAGTTTATGTAAAGAACATACTAAAAGAGTAATCAAGAAACACAATGTATGTAATGGGGCTAAGAGCATATTCTTATCAGGCTCTCCCACAATATAATCAACATATAAGTACAGTGGAGTACTCCAAATACGATATTAAAAACTTGGGAAAAAAGTAGTAGCAACAAACCACAATAAAGGAATATACATATATTTATATTATATGTATATATTAACCCCTTAATCCCATTGGACGTACTATCCCATCAAGGTGACCTTGGACTTAATTCCCAGTGATGAGATAGTACGTCCAGTGCGATCAGCTGCGCTCACGGGGGAGCGCGGCCGGGTGTCAGCTGACTATCGCAGCTGACATCCGGCACTATGTGCCAGGAGCGGTCACGGACCGCTCCTGGCACATTAATCCCCACCACACTGCGATCAAACATGATCGCAGTGTTCCGGCGGTGTAGGGCTCCCTGCGCGCTTCCCTGAGACCCTCGGAGCAACGCGATGTGATCGCGTTGCACCGAGGGTCTCTTACATCCTCCTCTCTGCAGGCCCGGGTCCAAAATGGCCGCAGGGCTGCATCCGGGTCCTGCAGGGAGGTGGCTTACCAGCGTGTGCTCAGAGCAAGCGCTGGTAAACCTCCCTGCTGTGCCTGTGTGATTGCTGATCTGACACAGTGCACAGCAAAGCGTCAGATCAGCGATCTGTCAATATGTGATGCCCCCCCGGGGCAATGTAAAAAAAAGTAAAAAAGATTTTTTTTACATGTGTAAAAATAAAAAAAAATCCTAAATAAATAAATAAATAAAAAATAAATAAAAATATTGTTCCAATAAATATATTTCATTATCTAAATATAAAAACAAAAACAATAAAAGTACAGATATTTAGAATCGCCACGTCCGTAACGACCCGACCTATAAAACTGTCCCACTAGTTAACCCCTTCAGTGAACACCGTAAAAAAATTAAAAAAAACAAAGCAAAAAACAACCCTTTCTCATACCGCCGAACAAAATGTGGAAAAGCACGCGATCAAAAAAACAGATATAAATAACCATGGTATCGCTGAAAACGTCATCTTGTTCCACAAAAAACAAGCCACCATACAGCGTCATCAGTGAAAAAATAAAAAAGTTATAGTCCTCAGAATAAAGCGATGCAAAAATAATTATTTTTTCTATAAAATAGTTTTTATCGTATAAAAGCGCCAAAACATAAAAAAAATCTTAATGAGGTATCACTGTAATTGTACTGACCCGAAGAATAAAACTGCTTTGTCCATTTTACCAAACGCAGAACGTTATAAAAGCCCCCCCAAAAGAAATTCATGAATAGCTGTTTTTTGTCACAAAAATTGGAATAAAAAGCGATCAAAAAGTGTCACATGCCCAAAAATGTTACCAATAAAAACATCAACTCGTCCCGCAAAAAACAAGACCTCACATGACTCTGTGGACCAAAATATGGAAAAATTATAGCTCTCAATATGTGGTAACGCAAAAAAATATTTTTTGCAATAAAAATCGTGTTTTAGTATGTGACAGCTGCCGATCATAAAAATCCGCTAAAAAACCCACTATAAAAGTAAATCTAACCCCCCCTTCATCACCCCCTTAGTTAGGAAAAAATAAAAAAATTAAAAAATGTATTTATTTCCATTTTCCCTTTAGGGCTGGAGCTAAGGTTAGGGTTAGGGCTAAGGCTAGGGTTAGGATTAGAGATAGGGCTATTGCTAGGGTTAGGGCTAGGGTTAGGGTTATGGTTAGGGTTAAGGTTAGGGTTAGGGCTAGGGTTAAGGTTAGTGTTGGGGCTAGGGTTAGGGTTTGGATTACATTTATGGTGTGGATTAGGGTTAGGGGTGTGTTGGGGTTAGGGGTGTGGTTGGGATTAGGGGTGAGTTAGGGTTTCAGTTAGAATTAGGGGTTTCCATTGTTTAGGCACATCAGGGGCTCTCCAAATGCGACATGTCGTCCGATCTCAATTCCAGCCAATTCTGCATTGAAAAAGTAAAACAGTGCTCCTTCCCTTCCGAGCTCTCCCGTGCGCCCAAACAGGGGTTTACCCCAACATATGGAGTATCAGCGTACTCAGGACAAATTGCACAACAACTTCTGGAGTCCGATTTCTCTTGTTACCCTTGGGAAAATAAAAATTTGGGGGGCTAAAAAAAAAACATTTTTGTAGGAAAAAAATGATTTTTTATTTTCATGGCTCTGAGTTATAAACTGTAGTGAAATACTTGGGGGTTCAAAGTTCTCACAACACATCTAGATAAGTTCCTTGAGGGGTCTACGTTCCATTATGGGGTCACTTACGGGGGGTTTCTACTGTTTCGGTACATCAGGGGCTCTGCAATGCAACGTGATGCCTGCAGACCAATCCATCTAAGTCTGCATTCCAAATGGCACTCCTTCTCTTCAGAGCTCTGCCATGCACCCAAACGGTGGTTACCCCCCACATATGGGGTATCAGCATACTCAGAACAAATTGCACAACAATGTTTGGGGTCCAATTTCTCCTGTTACCCTTGGGAAATTACAAAACTGGGGGCTAAAAAAGAATCTTTGTGGAAAAAAAATGTATTTTCACGGCTCTGCGTCATAAACTGTAGTGAAACACTTGGGGGTTCAAAGCTCTCACAACACATCTAAATAAGATCCTTAGGAGTCTACTTTCGAAAATGGTGTCAATTGTGGGGGGGGTTCAATGTTTAGGCACATCAGGGGCTCTCCAAATGCAGCATGTCGTCCCATCTTATTTCCAGCCAATTTTGCATTGGAAAGTCAAACGGCGCTCCTTCCTTTGCGAGTTCTGCCATACACCCAAACAGTGGTTTACCATACATATGGGGTATCAGCGTATTCAGGACAAATTGCACAACAACTTTTGGGGTACAACTTCTTCTGGTACCCTTGGGAAAATAAAAAATTGGGGCGAAAAATTCATTTTTTTGAAAACATATTTTATTTTTACGGCTGTTAGGGGTCGAGTTCCCGCCTCTGCACAGGGGGAATCTCAGGCAATCTTCGCTGTGGTTTCCCATTCTTCTCCTGCCGCAGTGGAGCCTGCTCAGTGGATACGTCGGTCCCAGCGTCTCGCTCAGTCTGACTCTGTGCAAAGTGCTACTGCTGCTTTTCCAGCTTCTGCCATTGAAGCCAGGGCTGGGCAGCAGCGAGCAGACGCTTTTGGGACAAAGTCCTGCTTTTTCCCTTCTGAGCATGCCCAGTGTAAGATCTCTCATTGGAGATCGAGGGTCACATGCTTAGATACTGTAGCAAAACCCATTGGTTCTCCACGAAGGTCCTGAAGTTCCTCAGGCTCCGTGGCAGCCTCTCATTTTACTTCTAGGAAGGTCCTGTACTTGCTGCAGCTATAAAAGGTTCGCATGGCCGCACGGCCATGTGCTAGTATCAAATCTAAGTTATGTGCTTTGCGCCAGTGTGGTTACATTTGTATGTGTTCAGGGACACGGCTGAAATAAGCCCCTAGAATAACGGCACCTCCGGTGAGGAGACTGTGTGTATGGACTCAGAGCCCCGGCTGAAATACACCCCTAGAATACCGGCACCTCCGGTGAGGAGATTGTATATTTGCATAACCACCAACTGCTATCTGCTCGGCAGTCGCTGTGTACTGCTGTGAGGTTAACAGGACACAGTGCTTTCTTTAGGCGACTCTGTGAAGTAGCAGAGTTCGCTTCTACCGCCATATAGGGCCACGATTTGCCAGCAGCGGGATCTCTCCTGCACGGTGGACCCCGAGCTTCGAACACACCAAATAACATCTCTCTATTTACTCGGTGCGTTCTGCCAGCCCTAACAACGGCTCTACATTATAAATTTCTGTGAAGCACTTGGTGGGTTAAAGTGCTCACCACAAATCTAGATAAGTTCCTTAGGGGGTCTACTTTCCAAAATGGTTTCATAGTTACATAGTTACATAGTTATTAAGGTTGAAGGAAGACTATAAGTCCATCTAGTTCAACCCATAGGCTAACCTAACATGCCCTAACATGTTGATCCAGAGGAAGGCAAAAAAAAACCCATGTGGCAAAGAGTAAGCTCCACCTTGGGGAAAAAAGTTCCTTCCCGACTCCACATACGGCAATCAAACTAGTTCCCTGAATCAACGCCCTATCAAGGAATCTAGTGTATATACCCTGTAACATTATACTTTTACAGAAATGTATCCAGTCCCCTCTTAAATTTAAGTAATGAATCACTCATTACAACATCATACGGCAGAGAGTTCCATAGTCTCACTGCTCTTACAGAAAAGAATCCTCGTCTGTTATTATGCTTAATCCTTTTTCCTCCAAACGTAGAGGATGCCCCCTTGTCCCTGTTTCAGGTCTATGATTAAAAATATCATCAGAAAGGTCTTTGTACTGTCCCCTCATATATTTATACATTAAAATAAGATCACCCCTTAGTCTTCGTTTTTCCAAACTAAATAGCCCCAAGTGTAATAATCTATCTTGGTATTGCAGACCCCCCCAGTCCTCTAATTACCTTGGTCGCTCTTCTCTGCACCCGCTCCAGTTCAGCTATGTCTTTCTTATACACCGGAGACCAGAACTGTGCACAGTATTCTAAGTGTGGTCGAACAAGTGACTTGTATAGAGGTAAAATTATGTTCTCCTCATGAGCATTTATGCCTCTTTTAATGCATCCCATTATTTTATTTGCCTTTGTAGCAGCTGCCTGACACTGGCCACTGAATATGAGTTTGTCATCCACCCATACACCCAGGTCTTTTTCATTGATGGTTTTGCCCAGAGTTTTAGAGTTAAGCACATAATTATACATCTTATTACTTCTACCCAAGTGCATGACCTTACATTTATCACCATTAAAGCTCATTTGCCATTTATCAGCCCAAGCTTCTAGTTTACATAAATCATCCTGTAATATAAAATTGTCCTCCTCTGTATTGATTACCCTGCAGAGTTTAGTGTCATCTGCAAATATTGAAATTCTACTCTGCCCCCTACAAGGTCATTAATAAATATGTTAAAAAGAAGAGGGCCCAATACTGACCCCTGTGGTACCCCACTGCTGGTGGTGTCACTTCTTGGGGTTTTCAATGTTTAGGCACATCAGGGGCTCCCCAATGCAACATGGCGTCCCATCTCAATTCCAGCCAATTTTGCATTGAAAAGTCAAATGGCGCTCCTTCCCTTCCGAGCTCTGCCATGCATTTAAACAGTGGTTGACCCCTACATATGGGGTATCAGCGTACTCAGGACAAACTGCACAACAACTTTTGGGATACAATTTCTTCTGGTTCCCTTGGGAAAATAAAAAATTTGGGGCGAAAATTCATTTTTGTGAAAAATAATATATTTTATTTTTACGGCTCTACTTTATAAACTTCTGTGAAGCACTTGGTGGGTCAAAGTGCTCACCACACATCTAGATAAATTCCTACGGGGTCTACTTTCCAAAATGGTGTCACTTGTGGTGGATTTCAATGTTTAGCCACATTAGTGGCTCTCCAAATGCAACATGGCGTCCCATCTCAATTCCAGCCAATTTTACATTGAAAAGTCAAATGGCGCTCTTTCCCTTCCGAGCTCTGCCATGCGCCCAAACAGTGGTTTACCCCCACATATGGGGTATTGGGGTACTCAGGAGAAATTGTACAACAACTTTTGGTGTGCATTTTCTCCTGTTACCCTTTGCAAAATAAAACAAATTGGAGCTGAAGTAAATTTTTTGTGAAAAAACTTAAATGTTCATTTTTTTTAAACATGCCAAAAATTCCTGTGAAGCACCAGAAGGGTTAATAATAATAATTTTTTTCACAAATAAACGCAAGTCTTATCGAAGAAATTTTAACACTATCATGAAGTACAATATATCTCAAGAAAACAATGTCCGAATCACTAGGATCCATTGAAGCGTTCCAGAGTTATAACCTCATAAAGGGATAGTGGTCAGAATTGTAAAAATGGCCCGGTCATTAACGTGCAAACCACCCTCGGGGCTTAAGGGGGTAATTATATGTATAATTATATGTATAAATTAATATATTTCACGTGCTTGCTTTCTCAAAGGAGAGTAGATGAAAGCAAGCATGGAAAACGCATCTCAGGGGCTGCTAGGGGGGTTGGAGCGGTCATGACCTATTATGGGTAAGCTGTTGAATGGGTGCTGTGGCTTGTTATGGTATTGACACACAGATATACCCCATTGGCAGTTACTTATATTCTCATTTGGTGCTATCCTTGTGCACTTATAATATCTATCCAGCTTTCCCAGGTCTTAGTACTCTTTGACCCTTCACCCACCTCTTGCCTACTTTCATGTCTCCTCCGTTTGTTTATACTGTATTTATATGTTTTATGCTTAATCTGTTCTTAGTGTGATGTATTCAATAAATATTATATGTATATTCATGTAAATAACATGCGTACAACTGTGAATATTTGTTTGTTTTTTTATTGTGAAGCAAATAACAAATAGGACAAAATAACTGAAAACTTCAGTGTGCATAACTATTCTTGCTCCTTATGTCAGTGCTTTGTAGCGCCTCCTTTTGTGGCAATTACAGCTGCAAGTTGCTTTGGATAAGTCTCTATGAGCTTTTCACTTTCCACTGGAAGTTTTGCCCATTCCTCCATCTCCTTCAAGTTAGATGGTTTTCTCTGGTGAACAGCAACCTTCAAGTCAGACCACATAATTTCAATTGGATTAAGGTGTGGACTTTTACTAAGCCACTCCACAATATTTACATGTTTCCTTTTAACCCCTTAGTGACAGAGCCAATTTGGTACTTAATGACCGAGCCAATTTTTGCAATTCTGACCACTGTCACTTTATGAGGTTATAACTCTGGAACGCTTCAACGGATCCCGCTGATTCTGAGATTGTTTTTTCGTGACATATTGTACTTCATGTTAGTGGTAACATTTCTTCGATATTACTTGCGATTATTTATGAAAAAAACGGAAATATGGCGAAAATTTTTAAAATTTTGCAATTTTCAAACTTTGTATTTTTATGCCCTTAAATCAGAGAGATATGTCACGAAAAATAGTTAATAAATAACATTTCCCACATCTCTACTTTACATCAGCACAATTTTGGAAACAAAATTTTTTTTTGTTAGGGAGTTATAAGGGTTAAAAGTTGACCAGCAATTTCTCATTTTTACAACACCATTTTTTTTTAGGGACCACATCACATTTGAAGTCATTTTGAGGGGTCTATATGATAGAAAATAATGAAGTGTGACACCATTCTAAAAACTACACCCCTCAAGGTTCTCAAAACCACATTCAAGAAGTTTATTAACCCTTTACGTGCTTCACAGGAACTGAAACAATGTGGAAGGAAAAAATGAACATTTAACTTTTTTTTGCAAACATCTTAATTCAGAACCATTTTTTTTATTTTCACAAGTGTAAAAACAGAAATGTAACCATAAATTTTGTTATGCAATTTCTCCTGAATACGCCAATACCCCATATGTGGGGGTAAACCACTGTTAGGGCGCACCGCAGAACTTAGAAGTGAAGGAGCGCCGTTTGACTTTTTCAATGCAGAATTGGCTGGAATTGAGATCGGACGCCATGTCACGTTTAGAGAGCCCCTGATGTGCCTAAACAGTGGAAGCCCCCCACAAGTGACACCATTTTGGAAACTAGACCCCTTAAGGAACTTATCTAGATGTGTGGCGAGCACTTTGAACCCCCAAGTGCTTCACAGAAGTTTATAACGTAGAGCCGTGAAAATAAAAAAATCGCTTTTGTTTACACAAAAATGATCTTTTTGCCCACAAATTCTTATTTTCACAAGGGTAACAGGAGAAATTAGACCACAAAAGTTGTTGTGCGATTTCTCCTGAATACGTCGATACCCCATATGTGGGGGTAAACCACTGTTTGGGCGCACCGCAGAGCTTGGAAGTGAAGGAGCGCCGTTTTACTTTTTCAATGTAGAATTGGCTGGAATTGAGATTGGACGCCATGTCGCGTTTGGAGAGCCCCTGATGTGCCTAAACAGTGGAAACCCCCCACAAGTGACACCATTTTGGAAACTAGACCCCTTAAGGAACTTATCTAGATGTGTGGCGAGCACTTTGAACCCCCATGTGCTTCACAGAAGTTTATAACGTAGAGCCGTGAAAAAAAAAAATCGCATTTTTTCTACAAAAATGATATTTTTGCCCACAAATTTTTATTTTCACAAGGGTAACAGGAGAAATTAGACCACAAAAGTTGTTGTGCAATTTCTCCTGAGTACGCTGATACCCAATATGTGGGGGTAAACCACTGCTAGGGCGCACCGCAGAGCTTGGAAGAGAAGGAGTGCCGTTTTACTTTTTCAATGTAGAATTGGCTGGAATTGAGATCGGACGCCATGTCGCGTTTGGAGAGCCCCTGATGTGCCTAAACAGTAGAAATCCCCCACAAGTGACCCCATTTTGGAAACTAGACCCCCCATGGAACTTATCTAGATGTGTGGTGAGAACCTTGAATGCCCAAGTGCTTCACAGAAGTTTATAATGCAGAGCCGTGAAAATAAAAAATATTTTTTTTTTCCACAAAAAAGATATTGTAGCCCCCAAGTTTTTATTTTTACAAGGGTAACAAGAGAAATTGGACCCCAAAAGTTGTTGTCCAATTTGTCTTGAGTATGCTGGTACCCCATATGTGGGGGTAAACCACTGTTTGGGCGCACGGCAGAGCTCGGAAGGAAGGAGCGCCGTTTTGGAATGCAGACTTTGATAGAATGGTCTGCGGGTATTATGTTGCATTTGCAGAGCCCCTGATGTACCTAACCAGTAGAAACCCTCCACAAGTGACCCCATTTTGGAAACTAGACCCCCCCAAGGAACTTATCTAGATGTGTGGTGAGAACTTTGAATGCCCAAGTGCTTCACAGAAGTTTAGAATGCAGAGTCGTGAAAATAAAAAATATTTTTTTTTTCACAAAAAAGATTTTGTAGCCCCCAAGTTTTTATTTTCACAAGGGTAACAGGAGAAATTGGACTGCAATAGTTGTTGTCCAATTTATCCCGAGTACGCTGATGTGCCATATGTGGGGGTAAACCACTGTTTGGGCGCACGGCAGAGCTCGGAAGGGAAGGAGCGCCTTTTTGGAATGCAGACTTTGATAGAATGGTCTGTGGGCATTATGTTGCGATTGCAGAGCCCCTGATATACCTAAACTGTAGTAACCCCCCACAAGTGACCCCATTTTGGAAACTAGACCCCCCAAGGAACTTATCTAGATGTGTGGTGAGAACTTTGAATGCCCAAGTGCTTCACAGAAGTTTAGAATGCAGAGTCGTGAAAATAAAAAATATTTTTTTTTTCACAAAAAAGATTTTGTAGCCCCCAAGTTTTTATTTTCACAAGGGTAACAAGAGAAATTGGACCCCAGAAGTTGTTGTCCAATTTATCCCGAGTACGCTGATGCCCCATATGTGGGGGTAACCCACTGTTTGGGCGCACGGCAGAGCTCAGAAGGGAGGGAGCACCATTTGACTTTTTGAGCGCAAAATTGGCTGTCGTGTTTGGAGACCCCCTGATGTACCTAAACAGTGGAAACCCCCCAATTCTAGCTCCAACCCCTAACCCTAATCCCAACCTGATCCATAATCCTAATCACTAACCCTAACCATAATCACAACCCTTACCCCAAAACAACCCTAATGTCAACCCTAACCATAACCCTAATCAAAACCCTAAATCCAACACACCCCTAATCCTAATCTCAACCCTAACCCTAATCCCAATACACCCCTAATCACAACCCTAACCTTAACCCTAATCCCAAACCTAACCCTAATCCCAAGCGTAACCCTAATGCCAACCCTAACCCTAATACCAACCCTAATCCAAACCCTAAACCTAATCCCAGCTCTAACCCTAACTTTAGCCCCAACCCTAGCCCTAACTTTAGCCCCAACCCTAACCCTAGCCCTAAGGCTACTTTCACACTTGCGTTGTTTGGCATTCCGTCGCAATCCGTCGTTTTGGACAAGAAACGAATCCTGCAAATGTGCCCGCAGGATGCGTTTTTTGCCCATAGTATTGCCGACGGATCGTGACGGATGGCCACACGTCGCGTCCGTCGTGCACTGGATCAGTTGTGTTTTGGCGGAGCGTCGGCACAAAAAAACGTTCAATGAAACGTTTTTTTGTACGTCGCATCCGCCATTTCTGACCGCGCATGCGTGGCCGTAACTCCGCCCCCTCCTCCCCAGGACATAGATTGGGCAGCGGATGCGTTGAAAAACTACAGCTGCTGCCCACGTTGTGCACAATTTTCACAACGTGCGTCGGTATGTCGGGCCGACGCATTGCGACGGCCCCGTACCGACGTAAGTGTGAAAGAAGCCTAACCCTAAATTTAGCCCCAACCCTAACCCTAAATTTAGCCCCAACCCTAACCCTAAATTTAGCCCCAACCCTACCCCTAACCTAACCCTACCCCTAACCCTACCCCTAACCTAACCCTAGCCGTAACCCTACCCCTAACCCTAACCTAACCCTACCCCTAACCTAACCCTAGCCGTAACCCTACCCCTAACCTAACCCTAGCCCTACCCCTACCCTAACCCTACCCCTAACCCTAACCCTACCCCTAACCCTACCCCTAACCCTACCCCTAACCTAACCCTAACCCTACCCCTAACCCTACCCCTAACCCTACCCCTAACCCTAACCCTACCCCTAACCCTACCCCTAACCCTACCCCTAACCTAACCCTAACCCTAACCCTACCCCTAACCCTACCCCTAACCCTACCCCTAACCCTAACCCTAACCCTAATTTTAGCCCTAACTGCTGTTCTCCTGCCGGCCGGCAGATGGAGACAGATGGCGGGCGCACTGGGCATGCGTCCGCCATGTTCTTCTGCCGGCGGCCAGGAGGAGCAGCAAGAGGATCCAGGGACCTAGGTGAGTATGCTAGGGTCCCCGAATCCCCCTATTTCTCTGTCCTCTGATGTGCGATCACATCAGAGGACAGAGAATTACACTTTACTTTTTTTTTTTTTTATTTTGCGGTCGCCGGTAAACAGTTAATTACCGGCGATCGCAAAACAGGGGTCGCTAAAACCGACCCCCGATCATGCTCTTTGGGGTCTCGGCTACCCCAGGCAGCCGAGACCCCAAAGATTCTCCCGGTGCCGGCCGGCGGGCGCACTGCGCATGCGCCCGCCATTTTGAAGATGGCGGCGCCCACCGGGAGACACGAGGAGCATCGGGGGAGCTAGGTGAGTATTGGGGGGCCACCTGGGACCCCTTTTCTCTGTCCTCCGATGTGCGATCACATCGGAGGACAGAGAAATTAAAAAGAGATCGCTTTTTTTTTTTTTTTTTTGCGATCGCCGGTAAACGGTTAATTACCGGCGATCGCAAATGCGGGGAGGGTTAAAAACCCCCCGAATCATGTTCTCTGGGGTCTCGGCTACCCTCGGCAGCCGAGACCCCGGAGAAAATCGGCCTGTGGGGGGCGCTATACACTTTTTCCACAGCGCCGTTAATTAACGGCGCTGTGGTTTAAGTACCCTTAGCGGCCGCCGTTAAAAGGCGTATCGGCGGTCGCTAAGGGGTTAAACAACTGAAGTGCTGCTTTAGCAGTATACTTTGTGTCATTTTCTTGTTGGAAGGTGAACTTCATTCCCAGTCTCAAATCACTGACAGACTGAATCAGGTTTTGCGCAAGAATATCCCTGTATTTTGCACTATCCATCTTACTCTCTACTCTGACCATTTTCCCTGTTCTTAATGCCAAAATACATTCCAGCAGCATGATGCTGTCCCCACAATGTTACACCGTGTGGATGGTGTTCTTGGAGTGATGAACCGTGATGGTTTGGTGCCAGACATAGCATTTACATAGGTGGCAAAAAAGTTGAATCTTAATCTTATCTGACCAAAGCACTTTCTCCTATACATTTGGAGGTTTTCCACATGTCTTTTGGCAAACTCAAAACGAGCCTTAAGGTACCTTCACACATAACGATATTGTTAACGATATCGTTGCTATTTGTGACGTAGCAACGATATCGTTAATGAAATCGTTATGTGTGACAGCGACCAACGATCAGGCCCCTGCTGGGAGATCGTTGGTCGCTGAATAAAGTCCAGAACTTTATTTCGTCGCTGGACTCCCTGGAGACATCGCTGGATCGGCGTGTGTGACACCGATCCAGCGATGTCTTCACTGGTAACCAGGGTAAACATCGGGTAACTAAGCGCAGGGCCGCGCTTAGTAACCCGATGTTTACCCTGGTTACCATGCTAAAAGTAAAAAAAAACAAACAGTACATACTTACCTACAGCCGTCTGTCCTCCAGCGCTGTGCTCTGCACTCCTCCTGTACTGGCTGTGAGCCGGAAAGCAGAGCGGTGACGTCACCGCTCTGCTTTCCGGCTCCCAGACAGTACAGGAGGAGAGCAGAGAAGCAGAGCGCAGCGCTGGAGGACAGACGGCTGTAGGTAAGTATCTAGTGTTTGTTTTTTTTACTTTTAGCATGGTAACCAGGGTAAACATCGGGTTACTAAGCGCGGCCCTGCGCTTAGTTACCCGATGTTTACCCTGGTTACCGGCATAGTTGGTCGCTGGAGAGCGGTCTGTGTGACAGCTCTCCAGCGACCAAACAGCGACGCTGCAGCGATTTGGATCGTTGTCGGTATCGCTGCAGCGTCGCTAAATGTGAAGGGGCCTTTACAATTTTTGTGCATAAGAATTTTTCAGCCCCCTCTTCCATAAAGGCCATCTTCATGTAGTGTACGGCTTATTGTGGTCATATGGACAGATACTCCAGTTTCTCTTTGGGAACTCTGCAGCTCCTTTAGGGTTACTTTTGGCCTCTGTGTTGCCTCTGTGATTAATGCCCTTCTTGCCGGGCTGAGAGTTTTGGTGGGCGGCCCTCTCTTGGCAAGTTTGTTGTGGTAACATGTTCTTTCCATTTGATGCTAATAGATTTGATGGTACTGTGGGGATAATCAGAGATTGGGATATTTTTTTTATAATCCAACCCTGACTTGTCCTTCTCAACAACTTTGTCCCTGACTTGTTTGGAGATCTCTTGGTCATCATGGTGTTGTTTGGTTAGTGATGCCTCTTGCTTAATGGTGTTGCAGCCTCTGTGGCCTTTCAGAAAAGGTAAAGTGTATATACTGACAAAGAAGTGACACTTAGATTGCACACAGGTGGACTTCCTTTCACTAAGGATGTGATTTATGAAGATAATTGCTTGCACCAATTTATTTAGGGGCTTCATGGCAGAAGGTGTGAATGCATATGAACATGCCAAATTTTACTTATTTGATTCCATAAATGTAATTTATGCCTTTATTTTTCTCCATTCACTTCACCTACTTAGATTATTTAGTGCTGATGCTCCACACACAAATCGGATTACAAAATATTTGAACACAGGTTGTAATGTAACAAAATAGGTAAAAAATGCTAGTGTGGGTGAATACTTTTGCAAGCGACTGTAAAGCTGAGTCATTTTCTCTTTTTATTTCAGTGTAATGACATTGTGTTTGTGTAGACAAAAGGCACAAAAGTTTTTTATTCATTGTGGATTCAGCAGTATTTTACATGTGATACTGTTAGTGCCTAAAATTACAGGAATACCATGATAAACGGATTCATACTGGCCCACTGGGGAGCTGGTGAATGCCCCGGTGAGCCCCTATGCAGGAATGCTAATGAGCAGTGCTAACATGCTTGATTCACTATTTACAGAAAGGCACCAACTATTCAGTTCAAATAGAAACATAAGTAAATTGGCGTACTAGGTTCTGGTTATTTTTGCAAGCATAACAAGGGGCTCCAAGACATATTGTTACTGGTGGGCCCTTGGCAGCCCATTCTAACACAGATGGTACAATGTGTATGAATATACATTGCTTCTGTTGTTGTGGCTATTCTATGCTGTTGTTTTGAGGGACACTGGTGCAGTACCTTGAAATATGAATTCCTATTTACTATACTTGGCCCAGAAAGCCAAAAAACTACTTCTTGACAGCATGTTGGCATGGCTGAATCATATGCACGTTGACTAAAATGCAATACATGGCATTCAGAAATATTTGTGAGATTTATGTGAAAATTCTTCACTCTCTTTTTTTTAAACTATTAACTTGTGGATGCTCAAATTAATATTCCCCATGTGTAGAATTAGATCATCTTTCCTCTTTACTGCTAACCGGAGGTAAGGTTTAATCCTCCAGTCTTGCTGCTCTGTAGTCAGATATTCGCAAGTTTCCAAGCAAAATAATGAACATTTTTCCCAAGGAGCACATAGATAGTGTAATATTTTATAGACACCTGGGAGAAATACTTCTCCCTCTAACAATTCCTTAGGTTTTTCACTTGCTGATAACCGTAATAGACATTAAGGCCTACTGGGCCCATAAACACATTTCTACTTTGTCCGAGGTTCTCATGCAAAATGAAATTTCTCTTTTTAAATTCTTTTTTCCTTTACCATCCTTCTTTTCCAGTCATTTTTATGGAGAAAAAAATGTTTTATGACAAAGAAATTTGTGATGTAAAGTAAAATGTAGTTAAATTACTGCTGAGGGATGTGTCATAAATATACTTTGTCATATTTTATTCAATGCAGATCTTTAAGAATGTCACAGTTGGATGACACCAGTCTGAAAACGCATTAGATTCCCCTCCTGAAATTGTATTTTTACTTCTCAGATATTTCGTACA
The DNA here is from genome assembly GCF_032444005.1 of Ranitomeya imitator. Classification (NCBI taxonomy): domain Eukaryota; kingdom Metazoa; phylum Chordata; class Amphibia; order Anura; family Dendrobatidae; genus Ranitomeya; species Ranitomeya imitator. The sequence goes on from NC_091283.1 coordinate 737,047,910, forward strand.
TTTACAGCTGTACATTAAAGTCACTATTGTTGGTATTACTGATTTTCTGGCTGTCTAGCCCCATAAAATAACTATTAATAAGTGCTTTTCCACCAGGTGCTAAGAAGGTGTTTGCATTAGCAGATCTAGAAAGGAAATCTTCTGTGGCAAAGGGTGTTGGGTTAATGTATCACAGTGTGTCTAGATGCTAAGTCTGCTATCAGTGTATTAGTAGAAGTGTGAACACGTGGAGAGAAAAAAATACATTATTATTGGTCCAAGTGGTTGTCCTATCTTTACAACCCCTTTTCCATATGTTTAGTAAGGTATGTTCATACAACTTCTCATGAACCCAGTATTTCAGGGCTAAGATGAAGATGACGGTGCCTTTTGTCCTGAAGTATCTTTTTTGGTCATTTTTTAGTACTATATTCTAGCCACTGTAATTTTTTTCTTGAATAAACTAGTAATAAAACTTCCAAGCAGAAGAAGCCTGAAGAATGGTCAGGTCACTTCTTTTAAAGGGAATCTGTCACCTCATTTGTCACATACAAGCTGTGGCCACCACCATTAGGGGCTTATCTACAGCATTCTGTAATGCTGTAGATAAGCCCCCGATGTAACCTAAAAGATAAGAAAAACAAGTTAAGGCCCCTTCACATTAAGCGACGCTGCAGCGATACCGACAACGATCCGGATCGCTGCAGCGTCGCTGTTTGGTCGCTGGAGAGCTGTCACACAGACAGCTCTCCAGCGACCAACGATCCCGAAGTCCCCGGGTAACCAGGGTAAACATCGGGTTACTAAGCGCAGGGCCGCGCTTAGTAACCCGATGTTTACCCTGGTTACCAGCGTAAAAGTAAAAAAAAACAAACAGTACATACTTACCTAACGCTGTCTGTCCCCGGCGCTGGGCTTCTCTGCACTCCTCCTGTACTGGCTGGGAGCACAGCGGCCGGAAAGCAGAGCGGTGACGTCACCGCTCTGCTTTCCGGCTGACCGACGCTCACAGCCAGTACAGGAGGAGTGCAGAGAAGCCCAGCGCCGGGGACAGACAGCGTTAGGTAAGTATGTACTGTTTGTTTTTTTTACTTTTACGCTGGTAACCAGGGTAAACATCGGGTAAGCGCTTAGTTACCCGATGTTTACCCTGGTTACCAGTGAAGACATCGCTGGATCGGTGTCACACACGCCGATCCAGCGATGTCCACGGGAGATCCAGCGACGAAATTAAGTTCTGGACTTTGTTCAGCGACCAACGATCTCCCAGCAGGGGCCTGATCGTTGGTCGCTGTCACACATAACGATTTCCTTAATGATATCGTTGCTACGTCACGAAAAGCAACGATATCGTTAACGATATCGCTATGTGTGAAGGTACCTTTAGATTATACTCACCATGGGGGCGGTCTGGGTCCGATGGGCCTCACAGGTCTGGGTCCGGCACCTCCCATCTCCTTGCGATGACGTCCTCTTCCTTGCTTCTGCCGTAGCTCATGCGCAGGCGTACTTTATCTGCCCTGTTGAAGGCAGATCGAAGTATTAAAGTGCGCTGGCTCCGGGAAAGCTCAGAGATGCCTGGCGCCTGCACAATGGAGTACTTTACGCTGCCCTCAACAGGGCAAATCAGTATGCCTGTGCAGGAGCTGCGACACAAAGCAAGGAGAATGACAACATCGTATGAAGATGGGAGGCTCCGGAACTTGACCTGCGACTGTCATGGGGTTTTATAAGTAATATTAAAATAAGTTTATCAAAGAAAAATATCAGACTTGATACACCTTCTCTGGATGGATTTTTTTCACATGAGCATTTTGATCAGTACTAAATGAGTACACTCCCTTTGAAAAGTAAGATTTTAATCTTCATATTACTGAACATAAGAATAATTTTACAATTTTTGACAAAGCTGAGTTTTATAGAACACTTTTTTAAAAACAAAACATGACAGTAAGATTAATAATGTAACTTTCATGATAAAATCTTCATTTTTATTCAAATTAGTTGATAAAAATGAATACCACCACCACTACCTCTAATAGTCTTCTAGGCATGGATTGAACAAGTTGGTGGCATTTTGCAACATCTATCTTTTTACATTCTTCAAGAACCTCAAAACCTCTTTTAGAATGATGCTCAACTTGTCTCTTCAGAATTCTTCATAGGTCTCTCAGTTGGGTTCAGGTCAGGAGACATACAGTACAGGCCAAAAGTTTGGACACATCTTCTCATTTAAAGATTTTTCTGTATTTTCATGACTATGAAAATTGTAAATTCACACTGAAGGCATCAAAACTATGAATTAGCACATGTGGAATTATATACTTAACAAAAAAGTGTGAAACAACTGAAAATATGTCTTATATTCTAGGTTCTTCAAAGTAGCAACCTTTTTGCTTTGATGACTGCTTTGCACACTCTTGGCATTCTCTTGATGAGCTTCAAGAGGTAGTCACTGGGAATGGTTTTCACTTCATATGTGTGCCCAGTCAGGTTTAATAAGTGGGATTTCTTGCCTTATAAATGGGGTTGGGACCATCAGTTGTGTTGAGCAGAAGTCTGGTGGATACACAGCTGATAGTCCTGCTGAATAGACTGTTAGAATTTGTATTATGGCAAGAAAAAAGCAGCTAAGTTAACAAAAACGAGTGGCCATCATTACTTTAAGAAATGAAGGTCAGTCAGTCCAAAACATTGGGAAAACTTTGAAAGAGTCCCCAAGTGCAGTGGCAAAAAACATCAAGCGCTACAAAGAAACTGGCTCACATGAGGACCGCCCCAGGAAAGGAAGAACAAGTGTCACCTCTGCTTCTGAGGATAAGTTTGTCCGAGTCACCAGCCTCAGAAATCGCAGGTTAACAGCAGTTCAGACTACAGACCAGGTCAATGCCACATAGAGTTATAGCATCAGACACATCTCTACGACAACTGTTAAGAGGGGACTTTGTGCAGCAGGCCTTCATGGTAAAATAGCTGCTAGGAAACCACTGCTAAGGACAGGCAACAAGCAGAAGAGACTTGTTTCAGCTAAAGAACACAAGGAATGGACAATAGACCAGTTTAAATCTGTGCTTTGGTCTGATGAGTCCAAATTTGAGATCTTTGTTTCCAACCACTGTGTCTTTGTGCGACGCAGAAAAGATGAACGAATGGACTATACATGTCTGGTTCCCCCGTGAAGCATGGAGGAGGAGGAGGTGTGATGGTGTGGGGGTACATTGCTGGTGACACTGTTGGGGATTTATTCAAAATTGAAGGCATACTGAACAAGCATGGCTACGACAGCATCTTGCAGCGGCATGCTATTCCATCCGGTTTGCTTTTAGTTGGACCATCATTTATTTTTCAACAGGACAGTGACCCCAAACACACCTCCAGGCTGTGTAAGGGCTATTTGACCAAGAAGAAGAGTGATGGGGTGCTACACCAGATGACCTGTCCCTCACAGTCACCAGACCTGAACCCAATCGAGATGGTTTGGGGTGAGCTGGACCGCAGAGTGAAGGCAAAAGGGCCAACAAGTGCTAAGCATCTCTGGGAACTCCTTCAAGATTGTTGGAAGGCCATTTCCGGTAACTACCTCTTGAAGCTCATCAAGAGAATGCCAAGAATATGCAAGGCAGTCATCAAAGCAAAAGGTGGCTACTTTGAAGAACCTATAATATAAACATATTTTCAGTTGTTTCACACTTTTTTGTTAAGTATATAATTCCACATGTGCTAATTCATAGTTTTGATGCCTTCAGTATGAATTTACAATTTTCATAGCAATGAAAATACAGAAAAATCTTTAAATGAGAAGGTGTGTCCAAACTTTCGGTCTGTACGGTATATTGCCACTAAATCACTTGTGGATCATCCTCATGTTGAAAAGTGCACATCTACCAATGCACAGAGTGATGGTAGCATCTTTTCTTTCAATATAGAGCAGTACATCTGCAAATTCATGATACCATCAATGATACTGTATGAAGAACTCCTACATGAGGAGCACTCATCCAGTCCTACATAAGAACAGTACTACCATCATGTTTCCCTTTAAGCACAACGCATTTGGAAAAAAATCACATCCACCAAAGGCACATAGTGTTGTATTGTTAGTTGCATCTTCTCTTTCAATATAGAGCAGTACATCTATGAATTTATGATACCATGAATGAAATGTAGCTCCTTGATGCCAGGAGCACTAATGCAGCTCCACATAAGGACACTGCCACAATTATATTTTAATGCAGGCAAAATAGATTTTTCTAAATTTATTTTTCTAATCGTCATCAGAAGAATCTTGATCAAATATTTAAGCTGCAACACAAGTGTCTGGTCTCCTAAAGACAAGGGAGGTTTTATTCTCCTCAAAAAGATCTTATCTGCAGTACGCAACAGTCACCACAAAACAGATGACAGAACCGTGTAGTTGCTACATTCACTATTTGCATTCATCAACCATCAATCGGTGGAGGTGATAACAGCTTTCAGATTCTGCCCCCCACCAATCTGATATTAATGACTCATCTTAATGATGTGTGATCAGTAATAAAGTAGTTGACTATCTCTTAAAACAAATTGAAAAAGAAAATTGGTAGGTTATCCTGGTTTATTTTTAGCTGTGTTTTTATTTTAAAAATATTTTAAATGTACCTTGCTATTTCAAAAGTTTTGATCAATGGGGTCCAGGTGCTGAGACCCCCCAATGATTGCTGAAACAAAGAGGAAGAATTCCTTGTATTAGAACAGTGTACAGGCTTTGGGGAAGGAGGCCCACAGCACCAAGCTATTTGTAAGACTGTATGACTTTATCACTTATAATTCTTGAAACTTTCAACCCAACAATAACTAAAATGTCTAGAAGAGAACTTTTTTCCCAGTGAAACTTCCAAACAGGTCACTTTATCACTTTTATTCATAGTAATAAGCTCTAATTCAAAGTAAACATGAGCAGTGATTCAAGTTCTCTTGTGCGTAACAGGAAGGATGTGTTACGGCAGGCAATGAATCAAACCTAGAAAGGGTGCGGAGTTATTTCTCTGCTTCTTTGAGGTAATCGATCCTATTTACATCTAATCAATTTCATTATGTGCTCTCAAAATTGATTCCGCTGTGGAGTTAGCAGTGCACATGACTCTGGCTTATTAGGAAGTAGAACGGTTCCTGTTGAGAATGTTAAATGTGTAAGTAAAGAGCATTCAACGTTGAATAGGAATTCAGGTGACTGTAGAAAATAATTAAATGATGAAGTGTATATGGATTATACTCACATTGTAGAATTATTTAGATTAAGGACAAATGTCTGTTTCTATAGGTGGTCCTTTGTGTTCTGTAGCAGCTGATGTTCAAGAACGCTATTGAGGGATGTGTCATAAATACACTTTGCCATATTTTTTCAATAGAAAACTAACTCCATGCAATAGAATTTTCTACAGAAAAAACATTAAACAAAATACATAAAATTGCAAACTGGCCATTTAAAGGGAACCTGTCACCCCGAAAATCGCGGGTGAGGTAAGCCCACCGGCATCAGGGGCTTATCTATAGCATTCTGGAATGCTGTAGATAAGCCCCCGATGTTACCTGAAAGAGGAGAAAAAGACGTTAGATTATACTCACCCAGGGGCGGTCCCGCTGCTGGTCCGGTCGGATGGGCGTCTCTGGTCCGCTGCGGCGCCTCCCATCTTCATTCCAAGACGTCCTCTTCTGATCTTCAGCCACGGCTCCAGCGCAGGCGTACTTTGTCTGCCCTGTTGAGGGCAGAACAAAGTACTGCAGTGCACAGGTGCCGGAAAGGTCAGAGAGGCCCGGCGCCTGCGCACTGCAGTACTTTGCTCTGCCCTCAACAGGGCAGACAAAGTACACCTGTGCCGGAGCCATGGCTGAAGATCAGAAGAGGACGTATTGGAATGAAGATGGGAGGCACCGCAGCGGACCAGAGAGTGAGTATAATCTAACGTCTTTTTCTCCTCTTTCAGGTAACACCGGGGGCTTCCAGAATGCTGTAGATAAGCCCCTGATGCCGGTGGGCTTACCTCACCCGCGATTTTTGGGGTGACAGGTTCCCTTTAAATGCCACAGTCAGGGATTGATTGTCTAATACTGATTGAGGGATTGTTAGCGACAATGATGTTCTGCTGAGTACCAGAGTGGACACAATTGATTGGAACTGTGCAGTGTTCAATAGTTTGTTTATATCCAGTCGCTGTTGGAGCTTATAACAGCTGATCAGTGTGGGTGCCGGGCTTTGGACTCCTACTCCTCTGACATTGATGACTTATGCTATGGATAGGTCATCAGTGAGTTCTGTCAGGACCTTTAAAAAGCTTTGATTGAAGCTGACTCTGGTGGCTGCTCTTACCGGCACATGTTAGCTGTATAACACAGCCGCCATCTGCTTGGTATGGAGCGGGCTCATCTCCTCAACCTGCTCCTTATGCTTCATGCAAAACCTGTAAGGAAATGTATAGTGTACATCACAGGTTGTTAATAATGTTGTAATGTATGGCTGAAGATATGTTAATGGAAATCACCTTGTGAACATTTGACTTAGTGAAGCTTATATACAGTCCCAAGCAGCTGGCTCATAGCTGCATTGTAACAAAGGGCAACTGTGCATCCATTTATGGTCCTCTGAATACAGTAATACAAAACTTTATGGACAACTATGTAGATAGGAACATTTTAATACTATAGCTTTTGGAATTCTAGAATAATAAACAGCAAGAGAAAAAGTGTAAAACTGAGGCCTACCATAAGACAGTCTTTGAAAGGTTAAATGAAGTTCTCCAGTTTTCTATAAATAAATCTTAATTTTCCCGCACATTGAATGGATAACTTTCTGAGTACTGGTTAGGATTGCCCATCCTTTACAGATCTCTAAATAAAATAGTATTTCCAAATCTTTACGCACATACCTGTAAATCAATCTGTTCAGCTCATCCTGCTCTATAACATGCTGCCTGGATGGAATTTCCTAGGTAGCGGATTCCTTTAATTTTTAATTTCAAAATCAACCATTAAGAGTACTGAAATCCGTACTGGCAAATCTGCACTATACCATGCGTGAACCTTCCCCTAACATTCACTGGCAAAAGGCTTTATTATATATGTTCAAATCTCATCCACAGTATTACCTTATTCCACTGTGGATTTGCGGACAGAAAATCTACAGCAATCAGTTGCGACAAATTGTTTGAGCGAGTGAACATTTCATGAGGTAATATTTTAAAACCTACATTAATGCACTAATAGATTATCCATTCTTTGTGCAGAAACCAGCAGCAGCAAAGCCCGAGCATCATTCTGTCTATATCTCCAGAATAGCACTAACAAAGCTATTAATTAAATTGAAAAGGGGGCTGGTTGAAAGCTGCGGGACGTGACTTGTATGACGAGCCCTTTGTTTACAGGCAGTGAGAAAATGGTTCAGGAGAATTTGATTACCACTCACTGCATCAATAGAAAGGATTTGTAAAATTTATAGTGAGGCAATGGCTGTAAACTTTGACTTTTCAGCCAAAAAAGCCAGTGATAAAAACTTTGCTCGATGCACTCTGCAGTGTGTTATCTACTCAAGTAACTCTTTCTGGATAGTTATGCAGATTTCAAATATTTTTTTTTTTTTCGATCAATGCCATGCTTGTCTGGCTCATTGTTTCTCCATTGGTGCCACCATAACAGGTATAAGATAAGACTCTCAGGACTTCGACCTGGGACTTTCTGACTTCCCAGAGAAGCTGCTGTGAAATGAAATGAAGTAAGATTTTTTAATAGTTTTTTAATAGATAAGATCAGGTTTTTAGAATGATGAGCAACATGAATCTTCAAAACTTTACTGATCCTCTGTTTTATATTTTATTTTATTGTTCAATCTCCATTGAAGATTGGTGAAAAAAGAAAGATTCATATTCAGTATTCTGTCTCTGATGTAGCAAAGAACATATGTTCCCAATATGTACTGCCTATTATTTGTAAACCACATTAAATTATTAGGGTGTGGGTAAGCTACATCTTGAATAGTGTATATGTAATAGTACATATAATTTCAAGTCCTCTTGGCTAACAGGTTGGGGAATACAGTGACTAAATAGTTGCTTCCTCGTTTTACTGTTTGTTTCCATCTGAAAGACATAGGGGAAGTTCATCAAAGCTTTTTGCCAGAATCTGTAATTGCTGAATCCACTCATTGCTTTTTAGGCTGGCAGAAGTCATGGAGATCCAAGTATATAAAGTAAAAATTGCACTCCACATTCTACATTGGTAAAAGTCCAGTTTATTGTGGAAGCATCTTATGGTGTTCAAAAATGTGGCTACATATTTTAAACTGGTCTAATCTCTTACATATATTATATACATACAGTGAGTATGAAAAGTATTCATACCTCTTTAATTTTTTCACTCTTTGTTTAATTGCAGCTATTTAATAAATTCAAAAAAGTTCATTTGTTTTCTCATTAATGTACACTCTGCACCCCATCTTGACTGAAAAAAACAGAACTGTAGTAATTTTTGCAAATGTATTAAAAAAGAAAAACTGGAATATCAGATGGTCATAATTATTCAGACCCTTTGCTCAGTATTGAGTAGAAGCACCCTTTTGAGCTAGTACAGCCATGCGTCTTCTTGGGAATGATGCAACAAGTTTTTCACACCTGGATTTGGAGATCCTCTGCCATTCTTCCTTGCAGATCCTCTCCAGTTCCATCAGGTTGGATGGTGAACATTCGTGGACAGCCATTTTTAGGTCTCTCCAGAGATGCTCAATTGGGTTTAGGTCAGGGCTCTGGCTGGGCCAGTCAAGAATCATCACAGAGTTGTTGTGAAGCCACTCCTTTGTTATTTTAGCTGTGTGTTTAGGGTCATTGTCTTCTTGGAATGTGAACCTTCGGCCAAGTCTGAGGTCGAGAGAACTCTGGAAGAGGTTTTCATCCAGGCTATCTCTGAACTTGGCTGCAATCATGTTTCTTTCAATGACAACCAGTCACCCTGTAACTGATAAACACCCCCCATAGCATGATGCTGCCACCACCATGTTTCACTATTGGGATTGTATTGGGCAGGTGATGAACAGTGCCTGGTTTTCTCCACACATGTCACTTAGAATTATCACCAAAAAAGTCTATCTTCATTTCATCAGACCAGACAATCTTATTTATCATAGTCTGGGAGTCTTTCATGTTTTTTTTTAGCAAACTCTATGCGGGCTGTCTTATGTCTTGCACTGAGGAGAGGCTTCCGTTTAACCACTCTGCCACAAAGGCCCGACTGGTGGAGGGCTGCAGTGATAGTTGACTTTATAAAACTTTCTCCCATCTCCCTACTGCATATCTGGAGCTCAGCCACAGTGATCTTGGAGTTCCTCTTTATCTCTCTCACGGAGGCTCTTCTTCCACGATTGCTCAGTTTGGCTGAACGGACAGGTTTAAGAAGACTTCTGGTGGTCTCAACTTCTTCCATGTAAGGATTATGGCTCTTCGGAACCTTGAGTACTGAAGAAATTCTGTTGTAACCTTGGCCAGATCTGTGCCTTGTCACAAATCTGTCTCTGAACTCCTTGGCCAGTTCCTTTGACCTCATGATTCTCATTTGGTGTGTCATGCACTGTGAGCTGTTGGGTTTTATATAGACATGTGTGTGTCTTTCCTAATCAAGTCCTATCTGTTTAATTAACCCCTTCATGACACAGCCTATTTTGACCTTAATGACCTGGCCATTATTTGCAATTCTGACTAGTGTCCCTTTGAGGTAATAACTCAAGAACGTTTCAACGGATCCTAGCGATTCTGAGATTGTTTTTTCGTGACATATTGAGCTTCATGTTGTTAGGGGTCGAGTTCCCGCTTCTGCACAGGGGGAATCTCGAGCCACCTCTGCTGCGGTCTCCCATTCTTGTCCAGCCGCAGTGGAGTCTGCTCAGCAAAGACGTCGGTCCCAGCGTCTTGCTCATTCTCACTCTGTTCTGAGAGTTACTGCTGCTTCTCCAGTCTCTGCCATTAAAGTCAGTGCTGGTCAGCAGCGAGCGGACTTCTCTGGGACTAAGTCCTTGTCTGCACGTACTGAGCATGTCCAGGGTAAGATCTCCCGTTGGAGATCGAGGGTCAGGTGCTCAGGCTCTGCAGCACATTCCATTGGTTCTTTTGGCAGGTCTTGGAAGGGCAAAGGTACTATAGCCACTTCCTGTGCTGCTGCTATATAAACTGCGCATGACCGCACGGCCATGCGCTAGTATTGTCTTACTATTGAATACGTGTGTTTGTTGTGAGTGCAAGTCGTTCATTAAATACCCCTACCCTATTGTATGACTGTTCGCGTATGGAGTATGGCTGCTCGACTAATCTCTCAACGTGTCACACACGTATCAGCGTCTATTGCTGTGACCGCCAGTGCGGCGCCACGCGCCAGTAGTGCGCTTCCTGACCCACGTCTGGGTGCTTAGTGGTGCCTGCCAGCACGGCACAGTTCGCACTTCGGTGCTCTAATTATAAGAGTTGCCTAACACACCCTGTTGCGGTGTTGTGTCAGCAAGTGGTCTAATCGGACTTCAATCCTGTGTCTTGGGGTTGTGTTCGCTGACTCCTTGCTTGCACTCTTTAGTGCTGTATTGCGGACCTGTGGTTTTACCGGGTTCGCTTCCACCGCCATATTACGCTGCCATTTACTAGCAGCAGGTTTTTACCTGCACGGTGGACCCCGGACTGCGAACGCATCTATTACATCTTTCTTGGTGCGTTCCGCCAGTCCTAACAGAATACTAGCGCCAGGGTCTGGCTAGTAAATGGCAGACGATCAGCGTTTACAGCGGTACATCCAGCAGCTGGAGGAAAGGTTGGCGGCTCTAGAGCGTTCAACCTCAGCTGTGGATGTCACTGCTGTCGCTGTTCAGGCTGCAAGTGTCGCCGCAGCCAGTTTGTCCGCTGCCACCTCTGCCCCGACTTTATCCCGTCTCCCGCTTCCTGACAAGTTTGCTGGTGACAGTAAACAATGTCGCGGATTCGTAAGCCAGTGCTCCATACACCTTGAGCTCCTGGCGGCGCGTTTCCTTACGGAACGGGCGAAAGTGGGATTTATTTTATCTCTCTTGTCGGGCAGGGCGTTGGAGTGGGCAACGCCACTTTGGGAGCGTTATGACCGTGTGGTACAGAGTGCTCCGCTCTTTCTGGACGCTCTGAAGCAGGTCTTTTTGGGACCCCGTATTACACACGATACCGCGCTCCAGTTATTGACAATCATTCAGGGTTCGTCCGTGGTCAGTCAGTTTGCCATCCAGTTCCGGACTCTAGCCTCGGAGTTAGAGTGGTCGGATAAAGTTCTAATTCCGGTGTTCTGGAGGGGACTGGCAGACCACGTGAAGGACGCCTTAGCCACCAGGGAGATACCCGCCACACTGGAGGAGCTTATTTCTCTATCTACCCGAATCGACCTCCGTTTTCACGAACGAAGGTTAGAGCAGACCCAGTGTAGGCAGAGGTTTAAACTGGCTCCCACCTTCGCCAGACCTCTTGAATCTTCCGTTTTGGCGTCCGACTCCCATGAGCCCATGGAGGTTTCTCGAGCGGGACCTAAGTCTCAGGCTGCTCGAGTACCCATGGTTTGTAAAAATTGTCACCAACGAGGACATTACACTAATAAATGTCCACAGCGGTCAGGAAAACGATCGCGTCTAGTAACCTTAGGGGGAGGTTCACTAGACACCGCGGCTTTTTCCTCCAAACTGTCCTTTAAAGGGACAATCCTGTTTGACTCATCCACTCTACCAGTCGAGCTTTGTGTGGATTCAGGAGCAGAGGGAAATTTCATGTCCTCTGCTTTTGCTCTGCGCCACGCTGTACCACTTGTTATGCTCGCCAAATCTGTAACTGTTAGAGTTGTGAATGGGTCGACACTTCCACAACAAATCACACACCAGACTGTTCCATTCTCGTTGTCCATGTCCCCTTCCCACCAGGAGATTATTTCCCTTCTAGTCCTGGATGAGATTTTACTGGGAATACCCTGGCTCCGTTACCACTCCCCACATATTGAGTGGTCCTCTGGGAGAATATTGGGTTGGAGTAAGTCTTGTATGGGCAGGTGTGTGAGTGAGTGTGTACAGGTCTCTACTACCGAGGTACCCGCAGACCTTTCATCTCTTCCAAGGTACTATTGGTGCTATGCAGATGTATTCTCTAAAAAGGCAGCAGAGACTCTACCGCCTCATCGCCCCTATGACTGTCCTATTGACCTCTTGCCTGGAGCTGAACCTCCTCGGGGAAGGGTATATCCCCTCTCTCTCCCTGAGACGGAGGCTATGTCTCAATACATCCAGGAGAATTTGGCAAGAGGATTCATTAGGAAGTCAGTGTCTCCTGCAGGGGCGGGATTCTTCTTCGTACAGAAGAAGAACGGGGAATTACGTCCTTGCATTGATTACAGGGGTCTCAATGCTATCACCATTAAAAATAAGTACCCATTGCCCCTGATATCGGAGCTCTTTGACAGGCTAAGGGGAGCAAAGATATTCACCAAACTAGATCTGCGGGGTGCCTACAACTTAATTCGCATCCGTGAGGGGGACGAATGGAAAACGGCTTTCAATACCAGGGATGGGCACTATGAGTACCTGGTGATGCCCTTCGGGCTCTGTAATGCCCCAGCCGTTTTTCAGTACTTTGTCAACGATATCTTCCGGGATATGCTTTCCACCTCGGTTGTAGTCTATCTGGATGATATTCTCATCTCTCCAGATATTGACTCCCACCGGAGAGATGTTGGCAGAGTCTTCGAACTCTTACGGGCGAATTCCTTATATGCAAAGTTGGAGAAGTGTGTGTTTGAACAGGAGTCCTTACCTTTCCTGGGCTATATCATCTCGGCCCAGGGATTGGCTATGGATCCTGCCAAACTACAAGCAGTGATGGACTGGCAGGAACCCCATTCTCTTAAAGCGGTGCAGCGCTTTATGGGGTTCATAAATTACTATCGCCAGTTCATTCCCCACTTCTCAACTTTGGTAGCTCCCTTGGTATCCCTCACCAAGAAGGGAGCGAATCCCAAATCGTGGTCCGAAGGGGTCTCCAAGGCCTTCTCTTCTATAAAGTCCCATTTTGCCAGTGCTCCTATCTTACATCGTCCCGATGTGGGTAAGCCATTCCTTTTGGAAGTGGATGCCTCATCCGTTGGTGCTGGAGCAGTCCTCTATCAAAAGGATGCTCAGGGTCGGAAGCACCCATGCTTCTTTTTCTCAAAGACCTTCACACCAGCGGAGAGAAATTACTCCATCGGGGATAGAGAGTTGCTGGCAATGAAGTTGGCCTTTTCGGAGTGGAGACATCCCTTGGAGGGTGCTCGGTTCCCATTCCAAGTTTTCACGGATCACAAGAATTTGGTCAATTTACAAACAGCCCAGCGGTTGAATTCTCGTCAGGCCAGATGGTCCTTGTTTTTCTCCCGGTTCCACTTTACCCTACATTATCTCGCCGGGGAGAAGAACATTCGTGCTGACGCTCTCTCTCGCTCCTTCGTGTCAGCTGAGGAAGAGGAGGACGAGCCTCGGCTCATTGTCCCTTCGGAGAGTCTGAGAACTGTAGCTCCGGTTTCGCTAGAGTCTGTGCCCCCGGGCAAGACTTTTGTTCCCATCAATTTGCGTCCGGAGGTTCTCGCTTGGGCTCATTCATCCAGAGTGGGTGGACACTTTGGGGCAAAAAGGACATCTGAGCTACTTGGCGAGGACGTACTGGTGGCCACATATGGTTCGTGACGTCGGAGACTACGTTCAGGCATGTGTCTCTTGTGCCAAGAATAAGTCTTCCCGACAACGGCCAGCTGGTTTGTTATACCCTCTGCCGGTGGCAGACAGGCCCTGGGAGATGGTTGGGATGGATTTTGTTGTGGGTCTGCCCAAGTCTCGTGGCTGTACCATTATTTGGGTAATCACCGACCATTTTTCTAAAATGGTGCATTTGGTGCCGTTTCCCCGGTTACCTTCTGCACGGGCCTTGGCAGAGTTGTTTGTCAAACACATCTTTCGTCTTCACGGTATGCCAGACAAAATTGTCAGTGACCGAGGTCCCCAGTTTGCGTCTCGGTTCTGGAGAGAGCTTTGTCGTCTTCTCAGTATCGAGTTGAATCTCTCTTCGGCTTATCATCCCGAGACGAATGGGTTGGTAGAGAGAGCCAACCAGACCTTGGTCACATATCTGCGACATTTTGTTTCGGCTAAGCAGGATGACTGGGCATCTTTGCTACCGTGGGCGGAGTTTGCTCTTAACAATGCCGTCGCTGATTCCACTGGACAGACTCCATTCCTCCTTAACTATGGTCAGCATCCGCGGGTACCTGTGCCCATGCCTGTGTCTTCCGCCGATTCCAGGGTGGCAGACTGGGCTGTGGAGGCACGGGACATTTGGGATCGCACTCAGGATGCCATTCAGGCTTCCAAGGAGAGAATGAGGTCCTCCGCCGACGCACATCGGCGCCCCGCTCCAACCTTTGCTCCTGGTGACTTAGTGTGGCTCTCCGCCCGTAACATCAGGCTGCGATTTGAGTCTACCAAGTTTGCACCTCGCTACTTAGGTCCTATTAAGGTCCTCGAACAGGTTAATCCTGTGGTTTACCGTCTGGCCCTTCCTCCACGCCTAGGTATCACCGACACCTTTCACGTGTCCCTCCTTAAGCCCGTCTACATGTCCCGGTTTTCTGAGTCATCTAATGGGACGTCGGGTTCGTCTACGGACGATTACGAGGTGAACGCTATCTTGGGGTACAAGGTGGTTCGTGGCAAAAAATTTTATTTGGTGGATTGGAGGGGTTACGGTCCTGAGGATAGATCCTGGGAGCCTGCTGAGCACATTCAGGCTCCGCAGCTCATTGCTGCCTTCGAACGTAGCGAGGCCCAAGGAGGGGGGGGCCCTAGGAGGGGGGGTAATGTTAGGGGTCGAGTTCCCGCTTCTGCACAGGGGGAATCTCGAGCCACCTCTGCTGCGGACTCCCATTCTTGTCCAGCCGCAGTGGAGTCTGCTCAGCAAAGACGTCGGTCCCAGCGTCTTGCTCATTCTCACTCTGTTCTGAGAGTTACTGCTGCTTCTCCAGTCTCTGCCATTAAAGTCAGTGCTGGTCAGCAGCGAGCGGACTTCTCTGGGACTAAGTCCTTGTCTGCACGTACTGAGCATGTCCAGGGTAAGATCTCCCGTTGGAGATCGAGGGTCAGGTGCTCAGGCTCTGCAGCACATTCCATTGGTTCTTTTGGCAGGTCTTGGAAGGGCAAAGGTACTGTAGCCACTTCCTGTGCTGCTGCTATATAAACTGCGCATGACCGCACGGCCATGCGCTAGTATTTTCTTACTATTGAATACGTGTGTTTGTTGTGAGTGCAAGTCGTTCATTAAATACCCCTACCCTATTGTATGACTGTTCGCGTATGGAGTATGGCTGCTATCTAGCGCCCGACTAATCTCTCAACGTGTCACACACGTATCAGCGTCTATTGCTGTGACCGCCAGTGCGGCGCCACGCGCCAGTAGTGCGCTTCCTGACCCACGTCTGGGTGCTTAGTGGTGCCTGCCAGCACGGCACAGTTCGCACTTCGGTGCTCTAATTATAAGAGTTGCCTAACACCCTGTTGCGGTGTTGTGTCAGCAAGTGGTCTAATCGGACTTCAATCCTGTGTCTTGGGGTTGTGTTCGCTGACTCCTTGCTTGCACTCTTTAGTGCGGTATTGCGGACCTGTGGTTTTACCGGGTTCGCTTCCACCGCCATATTACGCTGCCATTTACTAGCAGCAGGTTTTTACCTGCACGGTGGACCCCGGACTGCGAACGCATCTATTACATCTTTCTTAGTGAGTTCCGCCAGTCCTAACACGTTATTAATAAATTTAGGTCAATAATTTTTGCGTTTATTTGTGAAAAAAACGGAAATTTGGCAAAAATTTAGAAAATTTTGCAATTTTCAAATTTTGAATTTTTATTCTGTTAAACCAGAGAGTTATGTGACACAAAATAGTTAGTAAATAACATTTCCCACATGTCTAATTTACATCAGCATAATTTTGGAAAGACATTTTTTTTTTGCTATTTTGCTAGGACGTTATAAGGGTTAAATTTTGACCAGCGATTTCTCATTTTTACAACAAAATTTGCAAAACCATTTTATAAGGGACCACCTGACATTTTAAGTCACTTTGAGGGGTCTATATGGCTGAAAATACCAGAAAGTGACACCATTCTAAAAACTGCACCCCTCAAGGTGCTCAAAACAACATTCAAAAAGTTTATTAACCCTTCAGGTGCTTCACAGCAGCAGAAATAACATGGAAGGAAAAAATTAACATTTAACTTTTTAGTCACAAAAATGAACTTTTAGCAATAAAACTGGACCCCGAAAGTTGTTGTACAATTTGTCCTGAGTATGCCGATACCCCATATGTGGGGGGGAATCACTGTTTGGGCACACAACAGGGCTCGGAAGGGAAGGAGCGCCATTTGACTTTTTGAATGAAAAATTAGCTCCAATTGTTAGCAGACACCATGTCGTGTTTGGAGAGCCCCTGTGTGCCTAAACATTGGAGCTCCCCCAGAAGTGAGCCGATTTTGGAAACTAGACCCCCCAAGGAACTTATCTATATGCATAGTGAGCACTTTCAACCCCCAGGTGCTTCACAAATTGATCCGTTAAATGAAAAAGTACTTTTTTTCACAAAAAAATTACTTTAGCCTCAATTTTTTCATTTTCTCTTGGGCTACAGGATAAAATGGATCTTAAAATGTGTTGGACAATTTCTCCTGAGTACACCGATACCTCACATGTGGGGGTAAACCACTGTTTAGGCGCACGTCGGGGCTCGGAAGGGAGGGAGCACCATTTGACTTTTTGAATGCAAGATTGGCTGGAATCAATGGTGGGGCCATGTCATGATTGGAGACCCCCTGATGTGCCTAAACAATGGAAACCCCTCAATTCTAACTCCAACACTAACCCCAACACACCCCTAACTCTAATCCCAACTCTAACCATAACCGCAATAACAACCCTAACCGCAACACACCCCTAACCACAACCCTAACCCCAACATACCCCTAACCCTAATCCCAACCCTTACCCTAATCCCAACCCTAACCACAACACACAACCAACCCTAATCCCAACCCTAACCACAAGCCTAACCCTAACCTCAGCACACCCCTAACCCTAATCTTAACCCTAATTCCAACCCTAACCTTAATTCCAACCCTAACTCTAGTTCCAGCCCTAACCCTAAGGCTATGTGCCCACGTTGCGGATTCGTGTGCAGATTTTTCCGCATCGCTTTTGAAAAATCTGCAGGTAAAATGCACTGCATTTTACTTGCGGATTTACTGTGAATTTCTAGTTTTTTTGTGCGGATTTCACCTGCGGATTCCTATTGAGGAACAGGTGTAAAACGTTGTGGAATCCGCACAAAGAATTAACATGTTGCGGAAAATACAACGCAGCATTTCCGCACGGTATTTTGCTCACCATGGGCACAGCAGATTTGGTTCTCCATAGGTTTACATGGTACTGTAAACATGATGGAAAACTGTCACGAATCCGCAGTGGCGAATCCGCTGCGGATCCGCAGCCAAATCCGCACCGTGTGCACATTGCCTAATTCTAACCCTAATTGCAACCCTAGCTGTAACCCTAACCCTAACCCTAGCCCTAACCCTAACCCTAGCCCTAACCCTAACCCTAGTTCTAACCCTCACCCTAGTTCTAACCTTAACCCTAGTGGAAAAATAAAGATAAATATATTTTATTTATTTCATTATTTTCCCTACCTATGGGGGTGATAAGGGGGGCTTTATTTACAATTTTTTTTATTTTGATCACTGTGATAGGTTATTGTTGTGAATTCTGTTGTCGAACTCCCTCCTGTGGTCGTGAATGGTACTTCGGCGAGTTCTGTCTATGGGCTCCCTCTGGTGGCTATGAGTGAAGCTGCTGCTTCTGAGGTTCCTTACACAGGTGACGTGGTTTATCCTTTGGTTGGCTGCTCTATTTAACTCCTCTCAGATCGTTACTCCATGCCAGCTGGCAATGTATTTGCATTAGTTCAATTCACTCCTGGATCTCTCTGGTGACCTGCCTTCTCCTGCAGAAGCTAAGTTCCTTATAGTCTTTATTTGTTCACTGTTTTCTTGTCCAGCTGGTTTTCATGATTTTGTCTTGCTAGCTGGAAGCTCTGGGATGCAGAGTGGCCCCTCTGCACCGTGAGTCGGTGCGGAGGTCTTTTTTGCACTCTCTGCGTGGTCTTTTGAAGGTTTTTGTGCTGATCGCAAAGTTACCTTTCCTATCCTCTGTCTATTTAGTAAGTCTGGCCTCCCTTTGCTGAAACCTGTTTCATTTCTGCGTTTGTGACTTTCACCTTTACTCACAGTCAATATATGTGGGGGGCTTCCTTTACCTTTGGGGAATTTCTCTGAGACAAGGTAGGCTTTATTTTCTATCTCTAGGGCTAGATAGCTCTTAGGCTGTGACGAGGCGCCTAGGTCTGGTCAGGAGCGCTCCACGGCTATTTCTAGTGTGTGATAGGATTAGGGCTTGCGGTCAGCAGAGTTCCCACATCCCAGAGCTCGTCCTGTATGAAGTTTAACTATCAGGTCATTCCGGGTGCTCCTAACCACCAGGTCATAACAGGTTATATCACATTGATCAAAATGTACCTGTAACGAAACTGCCGGCCAGCAGATTCGGCGGGCGCACTGCGCATGCACCCGCCATTTTGGAAGATGGCAGTGCCCATCAAAGATGTTGGAAGGACGCCAGGAGGGTCCCCGGGACTCCAGCGGTATGGGGGGTGGGATCAGACAGCGGGGGGCACCGGAGAGGAGGGGAGAGGAAAGCAGTGGAGGGGAGGAAAGACTGACAGCGGCGTCCCTCTTTCCCTGTGTGCCAGAGGGCAGGAGGCGCCATTTAACCCTAAAGCTGGACGTTGAGCTCCTGATGTCTCCAGAATATCTGCATGGCATGGTTGTATGGCCTCGCACTGCCTTGAATGCTAGGTGCCTGCTGGTCCTAGCAGCCAACTGCACTTGAACTTTACCTTGTAATTGTACTTCCCTAACTGAGTCACTTTCAGGAAGTGCCTCCTTTTCACTAGTACTTTCCTCCTCCCACTGTGGGCTAGCCCCCAAACATTAAGTGAATCTTATCTTGTACCTTTAGCTAACTACAGTTAATATCCTAAAACAGTATGTATTAAGCCTGTTGTCCTCATCCTTATACTGTACGCACACTATGCACATTATACTTTATTTTGCTGTTTTAACAGTATTTACATACCCCACATCACATTACATACTAGATGCCCAGAAACTCTTGACACTATTCACATTATACAATATTGAAGTGATTGGTGTCTTCAGGGGTAGATCACAGCAGCACAGTCCACCACTCTTGTGGGTGTTCCAATTTCATTGTTGAGGAATATATGTTTTTTTTATATATATACACACTGTACATGATCTTGTATCATTGTAAATACATCATTGTTAATACACACCTGTACTTTGTATCTCTCATACCACCTCATAGTAGATTGTAAGCTCTCAGGAGCAGGGTTGTCTTATTGTGCTTTAATTATTGTATTGTTAAACGTTGTTACTTATGACTGTTGTGTTTGAAACTGTTAAACTGTAAAGAGCTGCGGAATAAGTTGGCGCCATATAAAAAAAGATTATTATTATTATTATGATCTTAACCCGGAACCCTGTTAGCGTTTTACTACCTGTTGGCATTCTGAAGACACAAAAGAGAATAGTAAAACCAAAAACACTCAGTTTGAAAAAATGTTGCAGTAATCCGCAAGTGCTAGTAAAAGATGTAAAAAACAGGGTATTTGGTTGATACGTTTTTTGCAAAAAATGTATACTAAGCTGCTCTACCAATCTTCACGGTATACCCTTATCAGAGCAGTCCTAACTAATGTATGCAATCCCTATCTGATGTATTTAAAAACCTGATCATCTGTATATAACCTGTGTGAACAGGGTTCAGAGAGGAAAAATCCATGTGTGCATACAGGGTAGAACAGCTTTTGTGCAGATAGCCCAAGAGGAGTGGTGGAACTCCCCAGTCTTGTAGACACAAGAGAACAATTATGGAAACAGGAACACATGGGCTACTTGCACAGTGAACAAGTCTGTATGATCATGTTCACACACCACCAAGAAACCATTCTGGCATTCTGATTGGAAGGACCATATCAGCATTATGTTTCCCTTACCCTTAGCAAGGGTGCAAGGAGGATGCAGGAAGGTAGGAAGAGGTTTGCAGAGCTTTGGTCTAGTGGGTTCAGACTGTTGACGTGGCCGCTAGATCAGGGCCCTACAAATATTTTGAATAATTTCTAGTAATCACTTTTAACTTAATTTATGGAAGACTGAAGTTCTGCTTCAAGAGAAGGAATTAAATTGAAGTATTGTTGTTTTAGAAGTCGGTGTTGTTGCTCTCCTATTTTGTATATACCTTTCTTGCATTTTATAATAATTATCTAGGCATTCTTTTTATATTAAAGGGTATTCCCTTCTCATACATTTATGGTACATGCAAGTGCTATGCCATAAATGAATAGTGGGACCTACATCTTTTCATTGAAGATAGTTTTAATTCAACATTAATTTGACGAGTTATGTGAACATATCCAGAGAGCATTATCAAAGTTTCCCTTTGCTGATCAGATGATATACTGTATAAACATGATGAATAAGTCCACCGACGCTGCTATCATAAGGCGAGTTGAATACTTTGCCTCAAGCGGCAGAGTATTCCTAAAGACAGGGGGCGGCAGAGCGGCAGTCAGAAGTTAGAACACGTGGTGCCGACTCTCCCTGCAATCGCTGCTCTGACACTTGCTGACAGTGCAGTGTCACAAACAAGGTAACGTGCGGTGTGCCCCGGTGCCTGGCCCCAGCGGCAGGTGAGGCGACTCACTGTTACCACCCGGCCGGGCTGAGGTGCAGCCAGAAGCATTGCCCTGTCTCCTGACCTGCTGGCTGCTGTGCTGGGGCTCGGAGTTGTACACACACATTGCTGGCCTGGCCTACTTGTAGCAGTAACCGGCGGCAGGCAGGCTAGTAAGTAACTATAAAAAACATTATTCCCCACCCCTCCCCCCACATGCTAGTGAGTGTCATTCTGTGAACGAGCCGATAGAGCCGGCTCCCTGCTGCTGTGAATCAAAGGAGTCGGCTCTGCAGCGTAAGTGAGACGAGTTTTTTTTTTTCCTTTCTGGTGCCTGCAGCTTGTCAGACTGTCTGTGACTCATGTGGAACGAGAGAAGTAGCTGTGGACTGTTTGTGAGCACTGGAGAAATGGTGCAGACAAGCATAGGACAGGACAGGGTGGATGGGAAAAGAAAGTAAATGCTTCCTATTGTTAACCCTTAAGTGCCCACAGACTGCAAGGGCATGTTTTCCACGTTCAGGAAACGCTGCGTGTTTGATGCTGCATAGAGCCGCAGCGTAAAACACGCGATGTCCTCATGTTACAGCATAGTGGAGGGGATTTCATGAAATCTCGTCTCCACTATGCGGTAAAACACACAGGCGGCAGACCCACGTAAATGGACATGCGGCGCGTCTTTTCAGAACGCAGCATGTCTGTTTACAATGCGGCGATGCTCCGTCACCGTGCCGTAAATGTACCATAGACGATCATTAGATGCGATAAAATCGCATCTAATGATTAGTCACATGCGTAGAAACTGCGTAAATGCAGCTTACTACGCATGTCTGCTGGCTCACCTGTCCCGCCGCCGGAAGTCCCTCGTCCACTGCAGTTCTCGCGATAACTTATTGTGAGAACTGCCATGCACGTGACCGGGACTTATCTCCAGTCACTAGTCTGGTTCTCACAAACAACTGATTGTGAGAACGCTGCAGTGTAGGTGATCGCTGGAGAGTTATCTCCGGCGATCATCTACCGGCTCTGCTACATCTCCAGCGATCATCTGCCGGCTCTGCTACATCTAGATGTCATGTCAGGCATCCAGATGTAGCAGAGCCGGACTCGTCTATCTACACTGTGTGCACATACACCATACACCATACACCATGCAACAACATGCGACAAGCTGCGACGACATGCGACAACATGCAACTTGCATTACTACATAAACACAAATGTAACAAGTGTAAAGATCGATGTTTCAAATACATACACTTTTAAATAGTAATATATTTTACATGTGCGTCAGGTTAGGCGAGTAAAGAGTAAACCAGATTTATTTGTACTGATTTTACTACGTGGGGGGGCACCGTTTTGCAGTTCGCCTCAGGCAGCAGAAAGGCTAGGTTCACCCCTGAATAAGTCATTTTTAATCTCTTCAGGCCATGGTCATTTTCTTTTTTTTTTTTGTTTTTGTTTTTACCTCCCTTTCTTCTAAGAGCCATAACATTTTTATATTTTCATCAGTATAGCCGTATGAGGGCTTGTTTTTTTTACAAGACAAATAGTATTTTTGAATGGTACCATTTATTTTAACATATAGTGCACTGGAAAACAGGAAAAAAAATCCAAATGTGGTGAAACTGCATAAAAAGTGCAATTCCACAATTGCTTGTTTTTTAATTTATAATGTTTACTCTATAGTAAACTTATTTGGCTATATGATTCCCCAGGTCAGTGTGAGTACACAGAAACCAAACGTGTAATTTATTATTTTTAGTGTTTATATACTTTTATTATATTATTTTTTATTTAAGTAGTAAAAAAAAATCAGAAATTTGTGTGAAAAGTTTTTGCATTTGTCCCCATTTTCCAAGACCCGGTGTGTTTCCATTTTTCGGGATCTGGAGCTGTGTTATGGCTTATTTTTGCACCCTAAGCTGACATTTGTATTGATGGTATTTTGAAGTAGATATGTTTTTATCACCTCTTATTGAATTTTATTGCATTGTTGCAGCCATTATTTTCTCTTTATGCTATTTACCGATCGGATTACCGTATATACTCAAGTATAAGCCGATCCCCCTAATTTTGCCACAAAAAAATGGGAAAACTTAATGACTCGAGTATAAGCCTAGGGTGGAAAATGCAGCAGCTACCGGTAAATGTCAAAAATAAAAATAGATACCAATAAAAGTAAAATCGATTGAGACATCAGTAGGTTAAGTGTTTTTGAATATCCATATTGAATCAGGAGCCCCATATAATGCTCCATACAGTTCATGATGGGCCCCATAAGATAATAATAATCTTTATTTTTATATAGCGTTAACATATTCCGCAGCGCTTTGCAGGTTGCACACATTATCATCACTGTCCCCGTTTGGGCTCACAATCTAAATTCCCTATCAGTATGTCTTTGGAATGTGGGAGGAAACTGGAGTACCCGGAGGAAACCCACGCAAACACAGAGAGAACATACAAACTCTTTGCAGATGTTGTCCTTGGTGGGGTTTGAACCCAGGACTCCAGCACTGCAAGGCTGCTGTGCTATCCACTGCACCACCGTGCTGCTCCATATTAAAATATGCCCCATATAATGCTGCACAAATGTTGATTATTACCTCATAAGATGCTCCATATAGACATTTGCCCCATACAATGCTGCACAAATGCTGATTATGACCCATAAGATGCTCCATACAGACATTTGCCCCATACAATGCTCCACAAATGCTGATTATGGCCCCATAAGATGCTCCATAGAAACACTTGCCCCATTTGCTTTTGCTGCGATTACAAAAAAAAAATCACATACTCACCTCTCGTCACTCAGGCCCCCGGCACTTGCTATAGTCCACTGTACTAATCGCGTCATCGCGCCCTCTGACCTGAGCATCACTGCAGAGGAAGACGGAGCGGCACCCAGCGGTGGAACGCAGACAGGTGAGGTTGAAGTTTTTTTTTTTAAATCATTTTCACATTTTTAAAAAAGTTTTGTTCACTTTTTTTTACTTTATTTAGTAGTCCCTTAGGATAACTGACTGCCTGAGCTATACTTTTGTATAGCAGAAACCATGATCTCTCATGAACGCTGACTTTTTATGGTTTATACTATAGAACTGACTGGACTATTGGTTGGAGGCCTGGCACCTACTAGAGTAGAAATTGCCATGCTGTTCCATAACTTCCTTTAGCTTTATTTACACCGATCAGCCATAACATCTATCAATCATCAACATTATGTGGGTATTCTACAGTATTGAAAACAGAATATCAAATATCATACCACCTTTTCCAATTTGCTTTTTCCCATAATGCTTTTTGGCGCCATCTGCTCCCCAGGTAACCGATGCCACGTAACCATCCACATATTATGTAAGTAAACATGATTCATCAGACCAGGCTACGTTCTTCCATTGCTACGTTGTCCAGTTGTGATGTTCATAAGTCCATTGCTGGCACTTTTGGTGATGAATCAATATCAGCATGGGCAATTTGACTGGACTGTGGTTTCACAGCTCTATAAAAAGAAAACTACAATGCACTTTGTGTTCTGACACTCTCTCTGTTAATAGCCATAATTAGAGGGTTTATTCAAGACTACTTTTTTACACCATGTGCCTAAAAGGCTACCTACCTGCCTGTTGTGCCTGGTGCCAATCTTTGCCAGCACAGAGTGGTCACAGACTGCTCCTGCCAGTGATTCAGGGGCATCTGCTGATGTCACAGTGACAGAGCAGTGGCTGTTCTTCTTCTTTGCTCTGAAAACAGGGAGTGACTGCAGATGCCATGCTGATTGATAGCAGGCCGCTCGCTGCTTAACTGCGGGGAGACGGCAGCCAATCAGAATGACGAAAGCAGTCACATCTCATTGACACAGTGTTAGGGCTAGCAGAACGCACCAAATATTAAGACAGATAGAGTATGGTGCGTTCGCAGCCCGGGGTCCACCGTGCAGAGATGGAACCTGCTGCCAAGTAACGATGGACTATATGGCGGTACTCATAATTATACACACGTGGGTTAAACTTCACCCAACGTGAAGGAAGCGATCCTGTTGTGTCACAGGACCGCGGTACCGCACATAGAGCGCGAGCAAGTAGCCAGCGAACTCAACCCCAACTAGGATTGAAGTCCGATTAGACCCTTGCTGGCATAACACCGCAACTGGGTGTGTAAGGAAACTAAATAAGGATTTTAAGGCACAAGAGTGCATGCGGAGCCGCACTGACGAACGCCACTAACCACCCAGGCTTGGGTAAGGAAAGCACAGAGGAACTGCACGGCGCCGTACTGGCGGTCACAGCAACTGGACGCTATAATGTGTGATTCGTGCTGTAGGCTAAGTCGGGCGCTAGATAGCAGCCATACACCTTCCGCGAACAGACATTCAATAGGGTAGGGGTATCCAAGGACGACTTGCACTCACAACATACACACATTAACAATTGTACACTAGCGCATGGCCGTGCGGTCATGCGCAGTTTATATAGTTGCAGCACAGGAAGTGGCCACAGAAACTTTGCCCTTCCAAGACCTGCCAAGAGGACCAATGGAATGTGCTGCAGAGCCTGAGCACATGACCCTCGATCTCCAACGGGAGATCTTGCCCTGGGCATGTTCAGTGTGTGCAGACAAGGACTTAGTCCCAGAGAAGTCCGCTCGCTGCTGACCAGCACTGACTTTAATGGCAGAAGCTGAAGAAGCAGCAGTAACTCTCTGTACAGCGTGAGACTGAGCAAGACGCTGGGACCGACGTCCCTGCTGAGCAGACTCCACTGCGGCTGGATAAGAATGGGAGACCGCAGCGGAGATGGCTCGAGATTCCCCCTGTGCAGAAGCGGGAACTCGAGACCTAACACACAGCAGACCGGAAGAAGAATATCTGTTCTGTTGATATTGATCAACTAAATCACTGGCAGGCGCAGTCAATGTCCGATCTGTGGTGGCGCCGGGAACAGCCTTCATCATATTTTACTGCATAGTATTTATTGGACCATATTTAGCAAAAAAAAGTATTAGGAGTCAAAAAAATGTAGATGGTTAATTGCCAAAACCATCAGATTTTATAGGTGTGCTTTTTGCCATTTTTTGCCATCTGGATTTTGTGTGCTGTGAATGTTTAAACTAAGTTTTCTGTCATCTATAGGAATTTTCACCCCTAATTTGTGCATCTTGTAAACTCTGCCTTTGTTTTCAATCTGATGACAAAAACTTACCCTTTTTTGTGTTAAGACAAATGATGCAAATTTTACCAGGAGGCAACTCCTTCGACAATATAGGCTCAGAATACATGTCTGTTTATACTTTCAATTTTTCTGTCCTGTTTACAACAACCGGAAGAGGTAAAAGGAATTAGCATCCTGTACATTCCTTTTTCTGGAAACATCTAAATTTTCTTTTTTTTTTTTTATTAAACTGAAAAGTGAAATGGAATAAATGAACAGAAATGTGAACAGAGACTTAACCTACAGATTTTGCAATTAATAATTATATTGGATTCAAACTATTCTAAGAAGTCAAAGGAAACAATGGAAACATTCATTGGGACAACATTTTTATTAAATATATTTAGACGTAAGCATAACTGTTGACTGGTGCGCAAGAAGGTTCCCAAACCGTGCTTGACTAGTAGAATAAACTTGGCACACAGGAAATTGCGTAAGTTGTATTTTAATATGATCCACATGTAGTAGCAAAAATGATACATACAAACATTTTGGTCAATCAGACCTTCCTCAGTGAACCGACTGCAAATAGAAAATAGGTACCGTATATACTCGAGTATAAGCCGACCCGAGTATAAGCCGACCCCCCTAATTTTGCCACAAAAAACTAGGAAAACTTATTAACTCGAGTATAAGCCTAGGGTAGGAAATGCAGCAGCTACTGGTAAATTTCAAAAATAAAAATAGATGCTCCATGCCGTTCATCATTGCCCCATAGATGCTCCATATACAAATGTGCTATATACAATGCTCTGCACCATTCATTATGGCCCCATAGATGCTCCATAGAAAGTTGTGCCATATATATATATTGCTCTGCACCGTTGATTATGGCCCCATAGATGCTCCTTATAAAGCTGTGCCCCATATATATATATGCTCTGCACCTTTGATTATGGCCCCATAGATTATTATTATTATTATTATTATTATTATTATTATTATTATACATTTTTATAGCGCCATTTATTCCATGGCGCTTTACATGTGAATACGAGGCAAATATAGACAAATACATTAAACATGAGCAGATAACAGGTACACGGGTACATAAGGAGGGAGGACCCTGCCCGCGAGGGCTCACAGTCTGCAGGGGATGGGTGATGAAATGCTAGGAGAGGGTAGGGCAGGTTGCGCGGCGGTTCATAGATGCTTCTTATAAAGCTGAGCCCCATATATATACATGCTCTGCACCGTTGATTATGGCCCCATAGATGCTCCTTATCAAGCTGTGCCCCATATATATATATATGCTCTGCACCTTTGATTATGGCCCCATAGATGCTCCTTATAAAGCTGTGCCATATATAATGCTCTGCACCATTGATTATGGCCCCATAGATGCTCCATATAAAGCTGTGCCATATAGAATGCTGCTGGTGCTGCAATAAAAAAAAAATCACATACTCACCTCTCTCGCTCAGGATGCCGGCGCTTTCAATATTTACCTGCTCCTCGTGCGGCTCCGTCTCCAGCACTGACGCTCAGCAGAGGGCGCGCACTAACTACGTCACCGCACCCTCTGACCTGAGCGTCACTGCTAGAGGACGCTGCAGACGGAGCCGCACCGGAGCGAGGAGCAGGTAAATATAGCACAGCGCTGCGCTCCCCGTATACTTACCTGCTGCGGCACGGTCCCTGCAGTCCCTGCTTCCCTGGCGCTGCAACTTCTTCCTGTAATTGAGCGGTCACAGTTACCAATCATTTACAGCAATGAATATGCGGCTCCTCCCCTATGGGAGGTGGAGCCGCATATTCATTTCTGTAATGAGCGGTGCCATGTGACCGCTCAGTACAGGAAGAAGCTGCAGCGTCGGGAGAAGCAGGGACTGCAGGGACCGCGCCAGGAGCAGGTAAGTATAATTACACAGTCCCCGCTCCCCCTCCCCTGCTGACCTCCCGGTATATGACTCGAGTATGAGCCGAGAGGGGCTGAAAATCTCGGCTTATACTCGAGTATATACGGTATGTGGTATAGACACTGTTATCCGGTATCCATGCAGGTGGACACCGCGCCGCTGCCCGCACTCATCACAGCAAGATAAGGTTTTCTCCTTTTGATACAGCCATAGGCCATTCATCACAGGCGTAAATAGCCTGCATGGATACCGGATAACAGTGTCTATACCACATACCTATTTTCTATTTGCAGTCGGTTCACTGAGGAAGGTCTACGTTTGACTGAAACATTTTCCTTAGACAGAAAGGCAATTCAAAGGAAGGTTATTTGACTTGCTAAGGAGCCCAAAATAAAGCTAACATTTTGTATTCTTTTTATTGATGAAAAAAATGTGGACTCTTAGTTGCTCTTTGTGATTATATTTTTCTTAAAAGTAATAATTGATAGACACCACTCTGTGAGATCCAAACGTACATGCACACAAGGCTTATATGCTGTTGAGTTTTTTTCGCAGCCTGAGGATAATATTTCATGAAGTGTAATTCACGATATTGTTTCTGTAATACATAGCGGATTTTACATTTGAAAAATCAGTACAGAAAATCTACCGCGTACATGCTTTGTATTCAGAAATCCTAAAAGATGGAAATTCATATGTATTTTCCATATTCCCACTTATCCTGTGTTGTAACAATGAAACCCTCCCTACCCATGAACATGCCAGTGACATGTTTTCATATTGATGTTTGAAGACTCGCAATTACACAAATAAGTGATCGCTCCATCTGAAGGGATCTACGAAAACCTCTAATCCAATCATGTCCACATCCCTTTTATCAGTGAAACCTGCTACGTTGTAAAAAGCCAAATTGGCCCCAGGTGGCAGGATAATAGCTTCTTTAATTGTGCTCTGAAGGAGATTAACTTCATGTCTGACAGCTTGACATCTTTATTGTTATTAATGTTTGAATAATGCAATGTTACTTTATGGACTCGGTGGTAGAAAACATTTCCCCTTTGTTTGGATTAAATACAAATGAACAGCGCTTTACTACTTTGCCACTTAGTCTATAATGCTTTTACATCCGATTCCAACTTCCTAATGTCCGTTTTTTAGACTAACAATGTATTGTTTAGACTACGTTCCCTTTTCTAAGGATACCTGATCTCTTATAGTGAATAATTCCTATAAAATGAAATGAAAGGCTGTATAGTATCAGACTAGAGAGGATGGCGGTGCAGCTTTTACAACAGATACAAGAATCCCTGTTCTCTGCATCTGTCGTTAGTAGTTCCTTCTACTCTTCTACTCCAAATCTCTCGAGATATTGAATGTTTTCATGAGTCCTTTTGTCAATAGAAGATTTCAACTGTCTTCAATGAATTTTAGTTGGATAGAGATCAGGATTCATTGGAAGCTGCTTTAAAACTGTCCTTTTTTGTAAGTCACATGTTTGTGTACTTTTGGATGTGAGCTTTTGGTCATTATCCTGCTGTAGGACTCATTTTATCATTTCACTCTATAACGCACTGATAATCCTGATATCAATCTTCCTCTAAAGGTCCATTTACAGTATGTGGACCAACCAGTGGCATGATATGACGATACAGCAAATGTTTACTTATCGGCAGTCATTTGAAAGCCTGTTTACAGTCAAACCAAAGTAAATGATTCACACTGAGCAACCTATGCTGGATCTCATTGCACATAGGCCGCTTTCATTCTTGGCTGTGTGAGTCTTTTTTTTCACAGGACGGTGCTTTATAGGGAGCAATGATCTCTTGTGCTGCACAAAAGATCACTTCACTTGAGAAAAGACTGTTTTGCTTGTTCAGTGGGTGATTGGAAGCCTATTTACTTAAAATTTGCATTACTGTTTACACCACAGAATAATCGTCAAATGAGCATTTTTATCAACAATCGTTCCTTATTATCTTGCATGTAAATGTCCCTTAACACATTCAAGGCAAAGCAGCTGTATAACATTATGGATCCTCCACCATGTTTCAATGTAGTTAGAGTGAACTCTTCTTTATAGAAGTCATTTCTAGTGTTCATCGAATAGATTTGGATAAGCAATTATCCGAATAGCTATAGCGCTTCCCGATTAGCTGCCTCGGATATCTGGAGGGTTCCTGATAATCAGCTCTTCGGCGCTGCAGCTGCATGTGTCGCGGTTGTGGGACAGGCACAACAAATAGGCTCTCCATGCATGCGCTGTGACTGTCACACAGCCATGACACATGCAGGTGTGGTGCCAAAGAGCTGATTGAGTCACCCGCCAGGGCCGTGGGGTACTCGGTACGGGTCCGTGGCCCTGGGCACCCATGTTAAAGGGATAGTCTTTAAAGGGATTTGTAGAAATAAGGAAAGTTTGTGATGCCACCTGTGGTATTCAGTCAGAAGTGACCGACGCTGCTTAAAGGGGTCCTCTGGGGTGATGTTATGGCAGCCGGATGGTATAACTTCTTTCAGGTGAAGTAGGTCCCCAGGGCTCCAGGTGAATTGATGGAGGATGGTGAGTGGTGCAGTAAAGAACGAGGGACACAGTTGTCCAGTCTTTTTACCTGGTTTGCTGATGGTAGCAGGTAGCCACAGCCTAGGGCACCAGATCACAGGTACAGGCAGGGTCCGGACGGCTTGGAAGCAAGTTCAAAGAACAGCTTTATCAGGTAGAGTTAAAAGCCTTTCTTCTAGCGCTGTGTTTTTATAGTCCCTTACTGCCTATGGTTTTGTAACAAGGTCCTCTCAGTTATCTCTGTCGTTTGTTGAACTGGGACACAAATCCGTATGACAGGTGACTCGAGCCTTTTTACAGGGTCTCTATCATGACCCGGGCTCTATGTGTCACTGTGTCTCCTGGGTGTTAGGGCAAACAGGTGATGTATAATCCAGCTGTCTTGCCGGTTTCTGCTGCGTCTTAGATTCCCACAAAAGCCTCGGTCTTCCGGCTACCAGTGTCTGTGATCAATCAGGGATGTAGCCTAGTCCCAGCTATTCTCAATATACAAAAACCCAGACTCATGGTAACAGGTGACCCAGGAATAAATCCCGGCCCCTCTAGCTACAACTCCCAAAACATGATATACACAGAACAGGAGGAAACCAGGGAGTGTTTAAAAATAGTGCATAATTTTATTACAAAAATACATTAAACCACATACATATAATAAAAACGACAAATACAGATACCAAAAAAGGGGGGACCTCATACACCCAGGACCGGAATAATATAGAAACAGATAGTACTGTATGGCGGTATACTCCACAGAGTGGAGAAGAATACCCTCAAAAAGAAAGAAAACCCCCACCACAGACCGTATCAGCTACCCATATAGGTCAATAGACAGTCACATTTAAATAGGTATGGGTATGGGCAGAGAGACAATCCGGGAAAGGGGGAGGGTTTCATAATGTGAGGAGAATGGAGAGGCAAAAGTAACCAGCTCAAATGAGCGTTAAAGCAAACCCCACCAGATAGCACCACTCACAACCGGTTCTTACCCCAGGTGCTGAAGACCCCAAGAATCGGGCAATGCCCCCGACGCGCGTTTCGCTATGTGTCCGCTGCTTTTTCAAGGGGGAGTGTGAAAAAGCAGCGGACACATAGCGAAACGTGCGTCGGGGGCATTGCCCGATTCTTGGGGTCTTCAGCACCTGGGGTAAGAACCGGTTGTGAGTGGTGCTATCTGGTGGGGTTTGCTTTAACGCTCATTTGAGCTGGTTACTTTTGCCTCTCCATTCTCCTCACATTATGAAACCCTCCCCCTTTCCCGGATTGTCTCTCTGCCCATACCCATACCTATTTAAATGTGACTGTCTATTGACCTATATGGGTAGCTGATACGGTCTGTGGTGGGGGTTTTCTTTCTTTTTGAGGGTATTCTTCTCCACTCTGTGGAGTATACCGCCATACAGTACTATCTGTTTCTATATTATTCCGGTCCTGGGTGTATGAGGTCCCCCCTTTTTTGGTATCTGTATTTGTCGTTTTTATTATATGTATGTGGTTTAATGTATTTTTGTAATAAAATTATGCACTATTTTTAAACACTCCCTGGTTTCCTTCTGTTCTGTGTATCCCAGCTATTCTCCCCTATTGTCACACTCCTGTGCTTAGCTCTCCAGCACATTAGCTAAAGGCTGTTCTTCCTTCTGTATCTCGCTATCTAGGGGCTACAGCACCTCAGGCTGTACGGCCCCTCACCCTGCCCTTTTGCTTCAGACTGCTCCAGTCTGGCACCAACTGACAAACTCTTCCTAACTGCCTAGCAACTGCCAAGCACTAACTCCTCCTCTCGACAAAAGAGAGAGCAGCTCCGCTAAAGTCAGGTGTAGAGCTCCCCCTTTTGGCCTGAAGTCAGAATGGTATTGTATGTGCTAATTACCTGTCAAAAGGAATCCTCCATCGCTTCCAAGTGTGACATCACTTTCCCCGTGAGGAAAGCAATGCCACTGTGACCACCAGGACCCTGGGGCGTCACACTATTATCGGGAGGGCTCCAGGAATCCAGGTTCCTGATGCAGCTGTTTGGTAAACACTATAAATATTCGTATAACTGCTTATCCAAAGCTATTCGATCAACACTAGTCATCTCATCATCTATGCGCATATTGCTGATAAGAATTGTTAAAGAGCTGTAGTTGGGTTTCTGCTTTACATACATTTTCCCAAAAAGATTGCTATTTGTCTGTATTATTTTTGACAATATTCTGTCACTCTTTTATACTTTTCTTTTAACAATGTGATTCTATGTGAACTTCATCTTTTGAGCCCTGTTATATTCAGTCTGGGTTTAAACCATGACTCCAGATATCTCCTGCTAAGCCTGAAGTTCTTTTGATGCTTTGGATGTTGTTTGTGGTTTCTTTGTACAGTGTCCATTGTAGGACATGATCAGAAAGTCAAAACATCAGAATAATGTAATTTCAAGGCTAAATACCCTGCCTGAGAACTGACTTTGACATCTGAATCTGATATCTGATTTTGACCTTTGACTTTGTTATCTTACTTTGGTATATGACTTTGACATCTGAATCTGATGTCTGACTTTGACATCTGACTTTGATACTTGACTTTGATATCTGACTTTGACATCTGAATCTGAGATCTGACTTTGACATCTTTGATAAGTGACTTTGGCATCTGAATCCGATATCTGACTTTGATATCATATTTTGACACCTAACTTATTGTTTGCATATTATATATTACTACTCAATTATCTAATCAAATAAATAATAAACCTATAGCTTAATGGTAAGGCATCTGTGTCACACATAGTTTTGTTTTGAAAGGATAATAATAGAAAAAGTTAACAGTGCGCTACATGAACAAGGTGTGAAGAAAGTCAGATATCAAAGTCAAACATCATTTGAATTTGGCTTGGAGGAGGTCAATGTGAAAATCCTAATGAGTTTCAGACACGTTTGCACTGAAAATTACACAACCAAACAGAAGGTTCATCTTTCTTCCAACAAGTGTATTGCTCAATGGTAAGTGTGCTGGTTTGCAGAGAAAGAGTTTTAGGTTCAAGTCCCAGTAGCGCACTTTGATATCTTATCATGTCTTAATCAAGACTCTGTATCTTTGCTACATTTGGAACCAATTTTTTTATGGTTCTCTCATCTATTTTCTTCTTTTTACCATTATGAGTAGAAAGATTCTTAATAACATTTCAAACCGTTGAAGCTGGGAATCCAAGGTCTTTGTAGATAGTCTTGTACCTCCTGCTTATTAAAGGGTCCTTTAAATGAATGTAGAGGTGGTAGCTCTAGTTGAGCACTGCTTACATTTCACAGTTTTTTCACACAGCTGTACAGTGAACTATGCTTTATGAAAGACTATCCTCCAGTTCCTTAGACAATTGTTTGTCCACTGGGGGAAATATCACCAGAGCCACACAATAGATAGCTGACACTTCATCTGTTTGTTCTTTTGGAAATTACATCTCCCAAATCCCCAATACACAACAGGACTCTGCTCAGCTGAGTGCTCCTGTGTTCTTTCACTGCTGGTGGCTTCTTTGAAGAACAAAAATGGACATCAGTCCAAAATCAGACATGCCAGATCTTTCTCTTCCCCTGAAACAATATAAATGAACCGATATATAGAAATGACTTCTTACTCATTGTGTATCAAAAAATAAATGTCATTATTAAATACATACTCAAAAATTTAGAAATATCACTTAAAATGAGTGACAGGCTCTACAGAAAAAGGTTCCAGTGATAAAAATATGCAAGGCAAACAGATGGTACTGTATCACATCCCTAGTACTTTCTAGATTACTCCATAATTCATGTTAGAAGTGAACTTCATGTTCAATAGCAAAAAGTGCGTAGGGAAATACCCAACTACAATAGTAACTTTGTTAGAAACAAAAATTAACAGCATGTAGGATCATGAAACTTCAAATTTTTATCAATATATGTTAAATGCAAATGTGCACACACATATGAGTCCCCCTAGTAGTGTTCCTTGTACAATAAAAGCGTGATGGTAATCTTATTAAATCTATACATAGATATACTTAGTATCCCAGAGTAAAGTAGTACACCAAACAGGCCCAAATAGTATTTCCAGTGCTATTCCATAAAAGAGATCACTGTAGACAGGGCTGAGGGTTATTTACCATAAAAACGATGCCACTAGAAATCCCCTGACACTCATTTTGCTATTTCATTTCCTCAGAAGCGGCTTTTGAGGAAACTACCTAGCGAAATGCATGTTAGACGTTTTGGAGCTATGCCTGCTCCATACTGGATTAATGCTGGCAGTAATACATAACTGATATCTTCTTGCAACGCTGCTCTTTAACTATAAAGGTTACATTCATTGATGAGTATTTGGTATTGATGTTGCAAATTTTGCACATTTTTAAAATTTGGTTACTTGCTTTCTTTTCATTGCATTTTAATTGCATTTTTGCATGCATTTTTATCTCGTTTTTGATGTATTTTTTGTTATGCCATATTTTAAATAAAACTACTTTGTTTTTAGCTACAGCTTGGTAAATGGCTTTGAGAAAACTTTATGGACAGATTCATATGCACATTTTATGCATTCAAAGTATTTTTCCGCAGTGGAAACTTATTAAAAACACATTTGTTTTTTGCCTGCAGATTTTCAGCATCTAATGACATTCTGTGGCAAAAATCTGCACATACAACTTGGCATACCCGCAACAGAAATTGCCATGTTGCATGTTTCAAACACGCAGGTCAGTTTATGCAGCATAACAAATGCACAGGGGTCACGAGATTTCTATAAATCCAATCCACTTTGTTTGAACAGTAATGGTATGTTGTGGATTTGCCTGTGGAATTTTCTATGCGGATTCTTTCTCTCTTGGCAGAAAACACAGTTGAAAATCCGTATGGATTTGATACGTTTTTAATGCTGATTTGATGTGGATTTTCATGCGGATTTGTATGCGTTTTTGTAAGCTAAATAAAGATCTATCATTTAACAAAAAAAATACAATTGTGATGTCATTTCCTTGTCTAACCTCTTCTTTTACATACTCCATTGAAGAATAATGTTTACACACAGATAGATATATATATCTATGAATAGATAGATAATACCAAGCCTGATGTTTAGTAATAAACATAAAAAAGTACACAAAGAGTTAAATAAAGACACACATACACAAAATCTCTGTTAGATCGAGGTCACACTTGCAAGAAACTCACACGAGTCTCGCTTCTCAATACCCAGCACTGCCGCAGGCACTCGGACCGGAGCATTCAGCGGCGACAGTGCTTGGTATTGAGGTGCGAGACTTGTGCGAGTTTCTCGCAAGTGTGACCCCAGCCTTAAACGCAATGTCTGTTTCATTTAAAAAATTGGAAACAAAATGGTGTTAGCTCCCGTGCAATTTTCCAAACCAGAGAGGGAAAGCCAGCGACTGGGGGACGATGTTTATAGCTTGGGAAGGGGGTAATACCCATGAATCTTCCCAGGCTAATAATATCAGCTCATAGCTGTATATTTAGCCTTTACTGGCTATTAAAATAGAGGAGCCCCCAAAATTTGACGTGGGGTCCCCTATAATTAATAACCAGGAAAAGCTATGCAGGCAGCTGCGGGCTGATATTAATAGCCTAGGAAGGGGCAATGGATATTGCCCCCCCCGGCTACAATCACCAGCTCTCAGTTGCCCCAGAAATGGTGCATCTCTGGGACTCTAAGATGCACCAATTCCGGCACTTAGCCTCTCTCTTCCCACTTGCCCTGTAGCAGTGGCATGTGGGGTATAATTGTGGGGTTGATCTCACCTTTGTATTGTCACGTGACATCAAGCCCACGGCTTAGTAATGGAGAAGCGTCAATAAGACACCTATCCATTACTAATCCTACTCATTGTTTGAAATTAACCTTAAATGCAGCTGTCAATCTCACCATCACAGCAGCTACCCTGCAAACCTGATGTATTACCATGGCAGTCAGTGGTCACTGCCATCTTCATACTTCTCTGAGGCTCAAGCTCAGCTATAGGCTGAGCTTCAAGAAAACCTGGGATATATTCTATAAGTAAAAGCTATCAAAATTGTTCCTATGTTAAAGTCCTCTAGGAAAATTGAAAAATAAAGTAAGCATAAAAAAATATAAAAAAATAAAGCTTTAACTCTCCCATGTTTGACAGTTTTGACCTGGGAAAACTTAATGACTCGAGTATAAGCCTAGGGTGGAAAATGCAGCAGTTACCGGTAAATGTCAAAAGTAAAAATAGATACCAATAAAAGAAAATTAATTGAGACATCAGTAGGTTAAGTGTTTTTGAATATCCATATTGAATCAGGAGCCCCATATAATGCTTTATAAAGTTTATGATGGCCTCATAAGATGCTCCATATTAAAATATGCCCCATATAATCCTGCATAAAGGTTAATAATGGCCCCATAACATGCTCCATAGACACATTTGCCCCATATAATGCTGCACAAATGTTGATTATGGCCCCATATCATACACCATAAAGATATTTGCCCCATATAGTGCTGCACAAACCTTGATTATGGCCCCATAAAATGCTCCATACAGACACTTGCCGCATATAATGCTCCACAAATGCTAATTATGGCCCCATAAAATGCTCCATAAAGATATTTGCGCCATATAGTGCTGCACAAACGTTGATTATGGCCCCATAAGATGCTCCATAAAGTTTATGATGGGCCCCATAAGATGCTCCATACAGACACTTGCCCCATACAATGCTACACAAACCTTGATTATGGCCCCATAAGATGCTCCATACAGACACTTGCCCCATATAGTGCTGCACAAACGTTGATTATGCCCCATAAGATGCTCCATACAGACATTTGCCCCATTTGCTGTTGCTGCGATAAAAAAAGATCACATACCTCTCCGTCACTCAGGCCCCCGGCACTTTCAATATTCACCTGACTTCGTTCCGGCGCCGCTCCATCTTCAGCGTCTTCTGCACTGACGTTCAGGCAGAGGGCGCACACTAACCACGTCATCGTGCCCTCTGACCTGAGTGTCACTGCAGGAGACGCTGAAGACGGAGTGGCGCCAGAACGAGGAGCAGGTAAATATCACGCAGCGCAGCACTCCCCTCCCCATTATACTCACCTGCTCCTGGCGCGGTGCAGTCCCTGCTTCCCCAGCACCCCAGCTTCTTCCTGTATTGAGCGGTCACCGTTACCGCTCATTACAGTAATGAATATGCGGCTCCACTCCTATGGGAGGTGGAGCAGCATATTCATTACTGTAATGAGCGGTACCATGTGACTGCTCACTACAGGAAGAAGCTGTGGCGCCGGGAAAGCAGGGACCTGCAGGGACTGTGCCAGGAGTAGGTGAGTATAATTAGACAGCCCCCGCTCCCTCTCCCCTGCCGACCCCTGGGTATGACTCAAGTATAAGCTGAGAGGGGGACTTTCAGCCCAAAAAAATGGGCTAAAAATCTCGGCTTATACTCGATTATATACGGTAACTAGAATTACTGCATCCATAAAAATGTAACCTACCAAAATACAAAGCAAAAAAAAATCGAAATACAAAATTTACAGATGTATAGTCTCTGCAGGTTTCTCAAAAGCTGCACTAAAAATGAATCAATATGTCGTATGTACCCCAAATTGGTATCAATTTAAAAAGACAGCCTGGCACACAAAAAACAACAGTTCCAGCAACAGAAAAATAAAACTATTATGAGTCTCAGAAAATGGTAACACAACAAAAATTACTCTAAATTTTACAAGTTTTGTTTCGGAATAGCATTGACCCGATGAATCATGTTACCAGGTCATTTTACTGCATAATGAATGAACAAAATTAAATTAAAAAATGGCAGAATTGCAGTATTATTACACAACTTTACGTCACTTGGAATTTTTTTTTCAAAATCTCGTAGTTCATGATATGGTAAAATGAATGTGATCACTCAAAACTAAAATTTGTTCCCCCCAAAACCAAGTCTTCATATGTCTATGTTGGTTGAAAAAAAAAATGGTTATTGCTCCTAGAAGAAGGGGAGGAAAAAACAAAAGCCCAAAAATGAGAAACTCAGCTGGTCCTGAAGGGTTTAATAAATTGAGCCCTAGGCATAAAATATTTTATACCTTTTAGTTAACATTGTGGTCATTGGTGATTTGTGTCTATTATATCCAGATAAGCCAATATGTTTTCATCTATTGCATGTACGATCAAATAAAATAATAATAATAATCTTTATTTATATAGCGCCAACATATTCCGCAGTGCTTTACAGTTTCAAACACAACAGTCATAAGTAACAATGTTAACAATGCAATAATTAAAGCGAAATAAGACGACCCTGTTCGTGAGAGCTTACAATCTACAAATTTTTATGCTTCACTTAACCCAATCATAGCCATAATGTTACTATTTGCTCTAATATTGTCTAAAGGTATTTTTCCTTGTTAAGTTCCATATTAATCTTTTAGCATTGTATAATTTTTAATTTTGAAATTCTAGTATTTGTGTCTCAAAATTATTCTTTCTTATCTAACCATTATGTAACAGAATTGCATTTAGTGTCAGAAAGGAATCTGAAGGATAATAACTGGCCCACACTAAACATGGAAATGAGGTGTACATCTGTTTCTGTGTGCAAAGTGATTACCCAATAAAAAGAAAGTAGGCTGGCAGTCTCATGCCCATCTGGAGCACCCAGAATAGCTTCCATGACATCTCAAACCATGATTCATGTTTGATTTCCAGACATCTGGAGGCGCATAGGAGAGGGAGGAGAATGAAATCTCAGATGATACTAATTGTAACAGAGCCTCACTGTTTAATATTTGTTTAAGTGAATGACAAGGTCAGACATTAGTGCAGTTCCAAGAGACTTGAGCCAACATCTCTATCAAAACCAATATTAATTTTTACTAATTGGAGCCTGAGGCTAATGAGCATCACAGTTAATGACTTCATTTACAACCCAAGAATAGAGGACTTTTTTTATTTGTAAATACCAAAAAGCATGTGTAATTTCTTATAGCAAACTCAATGCACCAAAGCCACTATCAGGGTAATTTCAGATATTTGCTTAAGCTGCTCAACGTAGAGACCATGGACATTATTTCAGCATGCATGATCTGATTGTGTTGTTGCGGCCGGTAATGAAGACAAGTCTATCTAAATGTAAATATTCTTGGAAGACCAATTAAAATCTACTGTTTCTAATCAATCACATTCAGTGTAACAAGCACTGGGAGCAAAAGTGCCAAATGTTTATGTATAACAGTGCGTAGGTCTCCATTTAAGCTCAAGTAGTAATTCCTTATAACCATTGACTACACATATTGAAGAGTTGGTAGATTTACATGCATGTAAAGCATATAGATACTATACATAGAATTACTTCTACTTCGTCCTTATCAATAATACATTGTTCTCAATGTATTTTTTATTGAGTCATAAATACATTTCTAATACATTCGACCCCAATTAGGCAAAACCATGGAGAGAATTAGATAGGGCAGCTGCATTGATAAATGTGAGAGCCAGCTAATAAATATACACTGCTCAAAAAAATAAAGGGAACACTAAAATTTCACATCCTAGATATCACTGAATGAAATATTCCAGTTGCAAATCTTTATTCATTACATAGTGGAATGCGGTGAGAGCAAAAAATCATAATTAAAGGTCTGGATTTGGAATGATACTCATAATCAAAGTGGAAAATCAAATTGCAGGCTGATCCAACTTCAGTTGAATTGCATTGCAAAGTGAATGGCATCCACGTGCCTGTTTGACCTCCTTACAATCCCTGGGAATGCACCTGATGAGGAGGCAGATGTTCTCCTGAGGGATCTCCTCCTAGACCTGGTTAAAGCATCAGTCATCTGCTGTACAGTCTGTAGTGCAACGTGACATTGTTGGTTGGAATGAGACGTGGTGTTCCAGAGGTGCTCGATTGGATTCAGGTATGGGGAATGGTTAGGCCAGTCCATAGCATCAATGCCTTCATCATACATGAACTGCTGACACAGTTCAGCCACATGAGGCCTAGCATTATCATGCATCAGAAGGAACATCAGGCCCAGCGCACCTACATATGTTTTCACGATGGATCTGAGGATCTCATCCTAGTGCCTAATGGCAATCAGGGTACCTCTGACTAACACATGGAGAGTTGCATGGTCCTCCAAAGAAATTCCTTCTCACACCATTAGTGACCCACTGCCAAACCAGTCATGCTGAAGGATGTTGCAGGCAGAAGAACGTTCTCCACGGCATCTCCAGACTTTGTAATGTATGTTACATGTGGTCAGTGTGACCCTGCTCTCATCTGTAAAGAGCACGCGGGTCCAATGTTGAATCTGTCAATCTTGGTGTTCTCTGGCAAATGCCAACTGCACGGCACGGTGTTGGATTGTAACTATAACATCCACTTGTGGACTTTGGGCCCTCATGCCACCCTCATGGAGTTTGTTTCTGACAGTTTGAGCTGACACATGGATGTTAATATCCTGATGGAAGTCACTTTGCAGGGTTCTGGCACAGCTCCCCAAAGAATAGACTGCTAAAAAATAAACGTTATTAATCTACTTAAAAAAATACTGCTCCAAAGAAAGTCTTCTAAAAATAGTATATAGGAATGATCAATGCCATCCAGGGTTCAGTCCAAAACACTAATAGCTGTATGTCTATACAGATGGTTTTGGGGACTATCGATTCCCTAAGGACTCCCTATCAATCACTCTAACTGACAGCAGAGGTTGACACCCTAATTTGTATGATATGGCTCCCCCACTCCACGTTGGCATCCCTGGATACCTGATTATCCCATACACTACAAAAAAGGGATAAAGCACACAAAAATGTGTATGTAAAAAAGGTGCGTATATGCAGAAACAAAGAGGTCATTTGATGCTGCTCGCTAATAATGGTAGATGTGTGGCCACAACCAAGTTTTGGTCGGTGTATCAGCTCAGGTATTGCATCAACCAAAAAAATTACACTATCATGGGGATAATCTCCCTTTTAATCTAAGATGACATTGTCTAGACTCAGTACCTAAGGCTATATAGACTTGTTGTCAGTACTGGGGTATATATATATATATATATATATATATATATATATGAATATTATAGCAGCATCCTTGAGGTCTAATGTGATAAGCACACTGATCCTCTGATGGGCCCTGATACTAACAGGGGCAAATGTGTTGGGATAACAGAGTAATATTTGCTAACCAGCATGGCTGATAAGTATCATCCTTCTGAATCTATTTATTATATGCTACTAATTATGGGACATCACTAACTTTATACATCTATATATTGAGTTTTCTAAAGGTGTGTGTTGTTCGTGAAATTTTATACTGATTTATGAATATGTTACACAAATTTAGCATATAGATTTTGAATTTATTCCATATTTTATTTGTTTTGCCTCCTATAGGACATTATTAGATGTACTTGTCTGGAAATTGAAAGTTTCTATCTTGTCAGGATTTTTCATATATCTGCATAAATTCGACCTAAAACTACATCTAACTATTACTCCCAAGTCCAAAAAGTAGAATTAAGTCAAACAA
This sequence comes from Ranitomeya imitator, assembly GCF_032444005.1. Classification (NCBI taxonomy): domain Eukaryota; kingdom Metazoa; phylum Chordata; class Amphibia; order Anura; family Dendrobatidae; genus Ranitomeya; species Ranitomeya imitator. The sequence goes on from NC_091283.1 coordinate 737,089,944, forward strand.
ATGAGTTAAAAATATTAGACTTTATCATTTTTTAAATGAGGAAAATGCTTCAATATCACACCTGTGATTGGCAAAAGTATATAAATGTTTATAATTAGCAGATAATTTCAGATAATTTGGATTTGACATTGGAGTCTGGTGCTTTTAGTCAATGGGATGACAATTAGGTATGAGTGGGTGACCTGTTTTTATTTAATGAACAGCATTTATCAAAGTCTGATATTCGCAACATATTTATGGAAAATGTATCATGGCAAGAACAAATGAGATTTCTGAGGACCTCAGAAGAATATCAAGTTTGAAAAGACTGCAAAAACTATCTCTAAAAAGTTTGTAACCACTAATCCACAGTCAGATAGATTATATACAAAAGGAGGAAATTCTAGGTTATTTTTACCCTTCTCAAAAGTGGGTGACTAACAAAAATCACCCCAAGCACAAGGCAAATTCATAAAGGAACCCTAGATAACATCTAAGCAACTAAAGGCTTTTCTCACCTAATTATAACGTATCAGGAGGACACTGAACGACAATGGTATGCTTGACAGGATTGCAAAGAAAAAGTAACTACATAACTACAGTAGAGAGGATGTTATATAATAAGGGATAGCACTATATTTAATAGAAGGGATTGCTATGCCATAATGGACAGTGCTATAGATAACAAGAGGGAATGTTATGTAATAAGAGACAGCGCTATACAAAAGGAGGAGACACTATACAATGAGGGAGAGTGCTATACATAAGTATAGAGTACACTATATACTATGGGTCACCCTGTGTAAACAGACTATTAAAAGGCCCCTGATTGTTAAAAGTTTATAGTTCCGCTGTTATTTAGTAATGACGCCAATATTTTAAATCTAACATCTTATTTCCTACTAATGTTTTAACTCAGGTAGAGTTCAGAAATCAATATTTTGTGGAATAACCATGATTTTTAATCACAGCTTTCATGTGTCTTGGCATGCTTTCCACCAGTCTTCCACACTGCTTCTGGCGCAAAAAATGTAAGCAGTTCTTCTTTGTTTGATCAGCAGTCTACTGATTGTTTGACCAATAGGGGCAGTATACAAAGAGAAGAGGAGGGGGCCTGGAACCGATGCTTGAGGAACCCCAACAGTAAGGAGAAGATGAGAGGAGGAGGAGCCAGCAAAATTTACAGTGAAGGAGCCATCAGAGAGCTAGAAGGAGAACCAAGAGAGAACTGTGTCCTTGAGGCCGATGGAGCGGAGCATAGTGAGGAGGAGCTGATGAGCCACAGTGTTGAATGCTGCAGAGAGATCCAAGAGAATTAGAAGAGAGCAGTGACCATTAGATTTAGATGTTAGTAGATCAATAGAGACTTTAGAAAGGGCAGTTTCGGTAGAGTGTAAAGAGCAGAAACCAGATTGTAGAGGGTCTAGAAGAGAGTTCTCTGAGAGATATCGGATAAGACGGGAGTGGACCAGGCGTTCCAGGAGTTTAGAGATGAAGGGAAGATTAGAGACAGGTCTACAGTTAGCGGCACAGTTTTGATCGGGGAATGGTTTTTTAAGTAATGGATGTATGATGGCATGCTTAAATGAGGAGGGAAAGATACCAGAAGAGAGAGAGAGAGGTGGAATATTTTTGTTAGATGAGTGGTTACCGCAGGGGAAAGGGACTGGAGGAGATGTGATGGAATGGGGTCACTGGTGCAAGTGGTCAGGTGAGAAGATGCAAGGAGCCTGATTACTTCTTCTTCTGTGATTGGTTCAAAGTCAGAGAATGAGCTAGATGCAGTGGGGGAGGCAGGACAGTGCAAGGTATGAGGGGATTGGGAGATAATTTCCTGTCGCATATGATCAATTTTTTCTTTAAAATAATTGACCAGATCATCAGCACAGAGATCCGTGGTTGGGGCCTGCACTCTTGGGTTAAGTAGGAAATGAAAAGTGTCAAAAAGACGTTTTGGGTTATTGGACAGTGAGGTGATGAGGGTGTTGAAATAGGTTTGTTTGGAGAGGTGAAGGGCAGAGTTGTATGTTTTAAGCATAAACTTATAATGGATGACTTATTTGGAAAAACGTATTAGGTTAGACAAATATGTTTCTTTTATTATTGGTCTTTACATATGCTGTCCACATGATGAATAATGACTTCTTGTGCAAAAAGAATGGTGCACGTATTAATTATGTATTTCAAAATAACAAATAACAATATGAAAAATAGCAATCTGCTCTTATTGCTTTTTTACTGCCTTTTCAGCTTTTCCTGTTTATGTTTACTGTTAATGTGTTAATGTGAAGCAGTTTTGACGGGGTTATGCGCTTAAAAACACAATTGCACTTTTTGCACAAAGGATATAAAGCATCATAATACACAGTTCAACAATTTCTTAAAATGAGCATAAGTTTTCATAAAATCACATCCACTTTGCTTGAACTATGAACACTGATTTTCTGCACACGAAAAACTCAGTGGGAAAAACATAGTGTCTACACTCTGTGGGAACATGGCCCATGGCATTAAGTAAATCTATATTTTGGAAACCTTATTGTTTCTAACCAAACAACTGATTAAAACTAATTTCTCCAGTATGTTTTGGTATAGTTTTTACATTTTTACTGTCTAACTTTTATTATCTTTTATATATATATTTTTAACTGTGTAACATGCATATGTGTGACCAGAGGCGTAGCTAGAGCTTTTGCCGCCCGGGGCTGTTCCCGAGTTTGGCGCCCCCCCCCATCCCCCCCCCCCAGCTCAATACACACAAAGGTTACCAAAAATGGTTTTCCTGTTTTGTAGAACTTAAACTGGGCCTAATGGTGTCACCCCCACATGCCACACCTGTGACTTAATACCACCACACCATGACCAGGCCACATAGTGACCGAATAATACTACATACAAGGGACAAATACCACCGCACCATTTCCAGACCACATATTACCACCACATAGTGACTGAATACTACAATACTGATCAGTAATAAAAAAAAAACCACAATACTATCACCATAAGTGCCAGTATTCACAGGAGATCTGTACTTAGTATGCAGTGTCTGTGTAGAGGTAATACAGAGATCACTGGTGACATTATACACAGGACCTCTATATAGTATACAGTGTATAGTGTCAGTGTATAGGTAACACTGACTCACCAGTGACGTCTCTAGGTGAAGTCCTTCATCTTTTATCCAGCACAGACCGCCATCATTCCTTCCAGCCAGGACTCGTTTCTGCAGGAAATAACACAGTTATCTCGAGCTCCGCTTGCAGAACACATTACTTAATTTTTCACAACTTCTACATTACACCACATGAAGAAAAAAAGGTGATATAGTGTCACTCTGCACAGTAACAGGACCGCCCCCCCATTTAAAACAGTATACTCAAAAAATAAAATAAATACATCACTGCAGTAACAATATCCCTTAATTATCCCCTATGGTAATAATATTCCCCACCCTGGCCCCGTTTATCTCATTCCTGGCTCCAGCCATATGTTGTTGTATCCTGCCCTCATGAGTATCCATTCTACCCCATATGATCTCCCCATCCTGCCCCACCAGCCTCCATCGTATCCGTCCTGCCCCATGATCCAATCCTGCCCCGTGTCTCCAATCATGCCCCGTATATACATTCTGCCCATGCCTCAAGTCCTGCCCCCAGTGTGTCCAGCATATTACCCCCATGTTGTCCAGCAATCTGCCCCAGTGTGTCCAGCATATTACCCCCATGTTGTCCAGCAATCTGCCCCAGTGTGTCCAGCATATTACCCCCAGTGTGTCCAGCAATCTGCCCCAGTATGTCCAGCATATTACCCCCAGTGTGTCCAGCAATCTGCCCCAGTGTCTAGCCTTTCCCCAGTGTGTCCAGCAGTCTGCCCCAGTGTGTCCAGCATATTACCCCCAGTGTCCAGCATTGCCCCAGTGTGTCCAGTATATTACCCCCAGTGTGTCCAGCAATCTGCCCCAGTGTCCAGCATTGCCCCAGTGTGTCCAGAAGTCTGCCCCAGGGTCTCCAGCATTGCCTCAATGTGTCCAGAAATCTGCCCCAGGGTCTCCAGTATTGCCCCAGTGTGTCCAGCAATCTGCCCCAGGGTCTCCAGTATTGCCCCAGTGTGTCCAGCAATCTGCCCCATGGTCTCCTGTATTGCCCCAGTGTGTCCAGCATTCTGCCCCATGGTCTCCAGTATTGCCCCGGTGTGTCCAGCAATCTGCCCCATGGTCTCCAGTATTGCCCCAGTATGTCCAGAAGTCTGCCCCAGGGTCTCCAGCATTGCCTCAATGTGTCCTGAGATCTGCTCCAGTATTCAGTGTGTCCAGCATTCTGCCCCATAGTCTCCTGTACTGCCCCAGTGTGTCCAGCATTCTGCCCCATGGTCTCCAGTATTGCCCCAGTGTGTCCAGCATTCTGCCCCATGGTCTCCAGTATTGCCCCAGTGTGTCCAGCATTCTGCCCCATGGTCTCCAGTATTGCCCCAGTGTGTCCAGCATTCTGCCCCATGGTCTCCAGTATTGCCCCAGTGTGTCCAGCAATCTGCCCCATAGTCTCCTGTATTGCCCCAGTGTGTCCAGCAATCTGCCCCATGGTCTCCTGTATTGCCCCAGTGTGTCCAGCAATCTGCCCCATGGTCTCCTGTATTGCCCCAGTGTGTCCAGCAATCTGCCCCATAGTCTCCTGTATTGCCCCAGTGTGTCCAGCAATCTGCCCCATGGTCTCCTGTATTGCCCCAGTGTGTCCAGCATTCTGCCCCATGGTCTCCAGTATTGCCCCGGTGTGTCCAGCAATCTGCCCCATGGTCTCCAGTATTGCCCCAGTATGTCCAGAAGTCTGCCCCAGGGTCTCCAGCAGTGCCTCAATGTGTCCTGAAATCTGCCCCATGGTCTCCAGTATTCAGTGTGTCCAGCATTCTGCCCCATAGTCTCCTGTACTGCCCCAGTGTGTCCAGCATTCTGCCCCATGGTCTCCAGTATTGCCCCAGTGTGTCCAGCAATCTGCCCCATGGTCTCCTGTATTGCCCCAGTGTGTCCAGCATTCTGCCCCATGGTCTCCAGTATTGCCCCGGTGTGTCCAGCAATCTGCCCCATGGTCTCCAGTATTGCCCCAGTATGTCCAGAAGTCTGCCCCAGGGTCTCCAGCATTGCCTCAATGTGTCCTGAGATCTGCCCCATGGTCTCCAGTATTCAGTGTGTCCAGCATTCTGCCCCATAGTCTCCTGTACTGCCCCAGTGTGTCCAGCATTCTGCCCCATGGTCTCCAGTATTGCCCCAGTGTGTCCAGCATTCTGCCCCATGGACTCCAGTATTGCCCCAGTGTGTCCAGCATTCTGCCCCATGGTCTCCAGTATTGCCCCAGTGTGTCCAGCATTCTGCCCCATGGTCTCCAGTATTGCCCCAGTGTGTCCAGCAATCTTCCCCATAGTCTCCTGTATTGCCCCAGTGTGTCCAGCAATCTGCCCCATGGTCTCCTGTATTGCCCCAGTGTGTCCAGCAATCTGCCCCATGGTCTCCTGTATTGCCCCAGTGTGTCCAGCAATCTGCCCCATAGTCTCCTGTATTGCCCCAGTGTGTCCAGCAATCTGCCCCATGGTCTCCTGTATTGCCCCAGTGTGTCCAGCAATCTGCCCCATAGTCTCCTGTATTGCCCCAGTGTGTCCAGCAATCTGCCCCATAGTCTCCTGTATTGCCCCAGTGTGTCCAGCAATCTGCCCCATGGTCTCCTGTATTGCCCCAGTGTGTCCAGCATTCTGCCCCATGGTCTCCAGTACTGCCCCAGTGTGTCCAGCAATCTGCCCCATGGTCTCCAGCATTGCCCCAGCCCCAGACAGTCAGACATAAAGAAAAAAAAAAAAAAAGTAAAATCCTCACCTCTCCCGTTCCCAGCGCAGGTCCGGTGCAGTCAGCGTCTCTCCGGCTCTGCGACGCTCAGGACAGAGAGGCAGAGCGGCGCGCACAGTAGTGACGTCATCGCGCCCTCTGCTCTGAGACGTCGCAGAGTCAGAGGACGCTGAAGCCGCAGGAACCAGGAGAGGTGAGTATTAGAGCGGGGGGCGGGGGCGGGGGGAGCTGGCCCTGGTCGTGGCGGCGGACGGCGCCGCCCGAAGATTTAAAGGGGCGTCTTTTTTTTTTTTTTTTTATCTTCTTCTCCTGCAGCGCCGGCCGCCCCCAGCATTGTGCCGCCCGGGGCGGACCGCCCCCCCCGCACCCCCCTTCCTACGCCACTGTGTGTGACACATTCCTGAAGAAGTATATAGAACCTGTTATGATAAGGTAATTCAGTACCACAATGGACATAGAAGTCAGAGCACATACAGTGACCTGACAATAACCCAAAAACATAGAACGAGCTCTGAGACGTGGGAACTCTGCTGACCGCAATCCCTAATCCTCTCCAACCACACTAGAGGCAGCCGTGGATTGCGCCTAACGCTCCCTATGCAACTCGGCACAGCCTGAGAAACTAGCTAGCCTGAAGATAGAAAATAAGCCTACCTTGCCTCAGAGAAATACCCCAAAGGAAAAGGCAGCCCCCACATATAATGACTGTGAGTTAAGATGAAAAGACAAACGTAGAGATGAAATAGATTTAGCAAAGTGAGGCCCGACTTTCTGAACAGAGCGAGGATAGGAAAGGTAACTTTGCGGTCAACACAAAACCCTACAAACAACCACGCAAAAGGGGGCAAAAAGACCCTCCATACCGACTAACGGCACGGAGGTACACCCTCTGCGTCCCAGAGCTTCCAGCAAGCAAGAAAAACCAAATAAGCAAGCTGGACAGAAAAAAACAGCAAACAAAATAACAAAAGCGGAACTTAGCTATGCAGAGCAGCAGGCCACAGGAACGATCCAGGAGGAAGCAAGTCCTATACTAGAACATTGACTGGAGGCCAGAACCAAAGCACCAGGTGGAGTCAAATAGAGCAGCACCTAACGACTTCCCCACATCACCTGAGGAAGGAAACTCAGAAGCCGCAGTACCACTCTCCTCCACCAACGGAAGCTCATAGAGAGAATCAGCTGAAGTACCACTTGTGACCACAGGAGGGAGCTCTGCCACAGAATTCACAACAGTACCCAACTTGAGGAGGGGTCACCGAACCCTCACCAGAGCCCCCAGGACGACCAGGATGAGCCATATGAAAGGCACGAACAAGATCGGGAGCATGGACATCAGAGGCAAAGACCCAGGAATTATCTTCCTGAGCATAACCCTTCCACTTAACCAGATACTGGAGTTTCCGTCTTGAAACACGAGAATCCAAAATCTTCTCCACAATATACTCCAACTCCCCCTCCACCAAAACCGGGGCAGGAGGATCAACAGATGGAACCATAGGTGCCACGTATCTCCGCAACAATAACCTATGGAATACGTTATGGATGGAAAAAGAATCTGGAAGGGTCAAACAAAAAGACACAGGATTAAGAACCTCAGAAATCCTATACGGACCAATGAAATGAGGTTTAAACTTAGGAGAGGAAACCTTCATAGGAATATGACGAGAAGACAACCAAACCAAATCCCCAACACGAAGTCGGGGACCCACACAGCGTCTTCGATTAGCGAAACGTTGAGCCTTCTCCTGGGACAAGGTCAAATTGTCCACCACATGATTCCAAATCTGCTACAACCTGTCCACCACAGTATCCACACCAGGACAGTCCGAAGACTCAACCTGCCCTGAAGAGAAACGAGGATGGAACCCAGAGTTGCAGAAAAACGGCGAAACCAAGGTAGCCGAGCTGGCCCGATTGTTAAGGGCGAACTCAGCCAAAGGCAAAAAGGACACCCAGTCATCCTGATCAGCAGAAACAAAGCATCTCAGATATGTTTCCAAGGTCTGATTGGTTCGTTCGGTCTGGCCATTAGTCTGAGGATGGAAAGCCGAGGAAAAAGACAAGTCAATGCCCATCCTAGCACAAAAGGCTCGCCAAAACCTCGAAACAAACTGGGAACCTCTGTCAGAAACGATATTCTCTGGAATGCCATGTAAACGAACCACATGCTGGAAGAACAATGGCACCAAATCAGAGGAGGAAGGTAACTTAGACAAGGGCACCAAATGGACCATCTTAGAGAAGCGATCACAAAACACCCAAATGACTGACATTTTTTGAGAGATGGGAAGATCTGAAATAAAATCCATAGAGATATGTGTCCAAGGCCTCTTCGGGACCGGCAAGGGCAAAAGCAACCCACTGGCACGAGAACAGCAGGGCTTAGCCCGAGCACAAATCCCACAGGACTGCACAAAAGAACGCACATCCCCCGACAGAGATGGCCACCAAAAGGATCTAGCCACTAACTCTCTGGTACCAAAGATTCCAGTATGACCAGCCAACACCGAACAATGAACCTCAGAGATAACTTTATTTGACAATCTATCAGGGACAAACAGTTTCTCCGCTGGGCAACGATCAGGTTTATTAGCCTGAAATTTTTGCAGCACCCGCCGCAAATCAGGGGAGATGGCAGACACAATTACTCCCTCTTTGAGAATACCCGCCGGCTCAGATAAACCCGGAGAGTCGGGCACAAAACTCCTAGACAGGGCATCCGCCTTCACATTTTTAGAGCCCGGAAGGTACGAAACCACAAAGTTAAAACGGGCAAAAAACAGCGACCAACGAGCCTGTCTAGGATTCAACCGCTTGGCAGACTCGAGATAAGTCAAGTTCTTATGATCAGTCAAGACCACCACGCGATGCTTAGCTCCTTCAAGCCAATGACGCCACTCCTCGAATGCCCACTTCATGGCCAGCAACTCTCGATTGCCAACATCATAATTTCGCTCAGCAGGCGAAAACTTCCTGGAAAAGAAGGCGCATGGTTTCATCACCGAGCAAACAGAACTTCTCTGCGACAAAACAGCCCCTGCTCCAATCTCAGAAGCATCAACCTCGACCTGGAATGGAAGCGAAACATCTGGTTGACACAACACAGGGGCAGAAGAAAAACGACGCTTCAACTCTTGAAAAGCTTCCACAGCAGCAGAAGACCAATTGACCACATCAGCACCTTTCTTGGTCAAATCGGTCAATGGTTTAGCAATACTAGAAAAATTGCAGATGAAGCGACGATAAAAATTTGCAAAGCCCAGGAACTTTTGCAGACTTTTCAGAGATGTTGGCTGAGTCCAATCATGGATGGCTTGGACCTTAACAGGGTCCATCTCGATAGTAGAAGGGGAAAAAATGAACCCCAAAAATGAAACCTTCTGAACACCAAAGAGACACTTTGATCCCTTCACAAACAAAGAATTAGCATGCAGGACCTGAAACACCGTTCTGACCTGCTTCACATGTGACTCCCAATCATCCAAGAAGATCAAAATATCATCCAAGTATACAATCAGGAATTTATCCAGGTACTCTCGGAAGATGTCATGCATAAAGGACTGAAACACTGATGGAGCATTGGCAAGTCCGAATGGCATCACTAGGTACTCAAAATGGCCCTCGGGTGTATTAAATGCAGTTTTCCATTCATCGCCTCGCTTAATACGCACAAGATTATACGCACCACGAAGATCTATCTTGGTGAACCAACTAGCCCCCTTAATCCGAGCAAACAAATCAGATAACAGCGGCAAGGGGTACTGAAATTTAACCGTGATCTTATTTAGAAGGCGGTAATCTATACAAGGTCTCAGCGAACCATCCTTCTTGGCCACAAAAAAGAACCTCGCTCCTAATGGCGACGATGATGGGCGAATATGCCCCTTCTCCAAGGACTCCTTCACGTAACTCCGCATAGCGGCGTGCTCAGGCACAGATAAACAGTCGACCTTTTGGGAATTTACTACCAGGAATCAAATCGATAGCACAATCACAATCCCTATGCGGAGGTAGGGTATCGGACTTGGGCTCATCAAATACATCCCGGTAATCAGACAAGAACTCTGGAACCTCAGAAGGAGTGGATGACGAAATAGACAGAAATGGGACATCACCATGTACCCCCTGACAACCCCAGCTGGACACAGACATGGATTTCCAATCTAACACTGGATTATGGACTTGTAGCCATGGCAACCCCAACACGACCACATCATGCAGATTATGCAACACCAGAAAGCGAATAACCTCATGGTCAGCTGGGTCCAGTACTGAGGCTTATTCTTGGCCAAAGGCGTAGCATCAATTCCTCTCAATGGAATAGGACACTGCAAGGGCTCCAAGAAAAACCCACAACGCCTAGCATACTCCAAGTCCATCAAATTCAGGGCAGCGCCTGAATCCACAAATGCCATGACAGAATAAGATGACAAAGAGCAGATCAAGGTAACGGACAAAAGAAATTTTGACTGTACCGTACCAATGGTGGCAGACCTAGCGAACCGCTTAGTGCGCTTAGGACAATCAGAGATAGCATGAGTGGAATCACCACAGTAGAAACACAGCCCATACTGACGTCTGTGTTCTTGCCGTTCAACTCTGGTCAAAGTCCTATCGCACTGCATAGGCTCAGGTTTATGCTCAGATAATACCGCCAAATGGTGCACAGATTTACGCTCACGCAAGCGTCGACCGATCTGAATGTCCAAAGACATAGACTCATTCAGACCAGCAGGCATAGGAAATCCCACTATGACATCCTTAAGGGCTTCAGAGATACCCTTTCTGAAAATAGCTGCGAGCGCACCTTCATTCCATTGAGTGAGTACGGACCACTTTCTAAATTTCTGACAATATACCTCTATCTCATCCTGACCCTGACACAGAGCCAGCAAATTTTTCTCTGCCTGATCCACTGAATTAGGTTAATCGTACAGCAATCCGAGCGCCAGGAAAAACGCATCAATATTACTTAATGCAGGATCTCCTGGCGCAAGAGAAAATGCCCAGTCCTGAGGGTCGCCACGTAAAAAAGAAATAATGATCCTAACTTGTTGAACTGGGTCACCAGAGGAGCGAGGTTTCAAAGCCAGAAATAGTTTACAATTATTTTTGAAACTCAGAAATTTAGTTCTATCTCCAAAAAACAAATCAGGAATAGGAATTCTTGGTTCTAACATAGAATTCTGAACCACAAAGTCTTGAATATTTTGTACTCTTGCAGTGAGATGATCCACACAAGAAGACAGACCTTTAATGTCCATCACTACACCTGTGTCCTGAACCACCCAAAGGTCTAGGGGAAAAGAAAGACAAAACACAGTGCAGAGAAAAAAAAATGGTCTCAGAACGTCTTTTTTCCCTCTATTGAGAATCATTAGTACTTCGGGCCCCCAGTACTGTTATGATAAGGTAATTCAGTACCACAATGGACATAGAAGTCAGAGCACATACAGTGACCTGACAATAACCCAAAAACATAGAACGAGCTCTGAGACGTGGGAACTCTGCTGACCGCAATCCCTAATCCTCTCCAACCACACTAGAGGCAGCCGTGGATTGCGCCTAACGCTCCCTATGCAACTCGGCACAGCCTGAGAAACTAGCTAGCCTGAAGATAGAAAATAAGCCTACCTTGCCTCAGAGAAATACCCCAAAGGAAAAGGCAGCCCCCACATATAATGACTGTGAGTTAAGATGAAAAGACAAACGTAGAGATGAAATAGATTTAGCAAAGTGAGGCCCGACTTTCTGAACAGAGCGAGGATAGGAAAGGTAACTTTGCGGTCAACACAAAACCCTACAAACAACCACGCAAAAGGGGGCAAAAAGACCCTCCGTACCGACTAACAGCACGGAGGTACACCCTCTGCGTGCCAGAGCTTCCAGCAAGCAAGAAAAACCAAATAAGCAAGCTGGACAGAAAAAAACAGCAAACAAAATAACAAAAGCGGAACTTAGCTATGCAGAGCAGCAGGCCACAGGAACGATCCAGGAGGAAGCAAGTCCTATACTAGAACATTGACTGGAGGCCAGGACCAAAGCACCAGGTGGAGTCAAATAGAGCAGCACCTAACGACTTCCCCACATCACCTGAGGAAGGAAACTCAGAAGCCGCAGTACCACTCTCCTCCACCAACGGAAGCTCATAGAGAGAATCAGCTGAAGTACCACTTGTGACCACAGGAGGGAGCTCTGCCACAGAATTCACAACAAGAACCCATCAGACTTTTTGATTTTTAAGGGCCCATGTCCTTGTCTTATCCCTGTGAATGTAGCCCGTATGGCAGTGAATGAAGGTTGCATAACTACTAAAACGGAATCTGTCACCTAAGGGGAATTTGCCACTTAATATGAGAGCAGCATAATGTATAAACAGAGACTCTGATTCTATCAAAATATTACTTACTGGGCTCCCTCCTGTAGTTTTGATAAAACCATTATTTTATTAGCAGATTATCATTTGAGGACTGCTAAACCTGCTGCCATGTAGTCCTCCATACTCATGAGCTCTGTATAAACCCGCCCCCACGACCGATTGGCAGCTTTTCATGTACACTTTAAATGGGCAGAAATTTGCCAATCATTAGTGTGGATGGGGTTGATCAGAGCTCTGCATTCAGGGAACTGCTAGATCTGCAGCAGTGAAAGCTATGATTTTATCAAAGTGACTGCATGCATCCCAGTAAGAGACACATTGCTGGAATTAGGATCTCAGCTGTCTTAAATCAGAGTCTGTGTTGGAAGCAATATTCGTGGAGAACCTCAGCACTGCTAAGAGGTTGAAGAGATGTCAGTCCGAGATAGAGCGTAATTAATAAATTGTGGTTTTTATTCCAAGCGTTAAAGTTACAAGAACTTATTCTTCAGGAAAAGTGATCAGTTACACTGAAGAAGTTCTTGTAACTTTAACGCATAGAATAAAAACCACAATTTATTCATTAAACTCTAGCTCCGGCTGATGTCTCTTCAACCCCTCAGCAGCGCAGAGGATCTCCACGAATATTCCTTAAAATACACTTCTTATGGTTATACTGTAACCCATGGATCGGCAGCAGCTGATAAAGATTATCTACAAGCGCTAAAGTATTTCAAAAAGGTTAGCACAATCTGACACATCTACTGCGACTCTTATGTGGGTAAAGCTCTATTGTGCGCTATTTTTTTCCCAGTTTATAATCTTAAATCGGATACATGTGAAAGTGTAGTAGAATGCTTATGGCAGCTCTCAAACAGCACAATTCTGACATGGTGGGAAACAGCGGTTATCTCACAATGGGCATAAATATGTTAATCAAATATGGGTCAAAAATTGGGTATTTGTACGTCTCACCATTTAAAATTAGCGTTTTAATACTAAATCAGTGTTTTGATTCAAGAATTGTATTTTAGGAATTTTAAGACCAAAGTAAGAAATATTAAATTTTATTTTTGGTAACTTGCAAGTGGTGATAAAACGTTTAGGAAATCTGTTTAACAAATTAGTTACATAGTTTTTATTCTGTATCTATATTTAGGTCTTCGGAATATCTGTACCTATAAGGGTATGTGCACACGTCAGGTTTTTTTTCCTGACAAAATCCTGAGAATTCTGCCAGAAATTCGCGTTTTTTTCTTGCGGATTTCTCGCGGAATTTGCGCGTTTTTTGCGCTTTTTTTGCGCGGATTTTTTGCAGATTTTTTGCGGATTTTTTTTTTTTCCGGAATGTCCTTTTTTACATGAAATCCGCAAAAAATCTGCAAAAAGAATGAGCATGTCCGTTCTTTTTGCGGAATGCGTTTTTTTTGCGGAAAAAAACGCTAACATATGCACAAAAAATGCGGAATGCATTCTAAAAGATAGGATGCATAATGTTAGCGTTTTTTTACCGGATTTATAGCGTTTTTATAGCGAAAATCCGCAAAAAAAACGCTAAAAATCCAGACGTGTGCACATACCCTAACCTTACAGGGACATATAGCAATGTCTGGAGTGAAAATATATTAAACGACTAGAAAATAATTTTAAAAAGGCTGATCCCATAAATTGATTATAATAATATAGTGGCTCAACAATTGACTTTGCAGATGGAAAAGTTGTATGAGGAAAAGTCGGTTGGTGCACCATGCACTTAGACATGGCAAACTGATGGGAGGAAAATTGCAGACATGTTACCCTCAGGGGTACAGTATAAAAAGCCATCTCATGTTATAGCAAACATGCTTTCAGACACAGAGCTTTCTGTTGTATAGTATAATATTGTTTTGTTGGGCCTTGTAATGCATTTTTTTTCTTGTTTAATTTAATCGTGGTTATTGGATAGCATCAAATTACTGCAGAAATATTTTGTACTGCCAATGCGGAGTTTATTATGATTATGATGTGTCATGATCTTTTTTTTAATAATGCTCTATTTAGTAAATGTTGTTAAGGCTTTGGTTCATTTAGATTGCTTAATATATTTTATTAAGTGGTGCTTCTGTACTTTAGATGGATGACATGATATTGTAACATATGTATTGGTTTTTGTCTCTTCAGTTTCCTCTTTGGCCTCTTTGTTGCGGGTAATGTGTGACAGCGACAGACCTGCTTTATTTCTAGGTGTTTTAGTTTTTGTTTTGTTTTCATTACTCCTTCCTTAGAGCACTAATCGAGGCTGTAATGACTCTATTGTCAGATATCCTGGGGCCAAGGGCTCCTACCCAGTCCCTAGCAATAGGGGGCACCTTATTTATCCCTGTTCCCGGATTACTTCTGATGGTGAAGATGCCAGAGCCACATACCTTGCTGAGCTCCTTAATGCACCCTTAGTCTGTTCCCTTCCCCCAGCCAGGGACATGGGGAGTATTAATGTATGGAAAAATACTAACCAGACTACAGGGATAACAGAAAACACTAATCATACATACATTTAAGTCCATATATATTTGGACAGAGACAACATTTTTCTAATTTTGGTTATAGATATTACCACAATGAATTTTCAACAAAACAATTCAGATGCAGTTGAAGTTCAGACTTTCAGCTTTCATTTGCGGGTATCCACATTAAAATTGGATGAAGGGTTTAGGAGTTTCAGCTCCTTAACATGTGCCACCCTGTTTTTAAAGGGATCAAAAGTAATCGGACAATTGATTCCAAGACTATTTCATGGACAGGTGTGGGCAATCCCTTTGTTATGTCATTCTCTAATTTTGGTCCCTTTAAAAACAGGGTGGCTCACATTTAGATGTATGGTTTTAGATTTACTTTGGTCAGCTATAACTGAAAGTGTCAGGAAACAGAAATATTAACAGCTCTGCTGAACAATAGTAGACCATGTGAACTCTCAGAATGAGTTTATGAAGCACATGGCATGTAACAATCATGTGCCCTCTGTTACATTACTTACTGCAGAGCTCAAAACTGACTCTGTATAACTCTTAAACGATTGCCTTTAAAGAGGTTGTCCACTACTTTATCATTGATGACCTGTCATTTGGATAGGTCATCAATGTCTGATCGGACGGGGTAAGACACCCAGCACCCCGACTATCAGCTGTTCCCAGTGTCTGTGGTGGCTATTCAAATAAAAAGGCGGATGTGTACTACCCTGCCATCACCACTATCAGAGGATAGAAAAGCTTTGCAATTGAGCAGTTCCGGCTGACGGCTTCAGGCGGGGGTGACGGGTGTCGGACCCCAACTGATCAGACACTGATGACCTATCCTAAGGTGTCAGCTTGGATTGGGTGATAATGAGGAGGAGGCGGCTGAAGAGGAGGAGGAACATAAGATGGTTGCCTGCACTATAGAGGGTACTACCCACATTATCCTCATCCTGTCTGTTCAGCGTGGATGGGCTCAGGAAGAGGTGGAGAGGGAGGAGATGGAGTGTCATCCTAAGGTGCGGACAGGAAAGTCTTGCCTGTTGTGAGTCTGGCTGACTATGTCCCGCTGCCTTTCCTGTGACTCTCCAATTATATGAATTTTGGTCAACACTGATCACTGGTTGTTCATCCTTCTTGACCCACACCACTAGGGGACCTTTCCAGCCCTCCTTCCTGCAGAGGAGACGGCTTGTAAAATGGTGCAATACCAGAAGGCCCTAGTCAAAAATTAGCACAAAAAATTCCAATCTGACAATGCCGGCAGCAGAGGTAAAAAATGATTTTGCAACCAAGGAGGAGAGAGGAGGGAGACACACATCATGTCCAACAGAGATAGCATCCAGGTCATGATGCGTGGAGTAGTCTGACATGGAGGGAACATTTTGAAAGATGCGGAAAGAGTACCGAGCCTACCATACCAGCATCCGCCATAAATCCTCTATTGAGTATACAAGCTGAACACGTGGCATGAACTATCCCTCTATGCAATGGATATCATGGCCTGCCCTGCCACTAGCATTTTGTCAGATTGGGTTTTTAGTGCTGACGGGGTCACAATAACTGATAGGCACATCCGCCTGTCAACTGAAAATGCTGATGGTTTGATTCTTATCAAAATGAACAAGACGTGAATTGTGCCAGACTTCTCAACACCACCAGATGACAGCAGCAGAACATAATATCAATTCAAATGTTCCTTTTTAGTGGTGTATTGCCACTTACCCCAATTTACTGAAAAAAGGGTATATGGTCACACAATGCTTTGGAACTCGGGATAATGGGATAGTGGGTTTGATGTCAGCTGTGTAATGTCCACTTACATTTAGCCCACAGGTTAGTAATGGAGATGCACCTATCAGACACCCCCATTACTAACCCTGTAGTCAAAAGTGTGGATTATTTTATTTTTTAAATAAGTGGGTGAAGGAAGAAAATTGTCAGGGAATGATTTTTTCAAATAAAGGACTTTTGTGGGTGTGTTTATTTCTTTTAACTATGGGGTTAGCAATGGGGGTGTCTGGTAGATGACTCTCGATTACTAACCTCTGGGCTTGATGTAAGCAGACATTACAAAGTTTACATCAACCCCAAAATCATTACTCCACTTGCCACCGCACCAAGGCAATTTGGAAGAGCCAAGGCTAAGCACCAGAATTTGAACATCTAATAAATGAGCCATTTCTGGAGCAGCTTGGGAAGTGAAATTATCCCTGGACCTTGCCATCCTATTAATATCAACCCCCAGCTGTCTGCTTTGTAAAATAGGTTAGTAAAAGCTTTGTAAAGCTGGTTAGTAAAAGGTTTGTAAGGCTGGTTAGTAAAAATAATAGTAAGAGGCCTAGCACTCAACTTAAGGTAAGATGCAGCAGGAAAAATTTATTGTAGTAAATACAGGAAAACGTTTCGGTCGATTGTGACCTTCATCAGTTACAGGAGGTGATTAAATAAAAGCCGGTAACGGGAATTATAATCACTGCACGATCATATATCAAAATTAGTTCAGCGTGGTTGTTGTAGGCAAACCTGCTATGAGCAAATAGAAAGATTACTGGAGCTGCAGTGCTCTCCAACGCGGCATCCACCACTTGTCTCTACAGACAAGACAAGACATGATCGTGCAGCGATTATAATTCCCATTACCGGCTTTTACTTAATAACCTCCTGTAACTGATGAAGGTCACAATTGACCAAAATGTTTTCTTGTATTTACTACAATAAATTTTTCCTGCTGCATCTTACCTTAAGTTGAGTGCTAGGTCTCTTACTATTAATCTATATGGTTTGGGAAACTGTCCTTAGCACCCCTTCTCTAGTAGTGCTCACGGTTAAATTTTCCAGTAAAAATAGATCTGACCCCACATCATTTTGTTTTAGGGTCCCCTTCTTTTAATAATCATCAAACGCAAAGCAGACAGCTGGAGGCTGGCATTAATAGACTGGGAAGGTCCATGGATATTAGCTCCTTCTCAGCTTAATAAAACCAGCTCACAACTCACTGCTTTCCATTGGCTGGTTATTTAAAATATTTGGATTCCACATAGTTTTTTCATTTATTTTTATATCAACAAGTACAGTAAAATACACATGCAAGGCAGTGCTCCATTCGTCCCCTTGGACCTGCTATATCAAGATTTTTATTTATTTTATGTTATTTTAAGTCATTTTCATATTCACATTTGTTTGCAGGGCAATTGTCCTGCTCCTAACCCCATTTTGCTTCCTTTTGCAACCCCCTACCCCTTACCATGACCACTTTACAGCTATTTTACAGTACCAAAGTTCGAGTCCCCTTGAACTTATATGGAGTTCTGGTCAAGTTCAAGTACCCAAATTGAACTTTGGACTCAAGTTCAGCTGAACCTGAACTTCCACAGGTCCACTCATCCACAGCCATAATATCTGCAAAGAGTGAACAAAGTAGTTTAGGAGGGAAACAAGAATATCCGGAACAAAAAAGGCAAGGGCAGATTTAACCACAGTAGATTACAATATGTCTATAGATTCTTTTCCGAGATGGGAGCCTATATAATTGAAGGGTCAAAAATAGTTCAGGTACACACCGGAAGATTTTTGAACTGCCAGTTGTAGTCAGTGCTCTAAACTTAGTTTCTCATCATTCTTTTCCATTCTTTTCTGCAGCATCCTCACGATTCAAGAAGATATATAAAAATGTGTTTGCAGTACTGCAGCTCATGTGTTAGTAGCTGAAATGCAAACATATAGGGCAGAAAGACATTGGTCAATCAGTCAATGAAAATAAACCATAAAGGGGTACTCAGTGGAGATAAAAAAAAATGTTGTCCTGTCCAATACACTATTAAGATAAGCTGCCAAGTGCTCTTCTATTATCTTTATAACACTTGTATATCAGGGTGACAGCAGCTGCTCCTCACTACTCCTCCCGCAGTAACAGCCAGTTTGAAATCAGGGAGCTTGGTGGGGGCATGGCCTGCTCCTGGCTTTTATTAGCAGCCAGCCCCTAGTAATGTCTCCTTTACTGCAACATAAGATGAGGGGGCATGGCTTTCCCCTTTGCTTCTAGTAGCAGCCATTCCCATGATAATATCTCCTTCACAGCAGGGCTACTTGCAAGGAGCTTCAAACTGCTGTGTGATGTAATGTCCCAGACAGAAAAGGGGGACAGTGAAGAGCAGCTCCTGTCAAACTGAATTACATTATTATAAAGATAAAAATAGTGCACCAGCATCTCATCTTTATAGTTTATGAGGGCAGGGATAGTACAAAATGTTTTCATCTCCCAAGGGTACCCCTTTAAGGATTGTAGGAACATATAGAATTATGAAAGAGAAACTTTGTCTTTCAAAGAAGTTTTGGTTTTAAAAAACGCTTTAGTTGCCAGTCTGTAAAGTTGCTCTAAGTGATGTAATGTGCCCATTTAAGTAGTATGCACACACTAGCTTTAATTAGATAATGTCCCTCCTTTATTGAATAATGCAGAATGAAATTAGTAATAATTAGTGATGAGCGAGTGTACTCGTTGCTTGGGTGTTCCCGAGCACGCTCGGGTGACCTCCGAGTATTTATGACTGCTCGGAGATTTAGTTTTCATCACAACAGCTGAATGATTTACAGCTACTAGCCAGTTTGATTACATGTGGGGATTCCCGAGCAACCAGGCAACCCCCACATGTACTCAGCCTGGCTAATAGCTGTAAATCATTCAGCTGCCACAATGAAAATTAAATTTCCGAGCAGTCATAAATACTCGCAGGTCACCCGAGCGTGCTCGGGAAAATCCGAGCAACGAGTATACTCGCTCATCACTAGTAATAATTCATGTGGAATTTGCTCAATTAGCCTCTTAAGAAGATAATAGGCTTGAACAGAGGAAGACAACTGTTATACAACAACTCAGGTTATGAGTAAGAAGTACCACTTGGAAACCCGTCAAGGTTGATTATCCACATTTATTTGGGCTTTTTCCTTTGATTAATTATGCCATTTTTTGTCACATGATTTTATATGGATACAAATTAAAATGTTTATATTTTATAGAAGTGCTGAATGTACTACAGACTTTGGATTGCCTTTGCGTGGACTTGAGATTCATTGCAAATGCTGGATAGATGAGCTGATCATTTCTCTTCTGTTATACAACAATGATTTAGCACTGGTAACACTTTGCTTATACTTGCAACAGTCTGATAGCAAACATATCAGCAGCACTTCAATTTCAAAGATTTAATTTCTTTGTCTTCTTCACATTGCAGCACTCCTTCCCACAGACACCTCTCTTGACAGTGGAATACAAGTTGCCTGGCCACTTGCACTATCTACTCAGTTACTACCTTACAGTTCCAACAAACCTACACTTTTCTCTGCACTCAGACATTTATGATATAACTAGATGGTGGCCCGATTCTAACGCATCAGGTATTCTAGAATATGCATGTCCATGTAGTATATTGCCCAGTCACGTAGTATATTGCCCAGCCACGTAGTATATTGCCCAGTGACGTAGTATATTGCCCGGTCACGTAGTATATTGGCCAGCCACGTAGTATATTGCACAGTCACGTAGTATATTGGCCAGCCACGTAGTATATTGCACAGCGATGTAGTATATTGCCCAGTCACGTAGTATATTGCCAAGTCACGTAGTATATTGCCCAGCCACGTAGTATATTGCCCAGCCACATAGTATATAGCAGAGCCATGTAGTATATTGCCCAGTCACATAGTATATTGCACAGCCCACGTAGTATATTGCACAGCGATGTAGTATATTGCCCAGTCACGTAGTATATTGCCCAGTCACGTAGTATATTGCCCAGCCATGTAGTATATTGCCCAGCGACGGAGTATATTGCACAGCGACGGAGTATATGTCCAGCCACATAGTATATTGCCCAGTCATGTAGTATATTGCCCAGGGACAAAGTATATTGCCCAGCCACATAGTATATTGCCCAGTCACATAGTATATTGGCCAGCCACGTAGTATATTGCCCAGGCATGTAGTATATTGCCTATCCACTTAGTATATTGCACAGCGACGGAGT
This sequence comes from Ranitomeya imitator, assembly GCF_032444005.1. Classification (NCBI taxonomy): domain Eukaryota; kingdom Metazoa; phylum Chordata; class Amphibia; order Anura; family Dendrobatidae; genus Ranitomeya; species Ranitomeya imitator. Next base: position 737,110,629 of record NC_091283.1, read on the forward strand.
ATACAGCACAGAGCCACGTAGTATAGAGACTTAAAAAAAAAAAACATACTCACCTTCCGAAGACCCGTTGAAGTCCTGCTATACTCACCATCCGCCGCCTTTCCCGCTCCTCGGGACGCTCCCGGGATCGCTCCATTGCAAGCGTCAGCTTCCGGTCCCAGGGCTGGTATGAGCAGGACCTGTGATGACGTCGCGGTCACATGACCGTGACATCACGGCAGGTCCTTGTCGCACACCAGCCCTGGGACCGGAAGCTGCCGCTTGCAATGGAGCGATCCCGGGAGCGTCCCGAGGAGCGGGAAAGGCGGCGGATGGTGAGAATAGCAGGTTTTTTGTTTTTTTTATTATTTTTAACATGACATATTTTTACTATTGATGCTGCATAGGCAGCATCAATAGTAAATAGTTGGGGACACACAGGGTTAATAGCAGCGGTAACGGAGTGTGTTACACTGCGGGCCGTTACCGCTGCCATTAACCCTGTGTGAGTGGTGAGTGGAGGGGATTATGGAGTGGGCGCTGGGCAGTGAGTGCAGGGGAGTAGGGGAGGGACTATTCGGACTGTGCCCGTCGCTGATTGGTCGCGGCAGCCATGACAGGCAGCTGCCGAGACCAATCAGCGAATGAATAACCATGACAGAAGGACAGACAGACAGATGGAAGTGACCCTTAGACAATTATATAGTAGATGTACTTTATAGTCAGGAAAAAGCCTCAATAATGCTCCACACTGCTGAGACTATGCTTTGGTCTTATGGCAGCTAAACTTTAGCGGTTAGACTCTTCACAATGTTCCCTTTTGGGTGAAAATTTTCTCTTTTTTTCTCTCTCTTTCTCTCTCGCGCTCTCTTTTTGTCTCTTTTTCTGTCACTCTTTCTGCCCCTCTATTTCTCACTGACTTTTTGTCCCACGTTCCACCGCTCTCGCATTCTGTCAATCTAGCTTTCTGTATCTCTATCACCCCTCTCCTCTCTTTCCTTGTCCTGGGGCAGGCTACCACTGCATTACGAGAGGGACCTTATTACTTGCTCCAGTTTCACCCCAACAAGTAACCTGAAATGCCATACCAATTTGCAAGAGTTACTCTTCCCTTACTTGCTAGCTTACTATCTGGGTTTCCTACATGTTTCTGCCTACAGCTTATCTATAATTCCTACCTGCTTAAGAAAATACAACACAGCATAACTCATTCTCTGAACACAATTAATGAGCATAGTTGGAAATGCCAATATTAAAACCACACTAACAGTGACTCAGCAATTCAGACAACACCTATGGATGGTGACTACATAGTGCTTTTAAAATGAATATGGTTTCTGATTTGCTCACAGACCAGGGACTATTATCAAAATGAATGGTGCCTCTACCAGAAGTTACTCATTCCCTACAACTATTGACTACTAAAATGTACTTTTAAAGTATAGTTGTGCATATTGACATTCAGGGTTCTCAGTTCTTCCTGTTGCATACACTACTACTTCTATTATAAATATAAACTTTTTTATTTTGGCATTAAATGGATAGTGGCACATTTAAGTGAACTGCCATGCGGGAACAAGGCGCCTTGGGATTCCAAACGTTTCTTATTAATATCAATTTGTTTCTGCACAAGAATAGCACCTTTCTCCACTTAGTTTTTATGACCCCCCAGTAGTCCCCACATTGTTTGATGCCCTCACAGTAGCCCCCACATTGAGTGGTGATCTCCCTCACTGAACTTTACAACATCTGGTCTTGGTTACACGAAGTCACAGGCATCATGTGGTCTGCAAGGGTGCAGTACCCCCATAGACAAAACTCACACACCTAGTCAGGACCCTCATTTTCATGTAGCATGGCAGGACAAAGAAGACGAACACCTCGCCCACAGATACCGCCCCCCGTTACACCCACATTGTATGATGTCACTACAGTTCCTCTAGAAATACTGCATAAATAAATGGGAAAATGTTATATACTCAGCTAACCCAAGATCCTGGCGAATCTGCCGGCCTACAGTGGCTGGGCATGGGCAAATTAATCTGGTGGTGTCATGGCGCCAGAGCACACACAAACTGTCAGAGTCCTGGCGAATTGACATTATCACATTGCTCTGCCCACTAGGACTCACACTACATGCCATTCTGTTGATGGTAGGTCTAAATCAACCTTTGTCCAAAAAAAGAAAAATGGTTGCACTCACTAGTACTAAAAAGCTTCCATTATTGGTACACTTAATTAAAACATGCCCGCAGGAAAGAACTCATGAGAAACACTCTGGACGATGGCCTCCTGCACTTCACAGGACCCGTTGAGGCACAGGAGGTGCAAAACAGCCATTGTCCACACTGTTTCTCATGAGTACCTTCCTGCGAGCATTTTTAATTAAGTGTACCAATAAAGAAAGATTTTAGTACCGGTGAGTGCAACTATTTTTCTTTTTTTGGACATTATTTGCATAACTTTTCTCATGGTCTGCACCCGGTCATCCAGGGGCATGGTGGAAATCACTGTCAGCTAAACTGTCAGCTAGCCACAGGTGTTTCAGAGGTGCTGGTTTTTCTTCTGTTACTGCGATCTAAATCAACCAATGGCCCACACAATGAAGAGTGGTAATGCAGGGTGACCATGTCTCCCTCCAAAATTGCAGACTTTAATTATATCAGCGTACTGTGAGATTGCTCCCTCTGCCACACTGATAGCTGAGCTATTGATTAAAGTACAACATAATCAAGATAGAAGATAGATTTTAAAAGCATTAAAATAGCACAGGCATGTGCATAAACATCATATTGACCCTTTGTGGAGTCAAGGAAATTACTACAAAGGCATTGATGCAAAGCCAAGGAACACATTTTCAGGGTATCAGAAGCATACAGTAAATGATAAAAATAATTTTGAATAACTGCAAAATACTTAATCAAAATTGATTAAACTTCTAAAAAAAATAGTAACAAAAGTTAAAAATCTTATGAACTTTAAATCAGATAAAAATGATAATGAAAATGTGCCTATAGTTCTATTGCTTCATGGTGTAAGAGCCCTTATCACCATAATTACAAATTAATTTGGGTTTTATTCTCTCTACAAGCTTCATATAATCAATACATAAAGTAACTGTCTGCTCTATCTATAGTCTTTACCTTATCCCCTCTAAAAACTACATACCAATAATAATACAGTATAAAACATGTCTCAAACAAAGTTTACTAAAAAAAAGTTACAAATTCAATAAATTCAGACCAAACACCTTTTTTTTTGTGATGGCCCAGTAAAAATTCCACATGGAAGGGGAACTTTTACATTTCCAGATTATAATACTGATGGGTAAAAAGCAAATAGTGTAAAAAGAATACCAAAGTTTATAAGTTATCAGTCAGGTAAAGCGACCTTCAGTCTGTGAACTTTTTGGGAAAAATTTCTCCATCCGTGACAGATTTGACTATAAATCATTGGTATTAATGTGCACAGAACCAAGGTCTTGTCATTTTGCATGCCGCACAGACACAAGTAGTTTGAATGAACTGTAGTTGATCATCTGTCATTTGAAAATCATGAGGGGAAATTTCAGTATCTAAATCTGGTTCAATAAATAGTGCCAAGAACACAGATCCCATATTAAAATATGATGAAGTATGACTAGAAAGTTGGCATTATTATAACATTTTTCTTTTTAGGGACATAAATCCTTTGTAAATCATAACATTTTTCTTTTGAGGGGCACAAATTTAGCATAATAAGTGGTTGTTTACTACATTGGTCATAATTTTCATTTTTTTATAGAAATTCTGAGGGCTAAATTAACATTAGGGCAACCTGTAACTATTGAACCAGGATCACTCCCGTGTACAATGTGCACAACGTTCTTTGAAAATACCTTCACATTAATGAAATTGGCAAGGTACAAAAATAACACTGGTGTCTACTAAATAAACAAGTGATGGAAATGCTCTCAATGGATCCCTGTAGATTTTTACAAACACATTTTCATTTGGCACAAACAGTGTAGGCCTTATCTTTTAGGGTATTGGGAATTTTTCATTGGTTTTCATAAAATCCTGTGAACTTTACTATTTTTATTAATTGTGTTATTCAACTTGTATGCTGCATTGACAAAATCAATGAAAATTAAAGGTCTTCATGTATGAATTTTGCAATATACTTGTTATTACAAATCCTCTTTATTCTAAAGAGTGGAGTGGTTTTCAAATTAATTGTTCACGGATCCTTAGCTTGGCTACAAGTCGTTGGTGAAGTCTAGCAACAGAACATGCACAGTGCTTTTACACCCTTTCTACTAGAGCTTTGCAGCTTGCCAGATTAATGGTGCCCACTTTTAGACTCTGATCTGGACAGCTTCAGTGCAACTGTGCTCATCTGATGTTGCAAAGGAAAAATGCCAACGCTAGCAGAAGAGCAGAGAGTAGAGCGTTCAGGTCAATAGCGTGAAAACGCACCTAGTCCAAACTGTGAACTAAGCGGAAAAAGAAGAGAACAGCTGTTTTTGGGGTGCCGGGAGTCAGACCTCTACTGTTCTTGAATTCATTCATAAGAATAAGTCATCAATATCTATAAGCAATATGTCCTACTTTTAAATCTATTTACATTATCCGCTATTATCAATTTCTATCTTGTCATAAGAATTACTTTACCATTGTACCAGGTTTATTCATTAATTAATTCAGGCTTATTCATATTTACATTAATGTCCTTGTCATTTAAGTCTTGGTTTCGGCAAAAAAAACAAGACTGAGCAATCTAACGGGTAGCCCTCATTTCATAGAATCATAGAATGTTAGAGTTGGAAGGGTCATCATGTCCAAACCCCATGCTCAAGGCATGATTCGCTAAACCATCTCAGTCAGATGTCTGTCCAGGCTCTGTTTGAAGACTTCCATTGAAGAAGTAATCACCACCTCTCGTGGCAGCCTGTTCCACTCATTCATTACCCTCACTCCTTTTTTCCTTTGCTGGCTAAGGCTAGGATCACATTGCATTAGGGCAGTCCGTTTAGCGCATAGCACAACGGACTGCGCTAATGCAATGTCCCAAAAGGGATCGCGTTAGCCTATCCCGCTAGCGCAGATCCCCGATCTGTGCTAGCGAGGAATGCACCGTGAATGCTGCAAGCAGCATTCGCGGTCCATCACTCAAATGATGGCACATCGCTAGTGCACACCCAATGTGGGCGTGTGCTAGTAATGCGTTCACCATTACAATCAATGGCGGCGTTAACGGACTACGTTACACCGAGTTATGCCGCGGTGTAACGTAGTCCGTTAAACGGGGTAACATAACGCAATGTGACCCTAGCCTAAGGCTTAAGACTTCATGCATTTTGCTGATCTTTACAATCTGAAATCTCACAGTAATATACAGGACTCTGTTGTACCTCTGTATACCTTTGGTCTTATCAGACCCTTTATTACAGATCTATTATCCTTTAAAATTGTAGATATTTTATTTCAATATATCTTATTGGAAAAAAACATGTAGACAAACATGTGCCTGTCTTTTGTGCTCCACTTTTGTAATAAATTCAGAATTGCACAAACCGCATATTAATCAATATATAACTGGCAAAATCCATTAGCATTCATATTAGTTCTGTAAGTTCCCCATCTGAAACCAGCCTTAACGGAATTGTCTGAAAGCAAAATACTTTTGTTTAGGCATGGATCAATTAAAAAAAATAATAAACTGAGTCATACCCACTTTTCAGGGTCCTAATGGACCCAGCACAAGCCTCTCCCAAGGTTTACTCTGGTTCTGGATCTGGAAGTGGTCTCCCTATTCACAAGTCACACCACTGCTGCAGTCTGTAATTGGCTGCAATAATTATGTGAGTAGTAGAGTGTGTCATTGGATGTTTTTGCGATGATGCACCCGACCGCTGCAGTCAGTTACATGCTGCAGCGATTCTGTGACTTCTGAATGGGGGAGACTACTTCCAGAGCCAGATCGGACCTTTGGAGCGGCCTGTGCTATATCCACAATGGGGCAGAGGGGAGGGGGCATGGCTAAACGGTAAGCATGATTTTACTCAATGCATTGATTAAAAAAATACATTTTACTGTTTGACAACACTTTTACACTGATTGACCAGTAGTAGACTAGCTAAAAAATAGATACTAGAAATGAAGCTCTAAATTCTTTTTCATTTACAGCACTAAACTTGTTAATACCAGATATAAAATGGGTGAAATCCACACCAAACACTGTATGTTTTATAGTTTTACAGCTATATAACACACTGTTAAGTGTCTGATGTGTTCTAGTGGTTCCGGTATCAGACAGATTCAGTTCAAACTGCTTATTACAAAGAAAACTCCAGCACTTGTTACTTTACTGCATATAGTAGAGTGTGAAATGACTAAAATAGAAGACCTACATGGGTGTACATTCCTGGCATACTGCCATGTACTGAAGATAAGTTTTCATGTATTATTATTTTATTAGTTATTGTTCCAACCATACATTAGTTGTGATGACATTTTTGCAAATTAGAGACATCGTTCAAAGCAGCATAATAATCCTTAAATTACATTTTCCGAAACCTTTGGATTAATCTCCACTTGTAAACATGCCTACAGTTTATGTAAATTACTCTTTTGCTTTTTTAAACATTTTTTCTATTATCCAAAGCCATCTTTTTAGAGAACTGATTTTCTTTAGATTACTCTGAGAGTCCTACCAAGATATCTTAAGTAGTTCTGGTGCCGGCCATCAACTCTTTGAATAGGCGCACTGATTGGTGATCTCCTATTGTGAGAAAAGAATTTTTATCTTAAAAGTTGGAAAGGTCCTCTTGTCATTTCTAAACTTCTTAAAGGAACATTGTCTACTGTTTCCAGCCATTCATTTGACCATAAGAAATTAGGAGAACATAATGATGATGGGCATCTATAGAATCAGATCTTCAAAGGAAACGAACAGTGGATAGTATTTCAACCATACAATACTAAAAGATGAGGTGCAAAGTTTAGTGTTCCACTGTCCTAATATAATAGCCTATTTCACTGTGTCTATTTCATTAAGTGTCTGAAGAACTGAGTTTCTAAATCACTCATCTAAGCAGACTAGTAAAAGACCCTGGTATCATAGTTTTACTATGGATCAGATTTAGGAACATCTTTAAAGGGAACTTGTAAAAATGATTCATGCTGCCCAAATCATGGTTGGTTGGTGGCCTGGCTGCGCTGCTGCAGCCAGGCAGGTTTTACATCTAAATGCTGCAACGTTTCAGAGAAGACATAATTTGAAATTCTATTAATGGGAACCTGTCACCCCAAAAAATGGAAGTTGAGCTAAGCTCACTGGCATCAGGGGCTTATCTACAGCATTCTGTAATGCTGTAGATAAGCCCCCCATGTATCCTGAAAGATGAGAAAAAGAGGTTATATTATACTCACCCAGGGCATTCCCTCTGCGGTCCCGTCGGAAGGGCGTCGCGGTCCGGTCTGGGGCCTCCCATCTTCATAGGATGACATCCTCTTCTTGTCTTCACGCTGCGGCTCCGGCACAGGCGTACTTTGTCTGCCCTGTTAAGGGCAGAGCAAAGTACTGCAGTGGGAAGGCGCTGGGCCTCTCTGACCTTTCCTGGCACCTGCGCACTGCAGTACGCTGTAGATAAGCCCCTGATGCCGGTGGGCTTAGCTCAACTTCCATTTTGGGGGTGACAGGTTCCCTTTAATGGGACAAGGGAAAAACCCTGCCTATTCCTGCCTGCTATTTTCTCCCACTATAGTTAATTGATAGGTCTTTCCCATAGGTGTATATCGTGCGGACTTAGCAATCACCTAAAGTGGGGCAGATGCCTCGCTAAACTAGTCTCTTATATTCCTATGGTGCATAAATGGCTTTTTGACTTATGTTTTCCCTGAAACAATGAGGTGTTTCAGATTAAAACATACTGTACCTGACTGCAATCAAGTACCCAGGCTCTGATTCATCCTGCCAGTTTTTCAGGCAAAGTGCATCTATTGATGGGTTATCGTTAAAGGGGTAGTCCACTACTCAGACAACCCCTTCTGAAGACCTATGTTTCCCTCTAGAAAAATAATAACACTTATGGTATATGCACACATTGCGGATTTGGCTGTGGAATTTTCTGTGCAGATTCTGCATTTCTTGGCAGAAAATGCAGGTAAGAATCTGCGCGTTTTTTGTGCGGACGTTGTGAATTTTTTTTGCATATTTTTTGCGGATTCTGTGCAGATTTCATGCATTTTTTACCCCTGCGGATTTCTATTATGGAATGGATGCTGAAACGCAGCAGATCCGCAAAAAGAATTGACATGGTCCTTTTTCTAATCCGCTGCATTTTCCATGTGGAATTTTCCGCATCATTAGCACAGCATTTTTATTTTTCCATTGATTTACATTTTACTGTAAATCACTTGTGGATCTTCAGGATATCGTTTCTCCTTATGGAGAGTGACATACCATCTCTGGCTTGTCAAGGTAAGGAGGCTTATTTGCCGTACAATGCTCCTCTGGGAAATATAATATGCAAATTGCCTCTTCTGAGAAAAAGAGGACTTAAACTCTATAGCGCCACCTGTTGGAAGTAGCGATCCTACAAGTCACAATCAACTCTTTTGCGAATTGAGATACTAATTTGGCTTTTATCCTAAGTCATATTGCATGACTCGTTAAAGAGTTGATTGTGACTTGTAGGATCGCTACTTCCAACAGGTGGCGCTATAGAGTTCAAGTCCTCTTTTTCTCAGAATAGGCAATTTGCATATTGTGGATCTTTAGTGTTTCTGCGTGGAAAAAAACGCTGCAGATCCGCAGGAAATCCGCAACGTGTGCACATAGCTTATACTCACCTACGGCACTGCCATTGTCCCAGTAGTGTGGGTACTGGCTCTTCTGGGGATCACGTGACATTATTATGTCACATGATCCCTGTGGCCAATTAGCACTGGTTTTACTCTCCTCTCCTTCAGACAAATCAAAACATCCGGAAGAAGTAAGAAAGCAGTGGCAGCTCTCATCTTCCTCCGAATGTCAAATATGTATGTTGGAGAGGAGAGTGAAGCCAGCACTGATTGGCCACAGGGATTGCACAACATAACAAAGTCACACGATTCCTGGGAGAGCCAGCGCCAACACTGTTGGAATAGTGCCGGCCCAGAGGTGAGTATAAATGTTATTATTTTACTCTGGGAAACAGTGATGTAGAAGAGGTTTGCTTGAGTAGTGGACAGCCACTTTTAACCAAGTCTATTATAGGCAATATTCGCCTACAGCAGTGCTCTCCAACTCCAGTCCTCAAGAGCCACCAGTAGATCTTGTTTTCAGGATTTATTTACTATTGCCCAAGTGATAATTCCATCACCTGTGCAATAGTAAGAAATTCCTGAAAAAATGATCTGTTCGTGGATCTAGAGGACTGGAGTAGGGAAACACTGTACTAGAGAATTGACTTTGTCTGGAGATGAGCGGATTAATACTCGGAGGATCAAGTCCACATCATTTTTGCTGAAATGTGTGGTATTAGCCAAATTCAAACATTTTAAAATTGTATTTGAAGGTTTTTTAAAAAAAAAACTTGCCCCACACCATTTTTCACACTGCTGAAGCATCAGCGAGCAGGTTAATGTTATTTTACGTGGCCACTCAGGCCTCCCTAGTATGCCCTGCAGCTATAACATCATTTGGATTTTCATAACTTGTTCAGTGGTGGTCAGTACCAGGTCGATTACAGATCAGTTGTTCCCAGTGGTGCAGTTTGTGCAGCAGAGTCATTTTCCATCTTTAGAGTTACTGGATATGTCTCAGTCTTTTGTAAAATGTAAGCTCTTATGGTCAGTGGGATCCTCTCTCCTCTAAAGTGTAAGCTCTTATGGTCAGCGGGATCCTCTCTCCTCTAAAGTGTAAGCTCTTATGATCAGCGGGGTCCTCTCTCCTGTAAAGTGTAAGCTCTTATGATCAGCAGGGTCCTCACTCCTGTAGAGTGTAAGCTCTTATGGTCTGCGGGGTCCTCCCTCTCCTGTAGAGTGTAAGCTCTTATGGTCAGCGGGGTCCTCTCTCTCCTGTATAGTGTAAGCTCTTATGGTCAGCAGGGTTCTCTCTCTCCTCTTGAGTGCAAGCTCTTATGGTCAGCGGGGTCCTCTCTCTCCTCTAGAGTGTAAGCTCTTATGGTCAGCAGGGTCCTCTCTCTCTTGTAGAGTGTAAGCTCTTATGGTCAGCGGGGTCCTCTCTCTCCTCTAGAGTGTAAGCTCTTATGGTCAGCGGGGTCCTCTCTCTCCTGTAGAGTGTAAGCTCTTATGGTCAGCGGGATCCTCTCTCCTGTAGAGTGTAAGCTCTTATGGTCAGCGGGGTCCTCTCTCTCCTGTATAGTGTAAGCTGTTATGGTCAGCAGGGTCCTCTCTCTCCTGTATGGTGTCAGCTCTTATGGTCAACAGGGTCCTCTCTCTCCTGTAAAGTGTAAGCTCTTATGATCAGCAGGGTCCTCTCTCCTGTAGAGTGTAAGCTCTTATGGTCAGCGGGGTCCTCTCTCTCCTCTAGAGTGTAAGCTCTTATGGTCAGCGGGGTCCTCTCTCTCCTGTAGAGTGTAAGCTCTTATGGTCAGCGGGGTCCTCTCTCTCCTGTATAGTGTAAGCTGTTATGGTCAGCGGGGTCCTTTCTCTCCTGTACAGTGTCAGCTCTTATGGTCAGCAGGGTCCTCTCTCTCTTGTAGAGTGTAAGCTCTTATGGTCAGCTGGGTCCTCTCTCTCCTCTAGAGTGTAAGCTCTTATGGTCAGCGGGGTCCTCTCTCTCCTGTAGAGTGTAAGCTCTTATGGTCAGCGGGGTCCTCTCTCTCCTGTATAGTGTAAGCTCTTATGGTCAGCGGGGTCCTCTCTCTCCTGTATAGTGTAAGCTCTTATGGTCAGTGGGGTCGTTTCTCTCCTGTATAGTGTAAGCTCTTATGGTCAGCGGGGTCCTCTTTCTCCTCTAGAGTGTAAGCTCTTATGGTCAGCGGGGTCCTCTCTCTCCTGTATAGTGTAAGCTCTTATGGTCAGTGGGGTCGTTTCTCTCCTGTAGAGTGTAAGCTCTTATGGTCAGCAGGGTCCTCTCCTGTAGAGTGTACGCTCTTATGGTCAGCGGGGTCCTCTCTCTCCTGTAGAGTGTCAGCTCTTATGGTCAGCAGGGTCCTCTCCTGTATAGTGTAAGCTCTTATGGTCAACGGGGTCCTCTCTCCTGTATAGTGTAAGCTGTTATGGTCAGCAGGGTCCTCTCTCTCCTGTATAGTGTCAGCTCTTATGGTCAGCAGGGTCCTCTCCTGTAGAGTGTAAGCTCTTATGTTCAGCGGGGTCCTCTCTCCTGTATAGTGTAAGCTGTTATGGTCAGCAGGGTCCTCTCTCTCCTGTAGATTGTTAGCTCTTATGGTCAGCAGGGTCCTCTCTCTCCTGTATAGTGTAAGCTCTTATGGTCAGAGGGATCCTCTCTCCTGTAGAGTGTAAGCTGTTATGGTCAGCAGGGTCCTCTCTCTCCTGTAGAGTGTCAGCTCTTATGGTCAGCGGGGTCCTCTCTCTCCTGTATAGTGTAAGCTGTTATGGTCAGCAGGGTCCTCTCTCTCCTGTATAGTGTAAGCTCTTATGGTCAGCAGGGTCCTCTCTCTCCTGTATAGTGTAAGCTCTTATGGTCAGCGGGGTCCTCTCTCTCTTGTAGAGTGTAAGCTCTTATGGTCAGAGGGGTCCTCTCTCTCTCCTGTATAGTGTAAGCTGTTATGGTCAGCAGGGTCCTCTCTCTCTCTCGTAGAGTGTAAGCTCTTATGGTCAGCAGGGTCCTCTCTCTCTCTTGTTGAGTGTAAACTCTTATGGTATCGGGGTCCTAACTATAAGAAACCTACCAACGAGAGAAGAAAGGGCTGAGATGGATCTGATCTCCCATGGGCTCCACTCCGTCACGTAGCTCTCTGCTTAGTGCAAGCTTTATTCTAAGCTTTGCTGTTAAAATACTATTACACTTTCTATCTATTCACTCTTCTGTTTTGTAGTTTTCAACCATTCTTTGTTTTATCAAAGTGAACCATCAAAATTTGTTAGTTATGGTGACTTTTCTCCTCCATCCAAACTTTACTGTCTGCACAGACCTGTTTTTATGCTCTGCCTTATCTTCAAGTGTACATGAGCCTGAAAGACATTACATCGCTCCTTTATACTTCAGCTGTGAATGTCTGAAGAATACATATCTGAGGGAAAAGCTAAAAGACTGCAGGGGCTTTCTGTAGCAGTGCTTAGATTACCGCAGGAGTTGTCAGAAAGAGAAAGTTAAGCTAAATCCATATGGAGTGTGATTATTACAGTCCGCACCTGGAGGTTTAATTGAAACGTTTAAGTAGAACCACATGTAGTGAAGACGGGCTAAAATGAGTACATGCCGCTAGTAACTCACATCTTAGTAAGCTATTTCAGTTATGTTTAACCCTTCTGATAATATCGGCTGATTTGTAAGAGCAGAATAATTTACATGTCTAGTGGCGTCTCTAAAACATTTATAGAGTAAAAGAGAAGCAGTGAAATATTTTTTGTTAGGGCATGTTGACATCACAGAGATCTAAAAACAAGACCTATTCTGTATTAGTGGCTCCTGTTATGGATTCTTATGTCAAAATGTTCAGTTTTCTGGTAGCAGGACGTGGGGCTATCATCTGATCACCCAGGGGCGGCATCCCGTAAGAAGTCATCTCGGCACTTAGGGCAATCCTTACTTGTTGAAAAGATCCTATGACACTAACCTTATTCCCTGATGGAGTCCCTACAATCAGCTATTTTCTGGAAGGATTCCTCACAGTAAGTGTACACTTTTTATCTAACGCCATTATGCCACCATAGCGGAAACAAAGCAATATACAAAGGTGAAAGAAACTCGTTGAAACTGATCTCCACTGTTGCCAAGAGAGGATGCTGAATAGGGACCCTAATAAAGAATAATCTAGTAAAATAAAAATAAATACATTTGGGTCAAAGAAAATATTACATGTCAAAAGGAGGATGCAGAAATGTTATACTTACAATGTAGCCACCTGAGAGACCATGTTCCTCCTAACAGCTATTTTTCTGACGTTTCTTCACATATCACTCATGAGTAAGCTATATGTGAAACATATGTCAGGGTTGTGCTGCAGTTCGTAGCTTGTATTTACTTCTGTGCATTGATTTTCATGTTTGCTGTATGTTAGGTGTGCACTTTGGCCATTACGATACTCCCTGCTTGGATTTTACTTTATACTGCCATGTATACGGCCCTATGTCAGTGTATATTAATCTCATATGTATCACTGTGTAGTACTATGTACCCATGTTATCTGTGGCTCAAATTGGGGTTGTGTTCCATCTCATGGTTTGTTTTTAACTTTGCTTATTGATTATTCAGTGTATTTTTTGGACATTTTTACCCTCCCTGCTCGTTGCTGGGTTTTACTTCACACTGCACCTGTCTAATATAACTGTAAGTGTAGGTTATTTGCTATATATGTGTTACTACTTATTAGAGATGAGCAGATCCATGAGTTGAAATTACATTTCCTGACATTCACAGTTTCGCACAAATTCGAACATTTTGAGATTCAATTTGTGGTTTGCATAATAACAAAAAAAAATTTGCCCCGCCCCATTTCCATACTGTTGAAGCATCAGAGAGTGGGCTAACATCATTTTATATTTCTATTTGGACCTCTTCATAATGCTCTGCAGCTATGGCATGTTACGGATTATCATGCCTTGGTGGTCAGTAATTGGGTCATCACAGATCAGTGGTTCTCAGCAGAGCACAGTTTGTACAGCAGAGTCAGTCTCCATCTCCACAGTCACTGGTAAGTGTCTCTATCCTGTAGAGTGTAAGCTCTTGTGGTTAGCGGGATCCTCTCTCCTGTAGAGTGTAAGCTCTTATGGTCTGCGGGGTCCTCTCTGCTGTAGAGTGTAAGCTCTTATGGTGATCGGGGTCCTTTCTCTCCTGTAGAGTGTAAGCTCTTATGGTAAGCGGGGTCCTCCCTCCTTTACAGTGTAAGCTCTTATGATCAGCAGGGTCCTCACTCCTGTAAGCTCTTATGGTCTGTGGGGTCATCACAGCTGTAGAGTGTAAGCTCTTATGGTCAGCGGGGTCCTCTCTCTCCTGTAGAGTGTAAGCTCTTTTGGTCTGTGGGGTCCTCTCAGCTGTAGAGTGTAAGCTTTTATGGTCAGTGGGGTCCTCTCTCTCCTGTAGAGTGTAAGCTCTTATGGTTAGCAGGGTCCTCTCTCTCCTGTAGAGTGTAAGCTCTTTTGGTCTGTGGGGTCCTCTCAGCTGTAGAGTGTAAGCTTTTATGGTCAGTGGGGTCCTCTCCTGTAGAGTGTAAGCTCTTATGGTTAGTGGGGTCCTCTCTCTCCTGTAGAGTTTAAGCTCTTTTGGTCTGTGGGGTCCTCTCAGCTGTAGAGTGTAAGCTTTTATGGTTAGTGGGGTCCTCTCTCTCCTGTAGAGTGTAAGCTCTTATGGTTAGTGGGGTCCTCTCTCTCCTGTAGAGTGTAAGCTCTTATGGTTAGTGGGTTCCTCTCTGCTGTTGAGTATAAGCTGTTCTGATCAGCTGGGTCCTCTCTCCTGTAGAGTGTAAACTCTTATGGTCAGCAGGATCCTCTCTCTCCAGTAGAGTGTAAGCTCTTATTGTATTCGGGGTCCTCTCTCCTTTACAGTGTAATCTCTTTTCAGCGGGGTCTTCTCTCCTGTAGAGCATAAGCTCTTATGGTCAGCAGGGTCCTCTCTCTCTCCTGTAGAGTGTAAGCTCTTATGATCAGCGGTGCCCTCTCTCTCCTGTACAGTGAAAGCTCTTATGGTCAGTGGGTCCTCTCCCTCTTGTAGAGTGTAAGCTCTTATGGTCAGTGGGGTCCTCTCCCTCCTGTAGAGTGTAAGATGTTATGGTCAGAGGGGTCGCCTCTCTCTCCTGTAGAGTCTAAGCTCTTATGGTCAGCGGGGTCCTCTCTCTCCTGCACAGTGTAAGCTCTTATGGTCAGTGGTGCCCTCTCTCCTGTAGAGTGTTAGCTCTTATGGTCATCGGGGTCCTCTCTCTCCTGTACTGTGTAAGATCTTATGGTCAGCGGGGTCCTCTCTCTCCTGCACCGTGTAATCTCTTATGGTCAGCAAGGTCCTCTCTCTCCTGTAGAGTGTAGCTCTTATGGTCTGTGGTGCCCTCTTTCTCCTTGTAGAGTGTAAGGTCTTATGGTCAGTGGGGTCCTCTCTCTCTCTCCTGTAGAGTGTAAGCTCTTATGGTCAGCGGTGTCCTCTCCCTCCTGTAGAGTGTAAGCTGTTATGGTCAGCGGGGTCCTCTCTCTCCTGTAGAGTATAAGCTCTTATGGTCAGCGGTGTCCTCTCTCTCCTGCACAGTGTAATCTCTTATGGTCATCAGGGTCCTCTCTCTCCTGTAGAGTGTAAGCTCTTATGGTTAGTGGGTTCCTCTCTCCTTTACAGTGTAATCTCTTTTCAGCGGGGTCTTCTCTCCTGTAGAGCATAAGCTCTTATGGTCAACGGGGTCCTCTCTCTCTCCTGTAGAGTGTAAGCTCTTATGATCAGCGGTGCCCTCTCTCTCCTGTACAGTAAAAGCTCTTATGGTCAGCGGGTCCTCTCCCTCTTGTAGAGTGTAAGCTCTTATGGTCAGTGGGGTCCTCTCCCTCCTGTAGAGTGTAAGCTGTTATGGTCAGAGGGGTCGTCTCTCTCTCCTGTAGAGTGTAAGCTCTTATGGTCAGCGGGGTCCTCTCTCTCCTGCACAGTGTAAGCTCTTATGGTCAGCAGGGTCCTCTCTCTCCTGTAGAGGGTAAGCTGTTATGGTCAGTGGGGTCCTCTCTCTCCTGTAGTGTGTAGCTCTTATGGTCTGTGGTGCCCTCTTTCTCCTTCTAGAGTGTAAGGTCTTATGGTCAGTTGGGTCCTCTCTCTCCTGTAGAGTGTAAGCTCTTATGGTCAGCGGTGTCCTCTCCCTCCTGTAGAGTGTAAGCTGTTATGGTCAGCGGGGTCCTCTCTCTCCTGTAGCGTGTAAGCTCTTATGGTCAGCGGTGTCCTCTCTCTTCTGCACAGTGTAATCTCTTATGGTCAGCAGGGTCCTCTCTCTCCTGTAGAGTGTAAGCTGTTATGGTCAGTGGGGTCCTCTCTCACCTGTAGAGTGTAAGCTCTTATGGTCAGCAGGGTCTTATCTCCTGTGCAGTGTAAGCTCTTATGGTCAGTGGGGTCCTCTATTTTTCTCTCCTTTCATCCACATGTTCTTTTCCAAGCAAATAATAAGCTTTCCAGTATTGAGATTCGCAAAAGTTTAATATTTGAAGAATATTCAGCAAAATCTGTGAATTCGAATTTCAAAAGATTCACTCCACTTATACACGTCGTTTTCAGCGCTCATGTTTCTGTGTGGATGTACCCTCCATATTATTCTGATTTTTTAATGTATTCTTAGCACATTTATTATGACAAAGTAGTTTTCACATTTACATGTTGTGTAATAGTTGTAGGTGTTAATTAGGGTTGAGCGAAACGGATCGTTCATTTTCAAAAGTCGCCGACTTTTGGCAAAGTCGGGTTTCATGAAACCCGACCCGACCCTGTGTGGGGTCGGCCATGCGGTACGCGACTTTCGCGCCAAAGTCGCATTTCAATGACGCGAAAAGCGCCATTTCTCAGCCAATGAAGGTGGACGCAGAGTGTGGGCAGCGTGATGACATAGGTCCTGGTCCCCACCATCTTAGAGAAGGGCATTGCAGTGATTGGCTTGCTGTCTGCAGCGTCACAGGGGCTATAAAGAGGCGTTCCCGCTGACCGCCATCTTACTGCTGCTGATCTGAGCCTAGGGAGAGGTTGCTGCCGCTTCGTCAGAAGCAGGGATAGCGTTAGGCAGGGTCCATTAACCACCAAACCGCTTGTGCTGTAGCGATTTCCACTGTCTAACAACAGCTTTTGTTTGCAGGGACAGTGGAAGCCAAATTTTTTTTTTTCCTTAGCGCTGTAGCCCATTGGGCTGCCCTAGAAGGCTCCCTGATAGCTGCATTGCTGTGTGTACGCCGCTGTGCAAACCAACTGCTTTTTTCAAAGCACAAATTCTGTTGTTCCTTCCTTTCTGCACAGCTATCTTTTTTGTTTGTCCACACTTTTTATTTAATTTGTGCATCAGTCCACTCCTTATTGCTGCCTGCCATACCTGGCTGAGATTAATGCAGGGAGATAGTAATTGTAGGACAGTCCTTTTTTTTTTTTTTTTTTAATTCTCCCTAAAAAAATAAGTTGTGGGAGATTAAGATTGGCATTTCTGCTAGAGTGCCATCCCTGTGTGTGCCATCTCTCTCACATAGTGGGCCATAGAAAGCCTTTTTATTTTTCTGTTTTTTTGGGGGGGTTTATAAATTCTCCCTGAAAAAAAAAAACAGTGGGAGATTAATATTGGCCTTTGGGCTTGTGTGCCAGTCCTGAGTGTGCCATCTCTCTCTCAAATAGTGGGCCATAGAAAGCCTTTTTTTTTTTTTTTTTGGTTTCTAAATTCTCTTTGAAAAAATAAAAAATAACAGTGGGAGATTAATATTGGCCTTTCTGCTTGTGTGCCAGTCCTGACTCCTGAGTGTGCCATCTCTCTCTCAAATAGTGGGCCATAGAAAGCCTATTTTTTTTTAATTTGGTTTCTAAATTCTCCCTGAAAAAATAAAAAAAAACAGTGGGAGATTAATATTGGTCTTTCTGCTTGTGTGCCAGTCCTGACTCCTGGGTGTGCCATCGCTCTCTCTCAAATAGTGGGCCATGGAAAGCCTATTCTTTTTATTTGGTTTCTAAATTCTCCCTGAAAAAACAAAAAAAACAGTGGGAGATTAATATTGGCCTTTCTGCTTGTGTGCCAGTCCTGACTCCTGGGTTTGCCATCTCTCTCTCTCTCTCTCTCTCAAATAGTGGGCCATAGAAAGCCTATTTTTTTTTTTATTTGGTTTCTAAATTCTCCCTGAAAAAATAAAAAAAACAGTGGGAGATTAATATTGGCCTTTCTGCTTGTGTGCCAGTCCTGACTCCTGGGTGTGCCATCTCTCTCTCTCAAATCGTGGGCCATAGAAAGCCTTTTTTTTTATTTGGTTTCTAAATTCTCCCTGAAAAAATAAAAAAAAACAGTGGGAGATTAATATTGGCCTTTCTGCTTGTGTGCCAGTCCTGACTCCTGGGTGTGCCATCTCTCTCTCTCTCTCTCTCTCAAATAGTGGGCCATAGAAAGCCTATTTTTTTTTATTTGGTTTCTAAATTCTCCCTGAAAAAATAAAAAAAACGGTGGGAGATTAATATTGGCCTTTCTGCTTGTGTGCCAATCCTGACTCCTGGGTGTGCCATCTCTCTCTCTCAAATAGTGGGCCATAGAAAGCCTATTTTTTTTATTTGGTTTCTAAATTCTCCCTGAAAAAATAAAAAAAAACAGTGGGAGATTAATATTGGCCTTTCTGCTTGTGTGCCAGTCCTGACTCCTGGGTGTGCCATCTCTCTCTCTCAAATAGTGGGCCATAGAAAGCCTATTTTTTTTAATTTGGTTTCTAAATTCTCCCTGAAAAAATAAAAAAAAAACAGTGGGAGATTAATATTGGCCTTTCTGCTTGTGTGCCAGTCCTGACTCCTGGGTGTGCCATCTCTCTCTCTCTCTCTCAAATAGTGGGCCATAGAAAGCCTATTTTTTTTTATTTGGTTTCTAAATTCTCCCTGAAAAAATAAAAAAAAAACAGTGGGAGATTAATATTGGCCTTTCTGCTTGTGTGCCAGTCCTGACACCTGGGTGTGCCATCTCTCTCTCTCAAATAGTGGGCCATAGAAAGCCTATTTTTTTTATTTGGTTTCTAAATTCTCCCTGAAAAAATAAAAAAAACAGTGGGAGATTAATATTGGCCTTTCTGCTTGTGTGCCAGTCCTGACTCCTGGGTGTGCCATCTCTCTCTCTCAAATAGTGGGCCATAGAAAGCCTATTTTTTTTAATTTGGTTTCTCAATTCTCCCTGAAAAAATAAAAAAAAACAGTGGGAGATTAATATTGGCCTTTCTGCTTGTGTGCCAGTCCTGACTCCTGGGTGTGCCATCTCTCTCTCTCTCTCAAATAGTGGGCCATAGAAAGCCTATTTTTTTAACTTTTTATTTGGTTTCTAAATTCTCCCTGAAAAAATAAAAAAAAACAGTGGGAGATTAATATTGGCCTTTCTGCTTGTGTGCCAGTCCTGACTCCTGGGTGTGCCATCTCTCTCTCTCAAATAGTGGGCCATAGAAAGCCTATTTTTTTTTTTATTTTGTTTCTAAATTCTCCCTGAAAAAATAAAAAAAACAGTGGGAGATTAATATTGGCCTTTCTGCTTGTGTGCCAGTCCTGACTCCTGGGTGTGCCATCTCTCTCTCTCAAATAGTGGGCCATAGAAAGCCTATTTTTTTTTATTTTGTTTCTAAATTCTCCCTGAAAAAATAAAAAAAACAGTGGGAGATTAATATTGGCCTTTCTGCTTGTGTGCCAGTCCTGACTCCTGGGTTTGCCATCTCTCTCTCTCAAATAGTGTGCCATAGAAAGCCTATTTTTTTTTTTTGGTTTCTAAATTCTCCCTGAAAAAATTAAAAAAAACAGTGGGAGATTAATATTGGCCTTTCTGCTTGTGTGCCAGTTCTGACTCCAGGGTTTGCCATCTCTCTCTCTCAAATAGTGGGCCATAGAAAGCCTATTTTTTTTTTTATTTTATTTGGTTTCTAAATTCTCCCTGAAAAAATAAAAAAAACAGTGGGAGATTAATATTGGCCTTTCTGCTTGTGTGCCAGTCCTGACTCCTGGGTGTGCCATCTCTCTGTCTCAAATAGTGGGCCATAGAAAGCCTAATTTTTTTTTTTATTTGGTTTCTAAATTCTCCCTGAAAAAATAAAAAAAAAACAGTGGGAGATTATTATTGGCCTTTCTGCTTGTGTGCCAGTCCTGACTCCTGGGTGTGCCATCTCTCTCAAATAGTGGGCCATAGAAAGCCTATTTTTTTTTTATTTGGTTTCTAAATTCTCCCTGAAAAAATCAAAATTAACAGTGGGATATTAATATTGACATTTGTGCTAGAGTGACAGTCCTGCGTGTGTGGCATCTCTCTCATTTGGTGCCACAGAAAACAGAGTGTGTAACATTGTGCCTAATTTTCCTTGCGGTCTCACCCACCTGTAAAGGGATATCTAAATCATACTGAAGTTATAGCTCACCGTGTAAGTTGTTTGACAGCAACAAATACCGTTACTTTGGTTATGTTTTTAAAACAATGAGGAAGTCTGGTGGAAGAGGTCGTGGCCGTGGGCGTTCATTGTCAGCTGGTAATGATGGTAGTGGTAGTGGAGCATCAGGTGGTCGTGGGAAAAAAAATATAGCACCTAAGTCTGGAGCTGTGGAGCCAGGTTCGTCGTCTGGCTACACAAGGCCTCAAACGCTCCCTTTTCTGGGAGTAGGAAAACCGCTTTTAAAGCCGGAGCAGCAACAGCAAGTTTTGGCTTACCTTGGTGACTCAGCCTCTAGCTCTTTTGCCTCCTCTTTTGAAACTTGTAAATGTAAAAGCAGCGCGTCGTTAGTGGATGTTCACGGTCAGGGACAAGTCGCCTCCTTGTCCTCTTCAGCAAAAACAACAACAGAGAAGGATGCAGCAGGCGACACAACGGGTTACTCCATGGAGCTCTTTACACATACCGTCCCTGGCTTAGAAAGTTAAACAGTTAACAGGCCATGCCCATTACAAGTTGAATCTGACATGGAGTGCACTGATGCACAGCCACAGCCAGACTACTATGCTGGTCCTTTGACTCAGACCACAAAATTGCCCTCGCAGGCTATTGATCCAGAATCAGACCCTGATGAGACTATGTTGCCCCATCACGAACGCTAAACCACCGACTTACACGGTGACACAGACGAAGTTGCACACGAGCTAGAAGAGGAGGTTATAGATGACCCAGTTGTTGACCCCGATTGGCAGCCATTGGGGGAACAGGGTGCAGGCGGCAGTAGTTCTGAAGCGGAGGAGGAGGGGCCGCAGCAGGCATCAACATCGCAACAGGTTCCATCTGCCGGGCCCGTAGATGGGACAAAACGCGTGGCAAAGCCAAAACCTGTTGGAGGACAGCGTGGCCATCCGGTTAAAGCTCAGTCTGCAATGCCTGAAAAGGGATCCGATGCTCGAAAGAGTGCAGTCTGGCATTTTTTTAAACAACATCCAATTGATCAGCGCAAAGTTATCTGTGAAAAATGTTCAACTACCTTAAGCAGAGGTCAGAATCTGAAAAGTCTCAATACAAGTTGCATGCATAGACATTTAACCACCATGCATTTGCAAGCCTGGACTAACTACCAAACGTCCCTTAAGGTTGTAGCACCCTCGGCCAATGAAGCTAGTCAGCAACGCTACATCCCTTCCGTCACTGTAAGGCCACCATTTTCCGCACCACCTGCAGTATCTGTGCAGGTTTCTTTGCCAGGCCAAAGCAGTCAGGGTCAGGGAATCACCAGTTTCGTAGTAGGAAGCACTGCATCTAGGGCACCGGCGGAAACAATACCGTCTCCAACCGTCTCTCAGTCTGCCATGTCCACCGGCACACCCGCTAGTTCCACGATCTCCAGCTCTCCAGTCCAGCTCACCCTACATGAGACTCTGGTTAGAAAAAAGAAGTACTTATCCTCGCATCCGCGTACACAGGGTTTGAACGCCCACATAGCTAGACTAATCTCGTTAGAGATGATGCCCTACCGGTTAGTTGAAAGCGAAGCTTTCAAAGCCCTGATGGACTACGCTGAACCACGCTACGAGCTACCCAGTCGACACTTCTTTTCGAGAAAAGCCATCCCAGCCCTCCACCAGCATGTTAAAGAGCGCATCGTCCATGCACTCAGGCAATCTGTGAGTACAAAGGTGCACCTGACAACAGATGCATGGACCAGTAGGCATGGCCAGGGACGTTACGTGTCCATCATGGCACACTGGGTGAATGTGGTGGATGCAGGATCCACAGGGGACATCAATTTCGGGACAGTTCTGCCTAGCCCACGGTCTAGGAAACAGTTGGCTGTAGGCGTTCGCACCCCCTCCTCCTCCTCGTCCTCCTGCAGAAGTGAGAGCTCGTCCACAGACCGCAGTCGCCCAACCACTCCATCCGCAGCTGCCACTGTTGCACACCAGTTGTCCCATTATGGGGCAGCTACTGGCAAGCGTCAGCAGGCTGTATTGGCTATGAAGTGTTTGGGCGACAACAGACACACCGCGGAAGTTCTGTCCGAGTTCTTGCAGAAAGAAACGCAGTCGTGGCTGGGCACAGTAGATCTTGAGGCAGGCAAGGTAGTGAGTGATAACGGAAGGAATTTCATGGCTGCCATCTCCCTTTCCCAACTGAAACACATTCCTTGCCTGGCTCACACCCTGGTGGTGCAGTGCTTCCTGAAAAGTTATCCGGGGTTATCCGACCTGCTCCTCAAAGTGCGCGGACTTTGCTCACATATCCGCCGTTCGCCCGTACACTCCAGCCGTATGCAGACCTATCAGCGGTCTTTGAACCTTCCCCAGCATCGCCTAATCATAGACGTAGCAACAAGGTGGAACTCAACACTGCACATGCTTCAGAGACTGTGCGAACAGAGGCGGGCTGTTATGTTTTTGTGGGAGGATACACATACACGGGCAGGCAGTAGGATGGCAGACATGGAGTTGTCAGGTGTGCAGTGGTCGAAGATACAAGACATGTGTCAAGTCCTTCAGTGTTTTGAGGAATGCACACGGCTGGTTAGTGCAGACAACGCCATAATAAGCATGAGCATCCCCCTAATGCGTCTGCTGATGCAAAGTTTGATGCACATAAAGGATCAGGCGTCTGCAGCAGAGGAAGAGGAAAGCCTTGATGACAGTCAGCCATTGTCTGGTCAGGGCAGTGTACAGGACGAGGTAGCGGGCGAAGAGGAGGTGGAGGACGAGGAGGATGATGGGGATGAGTATTTTTTTTAATGAGGAAGCTTTTCCGGGGCCACGGGAAATTGGTGGCGTGGCAAGGCCGGGTTCTGTTTTTTTGAGGGACACAAGTGACGTAGATTTGCCTGAAACAGCCCCTCAAACCAGCACAACCGCAGATTTGACAACTGGAACTTTGGCCCACATGGCGGATTATGCCTTACGTATCCTCAAAAGGGACACACGCATTACTAAAATGATGAACGATGACGATTACTGGTTGGCCTGCCTCCTTGATCCTCGCTATAAAGGCAAATTGCAAAATATTATGCCGCATGAGAACTTGGAACTAATATTAGCAACCAAACAATCAACTCTTGTTGACCGTTTGCTTCAGGCATTCCCAGCACACAGCGCCCGTGATCGTTCTCACACGAGCTGCAGGGGGCAGCAGACCAGAAGTGTTAGAGGTGCAGAAATCAGAAGTGGCGTTAGACAGAGGAGTTTTCTGACCAGGTTGTGGAGTGATTTTGCTATGACCGCAGACAGGACAGGTACTGCTGCATCAATTCAAAGTGACAGGAGACAACATTTGTCCAGTATGGTTACTAACTATTTTTCATCCCTTATCGATGTTCTCCCTCAACCGTCATTCCCATTTGATTACTGGGCATCCAAATTAGACACCTGGCCAGAATTGGCAGAATATGCATTGCAGGAGCTTGCTTGCCCGGCAGCTAGTGTCCTATCAGAAAGAGTATTCAGTGCTGCAGGTTCAATATTAACCGAAAAAAGGACTCGTCTGGCTACCCAAAATGTTGATGATCTAACCTTCATTAAAATGAACCACAACTGGATTTCGAATTCTTTTGCCCCACCTTGCCCGGCCGACACCTAGCTTTCCTATGAAAAGGTCTTGCCTGTGGACTACTCTGAATGACTTTACCAATCTCGTAATTTGCAGCAGCTGATTGTCCAGCATACGACATGTTTACACCTCCCTAAATGGCCAAACTCCCCACACGGGGCCGTGCTATCGCCACTTGGCGCAAGCACCCGTGAGAGTGCTGTTTGTCTGAAGAGGTGGGTGTGCCCGCTTTTGGTCGACGGCACTGCCACTGGGTCCCTCATAGTACAATAAAGTGTCTCTGGCGGTGGTGGTGCGCACCCAACGTCAGACACACTGTTGTAACATGAGGGGCCCTGGGCCTGTACCGCCGGCCACAAGAGAGTTCCCCCACCCCCAGCTCAAACATTGCTCTACCACTTGCACAATTATCTCTCACAGTTCCACCAATGTTTAGTCTATGCGCTGACATCCTTAAATTCCTGCCACTGACAATACCATTGTGTTGACATGTATGATGGTACTTAACATAGTCAGGGGCAGTGTCCTATATTTACCCAAGTAAATACTTTGCGCCAAATTACTAGGTCTGAAACTACGCAGAGGAGCCCACCCCTTTACCTAATGATTGCACCCTTTTGTGTTTTCGTTTTGTTGTAATGCGAGACATTAACATGTATTTATTGTTTGGGACTACTAACTGGCAGACACTCATTACAATCGGCCTCCGCTGACAACACCAATGCTGCCTTTGTACCCCTGCAAGAGAATTCCAAGTGTCTACAGCCAAATTTTATTATGTTAGGCCTACTACGCCTGTCTGCGGTCCCTCCTTCCACTAGTCCTCCAGTGACCTGTCTACTGCTGCCCGTGTACCCCTGGAACCAATTTTAAAGTGCCTACAGCCCAATTTTATTATGTTAGGCCTTCGAAGCCTGTCTGCGGTCCCTCCTTCCACTAGTCCTCCACTGACCAGACCACTGCTGCCCGTGTACCCCTGGAACCAATTTTAAAGTGCCTACAGCCATATTTTATTATGTTAGGCCTACTACGCCTGTCTGCGGTCCCTCCTTACACTTGTCCTCCACTGACCAGACCACTGCTGCTCGTGTACCACTGGAACCAATTTTAAAGTGCCTACAGCCATATTTTATTATGTTAGGCCTACTACGCCTGTCTGCGGTCCCTCCTTACACTTGTCCTCCACTGACCAGACCACTGCTGCCCGTGTACCCCTGGAACCAATTATAAAGTGCCTACAGCCCAATTTTATTATGTTAGGCCTTCCAAGCCTGTCTGCGGTCCCTCCTTCCAATAATTCTCCACTGACCAGACCAATGTTGGCCGTGTACCCCTGGAACCCATCTGAAAGTGCATGGAGCCTACTTTTTTTCTTTGTTTTATATTTATAAAGCCCAGATGAACTACGCTGTACCACGGTTCAAGCTACCCAGTCGACACTTCTTTTGCGAGAAAAGCCATCCCAGCCCTCCACCGGCATGAAAAAGTCTGCATTGTCATAGCACTCAGGCAATCAAACAGTAGAAAGGTGCACCTGACAAGAGACGCATGGACCAGTAGGCATGTCCACAAAAAGTTACATGTCCATTACGGTGCACTGGGTTAATGTGTTGGATGCATGGTCCACAGGGGACAGCCTACAAAGTCTGTCTGCAGTCCCTAATTCAAATTGTCCTCCGCTGACCACACCACTGTTGCCCGTGTACCCCTGGAACCAATTTTAAAGTGCCTACAGCCTAATTTTGTTATGTTAGGCCTACTACGCCTATTAAAATAATAAATACCGCGCTACAAGGGTTAAAGGCTGGTTTAAACACACAGATAAATTCTTGCTGTACCTGAGTGCAACAAACTTGGCAAAAATAAAGTGAACAAACTAAGCTGGTGTTCACACAATCACCTACCCACACTGGTTTAGCCCGCAGTTGGAGTCCTTAGCGATTTGGATGTGCACTACATACAATATGATAGAAATAGATAAATAAATAATAGAGCACATACCATGGTGGTATAACTAGTGGCTGGAACTGAGCGGACCCTCGGATGCATGCGGTACTTCACAGCGGAGGACCAGAAGTTGGTAAATAGAAATGTTCCTCAGAGCGGGGGCAATCAGCTGGGCACGCACCGGATACCAGTAGATCAGTCAGAGGACCGGGTGCCGGTAAACAGTACAGAGCCAGGAGTCGTCCCGGCCGGAGGCGATCCTGGATGTACTGAAAAAATGGCCGACGCTGCAGCGCAGCGTGTGACGTCACAGGCCTACGGAGTCACACTGGGGCAAAAAAACAAACCGACGCGTTTCGGAGTGTAATGCACTCCTTCCTTGCACTCAGGTACAGCAAGAATTTATCTGTGTGTTTAAACCAGCCTTTAACCCTTGTAGCGCGGTATTTATTATTTTAATTGGTCTATTTGTTTTTCTGGCAGAGTGTGCACGGATCTGCCTGAATACCTGCAGCACTTGGGTTATTTATTTATTTAGTAGCGCCAGTGTGTTCTATTGTTATGCCTACTACGCCTGTCTGTGGTCCCTCCTTCCAATACTCCTCCACTGACCACACCACTGCTGCCCGTGGACCCCTGGAACCTATTTTTAATTGCATAGAGCATCCTTTTTTTAATAGTAGGCGTACAAAGTCTGTCTGCGGTCCATAATTGAAATTGTCCTCCACTGACCAGACCAATGCTGCCTGTGTACCCCTGTAACCTTTTTTAAACTGCATTGAGCCACATTTTTGGTTTAAGGCCTACTACCTGTGTCTGTCTGCGCCACTCAATACAGCTGTCCTCCTTTGAAAAAAGCTGAGCGTCAATAGTCTTGTTTTCAGCCTCTAGGAATTTGAAAACTGCATTGGGGCTACTACTTCGGCAGGGCCTACTAACGGTGTCTGCCGCTCCAAGGTGTTCCCCAGGTTTCCTCTCCATTGCTTCGATCTTCCGACTCTCGTTTAGTAGTTGTTGAAAACTACACTGCATTAGGCCTACAAATTGGGTATGGGGTGTAGAGACGGTGTGTTCCACTCCAAGGTGTTCCCCAGGTTTCGTTTACATTGCTTCGATCTTCTGACTCTCGTTTAGTAGTTGTTGAAAACTAAACTGCATTAGGCCTACAAATTGGGTATGGGGTGTAGAGACGGTGTGTTCCACTCCAAGGTGTTCCCCAGGTTTCCTCTCCATTGCTTCGATCTTCCGACTCTCGTTTAGTAGTTGTTGAAAACTACACTGCATTAGGCCTACAAATTGGGTATGGGGTGTAGAGACGGTGTGTTCCACTCCAAGGTGTTCCCCAGGTTTCCTCTCCATTGTTTCGATCTTCTGACTCTCGTTTAGTAGTTGTTGCAAACTACACTGCATTAGGCCTACAAATTGGGTATGGGGTGTAGAGACGGTGTGTTCCACTCCAAGGTGTTCCCCAGGTTTCCTCTCCATTGCTTCGATCTTCTGACTCTCGTTTAGTAGTTGTTGAAAACTACACTGCGTTAGGCCTACAAATTGGGTATGGGGTGTAGAGACGGTGTGTTCCACTCCAAGGTGTTCCCTAGGTTTCCTCTCCATTGCTTCGATCTTCCGACTCTCGTTTAGTAGTTGTTGAAAACTACACTGCATTAGGCCTACAAATTGGGTATGGGGTGTAGAGACGGTGTGTTCCACTCCAAGGTGTTCCCCAGGTTTCCTCTCCATTGCTTCGATCTTCTGACTCTCGTTTAGTAGTTGTTGAAAACTACACTGCATTAGGCCTACAAATTGGGTATGGGGTGTAGAGACGGTGTGTTCCACTCCAAGGTGTTCCCCAGGTTTCCTCTCCATTGCTTCGATCTTCTGACTCTCGTTTAGTAGTTGTTGAAAACTACACTGCATTAGGCCTACAAATTGGGTATGGGGTGTAGAGACGGTGTGTTTATTTTTTTTTTTTTTATGTAGCGCTAACATATTGCGCAGCGCTTTACAGTTTGCGCACATTATCATCACTGTCCCCGATGGGGCTCACAATCTAAATATCCTATCAGTATGTCTTGGGAATGTGGGAGGAAACCGGAGTACCCCGAGGAAACCCACGCAAACACGGAGGGAACATACAAACTCTTTGCAGATGTTGTCCTGGGTGGGATTAGAACCCAGGACTCCAGCGCTGCAAGGCTGCTGTGCTAACCACTGAGTCTTCCACTCCAAGGTATTCCCCAGGTTTCCTCTCCATTGCTTCGATCTTCTGACTCTCGTTTAGTAGTTGTTGAAAACTACACTGCATTAGGCCTACAAATTGGGTATGGGTTGTAGAGACGGTGTGTTCCACTCCAAGGTGTTCCCCAGGTTTCCTCTCCATTGCTTCGATCTTCCGACTCTCGTTTAGTAGTTGTTGAAAACTACACTGCATTAGGCCTACAAATTGGGTATGGGGTGTAGAGACGGTGTGTTCCACTCCAAGGTGTTCCCCAGGTTTCCTCTCCATTGTTTCGATCTTCCGACTCTCGTTTAGTAGTTGTTGAAAACTACACTGCATTAGGCCTACAAATTGGGTATGGGGTGTAGAGACGGTGTGTTCCACTCCAAGGTGTTCCCCAGGTTTCCTCTCCATTGCTTCGATCTTCCGACTCTCGTTTAGTAATTGTTGAAAACTACACTGCATTAGGCCTACAAATTGGGTATGGGGTGTAGAGACGGTGTGTTCCACTCCAAGGTGTTCCCCAGGTTTCGTCTACATTGCTTCGATCTTCTGACTCTCGTTTAGTAGTTGTTGAAAACTACACTGCATTAGGCCTACAAATTGGGTATGGGGTGTAGAGACGGTGTGTTCCACTCCAAGGTGTTCCCCAGGTTTCCTCTCCATTGTTTCGATCTTCCGACTCTCGTTTAGTAGTTGTTGAAAACTACACTGCATTAGGCCTACAAATTGGGTATGGGGTGTAGAGACGGTGTGTTCCACTCCAAGGTGTTCCCCAGGTTTCCTCTCCAGTGCTTCGATCTTCTGACTCTCGTTTAGTAGTTGTTGAAAACTACACTGCATTAGGCCTACAAATTGGTTATGGGGTGTAGAGACGGTGTGTTCCACTCCAAGGTGTTCCCCAAGTTTCGTCTACATTGCTTCGATCTTCTGACTCTCGTTTAGTGGTTGTTGAAATCAACACTGCATTAGGCCTACTAGTTGGGTTGGGGCCTTCTATCTGTGTCTGCCGCTCCTTGCTGTTCTCCTACAGTTAACAAAGCTGTGCCGCCGGTTTGCTACTGTTGCCAATTTTGAACTGCATTTAGAATACTTACTGATTTGGGCCTACTCTCTGTGTCAGCCTCTCATTCCAGTTGTCCTCCACTGAACAAAGCAATGCCCCCTGGTTAGTCCTGTTACCAATTTTGAACTGCATTTAGCCCACTTTATTCTTTGGGCCCATATCTGTTTCCCCCTCATCCTGCCCATTGCCCAGCCAGTGATAGATGAGTCTGCTGGTACATTGACCCATAACACAACATTCCCCGTGCACGCTACACTGCAAGATTGTGACCCTGCTGAAAGTCAGGTCCCCCTTCCCGCATACCATACCACATTACACGGGGACAAAGAGGAAGGTGCAGATGAAGGTGCAGGTTCCTTCATCAGGTGGGGGGAGGAATACTCTTTGGCGTCGTCACTGGCACAGGGCCTCTCATAGTACGCAAAAGTGTTGCTGCCGATGGGAGGCGCCCCCGCCGTGCAAACATACCGCTGTACTTTGAGGGGCCCTGTGCCAGTGCCAATGCCAACGAGTGGGCCCCCCCTGCTTGCTTAGGATCACAGCACTTGCAAAGTTGAAATACTTACCTCTCCCTGCTCCACTGCCGTGACGTGGTCCAGATGTCCTTGGCCCACTAATTGCTTGAACCAGCCCTACCCCCCACAACTTTAGCCAAATGACCCCCAATTTCAAATGCCTTACAATTATTATAAGCTAAATTACGATTGACAAGCTTCAGTAGCAAGAATGGATGTTTTTGCCAATACAATGGGCTCTGTACATGTTTTCCTGGCCTCTACTCACTGCCGACTATGCTCCCCCATTGACTTGCATTGGGTTTCGTGTTTCGGTCGATCCCCGACTTTTCGCGATAATCGGCCGATTCCACTCGACTCGACTTTTGAGATAGTCGGGTTTCGCGAAACTCGGCTCGACTCTAAAAAGGTCAAGGTCGCTCAACTCTAGTGTTAATCATTGTTACATGTATATTGCACTACCTAGTAAATGTGTTTGTAGGCTCCAATTTCGGCATGTGATGCATGAGGATGAATGGATGATTTGAATGCAGTCAAACCTTTGCAGGAAAAAATTAGATTCAATTAGTTGTACTACTGTATAAGTTCAAACTGTAAAAATACATTTGACCAGAAAATGGCCTTGGTGGCCAGTGGCAACATTGTAAGGAAGCATTCTAGAGTGTGGTGGTAAAGAAAGCAACTGCTAGTGAAGGCTTATGGCCACAAATTGATTTATAGTGTAATTAGCTGTACCCTGTAGATACAAGCATTCATCAATTGCCTGGATGTTATTAGTTTTTTGTCACAATAAGGCAGTTTTTTACATTAGAATATGTTTTTCTACATTATTAACCCTAGGGTATACATTTACTCATAGCGAGTAAAATAATGAGATATGATTCAAGACAAAATGTACAGCCTTAGAAATACTCATGTAATATTTATGTATATAATATGTAATACGTTTTCAGTTTATATATTTATACTTCCTGTTGCTTATATAGTGTTAAAATGTTTCACAATGGTGTACAGTAATCACTCACATCAGTCCTTTTTGAACAAGGATCACAATCTAGTTTCCATATCTTCACTCATACATACAGTGGGGGAAATGAGTATTTGATCCCTTGCTGATTTTGTAAGTTTGCCCACTGACAAAGACATGAACAGTCTATAATTTTCAGGGTAGGTTAGTTTTAACATTGAGAGATAGAATATCAAAAATAAAATCCAGAAAATCACATTGTATAAATTCTATAAATTAATTTGCATTTTTCAGGGAGAAATAAGTATTTGATCCCCTTCCAACCATTAAGAATTCAGGCTCCTACAGACCAGTTAGATGCTCCTAATCAATTAGTTACCTGCATTAAAGACAGCTGTCTTATATAGTCACTAGGGTTGAGCGAAACGGGTTGGCCAGATTCAGAAGTCGCCGACTTTTGGCAAAGTCGGGTTTCATGAAACCCGACCCGACCCCTGTGCGGGGTCGACCATGAGGTCGGCGATCTTCTGATCTGGAATCGGAATTCCGATACCGAGTTCCGATATGTTTAAGATATCGGGAATCGGTATCGGAATTCATATTTAAGTGTAAAATAAAGAATAAAAATAAAAAAATATTGATATACTCACCCTCGAACGCGCCCTGGTTCTTACCGGCAGCCTTCCTTCCTAAGAATGAGCGCCTGAAGGGCCTTCGATGACGTCGCGGCTTGTGATTGGTCGCATGAGTGGTCACATGGGCGGTCACGCGACCAATCACAAGCCGCGACGTCATCTAAGGTCCTTCAGGTGCTAATTCTTAGGAAGGAAGCGTCCGAGGGCGCGTCCGACGGTGAGTATATTCCTAATAGGTATATACTCACCCTCGGACGTGCCCTGGTTCTAACCCGCAGCCTTCCTTCCTAAGAATCAGCGCCTGAAGGACCTTAGATGACGTCGCGGCTTGTGATTGGTCGCATGACGCCCATGTGACCGCTCACGCGACCAATCACAAGCATAAAGCTGGAATGGGCTTCAAAACCATACGTAAGACATTGGGTGAGAAGGAGACAACTGTTGGTGCAATAGTAAGAAAATGGAAGAAATACAAAATGACTGTCAATTGACATTGATCTGGGGCATCATGCAAACTCTCACCTCGTGAGGTATCCTTGGTCATGAGGAAAGTGATAGATCAGTCTAAAACTACACCGAGGGAACTTATTAATGATCTCAAGGCAACTGGGACCACAGTCACTAAGAAAACCATTGGTAACAGATTATGTCATAAAGGTTTAAAATCCTGCAATGCCTGCAAGGTCCCCCTGCTCAAGAAGGCACATGTGCAGGCCCATCTGAAATTTGCCAATGAACACCTGGATGATTCTGTGAGTGATTGGGAGAAGGTGCTGTGGTCAGATGAGACATGGCTTTGTCAGTGGGCAAACTTACAAAACCAGCAAGGGATCAAATACTTATTTCCTTCACTGTATATACACAAGCCAATTTTACAAAATGTCAACTCATATTGGTATACTTTTCACACTTGAGTAGGTTCCCTTTAGCTACTAAGGTCTCCTTCAAAATTCATGGTGAACTACAACCATTTAATGGTATAGCTGTGAAGGTTTTTTTTAGTCTAATGCTGAATGTCTTGGAAACTATTGTATCATGCTTTGAAATACAGTCCAAAAATGTACACAATGTGATTTAAAATGAGAAGAAAATGTATGCCTCAACATGAACTCTATGAACAAAAATATTGATAAATGCCTCTTAAGAATTCAATTTACGTTTTTCAGTAAAGCCCCCGTCACACAAAGCGAGATCGCTAGCGAGATCGCTGCTGAGTCACAAGTTTTGTGACGCAACAGCGACCTCAGTAGCGATCTCGCTATGTGTGACACGTAGCAGCGACCAGGCCCCTGCTGTGAGATCGCTGGTCGTGTCGGAATGGCCTGGACCTTTTTTTGATCGTTGAGGTCCCGCTGGGTAGCACACATCGCTGTGTTTGACACCTTACCAACGACCTCATGACAGGACGTCCCTCATTTAGGTCTGTTAATCATCATGAAATAGCTGCCATGTGACATCGTTGTACAGGTCGCTACAGGTAGCCGCATTGCTGCTGCGTCGTTGGGGAGATCTCACAGTTTGACATCTCACCAGCGACCACATAGCGACGCAGCAACGATCCCTGACAGGTCGTATCGTTGTCGGGATCGCTGTAGCGTCGCTAAGTGTGACGGGGCCTTAAGTCCTATTGCCACATGTGTATACAGCCATCTGCAATGAGTTTGTATGTTCTCCCTGTGTTTGCGTGGGTTTCCTCCAAGTACTCTGGTTTCCTCTCACATTGCAAATACATACTGATGGGGAATTTAGATTTTGAGCCCCATTGGGATCAGTGATGATAATGTATGTAAAGTACTATGATAGCGCTGTATAATCAAAAGCATAATAATAATTACACAAAAAAGACGCTACCCATACAGTCTGCCAAGTTGCATAACTTGCAGCTTATGGGCTTCATTGCAAAAACTCCCACATGGCCCCGACTATTATGAGTCGTTGCTGGTATTGGTGCTCCCATGTAGTTTGAAGAGATATTTTAGGTCACCTTAGACTCCAGGGTGCAAGTTTACCTGCATCCCCTGCATCCACTATATTTATACCACTTTACAAATATTTGTAAAATAATTAGGCAATATAAGAAATCACTGAATTCGAGCGTAGTGGATATAGTGCATAAAAGTCTACAATGGTCTTCTGGCTCAATAACTCCCTCTGGCATGGCGATCAGCACAAAAACCGCATGGGTTTCCATGAATGAGTAGCTGTATGCAAGCCTTACATCTCCAAGTACAATGGTAAGTGTTTAATGGAATAGCCTTAAAGTACTGGAATCTGAAGCAATGCAAATGTGTTCTGTAGAGTGATCAATCACACTTTCCATTTGTCAGTTTCATGGAAGTGTCTGGGTTTAGTGAATACTAGGAAAACATTACCTACCTTATTGTCTTGTGCTATCTGTAAAGATGGTTGGAAGAGGGATAATGCAATGGGCTTGTTTTTCAGGAGTTAACCTAGGCTGTTTAGTTCTATTCCAGGGTATGATTAATGTTTCTGCATATTAATACATTTTGAACAATGGTATTCTTCCAAATTTGTAGGAAAGCCTTTTTCTGTTCGATTACATCTGGTCCTTAGTGCACAAATTGCACAAATCAAAGTCGATAAAGGCAGTGTTGGGTGAGAAATCGCTCCTGTCAAACCAATCTAATCAATTTTTATGAAGAGGTAAGCTATAGGCTGGACCACGGTGAGTCATTGGACGTGGTATATCTCGATTTTTCCAAAGCGTTTGATACCGTGCCGCACAAGAGGTTGGTACACAAAATGAGAATGCTTGGTCTGGGGGAAAATGTGTGTAAATGGGTTAGTAACTGGCTTAGTGATAGAAAGCAGAGGGTGGTTATAAATGGTATAGTCTCTAACTGGGTCGCTGTGACCAGTGGGGTACCGCAGGGGTCAGTATTGGGACCTGTTCTCTTCAACATATTCATTAATGATCTGGTAGAAGGTTTACACAGTAAAATATCGATATTTGCAGATGATACAAAACTATGTAAAGCAGTTAATACAAGAGAAGATAGTATTCTGCTACAGATGGATCTGGATAAGTTGGAAACTTGGGCTGAAAGGTGGCAGATGAGGTTTAACAATGATAAATGTAAGGTTATACACATGGGAAGAAGGAATCAATATCACCATTACACACTGAACGGGAAACCACTGGGTAAATCTGACAGGGAGAAGGACTTGGGGATCCTAGTTAATGATAAACTTACCTGGAGCAGCCAGTGCCAGGCAGCAGCTGCCAAGGCAAACAGGATCATGGGGTGCATTAAAAGAGGTCTGGATACACATGATGAGAGCATTATACTGCCTCTGTACAAATCCCTAGTTAGACCGCACATGGAGTACTGTGTCCAGTTTTGGGCACCGGTGCTCAGGAAGGATATAATGGAACTAGAGAGTGTACAAAGGAGGGCAACAAAATTAATAAAGGGGATGGGAGAACTACAATACCCAGATAGATTAGCGAAATTAGGATTATTTAGTCTAGAAAAAAGACGACTGAGGGGCGATCTAATAACCATGTATAAGTATATAAGGGGACAATACAAATATCTTGCTGAGGATCTGTTTATACCAAGGAAGGTGACGGGCACAAGGGGGCATTCTTTGCGTCTGGAGGAGAGAAGGTTTTTCCACCAACATAGAAGAGGATTCTTTACTGTTAGGGCAGTGAGAATCTGGAATTGCTTGCCTGAGGAGGTGGTGATGGCGAACTCAGTCGAGGGGTTCAAGAGAGGCCTGGATGTCTTCCTGGAGCAGAACAATATTGTATCATACAATTATTAGGTTCTGTAAAAGGACGTAGATCTGGGGATTTATTATGACGGAATATAGGCTGAACTGGATGGACAAATGTCTTTTTTCGGCCTTACTAACTATGTTACTATGTTACTATGTTACTATGAGTTTGGTATGGAAGAACTTGACTGACAAACATAGATTTCTGACCTCAACTTCATCCAGCACCTTTGGGATGGACTAGAATGGACATTGTGAGCCAGACCCTCTCCTGGATGAATAGTCAAGAATTCCCACAAACACAAGCCATTATTTGTAGAAAGCCTTTCAGAACCGTGAAAGCTGTTTCAACTGCAAAGAGTGGTGGTAACTCCACATTAATGCCTATGAATTTAGAATTAAATGGCATGAAAGCTCCTCTGCGTGTCCCAAAACTTTGTCCATATAGGATGTAGTTTTACATAATTAATTGGCAAATTTTTAGTATACTTGTACATATCTTATAAACTCTGATCATCCATGAACAAATGTTGATCAGGCTAGAATGTCAAGGCTCATGTTAGACGCCTCTCCAGTCAAAATCTTTGGTAAACATGTAGTGGGTAGGAAAGTGGGCTTAGACCCTGTACTAATGAATAGTATTGGTGCCGGTAGTGTGGGTCCAGCAATTATATATTTATCCCTAGTTTATAGCTATAAAATGTCCATTACGGTTGATACCCTCTGTAGATGTAGCAAGTACAGTTTCTGAGCTGGTGTCGTATATTTATTAGTTGCTGTCAGGAAATGTATACAACGTGTAACATATACAATGTTTCATGTCTATTGCAGAAGCTGTGGGGATGGAGCAGAATTATCTAAAACATTAAACTTTATCATTATAAAATATTAATAATATTCTCTAATATACAGCTCTGGCAAAAATTAAGAGACTACTGTAAAATGTTCATTTTGTCTGATTTTTCTCTTTATAGGTATATTTTTGATTAAAATGTAAATTGTTCTGTTATTCTATAAACTTCTGACAACATGTCTCCGAATTTCCAAGCAATAAATTTAGTATTTTTTTCTGAAAAGGAGAAATGGTCAAAATTAAAAAAAAAAAACAGTGCTTTCAGACCTCAAATAATTCAAAGAAAACAAGTTCATAATCATTTAGAAACAACAATACTAATGTTTTAACTCATTAAGAGTTCAGAAATCAATATTTTGCGGAATAACCACGATTTTTAATCACAGCTTTCATGCGTCTTGGCATGCTTTCCACCAGTCTTTCACACTGCTTTTGGGTGACTGTATGCCACTCCTGGCACAAAAATGTAAGCAGTTCTTCTTTGTTTGATGGCTTGTGATTATCCATCATCCTTTTGATTACATTCCAGAGGTTTTCAATGGGGTTCAGGTCTGGAGATTTGGCTGCCCATGACAGGGTTTTGATGTGGTGGTCTCTTCATTTTTGCCAGAGCCGTATATGTATCCATAAGATAAAAACTACATCTCCTTATCTCCTGAAATTGTATTCATTTATCTAATTACCAATCAATAAACTCTTGTAAAACTAAGTAATTTTAAAGATAGTCTAAACAGTGCCACATTCTGTAAATTCCCTCCAAGTTCCAAAATAACCATAAAATTGTAGTTTTAATTCATCTGTCTCTTATTGTAGCTGATATGTATGTCCAAAATACCTCCTGCGTGAAGAAGGGTCTGCAGCTCTTCTTGACCACTCCCTGCTACTGTACTTCTTAAAATATTCGCCAAATCAAACACCGTACATCCAGCCTCAAACAAGTTTCTCTCTATCTTGGTTGCTCTACCTTTTTTTTTTATTTTATTCCATCCCTACTTTCTCTTTGTGGAGTTTTGTTTAACCCTTTGCTGAACAGTCATTCTGACTTTAAATATAAGCATTTTTTTAAAAATTTTTAAGTGACAGAATAAAGGGACTCCGGAAGAAGTGGATGTGATAAATATCACGTATGGACCCCTGATAAATCTGTCTCAACTCCTTACTATCACTAATAACATACACACACATAATATTCCACTAGCGCTAGTTACTGATGACATGTCAAGGACTTTTTAGCACATCTATGGTTAAATGAGAGATCCCAAGTCAAAGCCTTGGAAGTTACATGCCGGCCTGACATGACAGTGAGATGTGTACAAGCTCTCTGTAATGCGACAGCTGTGAGGTGGAGTTAGCCAAGGGAAGCCTTTGACAGGCCACACGTTGGGGTTGATTTGGACAGAACGCTGCACAATGTAGCAGTACAGCAAGAATAAAGAGAGGTGACAGCTGGTACGCTGCAGGCAGGCCTATTGTAGCACGATGCTTGTAACTCACATCCATACAGACCCTCAATTGGCACATGTGTCTGTCCAAGGAGAATCTAGAATTTGGAACACTTTTGTAGTAAAAAATTATCCTTATCGCTGTATCAAAGTTAGGCATAAAATAGATTATTAAATAACATTCATGTTCTCAGCTGCTAAAATGCCATGAGCTCATCTGGAAAGTCTCTTTAGAAAACAGTTTGTGCATGGCCATGTATTCCAATGCTGGGCGGTAATCACAAACAAATAATATACATTTTATAGTTAAATGGGTTGTCTGGTGAAAACAAGCGATCACTTATCCACAGGATGGGTAATAATAACTTATTAATTGGATTTGTCCTGCCCACCATTCATTCCTCATGAGGCTCCTCCATTTCCAACAGAATGAATGGAGCAGTCAGGTATAACGTTGATAAAAGTTCCATGTTTGCAATAAAAGTTTCCTGCTCTGCACTAACAAGAGAAAGAGGAGAACCGGTCATACTTTATTAAAAGTGTCCACAAATCATGTCCCCACTTATTAATATAATGAAAATGCGATCAAACCCATGAAATCATTCTGAAGCCAGAAGTAGACATTGCAACATAAAGGCTAGAGAAGGCAAACGGTGCAAACATTTGTTATGAAGATGATTTTTAGCATCAGGTGTCTGTATTTAAATAAGAAAAAAACTTGTCCCCCAAAAGTAAATGTGCAACCACCATAAAGAAGTGGTGAGAGCGGCGCATGTGCAGTTACTTCTCCATTCACACTGGAACAAGATTTCTAAGGCTACTTTTACACTAGCGTCGTACTCGGCCCATGGCAGTGCATCGGGCTGACGTGACGATGCTAGCAGTGAATACGCCGCACAACGGGGGCAGCGGATGCATTTTTCCAGTGCATCCGCTGCCCCATTGTGAGGTGCGGGGACGTGGGGGCGGAGTTCCGGCCGCACATGCGCGGTCGGAAATGGCAGACCGTCGACAGCAAAAAAATTACATGTAACGTTTTTTGCTGCCGGTGGTCCGCCACAACATGGCGCAACCGTCGCACGACGGTTGCGACGCATGTCAATGCATCGCAATGCGTCGCTAATGTTAGTCTATGGGGAAAAAAACGCATCCTGCAGACAACTTTGCAGGATGCGTTTTTCCCCCTAAATGACGCATTGCGACGTATTGAAAACGACGCTAGTGTGAAAGTAGCCTTAGATGGGAATACCCCTTTTTCCAATTTAGATACTTTATTGGGCAGTCGGCATCCACAAACTCTACAGTATTGATAAATGAAAGTAATTTTGTGAAGCGAAGGGAATAATAACTCCTCCACCTCAGCGTGCAAAGCTTATCTCCAGTTATGGGAAGCATTTGATTTGACATCTTGCTGCTGAAGGTAGAACAACAAATTATTGTGTAGAAATCATACATAGGTGATATAGGTATTGGATTACTCATCTCTTTAATAAATGATTTCATTGCTAAAAACTATAGCTTATTCTGGTTGTATTTTATTAAATATTGTTTGTTTTGAAATAAGTATGACAAATCTACAAATAATGATAAAAGCACGGAAGGGACATACAATTAGATATTATTTATAGCTCTATATTTGATAACTTAGTGGCTGGGTCTGAAATGATAGAAATGGCCGAGCTGTTCCAAGGTCAATTCTATATTAATGCCATCCTCAACTGCTAGTAATTTTATTGGGGAATTTTCATTCACAGGAAGGAACGTTGGAAGCCGTCTTATTCAGTAATTTCTCTTTGTCAAGTAATGGCGAGGCTTTTAAATGAGGGCATAATGGAGGAAATATGGTAGAAATCCAATAAAGATTCCACTGTATTTGTTTAAACCACAGTAAGGTAATAAATCTTGGCATGTAGCAGTCTGCATTGAGGTCAGTGATATATTACTGCGCCCATGTCCAAAAGTAGTAAGATTTACTGTAGTTTGAAGAAATGTAGGCTGCTCCTTCACAAGACAATTATTTAATACTATTGTGTGTGCTAAATATTTAACCACTTTTTTATCGGGAGTCTGCAAATGTATTTGCATCCTTAGACAAAAGCTACTTATTTTGGAAGTATCTAAATTTTAGATTCCTTTATTTCTAAATGGAGTAAGCAGCGGTGTAATTACACTTGGTGATACTGAGGGGCAATGCTACTGCTAGAGGGGCGCAGCTCGGAATGCCTTTCTCGTTGGGCAGTGTGATTCTGCACATGGCTTCACTTCTCTACATGAACCGGAATCTTTGCAATCCCAAAGTCAGAATCAATCTGAAAGCTACGAGAACGATCGTACAACTGATGGTAAGGTGGAAAATCAAGAAATGTCCTTTTGTTTTAGGACAAAGGGAACGTGTTGACACGAAATAGCGATGTCATTTAATTTTTGGTATGGGCATTCGGTCTTTCTAATATGTTCTGGTCTACGTTCTTTTTGAAGGAATTAATGCTTAAAATGGGTTTTCTGATTTTGGAAAACCTTTGGCCCCACTTTATTTTAAAAAACAAACAAACTTTGCTTTACTCACCTTCCCTGGGCTAGCGACAGTGTCTCCATTGCTGCTTCAGCTATCTCTCCTGAATCTTACATACACAGGAGCACTTGATCTGCCTTATGCACTTGTGTTCTGTATGAGACAACCGCTGCCAAGCTCCTCTGGCGCCGGCTTACCGCACAGAGCACAAAAACATTGTCAAAGCATTGCCAGCCCAAAATGGGACAAGCTGAATCTTTATCTCCTATGACATCATCTGTTAGGATAGAGTCGAGAGGCCCTTTACAATTCTTGATGACCTTTTATCCAGCCCTCAGGCAGATTCCCAGGCACCGCAGTGCTTGAGTCGGCAGCTATATTTTAACGGCTGTGTTCCCATTAAAGGGACTCTGTCACCTGAATTTGGAGGGAACAATCTTCAGCCATAGGGGCGGGGTTTTCGGGTGTTTGATCCACCCTTTCCTTACCCGCTGGCTGCATGCTGGCTGCAATATTGGATAGAAGTTCATTCTCTGTCCTCCGTAGTACACGCCTGCACAAGGCAATCAAACACTCGAAAACCCCGCCCCTATGGCTGATGATTGTTCCCTCCAAATTCAGGTGACAGAGTCCCTTTAATATCATCTTGCTCTGTGAGCACGTTCACGCAATATTCACTACTGAATGCTGAGGAGTGTGCAATGAAAAATTATATCCTGAAACTAATGCCAGCATCAGGACGTACTTTGTGGGCCGACTTAGAGGTTAATTTGTATGGTCCCCAAAGGATCGTATACATATCCAAATGGCCCTTGGCAGATGTAAGATTCCCCACCCCTGCATTAGACTGTCAGCCAAGCTCATTAATATTGATCACCTAGTGTGTATGAAAGCCTTAAAGGGAAGGTGCCATCAAAAAAATTTTTTTCCAGCGATTGAAAAAATGTAAAGAATTAATGTTAAAATTTTCTTAAAAAATATAATGTCTTTTAATTTAGTAAAATATGAAAAATAATTTTAAAAGGTTTGGCATTTCCACTTTTAAACACTAGGGGGAGCAGCTAATGAAATTTGACAAAAACCTAGTGTACAACTAGCTCACATTACTGCACTGCAGTAATTATGGGCAGAGTCTGCTGACATGGCTGTGAACACAGTGAGAAGCCATTTTGTTGGTGACTGCAAAGTTATACTGACAAGTAGACAGTCACCGAGGATGGTAGGCAGCAAGGATTCTGGGAGATATATGGTGGAGGGAGCAGGGTGACAGCAGCACAGAGTATTTCAGGTGAGCAGTGTGCTGGTCTATGGGGGGCACCCTGTGCGGTGCGCGGAGCAGCCGGAAATTGTACATAGAGCGCTGTCTTTTATACACATGGATGGACAGTCTGCTTGTCTGCTCCACAGAAATCCAGGAAACATTTCTGTGGATTGATGGCCTGTTCTGATCCAGACTTTGCCTGCAAAGACCCCATTCCCCTCCTCAGATCCTGTCTTCTCCATCCTGTCCTGGCGATGTGTGAAAGCGAGGCGACAGGCGCAGTCCGGGGTGACGCTGGGAAGGAAATGTAGCCATATAGTAATGATAAAAATGAGACGCCTCTCTTCAGCAGCCTCACCAGCCCTCCCTTGACTGCACCTAACTGGAGGTCTTGCTGCCCCCTCTATTACCCCAGACCCGTGTGCAGGTGCTCAGCAAGAACCACCCTAGAATTGGTCCCCTTTCTGAAGATAATACTGCCATAGTGTTCTCACATAATACTGCCATACAGATCACACATAATACTGTCCTATAGTTCTCACATAATACCATCATATAGATCGCAAATAACGATGCCATAGTGTTCACACATAATACCGCCATATACAGTTGTGGCTAAAAGTATTGACACCCCTGCAATTCTGTTAGATAATACTCAGTTTCTTCCTGAAAATGATTGCAATCACAAATTCTTTGGTATTATTATCTTCATTTAATTTGTCTTAAATGAAAGAACACAAAATAGAATGAAGCAAAAAGCAAAACATTGATCATTTCACACAAAACTCCAAAAATGGGCAAGACAAAAGTATTGGCACCCTCAGCCTAATACTTGGTACAACCTTTAGCCAAAATAACTGCGACCAACCGCTTCCGGTAACCATCAGTGAGTTTCTTATAATGCTCTGCTGGAATTTTAGACTATTCTTCTTTGGCAAACTGCTCCAGGTCCCTGATATTTGAAGGCTGCCTTCTCCAAACTGCCATTTTTAGATCTCTCCACAGGTGTTCTACGGGATTCAGGTCTGGACTCATTGCTGGCCACCTTAGAAGTCTCCAGTGCTTTCTCTTAAACCATTTTCTAGTGCTTTTTGAAGTGTGTTTTGGGTCATTGTCCTGCTGGAAGACCCATGACCTCTGAGGGAGACCCAGCTTTCTCACACTGGG
Organism: Ranitomeya imitator; assembly: GCF_032444005.1. Classification (NCBI taxonomy): domain Eukaryota; kingdom Metazoa; phylum Chordata; class Amphibia; order Anura; family Dendrobatidae; genus Ranitomeya; species Ranitomeya imitator. The sequence goes on from NC_091283.1 coordinate 737,152,688, forward strand.
CCCTACATTTTGCTGCAAAATTTGTTGGTAGTCTTCAGACTTCATAATGCCATGCCCACGGTCAAGCAGTCCAGTGCCAGAGGCAGCAAAGCAACCTCAAAACATCAGGGAACCTCCGCCATGTTTGACTGTAGGGACCGTGTTCTTTTCTTTGAATGCCTCTTTTTTTCTCCTGTAAACTCTATGTTGATGCCTTTGCCCAAAAAGCTCTACTTTTGTCTCATCTGACCAGAGAACATTCTTCCAAAACGTTTTAGGCTTTTTCAGGTAAGTTTTGGCAAACTCCAGCCTGGTTTTTTTATGTCTCGGGGTAAGAAGTGGGGTCTTCCTGGGTCTCCTACCATACAGTCCCTTTTCATTCAGACGCCGACGGATAGTATGGGTTGACACAGTTGTACCCTCGGACTGCAGGGCAGCTTGAACTTGTTTGGATGTTAGTTGAGGTTCTTTATCCAACATCGCACAATCTTGCGTTGAAATCTCTTGTCAATTTTTCTTTTCCGTCCACATCTAGGGAGGTTAGCCACAGTGCCATGGGCTCTAAACTTCTTGATGGCACTGCGCACGGTAGACACAGGAACATTCAGGTCTTTGGAGATGGACTTCTAGCTTTGAGATTGCTCATGCTTCCTCACAATTTGGTTTCTCAAGTCCTCAGACAGTTCTTTGGTCTTCTTTCTTTTCTCCATGCTCAATGTGGTACACATAAGGACACAGGACAGAGGTTGAGTCAACTTTAATCCATGTCAACTGGCTGCAAGTGTGATTTAGTTATTGCCAACACCTGTTAGGTGTCACAGGTAAGTTACAGGTGCTGTTAATTGCACAAATTAGAGAAGCATCACATGATTTTTCGAATGGTGCCAATACTTTTGTCCACCTCCTTTTTTATGTTTGGTGTGGAATTATATTCAATTTGGCTTTAGGACAATTCTTTTTGTGTTTTTTCATTTAAGACAAATTAAATGAAGATAATAATAACAAAGAATTTGTGTTTGCAATCATTTTCAGGAAGAAACTGAGTATTATCTGACAGAATTGCAGGGGTGTCAATACTTTTGGCCACAACTGTAGATCTTACATAATACTGCCATATACTTCACACATAACGACGCCATATAGATCTCACCTACCACCAGTGTTCTCACAATACCACCATATAGATCACACATAATACCGCCATATACTTCACACATAATGCCACCATATACTTCACACATAACGATGCCATATAGATCTCACATATCACCAGTGTTCTCACAATGCCGCCATATGGATCACACATAATACCGCCATATACTTCACACATAATACAACCATATACTTCTCACATAATACCGCCATATACTTCTCACATAATACCGCCATATACTTCTCACATAATACCGCCATACAGGGCTGGCTCCAGGTTTTTGAGGGCCCCGGGCGAAAGAGTCTCAGTGGGCCCCCCCTTTAACACATACCCCGATTCATGATCGCATATAAACACAGCCATGTAGTATATAACACTGCCCACGTAGTATATAGCAGCCCACGTAGCATATAGCAGCCCACGTAGCATATAGCAGCCCATGTAGTATATAGCACAGCCCACGTAGTATATAGCAGCGCAGCCCACGTAGTATATAGCAGCGCAGCCCACGTAGTATATAGCAGCGCAGCCCACGTAGTATATAGCAGCGCAGCCCACATAGTATATAGCAGCGCAGCCGAGCCCACGTAGTATATAGCAGCGCTGCCGAGCCCACGCAGTATATAGCAGCGCAGCCCACGTAGTATATAGCAGCGCAGCCCACGTAGTATATAGCAGCGCAGCCCACGTAGTATATAGCAGCGCATCCCACGTAGTATATAGCAGCGCAGCCCACGTAGTATATAGCAGCGTTGCCCACGTAGTATATAGCAGCGCAGCCCACGTAGTATATAGCAGCGCAGCTGAGCCCATGTAGTATATAGCAGCGCAGCCCACGTAGTATATAGCAGCGCAGCCGAGCACACGTAGTATATAGCAGCGTAGCCCACGTACTATATAGCAGCGCCACTCACTCAGGCACTGGTAGGACTAGGAGCTCCTCCTGAATCTGCCTCATATCTTCAGCAGCATGGCAGCCAGCCAGGGGTGGAGAGCAGAGCAGAGAATGTGCTCTCTCCGCCCACAAACAATGTCACACTGGCTGCCTTCTCTTAACCCCTATGTGTGCCTGCCTGGCTGCACTCACTGAGTGAGAAGATGCTTGTGTCAGAGCTGGCACATAGGGGTTAAGAGAACGCAGCCAGCAGTGACTTTGTGGGTGGAGAGAGCACGTTATCTCCTGCTCTGCACTCCCAGCTGTATCTATGACAGCGTGAGTGGGCCCCCCTCTCTCCCCAGGGCCCTGGCATTTGCCCGGTGCGCCGGGTGCTGACGCCGGCCCTGCCGCCATATAGATCACACATAACAGGGGGGAGAGGAGTGCATAGGAGAGAATTAGATACACGGCCCAGCAGTTAGTATCACACATAAGAGGATTAGATACACAGCTCAGCAGTCAGTTTCACACCGGATAGTATTGGATACACAGCTCAGTCAGTATCACACAGGATAGGATTAGATACACGGCTCAGCAGTCAGGATCACACAGGGGAGGATTAGATACACGTCTCAGCATACAGTAACACACAGAATAGGATTAGATACACGGCTCAGCACACAGTATCCCACAGGAGAGGATTAGATACACATCTCAGCACAGTATCACATAGGGTAGGATTAGATACACAGCTCAGCATACAGTATCACACAGGTTAGGATTAGATACATGAGTCTACAGACAGCATTACACAGGAGAGAATAAGATACACAGCTCAGTCAGTATCACACAGGGTAGTATTAGATACACGGCTCAGCATACAGTAACACACAGAATAGGATTAGATACATGGCTCAGCACACAGTATCCCACAGGAGAGGATTAGATACACGTTTCATCACAGTATCACACAGGGTGGGATTAGATACATGGCTTAGCAAACAGTATCACACAGGGTAGGATTAGATACATGGCTCAGCAGACAGCATCACACAGGAGAGGATTAGATACACAGCTCAGTCAGTATCACACAGGGTTGGATTAGATACATGGCTCAGCATACAGTAGCACACAGAATATGATCAGATACACGGCTCAGCACACAGTATCCCACAGGAGAGGATTAGATACACGTCTCAGCACAGTATCACACAGGGTAGGATTAGATACACGGCTCAGTCAGTATCACACAGGATAGGATTAGATACATAGCTCAGCATACAGTAACACACAGAATAGGATTAGATACATGGCTCAGCACACAGTGTCCCACAGGAGAGGATTAGATACACGTCTCAGCACAGTATCACACAGGCTAGGATTAGATACATGGCTCAGGAGACAGCATCACACAAGAGAGGATTAGATACACAGCTCTGTCAGTATCACAAAGGATAGGATTAGATTACCTCTCCCCCTCCCCCGCAGATATTACTTCACTGCTGCCGATGCTGCTCCTTTCTCCCTCCTGTGCCGTCCTTGGTCTCCTCCTACTATAACAGCCTGGCTCTCAAGTGGAGTTCACAGATGATCTGTGAGCTCCAGAAAGATGGCACTGACCTCCTGCCTCTGCTGTGATGTGGACGGCTCAGGGGGTGTGGCCAGGTCACAGCAGGGAGCAGCTCAATGCAAAGTATAGGGTCGGATGCCGACCGCAGATGTCTATGCACAGGGCTGCCGTATTTGCACAGAGTAAGTGTCGTGCAGCTACACTTACACTCCTGCAAAGCAAAATGGCGGTAGCCAGTGGCTGAAAAAATTATTATTAATAAAAAATGTTAAAGTTAAAAAATGTAAATTTGTATTAAAAATAATTGTTTATATAAACAATCATTTTTAATTCAAAAAATAAAATGCAGCACCTTCCCTTTAAGAAGGAGGTACTATGTTATTATCCTAATTAACAAGTGTGTAGAATGCAAAAATGTTTCAGTCTTGATCAGTCTGCTGTACTGTGGCTAGAAGTTCTCTTACATTTTGATCTATACATTCTTTTCATGTCTTTGGTTTCTACTAAGCTTCATTTTGTAAGCTGAGTGTCAGCATATGAGCCAATAACTAGATTTATCTTTTTTTATGGATGTATTATAGAAATAATATTTTACCGCTAAAGAGGAATTTATCCTATATAATAATCACCAGTTGGGACTTACGGCCGATGTCCCCGAATCCTATAAGGCACTGCGACAGTGTCATTTGCACAGGCACAGTTCGAGGCCGCCATACACATGCACATACACATCTCTGCTATTCCAACGCAGGCGCAGTAACAGCCACAACTTCGTTTCACTGCATTCCCGATGCAATAGCATCGGGCCTATTTCTAGTCTTAATATAATTACTAGACATAAACAAATTGATTTTCAGAACGCTGGTTCCAGAGCCACATTAATAGAGAGTTGAGAACTGCCACCTACTGACCAGTATCCCTGGCGCCTTTCTAATTAAAATAGGAGGACAGCAAGTTTTTCATTGAAAAAAGCCTAGGATGGGCTTTTACTGCATTAAACAGCTACTATTTTCATCTTTCTATTTGTATCTCCTTCACAAGCACCATACCTCTAATGGAGTGCCGTCTATTTTGCCTATTTTCTAATTAGAATGAATGGTGCGAGATCATGCATGCGTTATATCAAGCCTACAAATCAGAAAAGGTGGAAGGCATTCCAGCAGATAGAGACTGTTCTCTGCTCTCTCATCAGGCACCCACAGACTACAGATATGGCGGATGGACCAAAGTCCAAACTGCACATTTCTCAGTTGCATACCATATTTTTTGGACTATAAGATACACTGGGCCATAAGACGCACCCAGGTTTTAGAGGAGGAAATTAGAAAAAAAATTGAAGCAAAAAATGGGGTCTGTATTAATATTCCCTATCCTGGTGTATATGTGTCCCTAATCCAAGTATACATGGCCTCCTCATCACCATCCTATTATGCATGGCTTCCTCATCTGCATCCTGGTGTACATGGCCGCCGCATCCCTACCCTGGTATGCATGGCCTCCTCATTCCTATCTTGATATGCAAGTCCTCCATCCCTATCCTTGTATGTATGGCCCCCATCTCTGTCCTGGTATGTATGGCCCCATCCAAATCCTGGTAGGCATGGTTCCCCTCATCCCTATCCTGGTATGTATGGCCCCCTCATCCCTATCCTGGTAAGCATAGTCCCCCTTATTCCAATTCTAGTATGCAGAGCCCCATCTCCATCCTGGTATGCATGTCCCCATTAGAAAAACATAAAAACATAAACCATTCTACTTACCTTCCTGCGCTTACTCAGAGCTTCCTGTTCCAATGCCAGCAGCTGATTTACGCTTGTAAGCAGTGCATGGCAGTGACATAATGTGCTGCCTACAAGCAAAGGACAGTTGCCGGAATACTCACTGCTCCCCACACCGGGACTATGGGCGAATGGAGCAGTGAATATTCATTGATCTTTAATATAAAACACAGTGTTAACCCCAGCTGCCAGCTTCCTGCAGCTGCTGGGTGCTAACGTGAGCTTGCTACTAAAGGGAATGAATAATCACTGAGAGCAGTGAATATTCATTCTCTTTAATAGCGGGCACATGTGATCACCTGGCAGCAGCAGGAGCCAGCGGCTGCTGCTCCTGTGCCCACTATTTGAGATCAATGAATATTCACTGTTTTCCACACCTATGGGAGTGGAGAGCAGTGAATATTCATTCCTTTAAGTAACAGGCACATCTGAAAGCCTGGCAGCTGCAGGAAGCCAGCAGCTCCGGCTAACAGCGTGTCCACTTTTAAAGAGAAATGAATATTTACTGCTCTCCACTCCCATGGGTGTGGAGAGCAGTGAATATTCATTTCTCTTTAGCAGCGGGAAAAGAAGTTAGCTGCAGCAGATGGCTCTTGCCTCCTGTTACCCGCTGCTCCACCGCTGCCGCTCCCCCACCTCTTCATTCACAGCCATAACAGGTACATCCAGACTATAAGACGCATCCTCCCATTTCTCCCCCACATTTTTGGAGAAAAAAAAGTGCGTCTTATAGTTTGAAAAATACGGTATGTCAAATGAGTGTTTTATTAGAAATACATACAAAACATTATTTTATGTGACAATCCAGATATAAAATATCTTGAATCTTTTCACACAGTCCACTCAAGCAGTGAAAATAAAGTGATTCTTCCTGTTCTCATCAGCTTACTTGTGAGCCTACATGCTAAGAGGCATTATATCATTATCTCAATAGAAGAGCACAGTTTTTGTGATTTTTTTTATTTTTGACAATTTTTTTATACCACCATGCTTATAAAAAATTCAGAAATCTTGCAATTTTCACATTGGCCACTTTGGATTATTTTAGACTCTAGCATCTTGTTGTTTCAGGAAATTCCAGCTTTTGTAGAAAGATTAGTTAAGCACTCTTTCATAGAACAACATTATAAAGACCAGTACAAAGCAACGTTAAAGAAAGCAGTCAAAATACTTTTCTATCACTAAATCCAATTAAATATACTTTGCTGCATCCACAAGTTTTTGAGCAAGGAAAAAAAACCCTCCTGAATCTTATGGTACCTTCACACATAACGATATCATTAAGGATATCGTTGCAACGTCACGCTTTTTGTGACGTAGCAACGATCCCGCTAACGATATCTTTATGTGTGACAGCGACCAACGATCAGGCCCCTGCTGGGAGATCGTGGGTCGCTGGGGAATGATCAGAAACTTTTTTTGGTCGCTGATCACCCGCTGTCTTCGCTACATCGGCGTGTGTGACGCCGATCTAGCAATGTGTTCACCTGTAACCAGGGCAAACATCGGGTTACTAAGCGCAGGGCCGCGCTTAGTAACCCGATATTTACCCTGGTTACCATTGTAAAAGTAAAAAAAAAAAACACTACATACTCACATTCCGATGTCTGTCACATCCCCTGGCATTAGCTTCCCTGCACTGTGTCAGCGCCGGCCGGCCGTAAAGCAGAGCACAGCGGTGACGTCACCGCTCTGCTTTACGGCCGGCGCTTACACAGTGCAGGGAAGCTGATGCCGGGGGACGTGACAGACATCGGAATGTGAGTATGTAGTTTTTTTTTTTTTTACTTTTACAATGGTAACCAGGGTAAATATCTGGTTACTAAGCGCGGCCCTGCACTTAGTAACCCGATGTTTACCCTGGTTACCCGGGGACTTCGGCATCGTTGAAGACAGTTTCAACGATGCCGAAGTTGTCCCCTGATCGTTAGTCGCTGGACAGAGCTGTCTGTGTGACAGCTCCCCAGCGACCACACAACGACTTACCAACGATCATGGCCAGGTCGTATCGCTGGTCGTGATCGTTGGTAAATCATCTAGTGTAAAGCCGCCGTCACACATAGCGAGATCGCTAGCGAGATCGCTGCTGAGTCACAAGTTTTGTGACGCAACAGCGACCTCAGTAGCGATCTCGCTATGTGTGACACGTAGCAGCGACCAGGCCCCTGCTGTGAGATCGCTGGTCGTGTCGGAATGGCCTGGACCTTTTTTTGATCGTTGAGGTCCCGCTGGGTAGCACACATCGCTGTGTTTGACACCTTACCAACGACCACGTTGACAGGACATCCTCATTGAGGTCTGAATTGTCATGAAATAGCTGCCGTGTGACATCGTTGTACAGGTCGCTACAGGTCGCCGCATCACTGCTGCGTCGTTGGGAAGATCTCACTGTTTGAAATCTCACCAGCGACCACATAGCGACGCAGCAACGATCCCTGACAGGTCGTATCGTTGTCGGGATCGCTTTAGCATCGCTAAGTGTGACGGGGCCTTAACGGTACCTTTACTCCTCTATCACAAGTACAGTGTTGGCTAGTGGATGAAGAAGTATTTAGGAAGATGCACAGATTCTGATCTTTTGTATTGAAACATCTAATTAGCATGTGCAAAGGTCATTGAGTAAGGAGGGGTAGCAGGGTCAGCTGTGACATCACCTATTATAATTTGTGGATTCTGTTTTATTACATGTGCGTAGACTTATTATCAGCCATATTCTAGGGTATTTACCCACTTTTTTACATAGTTTTTCAACCTGTTTTATAATTCAGTAGGATAATAAATGTATCATATGTGCAGCCTATTTATTTCAGTTAACATTATGATGGTTATGCAGTCCATTCATTTTGCCTAATTTTATAAGGCATTTTTTTCTTCTTTTTTTTAAGACTAAAAAGTGTGGCATGTGGCAGTTATGATTAGAGATGAGCAGAATGATCCACGTCGGATGAACTTTCAGTTGAGTTTCCTGAAATTCGTGGGTCTTTGCAAATTCAAACAATCATAGATTTGATTCAAGAGTATTGCTAATAAAATGCTTAGCATCATTTCTGAAGTCAGTATATAAGATAGAGGCCAGATAAGCATCACTATTTTGGGCTTTTCCAACATAGAGACAGGATGTCAGAGTACTTAGCTCATTCAACAAAGGGACAGAAAAGGGCCAAATTTGACTGGTGTACTATTCCAGTGCTGAGTCACAGTGAGAACTTGAGTGCTAGTCTCATTCTGTGAATATTAATCCAAAGATTCAAGTGATATAGGGATTAATCTGAGGTCTTTAGTGTTAGGTGTTGAGCTCCCACTGCTGCACAGGGGGAATCTTGAACCCTGTCCTCTGTGGTCTCCCATTCTTCCCCAGCTGCAGTGGAGTCTGCTTAGCAGAGACATCAGTCCCAGAGTCTGGCTCAAGCTGATACTGAGCGGCTGGTTACAGCTGCTGCCCCAGGTTCAGCCTTTGTAACCAGCATTGATCAGCAGCGAGCAGACGTTCCAGGGACTAAGTCCTGCTTTTCATCTACTGAGCATGCCCGTGGGATGACCTCTCATTGGAGGTCGGAGGTCACATGCTCAGGTCCTGTAGCGGCTTCGATTGGACCACTATGAAGGTCCTGGAAGGCTACATCTATAACAGGCTCGCATGGCCGCTCGGCCATGCGCTAGTATAAATCTGTAATCGTGTGTGTGGATGTGTGCCTGAATCTGGTGAAAGCTCAGAATCATACCCATTCCTAGTGTGTGTTGTTGAATGTGATTGAGCTACATAGCTCCTGATTGTGCCATCCAGCACCAGGCACGAGTTTACTGCGTAAATTCGCAGTGACCGCCAGTGCGGCGCTATGCGCAACTAGTGCACTTTCCTAGTCCTAGTTAGGGTGGTTAGTGGCATCCGCCAGTGCGGCGCTGTACGCACTCTGCGCGGTAAATGTTTAATTAGTCCTGACAACCGGTTAGTATAGGGTGGGAGCTCCCACTTAATCTCAGCATCTGACTCAGGGCGTCCTCAGGCACGGGCTCAAAAGCCACCGAGGGTCAGAGCGGGATCAATCACCAGCATAGTGGAGGTGAATTTCAGGGATCCCACTAGTGTCCATCTGCTGCACCCTGTGACTGCTATCAGGGCACAGTGTTTCCTTTGTTTCCCTGCGACTCTGTGAAGCAACAGAGTTCGCATCAGTTCACACCGGGTGACAGAACCCGTGTTTATTCTGGCATAGTACCGCCATATAGTGCCGCCATTACCTAGCAGCAGGTTCCATCTCTGCACGGTGAACCCTGGGCTGCGAACGCACCTTATTACTATATTTATATTTATTCAGTGCGTTCCGCCAGCCCTAACATTTAGTAACAGCATCTTATTAACAGCCTTTTTTTTATTTTTCACAAACTGCAAATATGGAGAGTAGTATTAAACTCCTCAGTCCTTGTTTTGCCACCAAACCAAAATCCGTAAACAAAGACCTGTTTGTCACAGCATGTGTACTTCCTGCATTGTAAAATGGGCAAACCATTTTTTTATTACAGCTAAAAGAAAATTCTCTATAATCTAGAAGTATAAATGCAACTGTCAACCTCATAAGGTGTGTAAATAGCAAAAAAGTCTATTTTTATGCACACTTCCTTGTTGCAATAGTCAAATATCAAACCCATACACACACCACCCATATACCACTGTTGGTTACCACTGACAACTAGAGATTTGCCTGAATGCATACATTTTGCCAGGAAATTTGATTCACAGAGAAGTTATTCTCCATGAATGTAGTGTTCTTTATTATGCTTACTAGATGGTGGCCAGATTCTAACACATCGGGTATTCTAGAATATGTTTTGTATGTATGTACGTCTCACTGTGAGTGGGGGTTGAATTCCGCGCCAATATCGCTGATTGGTCATGGCCGGCCGTGAGCTACCAATCACTGAAGCGGTGTTTAAATCCCGCGCCAATATCGCTGATTGGTCGCGGCCGGCCGTGCGCGACCAATCACTGAAGCGGTGTTTAAATCCCGCGTCAATTTGCGACTGGACTGCGTCTGCTGCTGATTGGTCGCAGAATGTCGGGGGTTTGGGGTGCAGGATATAGTACAGCCACGTAGTATATAACACAGCCACATAGTATATAGCACAGCCACGTAGTATGAAGTATATACCACAGCCACATAGTATATTGCACAGCCACGTAGTATGTAGCACAGCCACATAGTATATAGCACAGCCATGTAGTATATAGCAGCCACATAGTATATAGCACAGCCACATAGTATATAGCACAGCCACGTAGTATATAGCAGCCACATAGTATATAGCACAGCCATGTAGTATACAGCAGCCGCGTAGTATATAGCAGTCGGTTTAACGGACTGCTAAAACACTATGTGGGCAATGGGCGCTGACTGGGAGAGGAGTATGGACGGGGCACTGACTGCAGGGGAATAGGGAGAAGCCATTTCGCAGCCGGACTGTGCCCGTCGCTGATTGGTCGCAGCCAGCTGGCCATGACCAATCAGCGACTTGAGATTTCCATGACAGACAGACAAACAGACAGATAAACAGACGGAAGTGCCCCTTAAATGATTATATATATAGATAATGCCCCCTCACTGTATAGTACCAGTATACTGACCCCTTAGTAGCCCCCAAACTGTTTGATGGCTCCAACAATGTATAATGACCCCCACATTGTAATCTCCATACGATCTCCATCCGCTACGCCATCTCTGGTCATTGCCGTAAGGCATTCTTGAGACCACATCGGCGCGCGAGGAGTGGGAAAGGCCTGGGCTGGATCCGGGGGCCGCCTGAGGGTGAGTAGATAATGATTTTTTTTTATTTTTAACATTATATGTTTTTACTATTGATGCTGCATAGGCAGCAGTTTCGCTCAACCCTACTCTTGAGTTTATGTTCTCTGGTTGGCTACTCTCTCTGCCAAGCAACAGGAGACACAGCTTTTCTCTTGGTGTTTGGGTCCTGTTTTCTGTATGTAGTTTGTTTAGCTTAACATGGGTGTTTTCATTTGTCCACCTATCACCTTTTGGGTGCAGCTTTATATTTTGTCCCAAAAGTGGGCATTTCCTGCTGGTGATAGATGTTCTGATATTCTGTTGATCTTTGGAACTGGTCTGTAAGCTATCAGCTAAGGATTTTTATTTTGCTTTTTCTTTTCTATACTTAGCAACTATCTTCTGTTTATCATTAGTAATTAGGCTGTATGTTTGTTAACAGTAATTATTTTATTCTTTATCTCGTATTTTGTTATTTACTTAACTCACTATAACTTCTTTCTTCGTTGTTAGCACACTTCTCCTCTTGTAGTTATTTCACACTCTGCTTTGCCCTCCTCTTCATTTGGAGAAATATGAAGCAACTTGACTAGCCATTTAGGAACTTTAGGTCTGAGTTGCCATCTCCTAGTTCTGTGGTTATGGCTATCTCTGAACCCCCAGGTACCACTAGTGACTGCAATTTCAGGATATCTAGTCTTTCCTGGAATCGGCAGGGTCCTTTGCATTCTTTAGTGTATAACCTATTAATCCAGACTGAGTTGCTACACAGGCATAACAGATATGCTGCTTCCTACTAAAATGGCCAATATCAGATGGTGGTTCTGAATGTTGTGGCGTGCTGAGTAAGGTTTTCCACATTTCTGCCATGCTAACCCTCCTTTCCAAGGTGGTGCCAGTGCTCCAGCTGCATTGGTGAATTCCTTGTGCCTTGTGTTTCCACTGAGCCCTCTCTGTCAGGTGAGGACACCATCAGTGGTGCATCCACCAGGGTGAGCTTAGAATCATAGAATCATAGAATGTTAGAATTGGACCTCCAGTGTCATCCTGTCCAACCCCCTGCTCAATGCAGGATTCACTAAGCCATCTCAGACAGATGCCTGTCCAGCTTCTGTTTGAAGACTTCTATTGAAGGAGAACTCTCCACCTCTTGTGGCAGCCGGTGCCACTTATTGATCAACCTCACTGTCAAAAAGTTTTTTTTAATATCTCATCTGCATCTTTTCCCTTTCAGTTTCATTCCATTGCTTCTCATGTTTCCGTGTGCAAATGAAAATATGAGTGATCCATATACACTGTGACATCACTTCAGATATTTGTAGACAGCTATTCAGTCTCTTCTTAGCCTTCTTTAGTGCAAGCTAAAAATTACCAAATCCTTTAATCGCTTCTCGTAGGACATACTTTGCAATCCACTCACCATCCTGGTAGCTCTTCTCTGAACTTGTTCCAGTTTTGCAATGTCCGTTTTAAAATGTGATGCCCAGAAATGGACACAGTGTTCCAGATGAGACCTGATCAAGAAGGAGAAGAAAATGATAATTCCTTCTCGTTATCTAGTCCCTATATTTCTCTTAATACATCCTTAATACATACGCAGAGTCCGGCGGCACTGGTGTATGCGCTTGAGTGCTTACAGGATCTGCGTAACATCTTCAGTCACGTGACGTTTGCAGTCATATGGTGATGATGTGGCCGAGTATGGTAAACAAGTGGGACCAAATCCTACGCGTTTCAGAAATCTGTCAGTTTCCTTCTTCAGGGATGCCTGAAGCACATACACAGGTGCCGCCGGACTCTGTGAAAGAGTCATCGACCTTGGACAGTTCTCCAACTCTTCTCAGCCTTACTGCATACTATACAGCTTTTGGAAGTAGCAATCATTGGACTTGGCTAACTTTGCAGAAACAGTCCAACAGGAACTAATGCATCTTAGTACCCCAAGGCAGCTCAGACCTTCACACAGCATCTCAAGTAATCCCTGCTTGCTCACATTCTATACTAGAGTATCTATAAGTTTTTATTAGCCCATCTTAATCAGTACTACTTTGTGATACATTAGTATTTTAACCCTTCCCTACCTCTCTTTGTCAATGTGCTCATTGTTTTGCACACCAAACCAGAGCCAATTATTTTACTAATTTATCAATATTTAATGTGACCAACATTTCCCATCAAAACAGCATCAATATACAGCTTGTACAATGTATTTAATAAATCAATTTTCTCTATATATACATTATATTATACATATAATGTATATCAATATATTGATCCAATGAACCATACATTTTACATTATCTGAATGTAGTACGGTAATTACAATTTTCAATAGGTAGATGATACAAAACATTAGGAAACATGAAGGCTAGAAAGGTAGCTGAATTATTAGAAATAGGAGCGTCAATGATAAATAGTATACAGCAATCAAGTGTGAATTAATAAAAGGTTGCAGAAAAGGTAAAAACAAAAATAATGTGCACTTTTGCATAAAATTTGTGATTTACATGTGTTATTTAGAAGAATTTGGCCCAGAAAATATAAATGAATACTGTAAAAAAAGAAAAAGAAAAGCTATAAATGATGAATCGGACCTAAAATGTACAAGAAATGCATGTAAGGTTTAGATGTTTCTTGTAATGTATGTGATGTTTGCTAACCAAGCTACTTGATGTCTTGATGACATTTGCACTTGACGACGCCATGATTTATAGGAATGATTTTTTTTTATATACGCCAGCCTCCAACAGAGTTCTTGGTTCCTTCAAAGATTCAATATATTTGTAGTATGGGGCAAATAAATGGGAGAATGAAGAACAATAAATCAGAGTATTATAATTAGACCTTGGTTTGAATGTATATATTCACCCTTAATGAGTTCATGAATATGATTAAGGCAGAACAAAGCCTAATTATCATATTTACAGCTTTTTAAAATGGGTGGGTGAAAGACTTTATTTTGATGAGCCCAGTAGATTTGGATTTAATGAAAAGTGTTTTTTCAAAGTTTGATATGATAGATGTATATTTTATGTTAACGTAAAATTCACATTACGTATAATTTTTGTATCATTTCTCTGAAGAAAACATGTACAGAAATAAAGGGGTGCTAAGTTCTACATATCAGTTAACTTTCTAGGACTATATCTTAACTGGTAGCATAAAAAACTGACTGGCACTTCCAAACAGAAAAAGACAAGTGTGAACAGGTTCAAGCTAAGTGAGCCACTCTATATAACTAACAAATTAAAGCTGCACTATTTAACACTATAATATATATGCATTGAGTATATGAAATTATAACTGCATTGCTGCTGTAGAAACCATGTTAAATAATGAAGGTACTTAGAGCACAAATTGGCCAATTCATGTGAGCCCAACAGCCAACAACAAGGCAAACCCCTTTGTTGATACCCTAAACCTAACATGATGCCTCTCCTTGGCCGAAAGACTACATTTATTTGGACATGTACAATTATCAGCATAAGGTGTTTTTAAATAAAGCTTGAGACTACCTGCTCATAGAATTTTAGGTATTCAGCCCAGGAGAGGATTCATCTCAGGTTTTAGGGTTCGCCTAGTTGCTGACTGTTGGCTCACACGAATTGGCAAATTTGTACCTTCATTATTTAACATGTCTTCTACAGCAATAATGCAGTTCTAATTTCGTATATTCAATGTTACATATTATATAGTTTCAGAGTGCAGCTTTAATTGGTTATGTCTTAACTTGTGACTGTATTTTTAGACCACTTGATCTCATTTGATAATGTGCGTTATAGGCAATCTGCTAATCACTCTATGGAAAAATCTCTTTCAAGTGCTGGCCACTACGTGTCTAATGTGCCGCCTTTTGTCAGGTGTTATGTGTCTGAAGCAGCTCAGATTCAGAGGCTGATTACGTGAAGCTTGGCACACAAGGACTTCTGCTACTTTGTCTATCAAACTGCACACATGCATAACATAGATATAGGCCCCAACTCATCAAAGCTTTTATGCCAAAACAATGACGTAAAAGCTTTGAAAAGTTCCAAAATTTGAGTTGTGCCAAAATGTTGTGTTTTTTGGCAATTTCACATTACTTACTCCCAACCCTGCCAAAATAAGCAGAGCTGGGGGTACGATGCTACAGCTTGTCCAATTCGTGGCAAACTGTGGCATTCTATACTCCAGAAATCTGACTCTAGTCCCTCACCAGAGTAAAACTTCAGGTGTAGCGCACGGAGGCGCTCGTCACTCGTCAGAGGTTCCTGATTCATAAAGAGGTGTGCACCTCTTCAAGAATCAGGAGCACCTGTCTTGACTGCGCTCCCTCATCAAGATTGGCTAGAAAATTGCTGGTCTTGATGAATCGTGTCAATGGTTTTACGTTCAGAGCATGCAAGCCATTTGACCATGCCAGGCACAGCGAATAATGATGAGCTCAATGAATTGAAGAGAGAACGTATCAGCTCATATAGTGCTGATTAAAAAGGAACTGCTCTCTTTAAAAGAGTGGCTGCAAAGCTGAAGATTATGAGAATCGTCACAGTTTCAGGACATATTGGAGTGTGTGCATTAAAAGGAGTTTTAATTTGTTTTGAGAGATGAGAAAATTGAGATTATGTTTCTTTTTACAGAAAAGACAGGTATGCTTTCAATATGTTCTTTAATTACCGGATGCTTTTTTTCCAGTTTTTTTTTTTTAATCAGCAGCAAAGTACAGCGACAGTGTAATGGGTGAGATTTATACAAATCTCATGTACACTGCAGAAAGTTTCATTGCAGAAATTGATCCAGAGTGATGATTTTTAAATGCGCAGCATTTCAGTTTACATTGCAAATTGGTCACAACAAACCTTAATTGTTGCCAATTTTGTTATGGATCAGCCACTGGTGAAAAGCAAAATCCACAAATCCAGAATTTATAAAAATTAAAGAAAAAGTTTACTGAAAGTTTAAAAAAATGAATAAACAAGAGCTCACCACTTTCCATACCATTTAGTTTTCAGTGATGTCATGTAATCAATTCCATTGGACCATTAAGACTTTAGTGGTTACTAGTGCTGGTGCATCTGATAAGGGAATAAGGCAATCAGTGGCCAACAGTACAGTTGGGTGCAGATTTACCATGTAGATTTCTCCACAACTTCCTCTAGATTTACAATTGGAATGTAAAGCTCTTGATGTCAGTCCCACATACACTTTGGGACATGGGCACTGTGCATAGTAGACCACCCCTGTTGTATTACAGGTGATGTGTTGAGTTATCTTGAAGGTTTTTTTGCCATCACTAGAGTTAAACGTAGATGCCGGGACTATATTCGGGCAAGAGATACAATTATTACAGGGGAAACAGCGCCATTTTTGTCCTTTCGATCCAAATGCCTTCTCTATCTTAGGACCAGCATAGTAACTGTGCACCAATTGGTCCTTTAAATTACTCGATCTTCGGTAAGTGATTGATGGGTACTTTGGTAGATATTTAATCAGATCTCTGTCAGTTTGTAAAAGAGGCCAAAATTTTCTCAACACATTTCTCATCTGGCTCCATTGTTCAGTATACGTAGATATGAACCTCACCTTCTGTTCCACCTTTGGTTTGATTTTAGTTTTCATTAGAGTAGAGCAAGTCATTTTAGCTGCTTTATGAAGCCCTCTTTTAATACTTCGCTTCGAGTAGCCTCTATCTTCAAACCTTGACGAAAGGCTCTCCGCCTGTTCAGAAATGAATTGATCATTAGAGCAAATTCTTTTGATCCTGATAATTTGCCCAGTCGGTATACCTTCGATCAGTGCTTTCGGGTGAGACGAGGAGGCATGCAACAAAGAATTTACTGCTGTCTCTTTTCTAAATACATTCGTCTCCAAAAGACCATCCGATCCCTTGATAATCTGAATGTCCAAAAAATCCAAGGAGACCTGACTATACTTGCAAGTCAGTTTGATGTTGACATTGTTATCATTAAGGATATCTCGGAAGGCCAGAAGGTCCTGTTCTGAGCCCTGTCAGATCATAAGAATGTCATCAATAATGCGAACCCAGAACAGGACCTTCTCAATGTAGGCAATGGGGTTGACAAAAAATATCTGCCTTTCCCAATATCCCATGAACAAATTAGCATATGAAGGGGCGAAAGCCGCCCCCATGGCGGTCCCTCTCTGCTGTACATACATTGTTTCCTTGAACATGAAGTAGTTATGTTCCAGAGCGAATTTGAGTAGGTCAAGAAGGAAATCAATCATATTTCTGTCAATGTTGGTGGTAAGTAAGAATGATTCAACAGCCCTTTTACCATGCTGATGTTGTATTGCAGTGTATAAAGATTCGACATCAAATGATACCAGCCACATGTCTTCCTCCATAGGTATCCCCTCAATTTTACCAAGTACATCCCCCGTGTCTTTGATGTACGAGGGTAGGTTAAATACCAGTGGTTTAAGATAGGAGTCTAGATATTTGCCAATTACCTCACATAAGCTTCCATTTAGATTTCTCCACAACTTCCTCTAGATTTACAATTGGAATATTCCACAACAAATTCAATATTTGTAAACCTATATTGTTGGGTCTGTATCTTGCATGCTATATTTGTTCATCTACTCTTTGCAAATCCAGGGTCATTGTTATATTAGAACGGATTTATTTGACAAATGGTTGCTTAAGAAAAGTTTGAGAACACTCCCAATTCCCAACCTTTTAAATGACTTTAGAACTAGTAGGTGATATTTGGGTGATTTTCGGGACTACATTCTGTGACAAATCCATATTTTACTTATCTATATTATATCACAGTTTGGTACAACATGGAAGTTGTATGAAAATTTAAAAGAGCACGTATGATATTCCATAGCTCCATATACCTACCATTTCATGTAGTTTTGAAATGAAATCCCCCCAAAATGGCATGGTTCATGACAGGTATTTTTTGCAGCACAGCGCTATGTGGAATATTTTGAAGCAACTTCTTAGTTGTGAGCCACAGGAAGCTATCATACTTAGATAACGTAGAGTAAACTTCTCAATGCAGGCTCCACATGCAGGCAACTCAACAAGGCAAAGCAGTGAGGTCCATGAAGCACACCCAGATCAGGCATCCACATTTCACACTTACCAGTAAGGTGATCAGTTAACAAATAGGTAATCAATAGGTAAATAATAAATAGGACCATACATTCAAGTAGAAATTAGCAGCATTCAATACTAGAGAAATGTGCTGACACTATTCAAACAAATACAAACTGCTACAGGCAGAC
This sequence comes from Ranitomeya imitator, assembly GCF_032444005.1. Classification (NCBI taxonomy): domain Eukaryota; kingdom Metazoa; phylum Chordata; class Amphibia; order Anura; family Dendrobatidae; genus Ranitomeya; species Ranitomeya imitator. The sequence goes on from NC_091283.1 coordinate 737,171,061, forward strand.
AAAACCCCCATCGGTCAACATTGTTTCGCGTAAACTCATGGTTTCTCAAGACCCCCTAACTATCATGCTGTCTACCGCACGCAAGACCACAATATGTATTAGTCCAATCCAGGTAATTTATTTTCACACCACACTATTACAATACTCTGCTTTCACTCTACATCCATATCTAGATGCAATCTTTATGATACATGCAATATACTTTATAGCATGTCACCTCCATCAACACAAAGTAAGGCCAAGTTCAGATGTCTGTGAATTACAGTCTGTGTATTGACCGTGATGTATGGCCAAGTCGTGGTTCTCCTGACCTGAACTCAACAGTCTCAAATGCATATATGAAGCTGTCAAGCTTGGATCAGGAGTCTTATGGCCAGCCTGAACCTTGTAGACTCTATGCGGACCATGATACAATGGTGTCTAAAACTGATAATAAATTACAGTTTTTATTCCTTTACTGCCTGGCCAATCTAAGAATTGTTATATAACATATAACAATGCTTAAAGGAAACCTGTCACCAGCAAAAATGCTATTAACCTGCAGATATGGGGTTAATCTGAAGGTTATTAGCGTCAGTAACCTGACCGGCACTTGCCTGTAGTCAAACGCTGCGGGGAGAAAATTAACTTTATTTTCATTGGCAGCATTCGCTTTGAGTCACGGGTGCTGTGCTGGTGCTGGTTCAGTCACTGGCAGCTGTAACTGCACCCATGGCCCTCACTGACACTGGCTCAGCATTGGGGCCAGCTGTTAGTCAGGGCTATGGGCACTTTGTATACTCAACAGTGACTGAACAGGTCCTGCCCACATGACTGGTGTTTGGTTATGTGCAGGCTCTGGGCAGGTTAGTAACGCTGTTAACTTACAGGTTAAGTCCATATCTGCAGGTTAAAGTGATTTTACTGGTGACAGGCTCCCTTTAAATAAGAAAATTATTTGAAAAAATAAAACTGATATTGGCCTTTATACTGCAATTACCTCCCGATTACTACATACCAGTCTACTGTTGCAGGTATGTTGCACCTGGATGACACTAGATTAGTGTAGTCTGTTACTACAGTATCTGTTCAAGGGCTTATACTAACTTGCAAAAAAAATGGATGCGTGCAATTCGGTAAAAAATCAGATTGCACTCTGACCAATGTTAAGCTTTGAATCATTGCTCATCTGAGATTTTTTTCTCAGCTCAAATTGAGCTGAGACAAAAATCGCAGCTTACTATGATTGTCCTCATGTATCAGATGAGACTTACCAATGCAAGTCAACGGGTGTGATAAAACATTGCACTGCACTCAGACTATGCTAGTGTCATCCGATTTTTACATACAATGTCCTTCATAACCCAACAGTTCAGGAGCCACATACAATAAAATAACAGTGTAACTCAACAAAATAGAATAGATAGAATAGATAAATAAGCATTGAATAGATAGATATAAAGATGTCAGTGACTATTATAAATAGTACAGTCCTTGTGTAGTTTTCAGTACATGTATTTTATTACTACATAAATTATTTTATAAAACAAAATGCTGTGGAATCCCCTGAAATTTTATTAACCAGCAGAGGGAAAGCGGACAGCTGGGAGCAGATATTCATAGCATTGGATGGGAATAATATCCATGGAGCCTTCTAGGCTATTAATATCAGCTCAGAGATGCATACATAGCCTTTCCTGGCTATTAAAATTGCCCACCCCAAAACAATGACGTGCAGTCCCCCTATAATTAATAACCAGTAAAGGCTAAGAAGACAGCTGCGGGCTGATATTAATAGCCTAGGAAGGGGCCATGGATATTGGCCCCCTCCTAAGTTAAAAACATTATCTCTCAGCCTCCTTAGAAATGGCGTATACTTAAGATGCGCCAATTCTGGCACTTAGCCTCGATCTTCCCACTTGGCCTGGTGCGGTGACAAGTTGGGTGATAGTATTGGGGTTGATGTCACCTTTGTATTGTCAGGTGACATCGAGCCCAGAGGTTAGTAATGGAGAGACATCTATAAGATGTCCCTATTACTAGCCCCATAGTCAAATTCTTAAAAAGTAGCACCCAGAATAAGGTCCTTTATTTGAAATAATGACACAAAGTGAAATAACCTTATTTTACCAAAAACACGTATATGCACCTCAACGCTCAATCCACTGAAGCCAATGTTCCCAGTAAAAAAATAAAAATAATAAACAGCCATATTCCTCACCTGTCCGATGGGGAAGATAATAATTCAATTGTCCCGCGGCGCATCTAGCTTTACTACATCTAGATGGCAGGCTGCATTGTTGCAGATTGCAACTATGCAGCTTGCCATCTAGCAGAGTCCCCTAGCTGTGCATGCTTGCTCAGTTTCTCTGCTGGATGGCAGGCTGTATAGTCAGATCCTCATGTTCGCGTGTAGACAGGAATGTTATGAATCCACAATCTATGTGGCATAGTTATAATATTTTTGCATCTTTGTTTATTCATAATAAAACCCATGCAGTCATGTTTTCCAGCATAAAATAAACCATAGATTAGTTCATTATCTGGCACTTTGTGCGTAAACAATAATTGGTTTATCAGAAAGAAATCTTCTATCTTACTGTCTTACTGTTTGGTGGATCTTATAGATTCATTTTTTTAAGCCAATGTTCTAACCTTGCACAAACTTGTGAACTGCTGAAAAGTCATCTTTGTGGTTCACTCTTATTATATTCACAAGTGTCTCAGTCTGGGTAAAATCCAGCAGCACATTACATCGAAATCCATTATGTGAATTTTTTATTGAGCAGTGAATAGCTTGTAACAGCATCAGAAAAAAAACACATCCAATGTGTCACTTGGGAGCAAGAAACATGCCATTCATTGATTTCTTCCTGATCTCTAAACATCTTTCTCTCCACAAGCCTAACCTACAGTGAGCAGGGCGTTATCAGGGGTTAATATTTTCTAAGCCACTATAATTATCTGTCTTATTATGTTTCCATTTAGTGTTTTGCTGTAAGCAACAATAGTTGGCAATCTATATTACTATGCTCTGTCCTGTAATTAGAAACAGTCCTAACACTTGTTTTATTATATTCCTGGGCTGCATTCTCACATCTGCTTTCTTGGACAGCATACTGACCTACAGAGTTTCAATGACTCGTGCAGCCATACAGTGGTTAACAAAAGTATTCACCCCTCTCTTGGCTTGTTACTTATTTTGTTACATTACAACCTATGTTTAAATATTTTTTTTTATTACAGTTTGTGTTGTGTACTATAATTTGGAGAAGTGAAGTAAGAAAAATATTGTCATAAATTAAATGTATGTTATCAAATAGCTAAAAATAGGCATGTGCATATGTATTCACCCCTTTTGGGATGAAGCCCCTAAAAATTTCTGGTGTAAACAATTACCTTCATAAGTCACATGCTTAGTGAAAGGAAGCCCACCTGTGTGCAATCTAAGTGTCACATGGCCTGTCAGTATATACACTTTACCTTTTCTGAAAGGCAACAGAGGCTTCAACATTATTAAGCAAGAGTTTAATTTATTAAGTACCACTAAAAAAACAGCACCATGAAGACCAAGGAGATCTCCAAACAAGTCAGGAATAAAGTTGTTGAGAAGGATAAGTCAGGGTTGGGTTATGAAAAAAAATATTCCAATCTCTGATGATGATCCCCCGAGCACCATCAAATCCATTATCATCCAATGGAAAGAACATGATTACTTTACTTACACACATCATTTGTAAGGCTTATTTTGAGTTTGCCAAAAGGCATGTGGGAGACTTCCAGAAGTAGGGAGGAAGCTGCTGTGGTCAGATGAGACCAAAATTGAACCTTTTGGCCACCAAGGTTAACACTCAAGTGGTTTTAAGGAGAAATTTGTAAATGTTTTGGAGTGGCCTAGTCAAGACCAGACCTTAATCCAATTGAGAATCTGTAGTCAGACCTGAAGATTGATGTTCACCAGAAGAAAACATCTAACATGAAGGAGTTGGAGCAGTTTTGCCATGAGGAATGGGCAAAATCTCAGTGGTAAGATGTGGAAAATGCAAAGAGCCTTATTCAAAGCCACTTGCAATTGTAATTGCTGCAAAACTAGGCTCTACAAAGTACTGACTTTATGGAGGTGAATACATATGCACATTGGAGTTTCCAGTTATTTTGTTCTATTGTTTACTTCATAATAAAAAGAAAACCAAGTATTCACAGTTGTAGGCATGTTCTTTACATAAACTGATGCAAACCTTTAAAAAAAAGTGAAATTCCAGGTTGTGAGGTAGCAAAACATAAAAGATGCAAGAAGTGTGAATACTTTCACAAGCCATTGTACATTTTAAAAACATGCCCGTGTGTCTGAACCATGAGACTCAGTGCATGTCCTGTTCTCATCTATCTTCTGGATCATACTCGTTCTTTAACGTCTTTGGAGAAAACGCAGAAGATACAGTATAATACGTATCGCAGTGTTCCATATGTGTTTCATCCATTTGGATTTGATTCAATATTAGGAGTCAAAGGATAAAAAAAGCTCAGATAGTCTACCAGAGGTAATTCTTAGTCTTCCTTTCCTGTAGTGGTTCTCAGTTTTATCATAGCAATTGATGTTTTTTATAACTTCATTGAGATTACCTTCAAAGTTCTAGCAATTTTCTAGATTGACTAATCTTCTTGTCTTGAAATAATGATGGACTTTTATTTCTCTTTACATAGGGTCTGTTTGCATGAACCGATCGGTGACACAATATGATTAATATACTATATAATTGTCTAAGGGTCACTTCCATCTTTCTGTCTGTCCTTCTGTCTGTCCTCCTTTCTGTCACGGATATTCATTGGTTGCGGCCTCTGTCTGTCATAGAATCCAAGTCGCTGATTGGTCTCGCCAGCTGCCTGTCATGGCTGCCGTGACCAATCAGCGATGGCCACAGTCCAATTAGTCCCTCCCTACTCCCCTGAAGTCACCGCTCACACAGGGTTAATGCCAGCGGTAACGGACCGCGTTATGCCGCGGGTAACTCACTCCGTTACCGCCGCTATTAACACTGTGTTTCAATAGTGAAAGGATCTAATGTTGAAAATAATTAAAAAATAAAAAATCATTATATACTCACCTTCAGCCACCTTTCCTGCTCCTCATGACGCTCCGGTAACCGCTCCATGCAAGCGGCAGGTTCCGGTGGCAAGAATGGTATGCAACAAGGACCTGCCATGACGTCACGGTCATGTGACCGCGACCTCTTCACAGGTCCTGCGTGCCTGCGCGAGAAGCACCTGCCTTGATGTCACGGTCGTGTGACTGCGATGTCATCACGGGTCCTGCGCTACCAACCCTGGGACCGGAAGATGCCGAGTGCACTGCACACACAGGCGACATGACTACAAGGGCTCCATCGGAAGGTCAGTATATGTTTATTTTTTATTTTTTAACCTGTGACTAGTGTTGAGCATTCCGATACCGCAAGTATCGGGTATCGGCCGATATTTGCGGTATCGGAATTCCGATACCGAGTTCCGATATTTTTGTGATATCGGGAATCGGTATCGGGATTAAGATTAATGTGTAAAATAAAGAATAAAAATAAAAAATATTTATACACTTACCCTCTGACGCGCCCTGGTCGTCACCGCTGCAACCGCCTTGCTTTCGTTCCGAAGAATGAGCGCGTAAAGGGCCTTCGATGACGTCGCGGCTTGTGATTGGTCGCTGAGCGGTCATGTGACCGCTCACACGACCAATCACAAGCCGCGACGTCATCGAAGGTCATTAACGCGCTCATTCCTAAGAATATGAATATAGTTTCCTCTCCTTCCTCTCCTTCAGACCCTGGGATCCAATACAGGATACCTTCTGATATTTGTGTCCCATTGACTTGTATTGGTATCGGATATCGGTATCGGCGATATCCGATATTTTTCGGATATCGGCCGATACCATCCGATACCGATACTTTCAAATATACAAGTCAATATACAAGTGCAATATACTACGTCGCTGTGCAATATACTACGTGGCTTTGTGCTGTATACTACATCACTGGGCAATATACTACGTAACTGGGCAATATACTACATGACTGGGCAGTATACTAGGTGGCTGGGCAATATACTACGTGGCTGGGCAATATACTACGTGGCTGTGCTGTATACTACGTTGCTGGGCAATATACTACATCGGCTGTGCAATATAGTACGTGACTGGGCAATATACTACGTTGCTGGGCAATATACTATGTGGCTGGGCAATATACTACGTCACTGGGCAATATACTACGTAGCTGGGCAATATAGTACGTGACTGGGCAATATACTACGTGGCTGAGCAATATACTATGTGGGCTGTGCAATATACTACGTGGACATGCATATTCTAGAATACCCGATGCGTTAGAATAGGGCCACCATCTAGTGATTTTATAACCTGTTTATGTAAGCATTTCAAAGTAAACGATGTGCGCTAAGCAAACTGTAAAAGATTGCTAATTGCGCATAAGCTGTCATAGTTCCCAGCATTGCAGGGTCTGTCTATAACAAAACCTGAACCTAAAATAAGGATCGAGTGAAGAAGAGAACCATGATAAAAGGTTAATTTATATTGAATCACAAAAGATTAAAAACAAAAAAATTAAAATACCGTATATACTCGAGTATAAGTCGACCCGAGTATAAGCCGACCCCCCTAATTTTGCCACAAAAAACTGGGAAAACTTATTGACTCGAGTATAAGCCTAGGGTGGAAATGCAGCAACTACCGGTGAATTTCAAAAATAAAAATAGATCATTATTTCCCCATAGCTGTGCCATATAGTGCTCTACACCATTCATATTTCCCCATAGCTGTGCCCCATATAGTGCTCTGCACCGTTCACTGTGCCCCCTAGCTGTGCCATATACAGTGCTCTGCACCGTTCACTGTGCCCCATAGCTGTGCCATATACGGTGCTCTGCACCGTTCATTGTGCCCCCTAGCTGTGCCATATACGGTGCTCTGCACCGTTCACTGTGCCCCCTAGCTGTGCCTTATACGGTGCTCTGCACCGTTCATTGTGCCCCCTAGCTGTGCCTTATACGGTGCTCTGCACCGTTCATTGTGCCCCCTAGCTGTGCCTTATACGGTGCTCTGCACCGTTCATTGTGCCCCCTAGTTGTGCCTTATACGGTGCTCTGCACCGTTCATTGTGCCCCCTAGCTGTGCCTTATACGGTGCTCTGCACCGTTCATTGTGCCCCCTAGCTGTGCCTTATACGGTGCTCTGCACCGTTCATTGTGCCCCCTAGCTGTGCCTTATACGGTGCTCTGCACCGTTCATTGTGCCCCATAGATGCTCCACATTAATCTGTGCTGCCGCTGATACTGCTGCAATAAAAAAAAAAAAAACACATACTCACCTCTCTTGCTTGCAGCTCCCAGCGTCCGGTCCCGGCGCCTCCATCTTCCCGGCGTCTCTGCTCTGACTGATCAGGCAGAGGGCGCCGCGCACACTATATGCGTCATCGCGCCCTCTGCCTGATCAGTCAGAGAGCGCAGACGCCGGGAAGATGGAGGCGCCGGCCGGGAAGATGGAGCGACGCTCGGCGGCTGGAACGAGGACAGGTGAATATGCTATACTTACCTAGTCCTGGCGATCCTCGCGCTGTCCCCTCCTGTCTTCGGCGCTGCAGCTTCTTTCTCTATCAGCGGTCACCGGCACCGCTGATTAGAGAAATGAATAAGCGGCTCCGCCCCTATGGGAGGTGGAGCCGCTTATTCATTTCTGTAATGAGCGGTCCCACGTGACCGCTGAAGAGAGGAAGAAGCTGCAGCGCCGAAGCCCGTGGGACGGCAGGGACAGCGCGAGGATCGCTGGGACTAGGTAAGTATGCCTCAGCGCCCTCACCCCCTCACCTGCCGACCCCACCGCTACCGTGACTCGAGTATAAGCCGAGGGGGGCACTTTCAGCCCTAAAATTTGGGCTGAAAATCTCGGCTTATACTCGAGTATATACGGTAAGTAAAATATGTCATATAAGGGTTGAGAAAGGTAAAACGTGGATATAACAGACAAGGTGGTATAAATAAAATAATTCAGCAGTCCTGTGACTATAAGTGACTCAAAATATCCTTATAATAAACCTGGCATTATTAATAGTTGAAGATTAATACTTCCCAAGGAGTAGGCACAAAGAAAATATGTTGTTGTTTATGACTCATATAGGAGAAAGCCTGTTAATAATAAGGAAAGACGCCCTCAAAGTGCTCCACATAAGCATTAGAGAGGACAGAACAAGCAGGGAGAAATAATGGATTTTATGCATGGATCTGAATATATCCATACAGTAGAGTGCAATAATAAGTAAGGTTTATCCAAGAGACCCAATGTAAAGTCCCATAGTGGGAACAGAAATCGCTCAAAGAAATAGAGATGCACAGGAAATATATGGGAAATATAAACATCCGAAAATGGTAAGGATAAAGGTGCTGTATACAAATAACCATTTGACAGCAACTAGATAATGTACCAGGATAGCGTGATCACCCAAGCGTCCCCTCACATCGACTTGCGTTTCGCTGCTAGCTTCTTCTGGGGGCCCTCACTCACGATTATCTTTCAGTGTAAATGCAGCTTTAGGGAAGTTTTTATTGCCATATTCTGGCTTATATTTTAAGGCTCAGCACTGTATTGAACTGTTTACCAACTCTGCCTCTGTAAAAAAAAAACCTGATATTCAATTCTTGCAGATTTTCAGGTAAAGTCCGTGGCAATTTCTGTAAGGACCTTTCAAGTAGAAATCTTCATAAGCAGTCAATAATTCAAACGCTCAGTTCTCCGGTAACATCCAGGAAGCTCCCAAAATAAGGGACATTTACCTGTATTCACAGAGGCGTTGGCAAATGTATTATGAAACCTCCCAGAAAACAGCTTTTTTTTAGTTGCAATAAATGTGGAGGATGTGGAAACATGCAGGGGGTAAGCTATAAAAAAGCGGCATGGGTGCAAGTAACAAAAATTGTGTGCTTGGCATGCCACGAAGACTCTTCTTCCAGATGTGCAGAATACAAATGTGTGCCATAAAGGGATGCTCAGCACAATTTCCTAACTTTTGAGAAGCTAAAAAGCTAAAAAAAAATAAATGAAAATATAAATAAATGCTAAATAAATGTTTATAAAAAAAAATTGCTCATAATTGCCAGTTTGACCTTCATTGTGTTTCCTTGTTTCGTAAATCTTTTCCTTGTTCTTCAGTCACTTTAAAGTCCTGTCATGGAAGCATACATTACTCACACGTGAAGACGCCATCTAGCAGTCAGGCTACTTTTTAATGTCTTTGTACTTCAGCTTCATTAATAACAGTAATGCCGGAATCACTCGCTCGTAAATGGCCTAATTTATCAACAAGCAATTTAGCGGGCAGTGATGTCAGGGATGCAGATAACCAGACGTGACGAGAGACTTGCTTTCCACCTGACTGTGCTCTTTTCCCGACTTACAGGAGTTGTCTCTTTGCTAATAAAGAATATAAAGAAACAAATATTTAATAAATACTTTTGGCCTTTTTTAATGATGCTCTTTGAAATGACATTAACAAATGATTGTGCTGGTTTGCAAGAAATGTTGGTTTGCGACTGACAGGTTACATTAAGATGAGTAAAGCAAATGCTGCCTAGGCAGACCTGCAGCTTAATAAGCGGCATCGCAGACCCTGGTATAGTAGATGGCTGAAAGAATGCTGATAACTCTGAACTGCGTAATTGATCACAGTTTTGTAAGTGAATCAGCACGTTTGATGATGAAAGCTGCAAACAATTGTTACTGGCTCGGTATGTAAATAAATGACAGTGTGCATGTGATTATCTCATTGCAAGCTGCAACAAAGACAGATGGATTACAGTATCTACGGAATATTAATAAAAATTGCATAGAAAACAAGTAAAACATCTCAGAATAGGCCAAATTATCCAGTATTGTGGAACTAACTTGGGTGTGATAATGCAAGGTCAAAACTTGCAATTGTCCTGAAATCTCTCTCATTTTAGGAACCTTTAAAGTGAACCTGTCAGTAGGATATTGCTAAGCAAACTACAGGCATGGTCAGGTTGGAGCCGTTACACTGATTAAAATGACAGTGAAGAAATCTGTCTTGTGGTTCTTGTGTAATCAGTGTTAGAAATTATCAGTTAATGGTATGCCCGTGCTCCGGGGCGGGAAAGTAGGCAGAGTCTTACCATGGTGCTCTAAGCCAGAGAAACCAAGGAAAGACCTGTCCACAGGCCGCCCTGGAGCACAAACAGTCTGTCTCTATGATGAGGAACATGTTTGTGCTCCAGGGTGGGCCTGTGGGCAGAGTCTTTTCTTCCTGCTCTAAGCCAGAGTGATCAAGGAAAGAAATGCCCACAGGTCACCCGAAGCACAAACAGTCTGTCTCTATGATGAGGAACATGTTTGTGCTCCAGGGCGGCCTGTGGGCAGAGTCTTATCTTCCTTCTCTACGCCAGAGTGATCAAGGAAAGAAATGCCCACAGGTCACCCGAAGCACAAACAGTCTGTCTCTATGATGAGGAACATGTTTGTGCTCCAGGGCGGCCTGTGGGCAGAGTCTTATCTTCCTTCTCTAAGCCAGAGTGATCAAGGAAAGAAATGCCCACAGGTCACCCGAAGCACAAACAGTCTGTCTCTATGATGAGGAACATGTTTGTGCTCCAGGGTGGGCCTGTGGGCAGAGTCTTATCTTCCTGCTCTAAGCCAGAGTGATCAAGGAAAGAAATGCCCACAGGTCACCCGAAGCACAAACAGTCTGTCTCTATGATGAGGAACATGTTTGTGCTCCAGGGTGGGCCTGTGGGCAGAGTCTTATCTTCCTTCTCTAAGCCAGAGTGATCAAGGAAAGAAATGCCCACAGGTCACCCGAAGCACAAACAGTCTGTCTCTATGATGAGGAACATGCTTGTGCTCCAGGGTGGGCCTGTGGGCAGAGTCTTTTCTTCCTGCTCTAAGTCAGAGTGATCAAGGAAAGACCTGCCCACAGGCCGCCCTGGAGCACAAACATGTCCCATATTAGAGACAGAGAGAGAGACAGACTGATGGGCTTCGGAGTGGCCTGTGGACATTTCTTCAAAATCCTGCTGACAGGTTTGATTTAAAGGGAAAATGTCACCAGGTTTTTGCTTCCACATCTGAGAGCAACATAATGCGGCAAACGAGACCCTGATTCCAATGATGCATCAGTTAGTTTACTGGCTGGAGAAGTTGTGACAAAATCAAAGTTCTTAGATGTAACATGCAGCAGAGCTGAGAAAACTAACCCCGCCCACACTACAGCTTTCTGTGCATTGTCTATTGGCAGTGAGCTGCTTATCACGGAGGTGTGGTCGGATGACTTGGCCTGAGGCAGCTAGTCAGCACAATGATAATGTCCTAGTAATAAAAAGTAATTGTATGTAAACAACAGCACAAACCTGAATAAATGGCACATCGTTCAAATCTGTATTTCAGCCCTTATCTCCTCCTGTTTTCAGATTTCATAGCAAAAAAATTCCTGTCAGATTCTCTATAAAGGGAAACTGTCAGCAGATTTTTCCTATGTAATGTAAGAGCACCATGATATTCAGTATATAGGAGCAGAGACCATGACTTCAGCGATGTAAAACTTAGTGAACTGTTTTGCTTTTTCAATATAATCAGTGTTTTACCAGCAAGAGATGATCATTACAGGACAAGAAGCCTCGTGTCTGGTAGTCCAGCTACATTCCATTCCCAGCTTTCTGTCACTATACATTATACATAGAAAGATGCCAATTAGTGGTGTAGGTGGAGAAATATCAGCTCAACAACTTCTCTGCTCAATCTGAAGCAACCTGGGACTCTAGTAAAACTTCTGCACTTGGTAAACTAAGTCATACATAGCTGGGATCAGGGTCTCTATCCCTACCTCATGATACTATCAGATTACATAGCAATAACCTGCCAACAGATTCCCTTTAATTACCTTGCAATACTTGAAGTTGGCTCTAAGTTTTATTCTTGGATAATTGTGACTAGCTTACATCATAGTCTCAGCTGTAGGATTATGTTAATTGCTGCCTGAATTAATAATGACCTATGCTTCGTTAGTGCCAACATATTGTGCACTGCTTTGCGTCTCAGCAGATGCAGTAAACACACTAAATCACAATAACAGCAAATTATAATCAACAGTATTCAGTATTGAGAACCTGCATGTAAGAGCTTACTGGCTAAGACTGTATGAATATTTTAGACCAATTTTACATGAGCATGATTTGTAGAATCTACTTACACAAATACCCCGATAAATATATGATGATACTAAATAGAATTAGGATTTTTTGCAAATGTTAAAACTGCTTTTCTTGTATATAACAGTTTAGTATGCTTTTCAGGAATTGCAGCTTTTGCCTTCCTCTCTTTTTATGCAGTTCTTCATCAGTAGTCTGCCAGCGCTATAGGTACTAGAAATTCCTTCCTGTCTTGCTTTCAAGAATATTTTGCATCTGCCATTGGCCAATGATTTTACTATCACCAAATAACATTTATATTTTCTGTTATGCATACGTGCAGCTTAGCACAGTAGAAAAAGAGGAGAGAGAAAAGATCTGCTCCCAATTCCAGTAATATAGTAGTTCTCAGCAGCTATACAGATGGATTACACACAACAGCAGACAGTGGGCAGGAAGTTCCAAAAGGAAGACACTTAAGGTACCGTCACACTGAACGATATCGTTAACGATATCGTTGCTTTTTGTGACGTAGCAACGATATCGTTAACTAAATCGTTCTGTGTGACAGCGACCAACGATCAGGCCCCTGCTGGGAGATCGTTGGTCGCTGGGGAAAGTCCAGCACTTTATTTTGTCGCTGGATCTCCCGCTGACATCGCTGAATGGGCGTGTGTGACGCCGATTCAGCGATGTCGTCACTGGTAACCAGGGTAAACATCGGGTTACTAAGCACAGGGCCGCGCTTAGTAACCCGATGTTTACCCTGGTTACCGTTGTAAATGTAAAAAAACAAACACTACATACTTACATTCCTGGTGAGTGACTGGTGAGCGCCGGCCAGCCGTAAAGCAAAGTACAGGGGTGACGTCACAGCTGTACTTTACGGCCGGCGCACAGTCAGTGCTGGAAGCTGAAGGCGAGGGACCTGACCAGACACCAGCAATGTAAGTATGTAGTGTTTGTTTTTTTACATTTACAACGGTAACCAGGGTAAACATCGGGTTACTAAGCGTGGCCCTGTGCTTAGTAACCCGATGTTTACCCTGGTTACCGGGGACTTCAGGATTGTTGGTCGCTGGAGAGCTGTCTGTGTGACAGCTCTCCAGCGACCAAACAGCGACGCTGCAGCGATCCACATCGTTGTCGGTATCGCTGCAGCGTCGCTTAGTGTGACGGTACCTTTAGGCTAAATTCACATTATCATTCAGGGGCTTTGCGGAGGGCTGCATATGTCCTCCACTAAGCTTCGCCTACTTCTGCATACTTGTGCATGTGTCCTGCATACCGATCTTTTACATTGGGTACACAGGATATATGCGGACGCGTTGATTTGACGTGCCCGCCGACTGCACAGGAATGCAACAAGTTGCGTTTTGGGGGAGTCCGACATTGGAGTACTTTTATGACGGAATGGGGTTAAAGCTCTTTGGGAATTGAGACAAGTGCCCAGTTTATACTTCTAGAGACACGCAAATTGTTCAATGGGCCATATTCCTTATTTGAAATTTATTAAAATCACACTTCTTATGTTGTGGTATTGTAAAACCCCAGGTAACCAGTTGTTACAGTGGTATTGCCTTCTTCTTAGGGAGGGTGATGCCATGCTTGGAAGTGAGGAAGGATCCCTTTAACAGGTAACCAGTACACACAACACCATTCTGACTCCAGGCCAGAAGGGGGAGCTAGAGACCCGGATTCAGGGGAACTTCCCTATATATTCTGGCCTAGGAGAGGAGTTAGTCGGTCTGCAAGATTGTGAGACGAGAGTGAGGAGAGAGGAATCAGACAGAGAGAATCTGAGAGAGGAAAGCAGGGGCCGTGCAGACGAGTGGTTCTGCAGCTCCTGGAAAGAGAGAGGAACAGAGCAGTCTGTAAGAGACTGAAAGTAGAAGAGAAGCACAGGAGAAGTAAAGAACTGGTGGGAAGCTGCAACTGAGCTTCCTCCATGCTGAAGCGCAGAAGACCGAGGTTGTGGGAGTAACTCTATGCCCCATAACAGAAACTGGTGGATAGGAGATTACAGGTCACCTGCCCACCTTTAAAACCCAAAGGCACAGCAGCACATAGAGCCCAGAGTCATACTGAGAGACACCTGTTAAAAGGCTCGCACTGCCTTCCATGTGGGTAGTGTCCTACTAAAAGGGACAGAGAGAAAGTGAGGACCTTGTGTAAGGCCTAAGGCAGCAAGGGACTACAGCACAGCGCAGAGAGGAAGGCTTCCAAACCAATCTGGCTAAGGGGATTCCTGAATCGCTTCCAAGTCTGCCGAGCCACACCAGCACCTGTGATCCGTACCCTGGACTGTGGCTGCCTCACACCAGTAAAAAGGTAAAGAGACTGCAAACTTGTGTCCTCTAGTTCTTTCTGGCACTACATCATCTTTATCTACTACACCGGGAGACCTGGGGACCCAGCTTCACCTGTGGGAAGCCATACCATCCCTGCTACCATAACATCACCCCGCTGGACCTCTTTAAGCAGCATCGGTCATCCCTGACCGGATACCACAGGTGGCGTCATGAACAAACTTTATAAACTTTATTTCCTATTTACTTTAACCCCTTTTATTGGACGCCCAGGGCCACAGACCGGGTCACTGCCGCCGTGACCACCCCTTTAACGACCACCGGACCCGGCCCTAGTACCCCAGGGTCCCAGCGGCTGCTCCAATATTCCTTGATGTTTTTGTGCCAAATTCTTCAAAAAGGCGCACACAGTTTATAAATTTGGTGCAAAATCTAAAATCTCTCTTTTTTTTCTCAATCAGTCCTTGCAACTTTTTAGCACTAAAAGTCGCAAATGCTTGAAAAGTTGCAAAGATGCACTAAAGTGAAAACTACTCCAGAAACCTTAACCCAACGGCGGACTGGAGTGAAATTTGCCCCAAAAATGCAGCATTAAAGCCCAATTTAATGAATTTATCTAAAGCACCTGGATATGCAAAGGAAAAATTTAAGGAAAAGGCAAAAAGTTTAACAACTTAAGGCCGGTTTCACACGTCAGTGGCTCCGGTACCGGAGACACTGACTCACGTAGACACATTGAAATCAATGTGTCACTGCACATGTCAGAGTGTTTTCACGGACCGTGTGTCTGTGTGCAAAACACGGAGACATGTCAGTGTTCGTGGGAGCGCACGGATTACACGGACCCATTAAAGTCAATGGGTCCGTGTAAAACACGTACCGCACATGGACGCTGTCCGTGTGCAGTCCGTGTGCAGTCCGTGTGCCGTGCAGGAGACAGCGCTACTGTAAGCGCTGTCCCCCACGTGGTGCTGAAGCCGCCATTCATATCTTCTTTCCAGCAGCATTCGCTGGCTACAAGAGATGAAAAATCCATTTTTTTTTTTTTCCGTGTTTAAAATAAAGATCCCTGTCCCCACCCCCCGTGCGCCCCCCCGCTGTTACTAAAATACTCACCCGGCTCCCTCGCAGCGTCCTGTCCTCGCCTCACCTTCTCCTGTATGAGCGGTCACGTGGGGCCGCCCATTACAGTCATGAATATGCGGCTCCACCTCCCATAGGGGTGGGGACAGGGATCTTTATTTTAAACACGGAAAAAAAACAAAAAAAAAGGATTTTTCATATCTTCTAGCCAACGAACGCTGCTGGAAAGAAGATATGAATGGCGGCTTCAGCACCAGATGCAGGGGACAGCGCTTACTTGTGGCGCTGTCTCCTGCACGGTCCGTGTGGTACCCAGTTGGCACACGGGTGGCACACGGCTGCTGCACATGTGCCACACTGATGTTCACGGTAAGCACACGGACACGGATAATTCCGGTACCGATTTTTCCGGTACCAGAATTATCTGGACGTGTGAGACTGGCCTAAGAAATAGTGCAAAAGTTATAGAGAGTAAACAGCGAATACTAAAGCCAAAAAAAGGAGAATATTACTCCAGAAAACTGGAGAAATGTCAATGATGAATCAAGACTTGTGTGTATTATCTAAGATCTGCTATGTGTATAAGGCATGGCCTGAAGAGACCTCATAGGATCACTAATAGAAATAAGTGAGATAAGTATTAAAGTTAAAATGCAGATTTTTTTTCTGTATTTTACCCAACTTCTGTATGACCCCATTTCTGTATTCCAAAGAACTGATTAGTTATGCTACTCTTACAGAAATCCCTATCCTGCAGCCTTAATTTAATCTGAACCCTTTTTAACATCATTTTGTTATTCCCATTTATAATTACAAGTAAATCTTGCCAAAAAAAGTGTATTATTATTGTATGATAAGATTTTCTCTTAACAAACCAGTGATTCATATTTTCCTAGAGTTGGTTTTTTCTCTACACTTTAAAAGATGATAATTATGCCATCAGTGTCATTACCGGGCACATCCCACAGTGCCAGCCAATGACCCATATATTTGGCTTTAAAAGAAGAGGCTTGCTGTAACCAGCAGGGAAAATTGTATGTTCTGCCAGGCTTTGTAAATGCCTATGAAACTGCAAAGCCTCACACGGACTCAAATTCCTGGACTCTGTTTAAGAGCCAAAACGGCAATTGGCTTTTAATAAAATGTGTAACTACTTTAAACAGCATTGGGCATAAAGTTGCTATGAAAGCAGCTAATTAGTATTTTAATTATCATTAGCAGCTGGCTGCAGTGCTAATTCGGGGACTTGGAGCGGTATTCTTTAGGTTTCTGTGAACAGGTTGAATTTACAGCAAAGTAGAAATGACTATTAGACTTTATAAACTGTTAGCTTGTTCCTAAAATATGGAAAAAAAATGGACTCATTAAGGAATGCAGATTGTTAAATTGGGTCACTTTTGTGGGGTTCTGCTTTTCTGGCAGCTCAGGAGGTATGGCAATGTGACATGATACCTACATACCATTCCAGCAAAGTCTGCTCTCCAAAATAGCACTCTTTCCCTTATGACATTTGCCGTGTGCCCAAACCATAGCTTCTGACCACATATGCGGTATTAACATACTCAGGAGCGATTACATTACAAATTGTGTTGACCACTTTTTTCTGTTACCCTACACGAGAATGCAAATTTGGGGGCTAAAGCAACCTTTTAGTGAAAAAAAATATATATTTTTATTTTATTCGCTGAGTGTTATCAAAAGACTGTAAATCTGGGTTTATGATGCTTCATACATAGCTAGAATAATTCCTTGAGGGGTATAGTTTCCAAAATTGGATCATGTTTGGGGGGTTTCTGCTGTTTTGGAAACTCTGAGGCTCTTCAAGTGCAAAATAGCATCTGGGGTCTATTTCAGGCAAAATTGCAAGTGAAAAGTTAATTTACATTTATTTTCTACCCAGCCCCTTTCTGTACCCTAAGAATAGTTTAAAGGGAACATGTCACCTGAATTTGGCGGGACCGATTTTCGGTCATATGGGCGGAGTTTTCGGGTGTTTGATTCACCCTTTCCTTACCCGCTGGCTGCACGCTGGCCGCAATATTGGATTGAAGTTCATTCTCTGTCCTCCATAGTACACGCCTGCGCAAGGCAATCTTGCCTTGCGCACGCGCAGTATGCTTTGCCCAACGGCAAGCAAAGCCGAAAAGCATTAGTATGCATGCGCCGGCGCACTATGTCTCGGAACACAGCAAAATAGTTCCGGGACATAGTGCGCCGGCGCATGCGCACTAATGCTTTTCGGCTTTGCCCGCAGTTGGGCAAAGCATACTACGGAGGACAGAGAATGAACTTCAATCCAATATTGCGGCCAGTGTGCAGCCAGCGGGTAAGGAAAGGGTGAATCAAACATCCAAAAACTCCGCCCATATGACCGAAAACCGGTCCCGCCAAATTCAGGTGACATGTTCCCTTTAATGTGGTATTGGAATACTGAGAGGAACCTGCACAACAAATTGTGAGGGCCATTCTTTCCTGTTACATTTGTGAAAGTGAACAATTTGAGGCTAAAGCAATAGTTTCCTGGGAAAAAAACCTTTTTGCACATCCCATTGTTATAAAACTTTGTGCAGCTCCTGTGGATCAAAAATGGTCATTATAACCCTACTTGAATTCCTTAAGGAATGTCATTTCTAAAATCGGGATATTTGTTTCTGCTGTTTTGGTATATTAGGGGCTTTTCAAATTTGATATGTCATGCACAATTTATTTCAGTCAAAAATAGCAATGAAATAGCTCTCCTATACGACCGCGCCTCGCAATGCCCAAACAGTAGTTTCAGACTACATATGGAGTATCAGCATACTCAGGAGAAATTGTACAAGTTGTACAACAAACTATGGCATCTATTTTCTCTTGTTATACTTGCAGACCTAAAAAATGGAGCTAAAGTAATATTTTCATGGAAAAAAGCATAATTTGCAATTTATCATTCTATTTTGAATTAATTCCGTGTGAAACACCTGAAGGGTTGGGGATTTTTACGTTGGCTCCTAAAAGTTACTTCAAAACTGAAGTGATCCTTAAACAAGGTTAAATTTAATTGAAAAAAAATTAAATTGTTGCTTAATTTCAACCTTTCTGACATCCTAACAAAAAGAGATATTTAAAAAACAATGATGAAATAAAATTATAAAATACAATGTGTCACAAAAAAATACCTGAGCTATATTGAAGCACTCCAGAGTTATTACCACATAAAGTCGCACAGGTCAAATTTGAATTTTTTTTTGCCAGGACAGGAAAGTAAAGACTGGCTTTGGTGGGCAGGAGTTCAAGAAATGTTCCCAAAAGACTTTCATAGATCTGTTTTTTTTATTGTGGCCATATACAAAAATTAAGTTTGCAGGTAATCCCTTTTCTTAAGAGTATTACAAATTGGAATACTATTAGAAAAATATGTGCCTAATTAACCCCTTCACCTCAGGCGAGTTTTTGTTTTTTTTGCTTCCCTTCTTCCTAGAGACATAACTTTTTTAGTTGTCCATCAATATAGCCATGTGAGAGCTCGTTTTTATGGGACGAGTTGTACTTTTGAAAAACACCATTGATTTTACCATATAGTGTACAGGAAAATGGTAAAATATTCCAAGCGTGGTGAAATTGTAGAAAAAGTGCATTTACACAATTGGTTTTTGAGCTTTTTATTTAGCATGTTCACTAAATGTTAAAACTGACCTGCCATTTTGATTCTCCACATTATTATGAGTATACAGCTAGGAAACATGTATAGGTACTTTTTTAAATAAGTTTTGAAAAAAAATCCCAAATTTGTAAGGAAATAAAAGTGATGCCATTTTATGAGACCTGTAGCATCTCCATTTTTCATCATCTGGGGCTGGGTGCCAAGCTGACATTTTTATTGATACCAATTTGAGGTACACATGATGTTTTGATCGCCCATTATTACATTTTATTACAATGCTGCAGCGACTGAAAAAACGCAATTCGAACAAGATAAGCGGAACGTTTTTTATTTCCACAATGTAGTGATGAGCAAGTGTACTAGTTGCTCGTGTTTTCCCGAGCACGCTCGGGTGATCTCCGAGTACTTGTTAGTGTTCAGAGATTTAGTTTTCATTGCCACAGCTGAATGATTTACATCTACTACCCAGCCTGAGTACATGTGGGGGTTGCCTGGTTGCTAGGGAATCCCCACATGTACTTATGCTGGCTAGCAGCTGTAAATCATTCAGCTGCCGCAATGAAAACTAAATCTCCAAGCAGTCATAAATACTCAGAGGTCACCCGAGCGTGCTCTGGAAAACCCGAGCAACGAGTACACTCACTCATCACTACCACAATGTGTTTCAACACTGGACCAGCGACTTCTTCAAGTTCCATTTGTTTTTTTTTTTGCTTGAAAAAGACTCTAGTCCAGTGTTGAAAGGCGTTGTGGAAATAAAAAACATTTAACTCATCTTGGTCCTAAGGATTCTTTATTACAGCAGCACAGACTGTTATCAAATTTTGGTAAAAATTGGTCACAATACACATTTGAACAATTTATTTCTATTCCTTTGACCAAAACTAGGAGGCAGAGCTTTGTGATAAGTTCTATTATACCCAGGACTGTTGTTGCTGACCAACTGGAGCTTATAAGGGTATAGCTATCAACTATAGTTTATGACTTTAAATTACAGTTATTTTCCCAAGATCACCCCACTGTGAAAGTTATAGTATCAGCGACAACATTTATGTAGCCAACATATCTAAAAATACAGGACAGAATATATTTAGTATCTGACAATACACCAACATTCTACGCAATAAACATGTTTAAAAGAAAAGTAATGGCGTTATAATTTCTTTCTTGCAAATTTATTTGATCTGTGACTGTACAGTTAGAAATGTTCAGAATTTCTCTCTGCCTTAGTTCCAGCTTTATACTTTAGCAAAGTCTTAGCACAACCTTAGTATATTTTGGAAATTTACCTTTTCATTTTTCTTCAGTTGAAGTTGACGACATCTAAAGAAAATGGATTCTAATTTTGTTAATAGCAGCTGCCATGTAGAATAAGCTGCTATTATAGAAGCATAAAGTAAAAAGATATTAGTGCTTATAAACCTAACTTACCAACTTAAACACTATATTTTGATCAAACACTGGTCTTAAATGAGACATCTTTTAACTTGTTTGCTAAATAGTATAATAGAAAGCATGTTTGTTTTTCTTATGATTGGACTTGATTTGGTAGCGTTCTTTAGCTCATTAACTAGCTACAGTACATTAACTCCACAATTACAGAAGACTAGTTTAATTCCAAAAATTGGTGCATATGTAGGCTGAGAAGATTCACAAGCTTACAAACATTTATTGCGTTTTTTGTATTTTATTGTTCCAAAATTGCAAGTCAACATCTTATTTTTCCTCTAATCCCAAAATGGTATGTCTTAATAGTTAAGGGACTCAAAAAATATTCCACATTCTCAACTAAGCTTAGAACTCAGAAATCACATTTCTCCGTGTATGACTGCTGAATGCTAATGGCTGGCAACTATTGGCATTGAAGATTACTGAAAGTAGCCACTGATGGAGACTCAATGGTTCAAATTTCTTTTACTCTGAAAAGAGAAGCAGAGATGCAAATTCTGTACACCTTCTTGCAAGACAATTTTTGAAATCACAATTCATTACAGTGCTGTGGACAGTTGAACTGGATGTCCTAGACGTTTATTTAATCTGTGAGAGTCTACATTAGTTATGAGAGACCAATGTGCCCCTCATATGAATAAATAAAAAAGGGATAAAGTCTATAATTAAATTTAAGCTTTATTTCAAGGTAACTGAAAATATGAATCGGGCAAAAAACAGAGAAAATAAACACAATTAATTCATAGTGGGATACATTAAAAAAAGAGTGCACGACTCTGTTCTGCATATGCAACTCAATTGTATTGAAATTTATGAAGGCAAAAGTACACAATATGTTGCAAATTGTTGTACTTAATGTGAATGTATCATATAGAGATTGTATCCCTTGGTCTCAATGCTCAGCACAAATGAGTGAATGCAAGATTTTAATCAATAGCTCATTGAACACAAGAACAATTTCCAAAATTTTGACAAGTCTAAATTTCATAATACATTTTTTTACCCATCAATACCAAAATAGTTCTAATATAGTCCAAATAACAGAAACAGAAATAACAGAAACTACCAATTCCCACATAAATACATATGGAAAAACAGAAGCGATCCCATGTGTAGGCAATAAAAACAATTTTTATTATATAGTAAAACCAACAATTTAAACAAATCAAAAAGCAGGGCACGTCCGAGGGTGAGTATATACCTAATAGGAATATACTCACCCTCGGACGCGCCCTGCTTCTTTCCGGCAGCCTTCCTTCCTAAGAATCAGCCCTTCCAGGACCTTCGGTGACATCGCGGTGACGTCGCGGCTTGTGATTGGTCGCGCGAGCGGTCACATGGGCGGCCGCGCGGCCAATCACAAGCCGCGACGTCACCGCGACGTCACCGCAAGGTCCTGGAAGGCTGATTCTAAGGAAGGAAGGTTCCCGGTTAGTATCAGGGCGCGTCAGAGGGTAAGTATTGCGATACTTTTTATTTTAATTCTTTATTTCACACTAAAATATGGATCGCAGGGCCTGAAGGAGAGTTTCCGCTCCTTCAGACCCTGGGAACCATGGAAACCCAATGCACTGCATTGGGTTTCAGGTTTCGGCCGACCCCGACCCCGACTTTTTTATAGGATCGGCCGATTTCACTCGACCCGACTTTTGAAAAAGTCGGGTTTCGTGAAACCCGACCCGATCCTATAAAAGTAAAAGTCGCTCAACCCTACTCATCACTAATTAATTTATAAAATGTTAAAACAGTGTTTCAGATATCTGGTAATGTGTAACCTCATTAGCCATTTTTAAGAATTATATGATGATTAAAGTTGATTTTGAAATTGTCTTCTACTCAGTATAGTAACGAGTTATAAAGAGGCCAAATTGGTTTCAAACATGGAATTCCTACCCTATTATGTAACTTGTATCCCATTGTCATTATTGTACGATTCGTTTGCATAAATCTCATTAGAGCAAAAGTACAAGTCTCATAAATCTTTTGATAAATGACTATGACATCGTTTGGAGTGCAATGTATTAATTTTTGGTTACAAATAATTGTGCCATAATCATTGTAGATAATTATGATGGTTAGAGGCAATACAAAAAGGAAATGAGTGAGCTTGTAAAGATGACTTTATCTTCAGGAATATTGTTTTTGGCACCTTGAAACTATATGTCGGAGGAAATAACCTTTTCAAATGTCTGCAAAACTTTGTCTTCTGAAAGTTTAAGTGCTGAAATTGTCATAGAATAATGCAGCGATTGTAGATACTTAAACTAGTAAAAGCACAATAGGTGTTTCTATTGTTTAGACACATTCGCTGCAAAATAGTTGGCCAACCCAAGAAATATGGGTGAAATCCCAAAAAGTAATGTGTACACAATATATTTGTGCAGGTGACTAAAACAGGACAATAATAAATGTATAAATATTAAATCAGTTAATAGGGTAATAATAAATGCGATATATGGAAACGAAGAATACCAGCAAACAATATCCCATAGTGAATAGGTAGAGCTATGCAGCAGACATGATACTGGCATAACTAACGTGAAAAGAAATCTGCACCTATTAGATAAATTATATTACGTACATTTTTTTCAAAGTGCTTTTAGTGTGATTTTATTGTTCTTTTAACCCCTTCGTGACATGCGCCGTACTAGTACTGCGCTGCTGGCACTGCATTTGTGCCAGCAGCAGTACTAGTACGGCGCACCAATCACCGCGGTCTCGCGCTGAGCGTCGCGGTGATCGGGTGCGGGTGTCAGCTGTATATGACAGCTGACACCCCGCAGCAATGCCCACGATCGGCGGTAGTGCCGATTGTGGGCATTTAACCCCTCTGATGCCGCTGTCAGTAGTGACAACGGCATAGAGGGGGATCGCGCAGGGACGGGGGCTCCCTGCGCTCTCCCACCGGAGAAACGCGATGAGATCGCGTTGCTCCGGGGACCCGGAAGGAGTCCCCGGATCCAAGATGGCCACGGCACACTGCCAGATCAACGATCTGATCTAATACAGTGATGTCCCACCCTGGGACAATGGTAGAAAGTAAAAAAAAAAAATAGAATGTATAAAAAAAAAATTAAAAAAATCCCCAAATAAAGAAAAAAAAAATTCCCAGTAAATCCATTTATTTATGTAAATTAAAAAAAACAATAAAAGTACACATATTTGGTATCGCCACGTCCGTAACGACCCGCTCTATAAAACTATCCCACTAGTTAACCCCTTCAGTGAACACAAAAAAAAAATAAAAAACAAGGCAAAAAACATTGCTTTATTATCATACAGGCGAACAAAAAGTGGAATAACACGTGATCAAAACGACGCATATAAATAACCATGGTACCGCTGAAAACGTCATCTTGTCCTGCAAAAAAAAAGCTGCCATACAGCATAATCAGCAGAAAAATAAAAAAGTTATAGCTCTCAGAATAAAGCGATGCAAAAACAATTATTTTTTATATAAAATAGTTTTTATTGTGTAAAAGCGCCAAAACATAAAAAAATGATATAAATGAGGTATCGCTGTAATCGTACTGACCTGAAGAATAAAGCTGCTTTATCAATTTTACCACACGTGGAACGGTATAAACTCCCCCCCTAAAAGAATTTCAGGAATTGCTGGTTTTTGTTCATTCCGCCTCATAAAAATCAGAATAAAAAGCGATCAAAAAATGTCATCTGCCCGAAAATGGTACTAATAAAAACGACAACTCAGCCTGCAAAAAACAAGATCTCACATGACTCTGTGGGCCAAAATATGGATAAATTATAGCTCTCAAAATGTGGTGATGCAAAAACTATTTTTTGCAATAAAAAGCATCTTTTAGTGTGTGACAGCTGCCAACCCTAAAAATCCGCAAAAAAACGCTATAAAAGTAAATCAAACCCACCTTCATCACCCTACTTAGTTAGGGAAAAATTATAAAATGTAAATAAATGTATTTATTTCCATTTTCCCATTAGGGTTAGGGCTAGGGTTAGGGTTGGGGTTGGGGCTAGGGTTAGGGTTGGGGTTAGGGTTACCATTGGGATTAGGGTTAGGGGTGTGTTTGGATTAGGGTTTCAGTTACAATTGGGGAGTTTCCACTGTTTCGGCACATCAGGGGCTCTCCAAATGCGACATGGCGTCCGATCTCAATTCCAGCCAATTCTGCTTTGAAAAACTAAAACACTGCTCCTTCCCTTCCGAGTTCTCCTGCGCGCCCAAACAGTGGTTCACCCCAACATATGGGGTTTCAGCGTTCTCAGGACAAGTTGGACAACAACTTTTGGGGTCCAATTTGTCCTGTTACCCTTGGGAAAAAAAAAACCTGGGAGCTAAAATATCATTTTCGTGGAAAAAAAAATATTTTTTTATTTTCACGGCTCTGCGTTATAAACTGTAGTGAAACACTTGTTGGTTCAAAGTTCTCACAACACATCTAGATAAGTTCCTTGGGGGGTCTAGTTTCCAATATAGGGTCACTTGTGGGGGGTTTCTACTGTTTAGGTACATCAGGGGCTCTGCAAATGCAAAATGATGCCTGTAGACCATTCCATCTAAGTCTGCATTTCAAACGGCGCTCCTTCCCTTCCGAGCTCTGCCATGCACTCAAACGGTGGTTCCCTCCCACATATGGGGTATCAGCGTACTCAGGACAAATTGGACAATAACATTTGTGGTCCAATATCTCCTGATACCCTTTGGAAAATAAAAACGTGGGGGCTAAAATATCATTTTCGTGGAAAAAAAATATTTTTTATTTTCACGGCTATGCGGTATAAACTGTAGTGAAACTTGTTGGTTCAAAGTTCTCACAACACATCTAGATAAGTTCCTTGGGGGGTCTAGTTTCCAATATGGGGTCACTTGTGGGGGGTTTCTACTGTTTAGGTACATCAGGGGCTCTGCAAATGCAACATGACGCCTGCAGACCAATCCATCTAAGTCTGCATTTCAAACGGCGCTCTTTCCCTTCCGAGCTCTGCCGTGCACCGAAACAGTGGTTCCCCCCAACATGTGGGGTATCAGCGTTCTCAGGACAGGTTTGACAACAACTTTTGGGTTCTAATTTGTCCTGTTACCCTTGGGAAAATAAAAACGTGGGGGCTGAAATATCATTTTCGTGGAAAAAAAATATTTTTTATTTTCACGGCTCTGCGTTATAAACTGTAGTGAAACACTTGTTGGTTCAAAGCTCTCACAACACATCTAGATAAGTTCCTTGGGGGGTCTAATTTCCAATATGGGGTCACTTGTGGGGGGTTTCTACTGTTTAGGTACATCAGGGGCTCTGCAAATGCAACATGACACCTGCAGACCAATCCATGTAAGTCTGCATTTCAAACGGCGCTCCTTCCCTTCCGAGCTCTGCCATGCACTCAAACGGTGGTTCCCCCCAACATATGGGGTATCAGCGTATTCTGGACAAATTGGACAATAACTTTTGTGGTCCAATTTCTCCTGTTACCCTTGGCGGAAAAAAAAATTGCGGGCTAAAACATCATTTTGTGCTACATTCTAAACTTTAGTGAAATAATTGGGGGTTAAAAGTGCTCACCACACATCTAGATAAGTTCCTTAGGGGGTCTTCTTTCCAAAATGGGGTCACTTGTGGGGGGTTTCCACTGTTAAGGCACGTCAGGGGCTCTCCAAATGCGACATGGGTTCCGATCTCAATTCCAGCCAATTTTGCATTGAAAAGTCAAATGGCGCTCCTTCCCTTCCGAGCTCTGCCATGCGCTTAAACAGTAGTTTATCCCCATATATGAAGTATCGGCGTACTCAGGACAAATTGCACAACAACTTTTGGGGTCCAATTTATCCTGCTACCCTTGGGAAAAAAAATTGGGGGCAAAGAGATCATTTTTTGTGAAAATTAATAAGAAATTTTTTTTACGGCTCTACATTATAAACTTCTGTGAAGCATGTGGAGGTTCAAAGTGCTCACCACACATCTAGATTAGTTCCTTAGAGGGTCTACTTTCCAAAATGGTGTCACTTGTGGGGGTTTCCACTGTTTAGGCACGCCAGGGGCTCTCCAATCGTGACATGGGCTCCGATCTCATTTCCAGCAAATCTTGCATTGGAAAGTCAAATGGCGCTCCTTCCCTTCCGAGCTCTGCCATGTGCCCAAACAGTGGTTTACCCCCACATATGGGGTATCGGCGTACTCAGGACAAATTGTACAACGACTTTTGTGATCCAATTTCTCCTGTTACCCTTGATAAAATGAAACAAATTGGACCTGAAATAAAAATTTTGTGAAAAAAAAGTTAAATGTTAAATCTTTTTTAAACATTCAAAAAATTCCTGTGAAGCACCTGAAGGGTTAATAAACTTTTTGAATGTGGGTTTGAGTACCTTGAGGGGTGCAGTTTTTAGAATGGTGTCACTTTTGGGCATTTTCTGTCATATAGACCCCTCAAAATCACTTCAAGTGTGAGGTGGTCCGTAAAAAAAATGGTTTTGCAAATTTTGTTGCAAAAATGAGAAATCGCTGGTCAAATTTTAACCCTTATAACTCCCTAACAAAAAAAAGTTATGTTTCCAAAATTGTGCTGATGTACAGCAGACATGTGGGAAATGTTGTTTATTAACTACATTGTGTGATATAACTCTCTAATTTAAGGGCATAAAAACTGCAAGTTTGAAAATTGCTAATATTTCATAATTTCCGCCAAATTTTTGTTTTTTTCACAAATAAATGCAAGTCATATCGAAGAAGTTTTACCACTTTCATGAAGTACAATATGTCATGAGAAAACAATGTCAGAATCACCAGGATTCGTTGAAGCGTTTCAGAGTTATGACCTCATAAAGTGACAGTGGTCAGAATTGTAAAAATTGGCCTTGTCACTTAGGTGAAAACAGGTTTTGGGGTGAAGGGGTTAATGCTGCAATTTTAGTATCTTTTCCATACATGTCACATTATAAATAAAGCTGCTTTGTTTTGATACTTCCAGTTATTTGGCTTTGACAACATTTTATTGATATAGTCATGTACAGATTACATGTGTTTTAGTGCATTTTGTAGTAGAAGCACACAAATATGTATTTATGTTCCTGTAGAGTTTCCAAAATTTGCGCATAAAACTCATACGCGTAAAACAATTTGACAATTGCTCTGCAAGTCAGTTCCATGGAATAAAAAACCCCACAGTGAGCGTGAGATTTCTATAAGTCCCATCCACTTTTCTGAAACTGTAAGACGCTGTGTTTATTACAAAGTGAATATATGCAGTGTCATAAACACCAAAAACTCATTGTGGGAATGTAATCTTAGGCCGGGGTCACACTTGCGAGTGCAATACAAGAAACTTGCGTGAGTCTCTCTCATCAATACCCGGTACTGACACCATCACGCAGGACCGGAGTGTGTATTTCTATGCAGCTAAATGCTCTGGTCTTGAGTGCCTGTGGCACTAGAGAGAGTCAAATTCTAATGTGTAAGGCTATGTGCCCACGTTCCAGAAAGTGTGCAGAATTTTTTTGAGAAAATCCTGGCTACTTTCGCAGGAAATCCGCATGCGCATTTTTCATAGTTTTTTTGCATTTTTCTTGCGGATTGTTCATGCTTTTTTTTCCTGTGGCTTCCCAATGCAATGCACATCATATACGGTGCATAAGAAGTTCACATTAATAATAATATAGCAATGTCTTATAATAGTGACAGGAACATGCTGTATCAAGTCAAAATTTATATAAAGTTCGCATTATTTATACAGAGGTTCACATAGTCTACCGATGTCATACAAAATATCATAGATATGCATATATATATAGATGAACAAACATGTGACCTTACCACTGATGCACTGGGGATCACACCAGCTCCAGCCCACCCCGACGCGTGTTTCGGTACAGTCCTTCCTCAGGGGGCAGGAGGAAGGACTGTACCGAAATGCACATCGGGGTGGGCTGGAGCTGGTATATGATGTGCCTTATATGCTACCTAGTCTCCATGTGGTATGTTGTCATACATCCCCTTTTCTGCTGACCATGTTCTTTGTTTTGTATTTATTCAATAAACTTTTTCTATGAATTTCATTATTATTGGACTTTGGCACTAATTTTTCTAGTGGTTTAGTGTTTGAAGCAATAGTGTGTCCCACACTTTTCCATGCACTGGCTGATTATATAGGATGTACTTATTTGGTATTATGGTTATACATTCCCATAGCAGCCTGCAGTGTTTGCCTTGTTTCCTAATCAGGAATATGTAAAAAAATAAGGGATATGAAATGGTTTACTGTATGTAAACCATGTCTCATATCATGTCGAGTTTGATAAGGAGATGGCAAAAGCAGGCAATTGAATTACCGGCTTTTATGCTATCTAGTGCTGTATTAAATATAAATATATATATATAGGTGTCTCACTGACACATCTATATATATAATTGTCTAAGGGTTTTTCCGTCTGTCTGTCCTGGAAATCCCGCGCCTCTGATTGGTCGAGGCCACCGGGCCTCGACCAATCAGCGACGGACACAGCGACGATGATGTCATAAAGGACGTAGACATCCCGCGTCTCTGATTGGTCGAGGCTGCCAGGCTTCGACCAATCAGCGACGGGCACAGTGACGATGATGTCATAATGGTTGCCATGGCGACGATGATGTCATAAAGGTTGCCTCGACTAATCAGCGACGGGCACAGTCTGCCGCGAATTCTGGAATCATCATTGTCCATATACTACGGGGACATGCATATTCTAGAATACCCGATGCGTTAGAATCGGGCCACAATCTAGTATATATATATATATGTGTTTGAAGAATATTTCCTTGTAAAACGATGTGTAAATGTCAGAGAACTGCTGTATGTAAAAGCTCATGTTAAAATCGCATTGCACACAGATTGCATACGGATGTAATACGGATGTCATAAGGATGTTGCTATAAAAAATCGCATGACACTCGCATAACAATCGCATGATTTACCTCTGTTTTTTCGGTCCGTAAATTGAACCTTTTTTTCTCTCAAGTGGAAATGAGCCCTTAGGCCGAGACTTCTCATTAGATTAGTTGTCTCGTTATCGTGTCTTCTGCACAGTGCTACCTCTTCACTGCAGATTTTATTTTCCCGAAGTGCATTTATTATTCTTAACTATACCTATAATCTTGTTTTAGTTAGCCATGCAAGTAAATTGCATATACATTTTTGCTTATACTAACAGATTTCTGAACACTTTATAATAACGTCTTATGGAGACATGCACTCAGTTAGAGAGACCTGTTATCTGTGAGCCAATACAGGATCTACAATGAATAGTGATATCGCTGTTTCATTACATGGCAATAAGTGTACTTTTTTACATTATTTTATTACATTTCACTTCACCACTTCTTTGCTTACTTAACCCCTTCATGCCATGGCCGTTTTCTGGTTTTTTTTTTCATTTTCATTTTTTTCCCTTTTTGTACTTTTGAATGTTACCATTGATTTTATCATAAAGTGTACTATAAAAAAAGTTCCAAGTGCAGTGAAATTGCAAAAAAAAGTGTAATTCCAAATTTTTGTTTAAATTATTTACCATATGGTAAAACTTACCTAGCAATATGATTCCCCAGGTCAGTATGATTACACTGATACCAAACATATATAGTTCCTTTTTTTATTTAAGTGGTGAAAAAAAATCCAAAATTTGCATAGAAAAAGTTTTTGCATTTGTCGCCGTTTTCCGAGACCTGTAGTGTTTTCATTTGTTTTGAGAACTGGGGCTGTGTGGGTACTTGTTTTTCCCACCCTGAGCTGATTTTTTTTGATACAATTTTGGGATACATACGATTCTTTGATTGCCTCGTATTACATTTTATTACAATTTTGCTGCGGACGAAAAAAATGTAATTCTGGTGTTTTGATTTTTTTTCTCGTTACTCCTTTACTGATCAGATACATTTACTTTATATTTTGATAGACTTGGAACTTCTAAACACTGTGATAACAAGTATATGGGTATTTTTTAATTGCTT
The DNA here is from genome assembly GCF_032444005.1 of Ranitomeya imitator. Lineage (NCBI taxonomy): Eukaryota > Metazoa > Chordata > Amphibia > Anura > Dendrobatidae > Ranitomeya > Ranitomeya imitator. The sequence continues at coordinate 737,201,678 of NC_091283.1, forward strand.
TATTTTCAATGGGGAAAAAGGGGGTGATTTGAAGTTTAGTTTTTTTTATGTTTTTCATATTTTTAAAAACTGTTTTTTTTAACTATTTACTCTCTTTAATAGTCCTCTTCGGAGACTTGAAGCCAGTGCTCACAGGAGATTCACAATGACAGGCATGGGGTCTTCTGCAGACCCTCGGCTGTCATGACAACCCATCGGTGCCCCCCCTGTTCATGTGACAGGAGAGCTGATGGATGGGATTTCCTGCGGCTAATGTTCAATTTACCCTGTTAAATGCCATGGGTCGAGCTCTGATCCACACACAGCTGTTAAAGGCACATGACAGCTTATTAAATCAGCTGTAATGTGCACTGAAAGATGCAAGCTCAGCATTGTAGCCCATATCAAAGTTGGGGATATGACGTAAATATGCATCATATGTTGTGAAGGGGTTAATGCGTAACCATCACTTTAATTTTTATTTCATAAATCAATAGTACCCGTGAAAATAAGCAACCGCTGGGTGTCGCTCTTTTCCATCGGCTAATGACAACCACGGGGGTCTTTTGCAGACCCCGAGTTGTCATGCCAACCCATCGGCAACCCATGGTCATGTGACACGGGCGCTGAAAGTCAGGATTAGTGACGCGTGAGCATGGATTGACAGCGGCAATTAACATGTTAACAGCAATTTCAGCTGATATATGCCTGAAAAGTTGCAGGCTTAGCGCCGGAGCCCGCAGCAAGCAGGGGGAGAGAACCTTAGTCGTACCTATATGTCTAAGGTGGGAAAAGGGTTAAGACATAACCATCATTTTAATTTTTCATAAATCAATAGTACACATTAAAATAAGCAACTTTTTAGTATACTTTATCAGAAAAATGTTCTTCTTTGCTAAAATTGATCAGTAATTATGAAAATTCTCAATTCTGAGGTAAATTCTGTATTCATTGAAGACAGACCTTCTTATTACTGAGATAGGAGATGGCAGTTGCTACAAATACAATTCGATGTAGAATAAAGGAGGGAGGAGCTAGAGACAGAGCCTCCTACCATCTACATATAATCTCATCAGTACCAGCGGCCATCTCCTATCTCAGTAATGGGAAGGTCTGTCTTCACTGAATACAGAATTCACCTCATAATTGAGACTTTTGATACATTTTGGCAGAGAAAGAGTACGTTTTTCTGATAAGATACGTTACAAAGTTGTTTATTTTTACGTGCACTATTGATTTATGAAATAAAAATTAAAATGATGGTTATGACTTAACCCCTTTCCAACCTTAGATGTATAGGTACGTCTAAGGTTGCCTCCCCCTGTTTGCTGTGGGTTCTGGTGCCGAGCCCGCAACTTCTCCAGCACGTCAACTGATTTCATTAGCTTTTCAAAAAACTGACCGTCACACCCAAACATAGACTAAGTGTGAACAGGTGCTGAACCTAGAGTTGCCAACTCGTATATAGTCTAGAAATATGAAAAATTAGAGCGTTTAGCGCATAAAAATGGCCAATTTTATGTGTACCTGGTAGCCACTTTACGGCATCTCTCTTATACCAGGTCCTACACTTGCCTTTCCTCGCTGGGAATAAACGTCTCCATCTGAATGGGTACCTGTGAAACCTCTTCTTAGACTAAAATTCTCTCTCTCTGTGGAGGGGTATTGGACCTGCTGTAATTAAAACACCTGTGGCTAGGAGGCGGAGTGCACGATCAGAAGGCTAAAGAATACATTTAAAAAAACTGACCGTCACATCCAAACATAGACTAAGTATGAACAGGTGCTGAACATAAAGTCGCCAACTCGTATATAGTCAAGTAAATCAGGCAGCACACTGCAGCGCTAAAACATGCAAACATGAAACACGAAAATTGAACTGCATTACTGCATTAGAAATATGAAAAATGAGAGCGTTTAGCGCATAAAAATGGCCAATTTTATGTGTACCTGGTAGCCACTTTACGGCATCTCTCTTATACCAGGTCCTAAACTTGCCTTTCCTCGCTGAGAATAAACGTCTCTATCTGAATGTGTACCTGTGAAACCTCTTCTTAGACTAAACTTCTTTTTTTGAAATGTATTCTTTAGCCTTCTGATCGAGCACTCCGCCTCCTAGCCACAGGTGTTTTAATTACAGCAGGTCCAATACCTCTCCACAGAGAGAGAGAAGACTCATGAAAGCTGTGATTAAAAATCAGGGTTATTCCACAAAATATTGATTTCCGAACTCTTCCTGAGTTAAAACATTAGTATTGTTGTTCCTAAATTATAAATTATAAACTTGTTTTCTTTGCATTATTTGCGGTCTGAATGCACTGTTTTTTTTTTAAATTTTGACCATTTTTCTTTGTCAGAAAAAAATACAAAATGTATTGCTTGGAACCTCGGAGTCATGTTGTCAGAAGTTTATAGAATAAAAGAACAATTTACATTTTACTCAAAAATATACCTAGAGAAAATCAGACAAACTGAACATTTTGCTGTGGTCTCTTAATTTTTGTCAGAGCTGTACATTGTAGCAAACTTTCAGGACAACAGAGAAAGATTTCTGCTCAGACTGATGTGCAAAGCTGATTGTCCTAAACCGGATGCAATCATAGTAATGTCAGTTTTGAAAATTAAAAAGTTTTTAACGCTATACAAAATATTGAAAATTCCAAAGTAAATTGAAAAAAAGTATATTATAAGTTAGATACCCTTGAACTTTACAATGCGAATACATGAAAAACAAACTATCCCTACACTATAACGTCCAATAAAAAGAAGCCATGAACCTCCCAATTGTGACCATAGAATAAACTGTGCCCACTAAGGTTAGGCATTTCATTTGATGTGTTGCCCAAGGTCTTAATGCTTGTAAATCAGAGATATGGTTTGTTCTGTGATATTCCAGCCTGTAAATTGCTAGCACAGGTAAAGAGCTTTTTCCAGCTATGTGTGTCATTTCCCAACAGCTATTGGTCAGATCTAATCTCCATGAAGAACAAGCAGGTGTGAGAGCGAGGCATAGGCTCCTGACAAGGCTTCTGCTCTGAGGCTAATTGCATTTGTCCTGCCAAAGAATGCCAGGTTATGAGATCACAGTTATACTGATGCACAGCTTTGCATTGTTAAGGGAATGAAAGAAAGAAAAAAAAACTCTTGGAGGTCAAACTCCGTTCACAAGGCAGAAAGCGAGCAAATGATGGCATTGATAGAAAGAGAGAACGAAAGCAGAGACAAGATAAATGGAGATTATCTAGAGGAATCAGTACGCTTAACCGACCTGTCTGAATCCTTAAGGGGGAAAAATGAATGTTACACAGTTCTACTATGAGACTCATCCTAATATCATGTACTGTTCAATGAGGGATAGCTAAACAGAGGAGCATGTGAAATGAAAACAAATGAAATCCTTGCGCTTTGCTTGGTTTGTTGGTGGCGCTGTTGGTTTCACTGAGACCAGTATAGATCTTCATCTAATATTAAGATATAAAATAGTGCCCCCTACACTGTATGTTCCACAGTTCTAAACTAAATTGAGTAAGTTCATAGTAATTTATGTAATTGTACCACTCTTCTGGGTGAGTATCAAAAAAGGTAGCAAAGGAAATGCTAATTGATGGTGTGGGTATCTGTGTATAGTGCGTATAAAATTATATAAGATAAAGACCCTGCCGCCAAGAAGCCGGACCAAGTGGTACAGTGTGGACATATTGCACTTAAAACTTTATCTTATTGACATTTTGTTTTCTTTATATCTATTTCTTTGAAACCATGTGTTATTACGCACTTTGAGTTATTTTTTGCGTGTATATTATTTGATTACATTTTATACACCATACCACTTCAACATTTTATACCCCTGGGCTGTGCGTCCCTTCTTAGAATTGACGTACTTTATCTCTGCATTGCTTATTGTCCGTTAATTTTTTACCTTTATTTAATAAATTGTTTATTTCTGGAATATAGGATCGGTTTCTCTCTTCTTTTAGTCTTCTGGGTGAGGTGTGCAGAAATCCATACATAGTACACATAGTCAAAGACATATTTTATTAACCCCTTTCTGACCTCGGACGGGATAGTACATCCGAAGTCAGAACCCCTGCTTTGATGTGGGCTCCGGCGGTGAGCCCGCATCAAAGACTGGACATGTCAGCTGTTTTGTCCAGCTGACATGTGCCCGCAATAAGGGCAGGTGGAATCGCGATCCACCCACTGCTATTAACTAGTTAAATGCCGTTGTGAAATGCTGACAGCGGCATTTAACTAGCGCTTCCGGCAATTAGGCTGGAAATGAGCGCATCGCTGACCCCCGTCACGTGATCGGGGGTCAGCGATGTGTCGGTACGACAATCAGAGGTCTATTGAAGACCTCTATGGTTGTTGATGCCGTATTGCATCTGTGGTCGGCACTCATAGCAATGCAGCAATTCTACTACATAGGAGCGATCTGAGCTTCGCTCCTATGTAGCCGGACCGATCAGGCTATGCCAGCTTCTAACCTCCCATGGAGGCTATTGAAGCATGGCAAAAGTAAAAAAAAGTTTTGAAAAATATGAAAAAAATAAAAAAAAATAAAAGTTTAAATCATCCCCCTTTCGCCCCATTCAAAATAAATCAATAAAAAAACAAATATACACATATTTGGTATTGCCGTGTTCAGAATCACCCAATCTATCAATAAAAAAAAGGATTAGCCTGATCGCTAAATGGCGTAGTGAGAAAAAATTTGAAATGCTAGAATTACATTTTTTTGGTCGCCTGTTATGGCTGGCAATCAGGCAACACAGCGTGCAGTAATCAGCGCACATACAGAGATCTGGCAATAACCAAAAACAATAGGACGAGCTCTGAGACGTGGAATCTCTGTAGACTGCAGTACCTGATCTATCCTCACACAACTATAAGCAGCAGTGGATTGCGCCTATCACTACCTATGCAACTCGGCACTGCCTGAGGAGCTGACAAGCCTGAAGATAGAAATACAAGCCTGACTTACATCAGAGAAATACCCCAAAGGAATAGGCAGCCCCCCACATATAATGACTGTTAGCAAGATGAAAAGACAAACGTAGGAATGAAATAGATTCAGCAAAGTGAGGCCCGATATTCTAGACAGAGCGAGGATAGCAAAGAGAACTATGCAGTCTACAAAAAACCCTAAAACGAAAACCACGCAAAGGGGCAAAAAGACCCACCGTGCCGAACTAACAGCACGGCGGTGCACCCATTTGCTTCTCAGAGCTTCCAGCAAAAGTTAATAGCAAGCTGGACAGAAAAAACAGAAAACAAACTAGAAGCACTTATCTAGCAGAGCAGCAGGCCCAAGGAAAGATGCAGTAGCTCAGATCAAACACTGGAACATTGACAAGGAGCAAGGAAGACAGACTCAGGTGGAGCTAAATAGCAAGGCAGCCAACGAGCTCACCAAAACACCTGAGGGAGGAAGCCCAGAGACTGCAATACCACTTGTGACCACAGAAGTGAACTCAGCCACAGAATTCACAACAGTACCCCCCCCCCTTGAGGAGGGGTCACCGAACCCTCACCAGAACCCCCAGGCCGACCAGGATGAGCCACATGAAAGGCACGAACAAGATCTGGGGCATGGACATCAGAGGCAAAAACCCAGGAATTATCTTCCTGAGCATAACCCTTCCATTTGACCAGATACTGGAGTTTCCGTCTAGAGACACGAGAATCCAAAATCTTCTCCACAATATACTCCAATTCCCCCTCCACCAAAACAGGGGCAGGAGGCTCCACAGATGGAACCATAGGTGCCACGTATCTCCTCAACAACGACCTATGGAATACATTATGTATGGAAAAGGAGTCTGGGAGGGTCAGACGAAAAGACACCGGATTGAGAATCTCAGAAATCCTATACGGACCAATAAAACGAGGTTTAAATTTAGGAGAGGAAACCTTCATAGGAATATGACGAGAAGATAACCAAACCAGATCCCCAACACGAAGTCGGGGACCCACACGGCGTCTGCGATTAGCGAAAAGCTGAGCCTTCTCCTGGGACAAGGTCAAATTGTCCACTACCTGAGTCCAGATCTGCTGCAACCTGTCCACCACAGAATCCACACCAGGACAGTCCGAAGACTCAACCTGTCCTGAAGAGAAACGAGGATGGAACCCAGAATTGCAGAAAAATGGAGAGACCAAGGTAGCCGAGCTGGCCCGATTATTAAGGGCGAACTCAGCCAACGGCAAAAATGACACCCAATCATCCTGGTCAGCGGAAACAAAACATCTCAGATATGTTTCCAAGGTCTGATTGGTTCGTTCGGTCTGGCCATTAGTCTGAGGATGGAAGGCCGAGGAGAAAGATAGGTCAATGCCCATCCTACCACAAAAGGCTCGCCAGAACCTCGAGACAAACTGGGAACCTCTGTCAGAAACAATATTCTCAGGAATGCCATGTAAACGAACCACATGCTGGAAGAACGAAGGCACCAAATCAGAGGAGGAAGGCAATTTAACCAAGGGCACCAGATGGACCATTTTAGAAAAGCGATCACAGACCACCCAAATGACTGACATTTTTTGAGAAACGGGAAGGTCAGAAATGAAATCCATCGAAATATGTGTCCAAGGCCTCTTCGGGACCGGCAAGGGCAAAAGCAACCCACTGGCACGTGAACAGCAGGGCTTAGCCTGTTGTGAATTCTGTGGCTGAGTTCACTTCTGTGGTCACAAGTGGTATTGCAGTCTCTGGGCTTCCTCCCTCAGGTGTTTTGGTGAGCTCGTTGGCTGCCTTGCTATTTAGCTCCACCTGAGTCTGTCTTCCTTGCTCCTTGTCAATGTTCCAGTGTTGGATCTGAGCTACTGCATCTTTCCTTGGGCCTGCTGCTCTGCTAGATAAGTGCTTCTAGTTTGTTTTCTGTTTTTTTCTGTCCAGCTTGCTATTAACTTTTGCTGGAAGCTCTGAGAAGCAAAGGGGTGCACCGCCGTGCTGTTAGTTCGGCACGGTGGGTCTTTTTGCCCCTTTGCGTGGTTTTCGTTTTAGGGTTTTTTGTAGACTGCATAGTTCTCTTTGCTATCCTCGCTCTGTCTAGAATATCGGGCCTCACTTTGCTGAATCTATTTCATTCCTACGTTTGTCTTTTCATCTTGCTAACAGTCATTATATGTGGGGGGCTGCCTATTCCTTTGGGGTATTTCTCTGAGGTAAGTCAGGCTTGTATTTCTATCTTCAGGCTAGTCAGCTCCTCAGGCAGTGCCGAGTTGCATAGGTAGTGATAGGCGCAATCCACTGCTGCTTATAGTTGTGTGAGGATAGATCAGGTACTGCAGTCTACAGAGATTCCACGTCTCAGAGCTCGTCCTATTGTTTTGGTTATTGCCAGATCTCTGTATGTGCGCTGATTACTGCACGCTGTGTTGCCTGATTGCCAGCCATAACAGTACAAGGAGCCACACCAATGATTCCCAATAGAGGGAAAAAAGAAATCCTGACATCATTTTTTTTTCTTAGCTCTGTCTTCAGTCTTTTTTTTCCCCTAGACATTAGAGTGCTTAAGGACACAGCTGTGGACATGGATATTCAGGCTCTGTGCTCCTCAATGGATAATCTCGTTGTAAATGTACAAAAGATTCAAGATACTATTGATCAGAAATCGATGCTAGAACCAAGAATTCCGATTCCTGATTTGTTTTTTGGTGACAGAACTAAGTTCCTGAGCTTCAGAAATAATTGTAAGCTATTTTTGGCCTTGAAACCTCATTCTTCTGGTAATCCTATTCAACAGGTTTTGATTATTATTTCTTTTTTGCGCGGCGACCCACAGGACTGGGCGTTTTCTCTTGCACCAGGAGATTCTGCATTGAGTAATGTTGATGCATTTTTCCAGGCGCTGGGATTGCTTTACGATGAGCCTAATTCAGTGGATCAGGCTGAGAAAAATCTGCTGGCTTTATGCCAGGGTCAGGATGATGTAGAAGTATATTGTCAGAAATTTAGGAAGTGGTCAGTACTCACTCTGAGGAATGAATCTGCACTAGCGGCTTTGTTCAGAAAGGGTCTCTCTGAAGCTCTTAAGGATGTAATGGTGGGATTTCCTATGCCTGCTGGTTTGAATGAGTCTATGTCCTTGGCCATTCAGATCGGTCGTCGCTTGCGCGAGCGTAAATCTGTGCACCATCTGGCGGTATTGTCTGAGACTAAACCTGAGCCTATGCAGTGCGACAGGACTATGACTAAAGTAGAACGGCAAGAACACAGACGTCTGAACAGACTGTGTTTCTATTGTGGTGATTCTACTCATGCTATTTCTAATTGTCCTAAACGCACTAGGCGGTTCGATAGCTCTGCCGTTATTGGTACTGTACAGTCCAAATTCCTTTTGTCCATTACCTTAATGTGCTCTTTGTCATCGTATTCTGTCATGGCGTTTGTGGATTCAGGCGCTGCCCTGAATCTGATGGATTTGGAGTATGCTAAACGTTGTGGATTTTTCTTGGAGCCTTTGCGGTGTCCTATTCCGTTGAGAGGAATTGATGCTACACCTTTGGCCAAGAATAAGCCTCAGTACTGGGCCCAGCTGACCATGTGCATGGCTCCTGCACATCAGGAAGTTATTCGCTTTCTGGTACTGCATAATTTGCATGATGTGGTCGTGTTGGGGTTGCCATGGCTACAAACCCATAATCCAGTATTGGATTGGAACTCTATGTCGGTAACCAGCTGGGGTTGTCAGGGAGTACATGGTGATGTTCCATTTTTGTCTATTTCGTCATCCATTCCTTCTGACATCCCAGAGTTCTTGTCGGACTTTCAGGATGTATTTGAAGAGTCCAAGTCTGATGCCCTACCTCCGCATAGGAATTGTGATTGTGCTATCGATTTAATTCCTGGTAGTAAATTCCCTAAGGGTCGTTTATTTAATTTGTCCGTACCTGAACACACCGCTATGCGCAGTTATGTGAAGGAGTCCCTGGAGAAGGGACATATTCGCCCATCGTCGTCACCATTGGGAGCAGGCTTCTTTTTTGTAGCCAAGAAGGATGGTTCGCTAAGACCGTGTATTGATTACCGCCTTCTTAATAAGATCACTGTTAAGTTTCAGTATCCCTTGCCATTGATTTCTGACTTGTTTGCTCGGATTAAGGGGGCTAGTTGGTTTACTAAGATTGATCTTCGTGGTGCGTATAATCTGGTGAGAATCAGGCAGGGAGATGAATGGAAAACGGCATTTAATACGCCCGAGGGTCATTTTGAGTATCTGGTGATGCCGTTCGGACTTGCCAATGCTCCATCTGTTTTTCAGTCTTTTATGCATGACATTTTCCGTGAGTATCTGGATAAATTCTTGATTGTTTACTTGGATGACATTTTGATCTTCTCAGATGATTGGGAGTCTCATGTGAAGCAAGTCAGATTGGTTTTCCAGGTACTGCGTGCTAATTCCTTGTTCGTGAAGGGATCAAAGTGTCTCTTCGGTGTGCAGAAAGTTTCATTTTTGGGGTTCATCTTTTCCCCTTCTACTATCGAGATGGATCCGGTTAAGGTTCAGGCCATCCAGGATTGGACTCAGCCGACATCTCTAAAAAGTCTGCAGAAATTCCTGGGCTTTGCTAATTTTTATCGTCGCTTCATCTGTAATTTTGCTAGCATTGCCAGACCATTGACCGATTTGACCAAGAAGGGTGCTGATTTGGTTAATTGGTCTTCTGCTGCCGTGGAAGCTTTTCAGGAGTTGAAGCGTCGTTTTTGCTGTGCCCCTGTGTTGTGTCAACCTGATGTTTCTCTTCCGTTCCAGGTCGAGGTTGATGCTTCTGAGATTGGTGCAGGGGCGGTTTTGTCACAGAGAGGTTCTGGTTGCTCAGTGTTCAAACCATGTGCTTTCTTTTCCAGGAAATTTTCTGCTGCTGAGCGTAATTATGATGTGGGCAACCGAGAGTTGCTGGCCATGAAGTGGGCATTCGAGGAGTGGCGTCATTGGCTTGAGGGTGCTAAGCATCGCGTGGTGGTTTTGACTGATCATAAGAACCTTACTTATCTTGAGTCTGCCAAGCGCTTGAATCCTAGACAGGCCCGTTGGTCGTTATTTTTTGCTCGTTTTGATTTTGTGATTTCATACCTTCCGGGCTCTAAAAATGTGAAGGTGGATGCTCTGTCTAGGAGTTTTGTGCCCGACTCTCCGGGGTTATCTGAGCCGGCGAGTATCCTCAAGGAAGGAGTCATTGTGTCTGCCATCTCCCCTGATTTGCGGAGAGTGTTGCAGAAATTTCAGGCTAATAAACCTGATCGTTGTCCGGCCGAGAAACTGTTCGTCCCTGATAGGTGGACTAGTAAAGTTATCTCTGAACTTCATTGTTCGGTGCTGGCCGGTCATCCAGGAATCTTTGGTACCAGGGAGTTGGTTGCTAGATCCTTTTGGTGGCCATCTCTGTCACGGGATGTGCGTGCTTTTGTGCAGTCCTGTGGAATTTGTGCTAGGGCTAAGCCCTGCTGTTCACGTGCCAGTGGGTTGCTTTTGCCCTTGCCGGTCCCGAAGAGGCCTTGGACACATATTTCGATGGATTTCATTTCTGACCTTCCCGTTTCTCAAAAAATGTCGGTCATTTGGGTGGTCTGTGATCGCTTTTCTAAAATGGTCCATCTGGTGCCCTTGGTTAAATTGCCTTCCTCCTCTGATTTGGTGCCTTTGTTCTTCCAGCATGTGGTTCGTTTACATGGCATTCCTGAGAATATTGTTTCTGACAGAGGTTCCCAGTTTGTCTCGAGGTTCTGGCGAGCCTTTTGTGGTAGGATGGGCATTGACCTATCTTTCTCCTCGGCCTTCCATCCTCAGACTAATGGCCAGACCGAACGAACCAATCAGACCTTGGAAACATATCTGAGATGTTTTGTTTCCGCTGACCAGGATGATTGGGTGTCATTTTTGCCGTTGGCTGAGTTCGCCCTTAATAATCGGGCCAGCTCGGCTACCTTGGTCTCTCCATTTTTCTGCAATTCTGGGTTCCATCCTCGTTTCTCTTCAGGACAGGTTGAGTCTTCGGACTGTCCTGGTGTGGATTCTGTGGTGGACAGGTTGCAGCAGATCTGGACTCAGGTAGTGGACAATTTGACCTTGTCCCAGGAGAAGGCTCAGCTTTTCGCTAATCGCAGACGCCGTGTGGGACCCCGACTTCGTGTTGGGGATCTGGTTTGGTTATCTTCTCGTCATATTCCTATGAAGGTTTCCTCTCCTAAATTTAAACCTCATTTTATTGGTCCGTATAGGATTTCTGAGATTCTCAATCCGGTGTCTTTTCGTCTGACCCTCCCAGACTCCTTTTCCATACATAATGTATTCCATAGGTCGTTGTTGAGGAGATACGTGGCACCTATGGTTCCATCTGTGGAGCCTCCTGCCCCTGTTTTGGTGGAGGGGGAATTGGAGTATATTGTGGAGAAGATTTTGGATTCTCGTGTCTCTAGACGGAAACTCCAGTATCTGGTCAAATGGAAGGGTTATGCTCAGGAAGATAATTCCTGGGTTTTTGCCTCTGATGTCCATGCCCCAGATCTTGTTCGTGCCTTTCATGTGGCTCATCCTGGTCGGCCTGGGGGTTCTGGTGAGGGTTCGGTGACCCCTCCTCAAGGGGGGGGTACTGTTGTGAATTCTGTGGCTGAGTTCACTTCTGTGGTCACAAGTGGTATTGCAGTCTCTGGGCTTCCTCCCTCAGGTGTTTTGGTGAGCTCGTTGGCTGCCTTGCTATTTAGCTCCACCTGAGTCTGTCTTCCTTGCTCCTTGTCAATGTTCCAGTGTTGGATCTGAGCTACTGCATCTTTCCTTGGGCCTGCTGCTCTGCTAGATAAGTGCTTCTAGTTTGTTTTCTGTTTTTTCTGTCCAGCTTGCTATTAACTTTTGCTGGAAGCTCTGAGAAGCAAAGGGGTGCACCGCCGTGCTGTTAGTTCGGCACGGTGGGTCTTTTTGCCCCTTTGCGTGGTTTTCGTTTTAGGGTTTTTTGTAGACTGCATAGTTCTCTTTGCTATCCTCGCTCTGTCTAGAATATCGGGCCTCACTTTGCTGAATCTATTTCATTCCTACGTTTGTCTTTTCATCTTGCTAACAGTCATTATATGTGGGGGGCTGCCTATTCCTTTGGGGTATTTCTCTGAGGTAAGTCAGGCTTGTATTTCTATCTTCAGGCTAGTCAGCTCCTCAGGCAGTGCCGAGTTGCATAGGTAGTGATAGGCGCAATCCACTGCTGCTTATAGTTGTGTGAGGATAGATCAGGTACTGCAGTCTACAGAGATTCCACGTCTCAGAGCTCGTCCTATTGTTTTGGTTATTGCCAGATCTCTGTATGTGCGCTGATTACTGCACGCTGTGTTGCCTGATTGCCAGCCATAACATTAGCCCTAGCACAAATTCCACAGGACTGCACAAAAGCACGCACATCCCGTGACAGAGATGGCCACCAGAAGGATCTAGCAACCAACTCCCTGGTACCAAAGATTCCTGGATGACCGGACAGCACCGAACAATGAAGTTCAGAGATAATTTACTAGTCCACCTATCAGGGACGAACAGTTTCTCGGCCGGACAATGATCAGGTTTATTAGCCTGAAATTTCTGCAACACTCTCCGCAAATCAGGGGAGATGGCAGACACAATGACTCCTTCCTTGAGGATACTCGCCGGCTCAGATAACCCCGGAGAGTCGGGCACAAAACTCCTAGACAGAGCATCCGCCTTCACATTTTTAGAGCCCGGAAGGTATGAAATCACAAAATCAAAACGAGCAAAAAATAACGACCAACGGGCCTGTCTAGGATTCAAGCGCTTGGCAGACTCAAGATAAGTAAGGTTCTTATGATCAGTCAAAACCACCACGCGATGCTTAGCACCCTCAAGCCAATGACGCCACTCCTCGAATGCCCACTTCATGGCCAGCAACTCTCGGTTGCCCACATCATAATTACGCTCAGCAGCAGAAAATTTCCTGGAAAAGAAAGCACATGGTTTGAACACTGAGCAACCAGAACCTCTCTGTGACAAAACCGCCCCTGCACCAATCTCAGAAGCATCAACCTCGACCTGGAACGGAAGAGAAACATCAGGTTGACACAACACAGGGGCACAGCAAAAACGACGCTTCAACTCCTGAAAAGCTTCCACGGCAGCAGAAGACCAATTAACCAAATCAGCACCCTTCTTGGTCAAATCGGTCAATGGTCTGGCAATGCTAGAAAAATTACAGATGAAGCGACGATAAAAATTAGCAAAGCCCAGGAATTTCTGCAGACTTTTTAGAGATGTCGGCTGAGTCCAATCCTGAATGGCCTGAACCTTAACCGGATCCATCTCGATAGTAGAAGGGGAAAAGATGAACCCCAAAAATGAAACTTTCTGCACACCGAAGAGACACTTTGATCCCTTCACGAACAAGGAATTAGCACGCAGTACCTGGAAAACCATTCTGACTTGCTTCACATGAGACTCCCAATCATCTGAGAAGATCAAAATGTCATCCAAGTAAACAATCAAGAATTTATCCAGATACTCACGGAAAATGTCATGCATAAAAGACTGAAAAACAGATGGAGCATTGGCAAGTCCGAACGGCATCACCAGATACTCAAAATGACCCTCGGGCGTATTAAATGCCGTTTTCCATTCATCTCCCTGCCTGATTCTCACCAGATTATACGCACCACGAAGATCAATCTTAGTAAACCAACTAGCCCCCTTAATCTGAGCAAACAAGTCAGAAATCAATGGCAAGGGATACTGAAACTTAACAGTGATCTTATTAAGAAGGCGGTAATCAATACACGGTCTTAGCGAACCATCCTTCTTGGCTACAAAAAAGAAGCCTGCTCCCAATGGTGACGACGATGGGCGAATATGTCCCTTCTCCAGGGACTCCTTCACATAACTGCGCATAGCGGTGTGTTCAGGTACGGACAAATTAAATAAACGACCCTTAGGGAATTTACTACCAGGAATCAAATCGATAGCACAATCACAATTCCTATGCGGAGGTAGGGCATCAGACTTGGACTCTTCAAATACATCCTGAAAGTCCGACAAGAACTCTGGGATGTCAGAAGGAATGGATGACGAAATAGACAAAAATGGAACATCACCATGTACTCCCTGACAACCCCAGCTGGTTACCGACATAGAGTTCCAATCCAATACTGGATTATGGGTTTGTAGCCATGGCAACCCCAACACGACCACATCATGCAAATTATGCAGTACCAGAAAGCGAATAACTTCCTGATGTGCAGGAGCCATGCACATGGTCAGCTGGGCCCAGTACTGAGGCTTATTCTTGGCCAAAGGTGTAGCATCAATTCCTCTCAACGGAATAGGACACCGCAAAGGCTCCAAGAAAAATCCACAACGTTTAGCATACTCCAAATCCATCAGATTCAGGGCAGCGCCTGAATCCACAAACGCCATGACAGAATACGATGACAAAGAGCACATTAAGGTAATGGACAAAAGGAATTTGGACTGTACAGTACCAATAACGGCAGAGCTATCGAACCGCCTAGTGCGTTTAGGACAATTAGAAATAGCATGAGTAGAATCACCACAATAGAAACACAGTCTGTTCAGACGTCTGTGTTCTTGCCGTTCTGCTTTAGTCATAGTCCTGTCGCACTGCATAGGCTCAGGTTTACTCTCAGACAATACCGCCAGATGGTGCACAGATTTACGCTCGCGCAAGCGACGACCGATCTGAATGGCCAAGGACATAGACTCATTCAAACCAGCAGGCATAGGAAATCCCACCATTACATCCTTAAGAGCTTCAGAGAGACCCTTTCTGAACAAAGCCGCTAGTGCAGATTCATTCCACAGAGTGAGTACTGACCACTTCCTAAATTTCTGACAATATACTTCTACATCATCCTGACCCTGGCATAAAGCCAGCAGATTTTTCTCAGCCTGATCCACTGAATTAGGCTCATCGTAAAGCAATCCCAGCGCCTGGAAAAATGCATCAACATTACTTAATGCAGAATCTCCTGGTGCAAGAGAAAACGCCCAGTCCTGTGGGTCGCCGCGCAAAAAAGAAATAATAATCAAAACCTGTTGAATAGGATTACCAGAAGAATGAGGTTTCAAGGCCAAAAATAGCTTACAATTATTTCTGAAGCTCAGGAACTTAGTTCTGTCACCAAAAAACAAATCAGGAATCGGAATTCTTGGTTCTAGCATCGATTTCTGATCAATAGTATCTTGAATCTTTTGTACATTTACAACGAGATTATCCATTGAGGAGCACAGAGCCTGAATATCCATGTCCACAGCTGTGTCCTGAAGCACTCTAATGTCTAGGGGAAAAAAAAGACTGAAGACAGAGCTAAGAAAAAAAAATGATGTCAGGATTTCTTTTTTCCCTCTATTGAGAATCATTGGTGTTGCTCCTTGTACTGTTATGGCTGGCAATCAGGCAACACAGCGTGCAGTAATCAGCGCACATACAGAGATCTGGCAATAACCAAAAACAATAGGACGAGCTCTGAGACGTGGAATCTCTGTAGACTGCAGTACCTGATCTATCCTCACACAACTATAAGCAGCAGTGGATTGCGCCTATCACTACCTATGCAACTCGGCACTGCCTGAGGAGCTGACTAGCCTGAAGATAGAAATACAAGCCTGACTTACCTCAGAGAAATACCCCAAAGGAATAGGCAGCCCCTCACATATAATGACTGTTAGCAAGATGAAAAGACAAACGTAGGAATGAAATAGATTCAGCAAAGTGAGGCCCGATATTCTAGACAGAGCGAGGATAGCAAAGAGAACTATGCAGTCTACAAAAAACCCTAAAACGAAAACCACGCAAAGGGGCAAAAAGACCCACCGTGCCGAACTAACAGCACGGCGGTGCACCCATTTGCTTCTCAGAGCTTCCAGCAAAAGTTAATAGCAAGCTGGACAGAAAAAAACAGAAAACAAACTAGAAGCACTTATCTAGCAGAGCAGCAGGCCCAAGGAAAGATGCAGTAGCTCAGATCAAACACTGGAACATTGACAAGGAGCAAGGAAGACAGACTCAGGTGGAGCTAAATAGCAAGGCAGCCAACGAGCTCACCAAAACACCTGAGGGAGGAAGCCCAGAGACTGCAATACCACTTGTGACCACAGAAGTGAACTCAGCCACAGAATTCACAACAGTCGCCGCGACATTGCATTAAAATGCAATAACAGGTGGTCAAAAGAACGTATCTCCACTAAAATGGTATCATTAAAAACATCAGCTCGGCATGCAAAAAACAATCCCTCAATCAGTCCCACATCACGAAAAATGGAGATGCTAGGGGTATCGGAAAATTGCAAAATTTTTTGTTTTTTTAGCAAAGTTTGGAATTTTTTTTTACCACTTAGATAAAAAATAACCTAGACATGTTTGGTGTCCATGAACTCTTAATGACCCGGAGAATGATAATGGCAGCTCAGTTTTAGCATTTAGTGAACCTAGCAAAAAAGCCAAACAAAAAACCTGTGTGGGATTGCACTTTTTTGCAATTTCACCGCACTTGGAATTTTTTTCCCGTTTTCTAGTACATGACATGCAAAAACCAATGATGTCGCTCAAAAGTACAACTTGTCTCGCAAAAAATAAGCCCTAACATGGGCATATTGATGGAAAAATAAAAAGTTATGGCTCTAGGAAGGAGGGGAGCGAAAAACTTAAATGCAAAACCGAAAAAAGCTGGGGTCATGAAGGGGTTAAGCAAAAACGTTGTGTAATGTTTGTGCTGTTTGAAACTTTTTACGTCTGAGTGAAATAGTGAAATAAAGTGAGATCTAAGGAAAGGTTTAAATCTTCACACAAGATACAACACTTGCTGCTGCTGCACATTGAAATATGAGAATTCAATTATATCCTGTGGTTAAAGGGAATCTGTCACTCCATTTTAGGCCTATAAGCTGCAGCCACCGCCATCAGGGGCTTATCTACAGCATTCTATAATGTAGATTAGCCCCCAATGTATCCTGAAAGATAAGAAAAGCAAGTTAGATTATACTCACGCAGGGGCGGTCCGGTGCGGTCCGGTCAAATGGGCTTCATGATCCGGGTCCAGTGCCTCCCATCTTCATACGATGATGTCCTCTTCTTTGCTTCCTGTCACAGTTCTGGCGCAGGCATACTTTGTCTGCCCTGTTGAGGGCAGAGCAAAGTTCTGCGCTGGACCTCTCTGACTTTTCCCGGTGCCTGCGCACTGCAGTACTTTGCTCTACCCTCAACAGTCATGAGTCATGAGTAAGACTGCCTAGTAAGACTGGGTCATGTCGACCATGTACATTTTTATTTTGTAAGCACTATAATTTCTTTTGAAAAATAAAACGAAAAGGAAAATCCAGTCCTGTTGAGCCAGACTCCAATTTTTTTCGATTTTCCTTGATGGGAGGCCAGGGCGAGGTTGGAGTCTGGGCCCCAGGTGGATGAGCATAGAGCAACTGGGTGAGCTGGAATTAAATTTCTATATTTAGTAAATTTACCCTATGCAGAAAGCATAGGGTAAATTTACTAAATGACTTGCGCCAGTGAGCGCAGGAAAGTGAATATTTTCTCTTATTTTAGACAATCCCTTTGATCCTTTTCAGTCTCTGAAAGATTGACTTGCTCATATGACAGAGAACTAGAAAATCTTATTTCTAAATTGTCACTGTTTCAATATAAAAGCAATTAAAATAATGTTATCCTGTATCATATATATTTTTAGACATTTTGGGTTGAAAAATATTCTGCAGTTATTTTTCCCATATAAATCGGTTTTGTTATGATGGTATGATGACTTGTGTACGAATAGGAACAAACGATGACCGGAGAGCCGGAGATCACTAATGCCGGTCAGGATTAGTAAACTCAGCACGTCAAGTACTTGTGTTTAAGAAGCTAATTTTAACCAGATTGAAGTGTGACTCACTGACCTTGCTGTATGGATCAACTCAACAGCTCAATTCTCACTACCGGCTTAGTATTGACAGGGGCGAAATTGAAAGAAGCACTCTACCTATATACAGACAAATTTATTTCTACAAAATATTTAGTTACTCCCAACGTTGTTCTAAATAAAAAAACAAATTCAGTGTCCCAACAATATAGGTCAGTGTATTGAGAATGGTTTAAAAGGAATTTATTTATTGAACATTCGTATCAGTTATTTATTTATATCAATTGTGCTACAGAAAGTCTCTATGTATCTAATGACTTAATGGGGCACTTAATAATTTATTCATGCTAATAAGTTAGAGACATAAGTTGCTGCTCTTTGTAAGACAAACAGCAAAATAACTAAGCAAATAGAACATCGTACAGGACTCTTCTGTATCTAAATGTGGCTTGAGATAAGCTGTAGTACAGTACAGCACAGTAACACCACAGCTGAATGTTACATAGTAGATAGGAGGATCATTAAAAAATAAATCTCAAATGTACCTAAAAAAAAATCACATTTGCCTAAAAGAACCAAACTTTTTATTATTTTTTAGAACGTAAAATAAAACTATGTTTTGCATTTGACTTTGCTGCTTTTTGGGGCACACACTATGGTGATTAAGATTACATCTACACTGGACATTCTAAAGCTGAAATTCTCAGGAAATCTGCTGATTTCACTTTTTACATTTTGTAAAGTCTCATCCACATAGCAGCCAATGTATTATGCACTAGATCTTTTTCCAGCAAAATCATTTAAAGGGACTCTGTCACCTGAATTTGGAGGGAACAATCTTCAGCCATAGGGGCGGGGTTTTTGGGTGTTTGATTCACCCTTTCCTTACCCGCTGGCTGCATGCTTGCTGCAATATTGGATTGAAGTTCATTCTCTGTCCTCCGTAGTACACGCCTGCACAAGGTAATCTTGCCTAGCGCAGGCGTGTACTATGGAGGACAGAGAATGAACTTCAATCCAATATTGCAGCCAGCATGCAGCCAGCGGGTAAGGAAAGGGTGAATCAAAAACCCCAAAACCCCGCCTCCATGGCTGAAGATTGTTCCCCCCAAATTCAGGTGACAGTGTCCCTTTAAATGTATTATCTAAGTTTGCCAAAATGCAGGGTTTTTTTTATCTTTCGCTTTGGCACACAGTCAGCAAAATGTTTTCATACCTTTGAAGGGCTATTAAAGGATAAAATAAACCTTATTCTCACCTTAAGGGTATGTGCACACGTTCAGGTTTTTTCACGTTCTTTCACGTTTTTCATGATAAAAACGTGATAAAACCGCATTAGAAACCGCAGACATATGCATCCTATCATTTAGAATGCATTCTGCAATTTTTGTGCACATGATGCGTTTTTTTCCGCGAAAAAAACGCATCGCGGTAAAAAAAGCAGCATGTTCATTAATTTTGCGGATTTTCTGCGTTTTTCCCACTATTCTATGTATTTGGAAAAAAATGCACCAAAAACGCGTCAAAAATGCATGAAAAACGTGAAAAAAACGCATGCAGATTTCTGGCAGAAATGTCCGGTTTTTGTCAGGAAAATTTCTGCAAGAAATCCTGACGTGTGCACATACCCTAACACTCATCTCTCCAGCCCCTCTGCTCCTCACCATTATCCGTCTGGTCCTCTCCATATCTTATCACAATCAAAATTCCCAGGCTTCTCATTTTAGGTCAGGACTTCCGAGAGTTATGTGCATATGTGCTCAAGGTCACGGTGCGCGCCATGACATCATGACTTTATGCAGACCCCATTCGACCATATTCAGAGTCGAAAGACCCACTCTAGCGTGAGATTTCTTCATCAGTTTTATTGAACAGAGCATGCACTGAGCACCGAATGGGTGACAGTGAGAAGTGGAGGTACCGAACAGGTGACTATAAAGATAATTTTTTTTTATTTTGCATTTACTATACCCTGGGGTCTGGAGAGACCCCAGAGTATAATAGGAGACATTAAATTTGTAGGACTATCTTTTCTGTCAATCAGATTTCCGCAGAAAAAATTCACAAACAGGAGAAATTAATTGTGCCTGATTTGTCTATCTCTAGCTGTGTGCATAACTTAAATCTAACCATAAATGCTAAACCTGTCTCCAATCTGGTGTAAAAAATTATACATAGTGACTGTCACGGGATGCCATGACAGAAAGGGGTCAGAGCATCACAGTGTCTAGTCACACGTAATCCTGCACTGATTAGAATTGCTTCACCATTCTATTAAACAGTGCAGTTTTTTCCTTGCTCTGTCATTGCAAGGCTTAATCAGTTCAGTTGATCTTCTGGAGCTCTACATCCTGAATTATCTCAGCTGTTCTGTGTTAGCCACTCTCCTCTGGTATATATACGCACCACTGACACTGGGAATTGTCAATGATTGTTCTACTTTCTGTGTAGGTGTTGGGTTGAAATTCAGCGTTTTGAGTTGAAAAATTATAGAGTTCTTCAGGAGATTTCTGCTTGGAGTTGGTTTGCATGCTTATTCTCATCCTCTCTTATTTGTTTTCTCCCACCTATCCCTCCCTTGTGTCCCATTATGTAGTTTTGTGAGTATATTTGTATGATTGTAGTTTTCTTTCATGTTTGTTTGTCCGTCCTTGTGTGTCTGGTTAGTGTAATCCTATACACTTCAGCCTCACACCTCTTTGGGTGAGGAAGGGAACAGGTAAGGTTTAAGATAGTAGGTACATGACCCCGGCATCTCCGCCTTCTAGGGTAATCCCAGGGACAGATATATACTATTGCATCCCCCTAGTTCAAGAGATCAAGTAGGCGCCCACCATCCCTAGTCACTATGTGATAGTAACCTATGAATATCTTATTTATTGAACCTAAAGAAAATGTGACAGAACAGTTCTCCACTCCTGCTTCCCTGTTTTTTTTTTTGCTTTCATTTTTTACCTCTTTTCCTTCGTGCCTACATACAATATTTGTTAATTCTTTTCTGCAATGTCTCTTTTATTGCCTACTCAGGATTTCTTGGCTTTCTCTTTGTATCAGTCCCGAAATTACAGTCAATGAATAAAGTTTATTAGGAATGTTCAAACCTTTAGCTTCTCAGTTATCCATCAAATTATTTCTTTGAATTTCTGATCTTCATTAAAACTGTTGGACCATAATACACAGTAGCAAACACAGTAGATTGACAATAAACAGGGCAGCACGGTGGCTCAGTGGATAGCATTGCGGCGCTGGAGTCCTGGGTTCTAATCCCACCTTGGACAAGATCTGCAAGGAGTTTGTATGTTCTCTCCGTGTTTGCGTGGGTTTCCTCTGGGTACTCCGGTTTCCTCCCACTTTCCAAAGACATACTGATAGGGAATTTAGATTGTGAGCCCCATCGGGGACAGTGATGATAATGTGTGCAAAACTGTAAAACGCTGTGGAATATGTTAGCCCTATATAAAAATAAAGACTATTATTATTATTATTATTATTATTATTATTATAATAAATGGCTTCATCCAACCACTAACCATGAGTGGAGAAAAAGTTTTGGTGTTATCATTCATATTCTCTGAAAAAGGCCAAGAAAGGAAAAATTCTGCCGGGTATGTAAAACTTTTGAGCACAACTGTACCTACCTCATAGCTGCGGTGTAGATGTTGATAAAAGCAGTTATAATATTAATGATTTCTTCCAGGTTCCGGGGCGTGCGTTCCCTGGAACAAATTGCTGCCTCCTCTCTTCATTATAATGGCACACCTTCCCATACACGTAACGTTCAGTTGCAGTGCTGTAATCCCGCACATGCGCCATCAACTCGCACGGTTATATGAAACTTATCCGCCTTTCTATGGGCAGAGTCTTCACTGATCTTCTGTGCAAGCGCCAGCGAGTCACTGCACAAGTGAGACATGCCGTGTGACTTGCACAGGACCCCTCTATTGCCATTATAATGAATTCTCAACATCCACACCACAGCTATGAGGCATACATGTAAGACTGGTTGAACCATTCTATGACCAGTATGTCCACAGTAATAGCTGAAATTCGTCCATGGGGTGACAGATTCCTTTTAAACAGTAACATTATAAGTTTTTCTTTCTTTTAGGTTGCTGTAGTCATTATTGGCTATTATTATTGATGAATGTGTATATGTAACACATTACCATGAAATAAAAATATTTCTATATTTATCACTGTGGCTCCAAACAAGACATGTTTTCAATACCCAGCAGATGTGAATAAGACATTTCTGTAAATTGGGCATAGAATTTGAAAAATGGTTTAAAATTTCCACTTTAAATGCCATCCTTTATAATCGTTACATTTTAGTTCTGGAAAGATCTAAATTCCATTTTTATGAAGAGAACCAACATTAACTGTGCAAAAGGAACCATAACTTGTTAATATTTATTAGCATCGTACATTTTAATAAAAAAATGAATGAATGTTATTGTAAAGGAAATATCAGAAGTATATAAACCTTTATAAATATTTAGAATTTAAGACTACACATTGTCCTGAGTTGATTGACAAAAAGATTGCAATGTCAGAATTGCAACCTAGCAATAATTGATTGTGAATTCGTTCGCCTTGTAACCTTTAGAGAAGCACTCCTCCCATCAAAGTTTTATACTCATAATATATTGTAATCACCATATTATGCAGCACCATGTACTTACAATTGCTCATTTTGCCTTTCTACCCAGCTAATTATTCTGTCAGGTCGCCATTATCACCGCCGCGGCCCCTGCTGTCCGCTTTTACTTACCGCTCCTCGGTGTCCCGGCAGGCTCCTGTTCCTGCGCCGCCTTCTCTGCTCGCTCTCCTGGCTCCTGCTTCCTGTTGGGCGCGCGCGCACTAGGGTGTCCTGCGCGTCCACAGCGCCCTCTACTGGGAGCACTTGTATGCGCACTCTGCCTTTTTCTTTGGACACTCTTTCCCCTGCTCTCTGTGGTCCTGGAGGACCATGACCCGGAAGGTATGCTGCCACTCTGCATTTAAGGCCGCCTCTTCCTTTTGGCTGTGCCTGTCTGTCATTTGTTTTCTGGCAAATGCCTCTGGCTCCCTCACTTCCTAGCATACCTTACGTTCTCCCTGCTGCTTGTCTCTGTCTTTTCGTTTCTGTGTATTATCATTAACTGTCTCCGTGCTTCCCTGGCAGCTCTAAGTTCTCCTGTACCTTCGTTTCTTCCCGGTGTTCCAGATCCTCTGCCTAGTCCTTCCGCCATCGTCTCCTGCGCTTCCGTGGTCTCGTGTCTCCATCCTGTCTTCCGGTTTGTCCTTCCATTCTCTGTCTGTCTTGTCAGTTCCCGTTACCCGTTCCGCTTCTCCTTCTTCGTTCTCTTTTCCGCCGTCCCTGCCCTGACCTTTTCCTTTCCTTGTACTTTGGTACCGGCTGCCGTTCAGTAGTCTCCCCTGGGCCTGCTCCTAACGCTCCCTGTATAGGGGGCGGTCC
Source organism: Ranitomeya imitator (assembly GCF_032444005.1). Lineage (NCBI taxonomy): Eukaryota > Metazoa > Chordata > Amphibia > Anura > Dendrobatidae > Ranitomeya > Ranitomeya imitator. The sequence continues at coordinate 737,224,972 of NC_091283.1, forward strand.
ACCTGGTCCACTCGTCCTGGGGAGGTTCGCTGTTTCGGTCCAGTGGGTCCACTTATCTCGCTTTCCTGGTCCCTGAGCGTAACAGTACAGACAGGCCATGGATCCCGCTGGTACCTCTGCTTCCACCCAAAAGGAACTCTTGTTTTTACGGGAGAACCAAAGCCAGATTATAGGTTTTCTTAAATCTATGGAGTCCCGTTTAGCTGCTCTTCAACCCTCCGACCCGGGGAGTGCAACCCAGCTGGCCAGTCTCCAGCAAGAGCTCGCCCAGCAACGTGATACCCAGGGCCACATACTGAGTTACATGGCTTCTGTGGATAATCGTCTGCTCGCCCTTCAAACTGCCACCTCAGCCCCTGCCCAGGCTCCAGCTTCGCACCCTCCTCCTCGTCTGGCTAGGCCGCCGCGATACGGGGGAGATCCTAAATTGTGTCGAGGTTTCCTAAACCAATGCCAGATGCACTTTGAACTTCTGCCACAACAATACCCCACTGACCGAGCTAAGGTGGTCTTTATTGTGTCTCACTTGGAGGGTGTGGCCCTGGCCTGGGTTAACCCCCTTTGGGAACGTGATGATCCTCTCGTCTCCCAACTCTCTTCTTTTCTAGAGACCTTTCGTAAGGTCTTCGATGAGCCGGGACGGTTGGCTTCTACTACCGAGTCTCTTTTCAGTCTCTGCCAGGGTACTCTTTCTGTCGGCCAGTACGCCATTCAATTTCGTACCTTGTCGTCCGAGCTGGGCTGGAACAATGAGGCTTTGGTTGGGGCCTTCTGGCGCGGTCTGTCTGGTCGAATTAAGGACGAGTTGGCGGGTAGAGACACTCCTACAATTCTGGAGGATCTGATTTCCCTGGCGACCCGCATTGACTTGCGTTTTCAGGAACGTCTCCGTGAATCGGCCAGGGAGAGGAGACCGCCTCGTCCAGTCCTATCTTCTCGCAGTCCTCCTCGCTCTCCTCAAGTCTCTCCTTCTGTGCTATCTGCTCCTGAACCTATGCAGGTGGACCGTATCAAGCCGGCGGAGCAGCGTCGTAAGGAGAGACTGGAACAGGGTCTCTGCTTTTACTGTGGCAGTGCCTCCCATCTTCTGCGTTCCTGTCCGGTGAGGCCGGGAAACGCTTCCGCCTAGGTCAGGTAAGGGAGGCTTACCTGGGTGATAGTGATTCCTCTCTACCTTTTACTCTTTCAGTTCAGTTGCATATCGGTTCCGCTCGCTTTTCTGAAGTAGCGTATGTTGATTCTGGAGCGGCTGGAAATTTTATTCAACTCGAGGCGGTCAGTAGGTTTCAAATTCCTGTCAGATCCTTGGAGTCTCCTCGGCAGTTAGCTTCAGTTGACGGTCGGCCCTTGCAGGAGACCGTTACTTTGGTCACAGAAGAAGTGGAACTGCAAATCGGAGCTTTACATCGGGAGAGGATTGCCTTCTACGTGTTGCCATCTTTATCTCATACGTTTCTCCTGGGTCTTCCGTGGTTAAGAATACATGAGCCAGTTTTAGATTGGCGTTCTGGTGATGTCCTCCATTGGGGCCATGCCTCCAAGTTTGCTGGTCATGCCGGTCTTAAGAAGACGCTCTTGCTTCTTTCCCGCTACTACTGGTGGCCGACTCTTTCCCAGGATGTTCAACATTTTGTTGCTTCTTGTCCGTCTTGTGCCAAGAACAAGATTCCTAGACGACGGCCCTCAGGACTTCTTCATCCGCTGCCAGTTCCTTCAGCTCCGTGGCAACACATTGCAATGGATTTCATCACCGATTTGCCTCGCTCTTCCGGCTGCACTGTCATCCTTGTTGTTGTGGATAGGTTCTCCAAAATGGCTCATTTTTTATCCCTTCCTGGTTTACCCTCTGCACCTGAACTGGCAAAAATTTTTGTCCGCCATATTTTTCGTATTCATGGCTTTCCTCAACATATCGTTTCGGATAGAGGAGTTCAGTTTACATCTCGGTTCTGGAGAGCGCTCTGTAAATATATGAACATCTCACTTGACTTCTCTTCTGCCTACCACCCTCAGTCCAACGGTCAAGTGGAACGCACCAATCAGACTCTGGTAACTTATCTTCGTCATTTTTCCAATGCACATCACAGTGACTGGTCTGATCTTCTTCCTTGGGCAGAATTTGCATACAACAACCATCCCAGTGAATCTTCTTCCAAGTCGCCCTTCTTTATCGTCTACGGTCAACATCCTGGTGTACCTCTACCGGTTCCTCCTGTCTCGGGGGTGCCGGCGGCTGATCTTTTGTCCGGGGAGTTCTCCAGGATCTGGCAGGAGACCAAGACCGCTCTTGAATTTGCGCGAGACAGAATGAAGAGACATGCTGACAAGAGGCGCCTAGACCCTCCGTTATATCATCCCGGTGATAGGGTATGGTTATCCTCTAAATTTGTTCACTTAAAGATTCCTTCTCGTAAATTGGGTCCTCGTTATATTGGGCCTTTTGAGATTCTGACCCGTATTAATGATGTCTCCTACAAGTTAAAGCTGCCCTCCTTGCTACGCATTCCTAATTCCTTCCATGTTTCCCTTCTGAAGCCACTTGTTCTCAATCAGTTTCATGCCTCTACTGCGCCTTCTTCCCGGCCGGTCTCCGCTAATGATGTTTTTGAGATTAAGGACATCCTTGCCATGAAGAGAGTGAGGGGGAGGACCTTTTTTCTGGTAGACTGGAAGGGTTTTGGTCCAGAGGAGAGATCCTGGGAGCCTCGGGAGAACATCCAAGCTCCTCGAGTTTTGGCTAGATTTCTTTCTGGTCTTAGAAAGGGGGGAGGTAAGGAGGGGAGTACTGTCAGGTCGCCATTATCACCGCCGCGGCCCCTGCTGTCCGCTTTTACTTACCGCTCCTCGGCGTCCCGGCAGGCTCCTGTTCCTGCGCCGCCTTCTCTGCTCGCTCTCCCGGCTCCTGCTTCCTGTTGGGCGCGCGCGCACTAGGGTGTCCTGCGCGTCCACAGCGCCCTCTACTGGGAGCACTTGTATGCGCACTCTGCCTTTTTCTTTGGACACTCTTTCCCCTGTTCTCTGTGGTCCTGGAGGACCATGACCCGGAAGGTATGCTGCCACTCTGCATTTAAGGCCGCCTCTTCCTTTTGGCTGTGCCTGTCTGTCATTTGTTTTCTGGCAAATGCCTCTGGCTCCCTCACTTCCTAGCATACCTTACGTTCTCCCTGCTGCTTGTCTCTGTCTTTTCGTTTCTGTGTATTATCATTAACTGTCTCCGTGCTTCCCTGGCAGCTCTAAGTTCTCCTGTACCTTCGTTTCTTCCCGGTGTTCCAGATCCTCTGCCTAGTCCTTCCGCCATCGTCTCCTGCGCTTCCGTGGTCTCGTGTCTCCATCCTGTCTTCCGGTTTGTCCTTCCATTCTCTGTCTGTCTTGTCAGTTCCCGTTACCCGTTCCGCTTCTCCTTCTTCGTTCTCTTTTCCGCCGTCCCTGCCCTGACCTTTTCCTTTCCTTGTACTTTGGTACCGGCTGCCGTTCAGTAGTCTCCCCTGGGCCTGCTCCTAACGCTCCCAGTATAGGGGGCGGTCCACCTGGTCCACTCGTCCTGGGGAGGTTCGCTGTTTCGGTCCAGTGGGTCCACTTATCTCGCTTTCCTGGTCCCTGAGCGTAACATATTCTCTTTTATCTGCTCTATCTAGAAACAGGAAGTCTTTTTTTCCCTGCATGAATCATTCTCCTCTTCAACCCCTGACCCAGCTGCTCTGCTCCTCCTCCTGCCAGGGACATTCGCAGTGACTTTCAGTCATATAGGGAAAATTGACCTCCTGTTTCTACATAGCGCTTAGAAGCATGAAGTTAGTCAGGTTTTAATCATGAGATGCTACAGACTGTTATAAAGGAGAATTAACTAGGTAGTAGGGCAAAATGAGCAATTGTAAGTACACAGTGATATATAATATGAGGTTTGTAATATATTAGGAGGATACAAATTTTAAAGAGACTGCTTCTTTAACAACACTGTTGAAGCACAACCATCACAATAATTCAAACCTTTTGGATTTTTGGCAGAAAGTCACATGCTCCTATAAAATTCAAAGGTAGTTTCATGCTAATTGAATGAGAAATTTTCAATTTGGCTTTTTTTTTATAGTTAAATCGCACTGGCCTACTGGGGTTATGCAATTACAGACACAAACGTGATAAATGCTTGAACAAATATGGTGCGGCGCCTTTGTCCTGGTAGGAGAAATGGGACTGCAGAATACACAGTGATATTGCAAATAATGCAAATAATGCAAGACACGAGCACCGCTGATAATGACCATCCGAGGAATAGCATATGTCGTCAAGGTTCCTTTATTGATAAATTATTCAAGTTAAATGTTTCAAAATTGAATTTGTATCCCCATTAATAGACCTGGTTCATTAGCCACATCAATAATCTATGGCTACTGGACAGGAGTCGTGAAAATCACCATTTATTTGATTGCATCCATGGCTGCTATTGATATTAGCTGGCACACGTGCATCACACAGCAACAATGACATTTCACCAGGATGGCTAATTAATTGAAGAGCCATGGATGCTGTCAGGTAAGAAGCAGTTCCCATGACTTGTGTCCAACACCCACAGATTACTGACATAGCAGATGGACTGAATCGTGTGAATCTATTTGCACCAACTTCATTGGGCCACGTACTGTATCTGGCCTAATTCAGTATGAAAACTCTTTTCTGGAATAAATTACTAGTAAAAAAACTTTGATTACATCATTTTTTCTCTGGACGATCATTAACAGCAGTGCCTGCGTGTTGCATATTTTGCTATACCATTTGATGTTGCTAGCTGCATTATATGTATGATCTTATTGTTACATGGCCACAAATCTCCATAAAGCTATAAGAATACAGATTTGTAAAGAGATTGAAAAGGACTAAACATAGTGCAGGCCATTGTTATCCCCTTTTAAGATGTTTTTGGTTGTGAGGCTGTCACTTTTTTTTCTTTCCTGCCTTCAAAGAACCATAACTTTTTTATTTGTATCAAAACTAGAGATCGATTCACAGATAGTCAACCTCCCTGAAATTTGCTGGGAAATTTGAAACTTTGCAATTCCATTGGAATTGGTCCTCTTCAAAAATTGCCCAGCACCATTTCCAAACACTGCTGAAGACTCAGATAGAACAAAGGAAAATCCGAATAAGTGGTGAGGAAATGACAATAAGGCATAGGTGGAAAACTGAAAAAACTCCATTATTGTAACAGTTGGTGAGAAGGTGGCACTAACAATAGGATAGAGTGCTTGCTAGTGATAACCGGGTGTGCTTGTTAATTGAGATTTCCTAACATGCTCGGGTGGTCTCTGAGTATCTTGGGCGTGCTTATAGATGATTGTGTCCCCGCAGCTGCTTGGCTTGTGGCTGTTAGACAACCTGAACACATGCAGGGATTGCCTGTTTGTTACTGAATAACCAGATGTATTCAGGCTGTCTAGCAGCTGCAAACCATGCAGCTGCAGTGACACAAACATAATTTATGAGCACACCCAAGATACTCAGAGAACATGCGAGCATGCTCGGAAAACTCAAGTAACGAGTATACTCACTGATCACTAGTGCCTGCACATGTAATTATAAAATCACATAAAAATGAGTGAATTCAGAAAATAGTGAACCACTCAAGAAACACATTGTGCCAGACAAAATGCAAAAGAAGGAGGATTGGATGGATAAGGGAAAATACATGTGAGTCATGGCAACTGCAGAACTTGACCTATATCCAACCTGGAGGGAATCAATGCACTGTGATGTGCAGAGCAGTGTGTGGACGCAAAGCTCAAAGGGCGAAGTGTATGACAGCAATAGAATGGAAATCTGCTGAACCACAATGAATATATATGATACAGTGGGATATCACAAAAGTCAACCAATTAATGGAGTAAAATATACCAAAATGGCTATAAGTCTGTATAGGAAAACTCAGGTGCTCAAAAATGCAGACATAATGGAGATATGAGTAATGTACAAAGCGCCTGTAGAAAGGGAAAGCTGATATTAACTGAGTGGTAGGAAGATGTGTGCATGCCACGCACCCCGATGCACGTTTCAGATTGTTGTCCTTCACCCTCTTTCTTACCACTTATTTGGATTTTCCTTTCTTGATTCTTTTTAACTACCCAAATGGTAAGCCCTTCCCTTCCATGCACACATATATAATTACTATTGTGATATGCTCATAACTTTTGATATGCTTTGCCTTCGTCCCATATGCATTTGTTTCTCTGAAGACTCAGATAACAGTCTAATGATATCAGGCACGACCGGCCACGCAGGCTTCACCATAATAGCCATCATCACATGGTCTAGCTCAGCCAAACAGGAACTATCACAAGAGGTATAAAAGATGGGCGCTGACCAAGGAGCACCATTAAATGCTAGTACAGTATAGGTATTGGAGGTTAGAGTGCATACCTCATTTCTCCTAGGGATAGAAAAATGCCTAATCTGATTGTGATGTACTACTACAGTGCTGATCCATATGGAAAATGGGAGTGCTGGTCTCAGTATGTTAATACTAATTTGAAGAGTAAAGTGATATATCAGGAAGTGGTGTGGCTTTATAGTCACTCAGTGTGACTGTGATATAATAGCCTTTTTTATTCTTCACACACTGACAACAACTTGGTTTTAATTCTCTTGATGCTAATTTGTTCTCTATCTCTTCTTTTTCGGGGCAATTAGCTGATTTCAATATTGCAATTGAAGCAAATTTATGATGCTATGTTTCCATGGTAAGTAAACGTAGTGCTTTGGACGCAGCTGATACCGCGCTCCGCCAAAAGCGCCATGCCCTTGTTGACTGCGCGGTGATTCCACATGTGTTCATTAAACACATGCGGAATCACTGCATCAGATATATAGACTGGGTTATTTGTCTTGCGGAGACGGAGTGTCTCTGCAAGACTAATAGACATGCTGCAGTCTAGAAAGACGCGTCGCATGTGCGTAAACGCAGGGCCGCCGGATGTGGCCTTGAGCACGTAGAGGAGACAAGATTTCATAAAATCCCCTCCACTATGTTGTAACATCTGGACGCTGCGGATTGGATGCTGCGGATGTACGCAGTGTCCAATCCGCAGCAAATCATGATGTATTACGCCACATGGAAACATACCCTTAGTGCAAATGCAATTTTAGGGAAAATTTGGGAACCAAATTCAAGTTTCAAACGATCCGCTCGCATCAAGTCAAAACTCTTTAGATCTAACTACGATATTCTGTAAATTGGCCATGAAATATTTAATTCATTGAAAAATTTTGTGGGATGAAAAAAATTAAAACAATTCTTCAATTTTTGGATATTAATTTAGATTTTGCTTTTCTAGCATTTACTCAGTAGTAAAAAATAATATGTTATCTTTATTTTGCAAGTAAATGACCCTTATTTATCAAAGCACTTTTGCCAGAATTCTTGTTTAAAATTTGCTTTGAAGAGTCACAAAATATTTTCGCAACTCAAAGTTGTGCAACAATGTTGTGACTGTTGGTGTTCTCCTGCCAGTTTCTCCCAACTCTTTCAAAAACAGGAGACACTGGAATGAGTCAGGGAACCTAAGGGCCATGATGGCACAGCATGACTAATTCATGCCAAGCTAATCTCTATACCAGAAGCCTTTCTCCACTGTTTGAATAGGATAAGATTACTGGTAAGCTGAATGTCTCTCATCAGACACTTCTGATTCATTAAACGCCATGCACTAGAAAATCTCCAGGCTTTATGATCAAGGCCAATGTGAATATTACATATTTATGTAGCTTTTACTATGTTTTGCTACTTTTGCAAAATGAAAAAGACTATTTAAAAATATATATATTAAAAATATTTGTTTTTCAAATTCTTCCAGAGTAAACCACAGTTCTTGTGTTACTCATCAGATACCTCTGTCAATAACTCATTAAACCATTTAGTAAAAACTTGTATTTTCTTGTATCCAATGATTGTTACAGTTGCAAATTGACAGAATACTTAAAAACACTAGCGTTAACATTTCAGTTCCCAGGTCATAGGTCACAGTGGAATTCTACAATAATAAGACATAAGAATGCATCAATACAGGAAGCAAGAAGTAGTGTATACCAATCAATATGATACTTGGTAATTAGAAACATATCAATAAAAATAGACTAAGATGAAAAATATATGTATGGATTTTGACAAAATTAATAATTAATTGCATAACAAATTCATATAAAATATTTCACATAAATATAGAAAAAATAAACAGAGTTGTACCAAAGAATAGTAGCTAAAGGTGTAACTCATTGTGACTAGTAACATAGTAACATAGTAACATAGTTAGTAAGGCCGAAAAAAGACATTTGTCCATCCAGTTCAGCCTATATTCCATCATAATAAATCCCCAGATCTACGTCCTTCTACAGAACCTAATTGTATGATACAATATTGTTCTGCTCCAGGAAGACATCCAGGCCTCTCTTGAACCCCTCGACTGAGTTCGCCATCACCACCTCCTCAGGCAAGCAATTCCAGATTCTCACTGCCCTAACAGTGAGAATCTGGAATTGCTTGCCTGAGGAGGTGGTGATGGCGAACTCAGTCGAGGGGTTCAAGAGAGGCCTGGATGTCTTCCTGGAGCAGAACAATATTGTATCATACAATTAGGTTCTGACTAGACATGAGCGGATTGATCTTCATCGGATCCAGTTCGAATTTCCAGAAATTTTCGAATTTACATGAACTCAAACACTTTGAGATTCGATTTGTAACATAACATAGTAACATAGTTAGTAAGGCCGAAAAAAGACATTTGTCCATCCAGTTCAGCCTATATTCCATCATAATAAATCCCCAGATTTACGTCCTTCTACAGAACCTAATAATTGTATGATACAATATTGTTCTGCTCCTGGAAGACATCCAGGCCTCTCTTGAACCCCTCGACTGAGTTCGCCATCACCACCTCTTCAGGCAAGCAATTCCAGATTCTCACTGCCCTAAAAGTAAAGAATCCTCTTCTATGTTGGTGGAAAAACCTTTTCTCCTCCGGATGCAAAGAATGCTCCCTTGTGCCCGTCACCTTCCTTGGTATAAACAAATCGTCAGCGAGATATTTGTATTGTCCCCTTATATACTTATACATGGTTATTAGATCGCCCCTCAGTCTTTTTTCTAGACTAAATAATCCTAATTTCGCTAATCTATCTAGGTATTGTAGTTCTCCCATCCCCTTTATTAATCTTGTTGTCCTCCTTTGTACTCTCTCTAGTTCCATTATATCCTTCCTGAGCACCGGTGCCCAAAACTGGACACAGTACTCCATGTGCAGTCTAACTAGGGATTTGTACAGAGGCAGTATAATGCTCTCATCATGTGTATCCAGACCTCTTTTAATGCACCCCATGATCCTGTTTGCCTTGGCAGCTGCTGCCTGGCACTGGCTGCTCCAGGTAAGTTTATCATTAACTAGGATCCCCAAGTCCTTCTCCCTGTCAGATTTACCCAGTGGTTTCCCGTTCAGTGTGTAATGGTGATATTGATTCCTTCTTCCCATGTGTATAACCTTACATTTTGTGGTTTGCAAAAATACTTGCCTGGCACCATTTCCCACTCTGCTGAAGCATCAGAGAGCTGGCTAATGTTATTTTGTGTTGCCACATGGGCTACCACATTTCCTGCAGCTGTGACATCTTACAGATTATTATATCTTGTACAGTGATAGTCAGTACCTGGGCCATCACAGATCAGTGGTTCTCAGTGGAGCAGTTTGTAGAATAGTTTTCCATTTCTGGAGTCACTGGATAAGTCTCTTTTTCCTGTAGAGTGTAAGCTCTTAAAGTCAGCGAGGGCCTCTCATTCTCTCCTGTGGGGTGTGAGGTCTTAAGGTACCGTCACATTAAGCGACGCTGCAGCGATATAGACAATGATGCTGATCGCTGCAGCATCGCTGTTTGGTTGCTGGAGAGCTGTCACACAGACAGCTCTCCAGCGACCAACGATGCCGAAGTCCCCGGGTAACCAGGATAAACATCGGGTTACTAAGCGCAGGGCCGCGCTTAGTAACCCGATGTTTACCCTGGTTACCATTGTAAATGTAAAAAAAAAAACTACATACTTACATTCCTGTCGCTTCCCCTGGCCTCAGCTTCCCTGCACTGTGTAAGCGCTGGCCGGAAAGCAGAGCGGTGATGTCACCGCTGTGCTCTGCTTTACGGCCGGCCGGCGCTGACACTGGGGGACGCAAGGAAGCTGACGCTGAAAGACGTGACAGGAATGTAAGTATGTAGTTTTTTTTTACTTTTACAATGGTAACCAGGGTAAACATCGGGTTACTAAGTGCGGCCCTGCGCTTAGTAACCCGATGTTTACCCTGGTTACCAGTGAAGATATCGCTGAATCGGCGTCACACATGCCGATTCAGCGATGTCAGCGGGTGATCCAGCGACGAAATAAAGTCCTGATCATTCCCCAGCGACCAACGATCTCCCAGCAGAGGCCTGATCGTTGGTCGCTGTCACACATAACGATTTTGTTAACAATATCGTTGCTACGTCACAAAAAGCAACTATATCGTTAACAATATCGTTATGTGTGACGGTACCTTTATGGTCAGCAGGGTCTTCTCTTTACTCTTTCTCTCCTGTAAAGTGTAAGCTGTTATGGTTAGTGAAGTCCTCTCTGTCTCCTATAGGGTGTAAGCTCTCATGGTCAGCAGGGTCTTCTCTTTATCTCTCTCTTATCTGTGGAGTGTAAGCTCTTATGGTCAGCAAGATGATCTCATTTTCTCCTGTTGAGTGTAAGCTTTTTTGTTGAGAAAAGTCCTCTCTCTCCTTTTAGAGTGTAAGTTCTTATGGTCAGCGGGGTTCTCTCACTCACCTGTAGAGAATAAGCTCTTATGGTCAGCGGAGTCCTGTTTCGTTCTCCTATCCCTTATGTGTACTTTCTAAGCAAATACAAGCTTTCCAGTGTTGAGACTTGCACAAATGTATTTGCTGCAAATCGATTTTTTTGTGGAAAAGTTTGCAAATTCAGATTTCAAAAGATCCTTTCTTCTTTAATTGCTACTATTGTATATTTCCCTACCACTCATTTTTGGAAAAAGGAAAGGATATGAAAAGGAGAAGAGAGCATAAGAAAAGAAATTGGATACAAAAAAAGAAACATAAATACAAGATACATAAAAGGAAAATAAAACTGCAAAAAAATTACCTTGTTCTGAAAGTCAAACTTTTTTTTCAGTCTATGGAGATGTATAGTAGCTTTTTTTGTGAGGTGAGCTGTAGTTTTATTGATACCAATTTGGAGAATGCACTACACATTGATAACTTTCATTCAATTTTTAGAAAAATATTTAGAATTGAGAGTCCTCAGTGGTTGATACCTTTTAATGGCTAACTGAAAAGATGGTAACAAATTGCAAGCTTTCGAGACTACACAGGTCTCTTCATCAGGCAAAGACTAAAAGAAATTCTGAAGAATCACATATTTATGCACAACATAGCACAGAAAAAAAAGGAAAAACCATGGATAAGACAGGTGACAGGTGACATGAAGCAGAATTACCCCATGAGTGATAAACAGTTATGTCCATAAATATTGGGCCGGTTCTTAGATAAGGATTGTTTTATTGTCCTCTGATTGGGGTCTGGTTCTGTTGTGATGACCCCTCATAGTTTGAGGGGCAAGTTCCTTAGTTGATGTAAAAAGACATAAATCCGTGCGACACATTCATTCCGGCAGTGAGACTGTCAAAGGTCATCATCGGTTTATATTCCCATACTCTTCTGTCTCTCTGAGATTTGAAGCTACTTTTTAACACAAGTAATTTCATGTCCATAATGTTATGATTTGGGAGACAAAAATGTATTGCCACAGGTAGATCCATTCTTTTTTCTCTTATTGTGTGGCGGTGAGAATTCATTCTTGTTCTAAGCTTTTGCCCTGTCTCCCCCACATACAGACCCGCAGTTGGACATTTAGTACAAATATTTAGGTACACCACATTAGAAGTGACACAGCTGAAAGTACCTGGTATCTTGTAGTCCTGATGTGAATTGGGGATCTTTATCTTGTCCGTGGTCATTATAAATGGACAGGTTTTACATTTTTTCTGATTGCAAGGAAAGGTACCTGCAGCTGTTGGAGAGGACAGGGAGCTTTTGACAATGATGCTTCTTAGATTTGGGGGCTGCCTAAAACACAGTAGTGGGGGGTCTGGAAAAATGGATTTTAAGCGGGCATCTTTTTGCAGTAAAGGTTGTAATTTCCATGTAGATCCCCTTAGCACCTCCAGATTTGGATTGTAGGTAACTACTAGAGGAACCCAGTTATTTTCTTCTTTAGCTTTGTAATGTAGCAGGTGATTCCTTGATATTCTGGTGGCTCTTGTAATCTGGTTTTCAATTGTTCTTGGATGGTAGCCCTGATTCAAAAAGGTCTTTCTGAGGTGACCAAGGTGTTCATCCCTATCCATTGGGTTGGAACATATACGATTGTATCTGATGGATTGGCTGTAGACAATAGAGTTATTTATGTGTTTTGGATGGAAACTGTCCCATTTAAGGTATGTTGGTCGATTGGCTTCTGATACAGGGATGTCTCTATTTTATTGTTCTGCAGCTCAATGATGGTGTCCAAAAAGTTAATTTCAGTGCAGGAGTAGTTGACTGTCAAGTTGATGGTAGGATGAAATTGATTAAACTGTTTATGGAACGTCTTTAGCTATGGCTCAGACTCCGTCCAGATGATTAAAATGTCATCAATGTAGCAGTAGTACGCCAGAGGCCAGATGGGACATGAGGACAAAAAGTCGCTTTCAAGCTTGGCCATGAAAAGATTTGCATACTGTGGGGCCATTTTACTTCCCATTGCTGTGCCAGTCTCCTGTAGATAGATCTTCGTGTCAAATTCAAAATAATTGTGAGTGAGGATGAATTTTATAAGTTTCACCACAGAATGTGCATCAGTCCCTGTGTTTTCCAGGAATAATTTGCAGTCAATTAATCCATCCTGGTGTGGTATGTTGGAGTACAAAGATTCCACATCCATGTTGGCCAGGATGGTTCCTTCTGGTAGAGGACCTATTACTGATAGTGTATTCAATAGGTCATTTGTGTCCTGAATAGGGTTGAGCGACTTTTACCTTTATAGGATCGGGTCGGGTTTCACGAAACCCGACTTTTTCAAAAGTCGGGTCGAGTGAAATCGGCCGATCCTATAAAAAAGTCGGGGTCGGGGTCGGCCGAAACACGAAACCCAATGCAGTGCATTGGGTTTCCAATGGTTCCCAGGGTCTGAAGGAGAGGAAACTCTCCTTCAGGCCCTGGGATCCATATTTAAGTGTAAAATAAAGAATTAAAATAAAAAATATTGCTATACTAACCCTCTGACGCGCCCTGGTACTAACCGGCAGCCTTCCTTCCTTAGAATCAACGCGTGAAGGGCCTTAGATGACGTTGCGGCTTGTGATTGGTCGCGCGACCGCCCATGTGACCGCCCATGTGACCGCCCATGTGACCGCTCGCGCGACCAATCACAAGCCGCGACGTCACCGAAGGTCCTTCAAGCGCTGATTCTTAGGAAGGAAGGCTGCCGGAAAGAAGCAGGGCGTGTCCGAGGGTGAGTATATTCCTATTAGGTATATTCCTATTAGGTATATACTCACCCTCGGACGCGCCCTGCTTCTTTCCGGCAGCCTTCCTTCCTAAGAATCAGCGCTTGAAGGACCTTCAGTGACGTCGCGGCTTGTGATTGGTCGCACGAGCGGTCACATGGGCGGTCGCACGACCAATCACAAGCCGCGACGTCATCTAAGGCCCTTCACGCGCTGATTCTAAGGAAGGAAGGCTGCCGGTTAGTACCAGGGCGCGTCCTAGGGTGAGTATAACAATATTTTTTATTTGAATTCTTTATTTTACACTTAAATATGGATTCTGATACCGATTTCCGATATTGCAAACATGCAATCATGAAACCCACCTTTGCCAAAAGTCGGCGACATCTGAAAATGGCCGACCCATTTCGCTCAACCCTAGTCCTGAATGAAGCTGGGTGTATCCTTTACCAGGAGTTTAAGAATACCCTCTACCCATCCAGATACCTGCTCAGTAAGGGTGCCCACACATGAAATAATTGGTCTTCCTGGATTTCCAGATTTGTGGATTTTGGGAAGTAGGTAGAATGTCCCTGTTCTTGGACTTTCTGGTATCAGGTCATTGGCTCTTATGAATTCGTCAGGCAGACAAGATGCCAACTTGTTTAGTTCCTTGTAATAGTCCTGTGTAGGATCCGACTCCAATTTTTTGTAGTAGCGTGTGTCCATAAGTTGTCTGTTTGTTTCCTTCATATAGTCTGATGTGTTCATCATGGCTATTGCACCTCTCTTGTCAGCAGGTTTGATGATGATTTCTTTGTTGGTTTTCAGAGACTATATTGCCTTTCTCTCCTGGGCACAGATGTTGGATGCTGGTCTCCTGTTAGTATCTATGATGGTGGATTTTATCAAATGTCTGAAGGAGTCTATATAGTTATCCAAATGAGGGTTGCGTCCAGGTGGAGGTGTCCAGTCTGACCTCTTCTTTGTTGTTAGGATCCCTTTTCCTTCAGTCCAGGTGCGTTCTGAATCTTCTGTATCATTGAAATATTCCCTCAGGCGCAGTCTCCTGAAAAAATGTTCCATATCACTGCAGTTCAGTTTTATCCAGGGCCTTAGTAGGACGAAATGAGAGTCCTCTGGAAACCACGGCCAGTTCCACTTTGTTGGATTTATAATCTGACATTAATGACACAGTTAGATGCTTTTGTATCTGGAATGGAGTGGTTGTCCAAGTTGTTAGGTTTTGGCTTTGTTTTGTATCTGTTTGTATAGAGTCCTGAATTGAGGCGCAATCTTTGCAGTTTCTTTTCCTTGATATGAATCAGAAGGGCCCATAGTTTGTTGTAATATTGTTGTAATTTTTGCTCTGTGCCTTCTGTAAGTGTTTTCCTCAGGGTTTCAAATTGCCCTTGGACTTTACTCTTTATGCTGTAGCAGACATGCAAAAGATGATTCCTTAATCTCTCAGAAGTCCTGTTTCACAGGTTTTGTGCATAATGGGTATTGTAGATATGAAGAATTGGGTTTGTAATCCAGAGTCCTTTGGGAATTAGATTCTCCTTTTTGCATTTAGATAGGAAAAAAATGTCGCTGTCCATTTGTGCACGTTTCTTCAGAAGTGGTTTTAGTTCCATAAAGATGCGGTACATTCTGGTATCCTCCATTTTGATACAGGAAAGATATATACTGTATCTTGGTATCATGTTAGCCAGTAGATAAAAATATTTAGAACTAGATGGTGGCCCGATTCTAACGCATCGGGTATTCTAGAATATGTATGTATGTATATAACAGCCACATAGTATATAGCACAAGCCACGTAGTATCCATTCTTTTTTCTCTTATTGTGTGGCGGTGAGAATTCATTCTTGTTCTAAGCTTTTGCCCTGCCTCCCCCACATACAGACCCCCAGTTGGACATTTAGTACAAATAATTAGGTACACCATATTAGAAGTGATGGAGCTGAAAGTACCTGGTATCTTGTAGTCCTGATGTGAATTGGGGATCTTTATCTTGTCCGTGGTCATTATAAATGAACAGGTTTTACATTTTTTCTGATTGCAAGGAAAGGTACCTGCAGCTGTTGGTATCTGCAAGATTGCCTTGCGCAGGCGTGTACTACGGAGGACAGAGAATGAACTTCAATCCAATATTTCGGCCAGCATGCAGCCAGCGGGTAAGGAAAGGGTCAATCAAACACCCGAAAACTCCGCCCATATGACCCAAAACCAGTCCCGCCAAATTCAGGTGTCAGGTTCCCTTTAAAGGGAACCTGTCACCATTTTTGCGAAATAGCAGCTAAAAATATCACCTTATTCAACATTTGCTATGCATTCCCTAAATCCTTATATAACCCCCTGACACACCTTGTATATTCCCGAAAACCTTTTTTAATTTCTCCCGCACTGTATGGTAATCTTCTCAGTCCACTGAGATTGGTATGGTTATAGGACTCTGCATCCCTCCCTGGTTTCTCCTCGCCGTCCTCCTAACATGGATAACGATCCACATCGCCATGCGACATATCACGCCTGCTCATAAATATTGCGATTTGCACCTGCACAGTATGCTTTGCCCAACTGTGGGCAAAGCTGAAAAACAGAAGTGCGCTTGTGCTGGCAAATGCAGTTCCGCTACATGAGCCGGAAGTAATTGTGTCGGCGTATGGCACTTCTGTTTTTCAGCTTCGCCCGCAGTTGGGCAAAGCATACTGCGCAGGTGTGAAACACAATTTTCCTGAGCAGGCACGAGATATCACACGGCGCAAGAGGCATCATCCATGAAGTAGGACGCAAGCAACAGCCGATCGGAGTGTTGTAGAGGCCCGAAACCACGCTCATCGGACCGGACTGAGAAGATTACATACAGCGCGGGAGAAATTAAAAAGGTCTTTGGGGAGTATACAAGGGGAGTCAGGCTTATATAAGGATTTAGGGAATGCATAGCAGATGCTGAATAAGGTGATATTTTTATCTGCTATGTCACAAAACTGGTGACAGGTTCCCTTTAAGTTAGCTTGTAACCAAACTATCCAAGGCTTTCTCTTTTTCTGCAATACCTATTATTTCATTGAATCTACTCATTGTATATGCAGCAACACTTTTCTTTGGTTAATGCAGCCCAGTTGTATCAGTCTACATTTATCAACATTAAACTTTATCACATGTCTCTATCATGATAGCTGTGGTCAAAAACAAAAAAGTCAGTAGTTACAAGACCACAATGCATTGTGTATGTTTATAGTTTTTGAGTGACTTATTTCCTCACATTCGAATGTCTTCTAAATTACAGCAGTCCACTATTTTTATTTCCTGAATGTTACAGTGCTTGCAAAGTTTTTCATTTTGGTATTTTTTTAACACTGAAAATTTAGCACGAGTAAGGCTGACCAAGTACCGTCTATGAAAAATAGGTTGGTTCAAAGGTAATCTGCATATACATGCATTATACATTTGCTATGATGTTTATACAGTGTTCAGATATTCTTGGTGGATCGTGGTTTTAGTACAGGAAGTGTCAGACAGAAGTGTCATTGTGTTAATTGGAAGGATAACTTAAATCTTGCACTTAAGAACGTTGCAATCTCCACCTGCAATTTCCATATTTTGCTAGTTATCAGACCATATTCCAGTATTTGACTGGATTTTAAGGAAAATAAGTTAACACCTGAAATACCAGGCAATTTTTTTGGCACTTTTGTTTTCTCCTTTCCTCCTTTCACAAACCTTAATCTTTTACATTTTCTGTTGACCCAGCCAAAAGAAAGGTTTTGGGCTTTTTTGCAGTATGAGCTCTAGTTTTGAATGACTCTATTCAAATGATCAAATAATGTACTTCAAAGCACAAAACAAATCCAAGTGGTGATTTAAAACCATAACACAAAATAATATTCAGTATTATTTGGATTATAAGATGCAGTTTTTATCCTCTAAATTTGAAAGGATTATGGGAGTGCGTCTCTGAAGATAGCTTACAAGGAATAGGGGGTGGCTGCTTGTCATCAGAGGCAGGGTCGCTACTGCTGGAGACCAGTGGCATGAGTGGGGCATTTATTTCATTATTACTAATAAATAAATCAATGAAAAAAAGACCTAAGGATATGGATATTTGCCCATTCCCAGAATATTAAGACCAGCTCACAGAGGTTGCTTTTATGAAAGAGCGGGCAGAAAAAAGCCTTTAGTTTGACACAAAAATTGTAAGGCTCATTTTGAGTTTGTCAAAAGACATGTGGGAGCCTCCTCAAATGTACGAAAGAAGGTGCTTTGGTTAGCTGAAACCAAAATTTATCTTTTTGGTTACCAAGGTAAATGTTATCTTTGTCGCCTAAACAGCACAGCTCATAACTCCAAGAACACATTCCCCCACAGTAAAACTTGGTGTTTGCAGTATCATGCAGTGAGGATGTTTTTCGGCAGCACCGACAGAGAAAATGATCCAAATTAATTGGAGGATGGATGTGCAAAATACTGGGATATTCTTGAGCAAAACTTATTTCAGTCTGTCAGTGATTTGAGACTGCTAAAGTAATACTTGTGTGGTTTAAGAGGAAACATGTAAATGTTTTGCAGTGGCCTAGTCAAAGCCCAGATCTTAATGCAACTGAGAATCTTTGATCAGACTTGAAGATTGCTGTTCACCAGAGGAAACCATCTAATTTGAAGGAGCCGGAGCAGGTTTTTGCACTAAACTCCCAGTGGCAAGATGTGGAAAGCTAATGGAGACTTATCCAAAGTAACTTGCTGCTTTAATTTCTGCAAAAGGAGGCTCTACAAAATACTGACTTTAGAGGGGTGAAATGCCAAGGGGGTGAATACTTTCGCAAGCAACTATGCAATATATATATATATATATATATATACACAGTCATGGCCAAAAGTATTGACACCCCTGCAATTCTGTCAGATAATACTCAGTTTCTTCCTGAAAATGATTGCAAAGACAAGTTCTTTGCTATTATTATCTTCATTTAATTTGCCTTAAATGAAAAAACACAAAAAGAATTGTCCTAAAGCCCAATTGGATATAATTCCACACCAAACATAAAAAAGGGGGTGGACAAAAGTATTGGCACTGTTTGAAAAATCATGTGATGCTTCTCTAATTTGTGTAATTAACAGCACCTGTAACTTACCTGTGGCACCTAACAGGTGTTGGCAATAACTAAATCACACTTGCAGCCAGTTGACATGGATTAAAGTGGACTCAACCTCTGTCCTGTGTCCTTGTGTGTACCACATTGAGCATGAATAAAAGAAAGAAGACCAAAGAACTGTCTGAGGACTTGAGAAACCAAATTGTGAGGAAGCATGAGCCATCTCAAGGCTACAAGTCTATCTCCAAAGACCTGAATGTTCCTGTGTCTACGGTGCGCAGTGTCATCAAGAAGTTTAAAGCCCATGGCACTGTGGCTAACCTCCCTAGATGTGGACGGAAAAGAAAAATTGACAAGAGATTTCAACGCAAGATTGTGCGGATGTTGGATAAAGAACCTCGACTAACATCCAAAGTTCAAGCTGCCCTGCAGTCCGAGGGTACAACAGTGTCAACCCGTACTATCTGTCAGCATCTGAATGAAAAGGGACTGTATAGTAGGAGACCCAGGAAGACCCCACTTCTTACCCCAAGGCATAAAAAAGCCAGGCTGGAGTTTGCCAAAACTTACCTGAAAAAGCCTAAAACATTTTGGAAGAATGTTCTCTGGTCAGATGAGACAAAAGCAGAGCTTTTTGGGCAAAGGCATCAACATAGAATTTACAGGAGAAAAAAAGAGTCATTCAAAGAAAAGAACACGGTCCCTATAGTCAAACATGGCGGAGGTTCCCTGATGTTTTGGGTTGCTTTGCTGCCTCTGGCATTGGACTGCTTGACCGTGTGCATGGCATTATGAAGTCTGATTACTAACAACAAATTTTG
Source organism: Ranitomeya imitator (assembly GCF_032444005.1). Lineage (NCBI taxonomy): Eukaryota > Metazoa > Chordata > Amphibia > Anura > Dendrobatidae > Ranitomeya > Ranitomeya imitator. Next base: position 737,244,439 of record NC_091283.1, read on the forward strand.
CAGCATAATGTAGGACCCAGTGTGAAAAAGCTGGGTCTCCCTCAGAGGTCATGGGTCTTCCAGCAGGACAATGACCCAAAACAGACTTCAAAAAGCACTAGAAAATGGTTTGAGAGAAAGCACTGGAGACTTCTAAGGTGGCCAGCAATGAGTCCAGACTTGAATCCCATAAAACACCCGTGGAGAGATCAAAAAATGGCAGTTTGGAGAAGGCACCCTTCAAATATCAGGGACCTGGAGTAGTTTGCTAAAGAAGAATGGTCTAAAATTCCAGCAGAGCATTGTAAGAAACTCATTGATGGTTACCGGAAGCGGTTGGTCGCAGTTATTTTGGCTAAAGGTTGTGCAACCAAGTATTAGGCTGAGGGTGCCAATACTTTTGTCTGGACCATTTTTGGAATTTTGTGTGAAATGATCAATGTTTTGCTTTTTGCTTAATTTTTTGTGTTTTTTTCATTTAAGATAAATTAAATGAAGATAATACCAAAGAATTTGTGATTGAAATCATTTTCAGGAAGAAACTGAGTATTATCTGACAGAATTGCAGGGGTGTCAATACTTTAGGCCACAACTGTATATATATTGCATATGTATATATATATATATATACAGTGGGGCAAAAAAGTATTTAGTCAGTCAGCAATAGTGCAAGTTCCACCACTTAAAAAGATGAGAGGCGTCTGTAATTTACATCATAGGTAGACCTCAACTATGGGAGACAAACTGAGAAAAAAAAATCCAGAAAATCACATTGTCTGTTTTTTTAACAATTTATTTGCATATTATGGTGGAAAATAAGTATTTGGTCAGAAACAAACAATCAAGATTTCTGTCTCTCACAGACCTGTAACTTCTTCTTTAAGAGTCTCCTCTTTCCTCCACTCATTTCCTGTAGTAATGGCACCTGTTTAAACTTGTTATCAGTATAAAAAGACACCTGTGCACACCCTCAAACAGTCTGACTCCAAACTCCACTATGGTGAAGACCTAAGAGCTGTCAAAGGACACCAGAAACAAAATTGTAGCCCTGCACCAGGCTGGGAAGACTGAATCTGCAATAGCCAACCAGCTTGGAGTGAAGAAATCAACAGTGGGAGCAATAATTAGAAAATGGAAGACATACAAGACCACTGATAATCTCCCTCGATCTGGGGCTCCACGCAAAATCCCACCCCGTGGGGTCAGAATGATCACAAGAACGGTGAGCAAAAATCCCAGAACCACGCGGGGGGACCTAGTGAATGAACTGCAGAGAGCCGGGACCAATGTAACAAGGCCTATCATAAGTAACACACAGCGCCACAATGGACTCAGATCCTGCAGTGCCAGACGTGTCCCACTGCTTAAGCCAGTACATATCCGGGCCCGTCTGAAGTTTGCTAGAGAGCATTTGGATGATCCAAAGGAGTTTTGGGAGAATGTCCTATGGTCTGATGAAACCAAACTGGAACTGTTTGGTAGAAACACAACTTGTCGTGTTTGGAGGAAAAAGAATACTGAGTTGCATCCATCAAACACCATACCTACTGTAAAGCATGGTGGTGGAAACATCATGCTTTGGGCCTGTTTCTCTGCAAAGGGGCCAGGACGACTGATCCGGGTACATGAAAGAATGAATGGGGCCATGTATCGTGAGATTTTGAGTGCAAACCTCCTTCCATCAGCAAGGGCATTGAAGATGAAACGTGGCTGGGTCTTTCAACATGACAATGATCCAAAGCACACCGCCAGGGCAACGAAGGAGTGGCTTCGTAAGAAGCATTTCAAGGTCCTGGAGTGGCCTAGCCAGTCTCCAGATCTCAACCCTATAGAAAACCTTTGGAGGGAGTTGAAAGTCAGTGTTGCCAAGCGAAAAGCCAAAAACATCACTGCTCTAGAGGAGATCTGCATGGAGGAATGGGCCAACATACCAACAACAGTGTGTGGCAACCTTGTGAAGACTTACAGAAAACGTTTGACCTCTGTCATTGCCAACAAAGGATATATTACAAAGTATTGAGATGAAATTTTGTTTCTGACCAAATACTTATTTTCCACCATAATATGCAAATAAATTGTTAAAAAAACAGACAATGTGATTTTCTGGATTTTTTTTTTCTCAGTTTGTCTCCCATAGTTGAGGTCTACCTATGATGTAAATTACAGACACCTCTCATCTTTTTAAGTGGTGGAGCTTGCACTATTGCTGACTGACTAAATACTTTTTTGCCCCACTGTATATATGAAGAAAAAAGTGAAGCAGCACAAAAAATAAAAAGAAATGTGGACTTTATTGCCTGGATGGCGTGGCGACGTTTCGGATGCAAGATCCTTTCTCATCCGAAACGTCGCCACGCCATCCAGGCAATAAAGTCCACATTTCTTTTTATTTTTTGTGCTGCTTCACTTTTTTCTTCATATTGCTGGAAGTCATTGGACTACTGACTGGGGAAGCTTTGCACTTTATCAGGTACTTTGTAGATGCTGTTCCAATTTTTATACATATATATATATATATATATACATATATATATATACACATATATATATATATATATATATATATATATATATAAATTATTATTTTTTTTGTACAAGTTTTAGGCATGTGTACAAAAATGTTTTAAAAAATTGTACAAAAGTGTTTTCATGAATAGAAGTGTTATTAGTTTATTTTTTATTAATTAACTAATTGCAAAGCAAATAAAAAGACATGTAAATAATATCATTTTTGGTATGACTACCATTCTTCTTCATTCAAGGCATCAATTCTTTTCATTGACTCAATCATGTTGAGATCAGGGCTCTGAGAGAGCCATATCATCACTTCCAGGTCATTGCCCTGCTATATAATAACTTGAAGAAAGTGAAGAAATTTCCTTGCAAGTGGAGCTGAATATAAGAAAGTGAAGTAAGGGATCTGATTAGAATTAATGGGGTCCTTAATGCTCAGAAATACAGGTAGATACCTATGTATTATGCAGTACCACCAAGGAAGCATCTGATTCACTCCAGAGTGATTCTGCACTAGGACAACAGCTCCAAACATGCAGTCAATGGCGTTAAGAACTATCTTCAGTTTAAAGAAGAACAAGATGTCCTGGAAGTGATATTTTGGCCCCCCATTTCCCTGATCTCAACACCATGAAGTCTGTGTGGGATTGCATGAGAGACAGCAGTCACACAAGCTTTGATACACAAATCTGTGGTTAGGTCTCCAAGATGTTTGAAATAACCTCCCTGCTGAGTTTCTTCAAAATCCTAGTGCCAGTGTACCTAGAAAAATTGATGATTTGATGTCGTTTTGATAGTACGTCATGTCGATAAGGGATTCATTTTCAGAAAGCCCACAAATTGGACAAGTGCTGTTTTACACTTAATATCTTTGTTTTGACACTTTGCATCACATTAATATGTTATATCACCCAGCTAAAAACAAAATGGGTAACATCATATAATTTTTTTCCAGGTTCCTCAATAACTCAACTACGTGCTCAAGATTATGATGGTGACAAATTGGTGTATGGAATAGTAGGTGATGAAGCCAGTAAATTTTTTGCTGTGGAAAGTGAGACCGGCGTGGTATGGCTCAGGCAATCCTTGGATCGAGAGGTAATATAGAAATTAAAAGGCTTCATTATGGAAATGTTTGGGTTTTTTTTGCAAGATTTCAGTGTATTTGTGCCATTTTTGAAAGGTTCTCCAATATATATCTAGTCAGGATAGGCTGCAGACTGAAAGCATACAGCCCTTGAGACAAGAGTTGAATCACACATACCTTTGTCAGCAGCCAGGAGCATGGCTGCAATATATGAAGAGACATATTTTAACCTACATTGTGATAGTCGAGGAGATGTCCAGCTTCATCCTTGTCCTCCATCAGTCTGACAGCTTTATTGCAATGCACAAGACTGACTGTACCTAGCTGGAAAACAAGTAACATTGAGGAGGACAAAGCTGGAGATAACCTTTGTGATCAGCAAGTAACAGATATATTTCACTATATATGACAGTTGTGCTCCCGGCCGCCGACCGAGGTATGTGTGATACAGCTCTTCTCAGCTGGGACGAAGGTCTCGGGAGCTGTATGTCTTCAGTCTGCAGCCTGTACTGACATGTGACAAGGAAGAGACGAAGTTTGAATTTTATCATGGATGCCATTTTATCTCATTCTCAGAGAATCCCTTTAAAAATGAGGATCGGCAACACTCTCGTGCTCATATTCATAGGCAAAGGCTTATAAATTATGTTTTAAATACTATTTTAACTGTTTATATATTTAACAGCACAGAAATTAAATAATAATCATTGCACAACCATATTTACATTTTAGGTAGCATTAGACATTAGTCACCCCAATATCTATTTGTTCTTTCTAGTGTTATTCACATCTTGATCATTATATGCCATATCCACAGAATGTGACACAAATGCCCATAGATGTGGGTCCCAATGGCTGGAAATGTGACAAATTAATGTATCGAAGTCATGTTGCATCTGAGTGAAGAGGTGTCTAGACATTCCAGTTCTCAGTTTTGCAGTTTAATATGAAACCAGGTTTTGGACATATTGAATCTAAGGTCTCATTCACATGTCAGTGTTTAAACATGTACGTGAAAAAATAGATCTGGTGTCATCAGTGTTTTAAATCAGTGCGTCATGAGTGTGTCCTTTTTTACCATCAGTGTTATGCATCAGTGTGTCATCCATGTGTCTGTTTTTACCATCAGTGTGTCATCCATGTGTCCATTTTTACCATCAGTGTGTCATCCATGTGTCCGTTTTTACCATCAGTGTGTCATCCATGTGTCTGTTTTACCATTGTGTCATCCGTATGTCCGTTTTTACCATCAGTGTGTCATCTGTGTGTCCGTTTTTACCATCAGTGTGTCATCCAGGTGTCTGTCTTTATCATCAGTGTGTCATCCACGTCTGTCTGTCTTTACCATCAGTGTGTCATCCATGTGTCTGTCTTTACCATAAGTGTGTCATCCATGTGTCTGTCTTTACCATCAGTGTGTCATCCATGTGTCTGTCTTTACCCTCAGTGTGTCATCCGGGTGTCCGTTTTTTCCATCAGTGTGTCATCCAGGTGTCTGTTTTTACCATCAGTGTGTCATCCAGGTGTCCGTTTTTACCATCAGTTTGTCATCCAGGTGTCTGTTATTACCATCAGTGTGTCATCCAGGTGTCCATTTTTACCATCAGTGTGTCATCCATGTGTCCATCTTTACCATCAGTGTGTCATCCTTGTGTCTGTCTTTACCATCAGTGTGTCATCCATGTGTCTGTTATTACCATCAGTGTGTCATCCAGGTGTCCATCTTTACCATCAGTGTGTCATCCATGTGTCTGTCTTTACCATCAGTGTGTCATCCATGTGTCCATTTTTACCATCAGTGTGTCATCCATGTGTCCGTTTTTACCATCAGTGTGTCATCCAGTTGTCGGTTTTTACCATTACTGTGTCATTCATGTGTCCGTTTTTACCATCAGTGTGTCATCCAGTTGTCGGTTTTTGCCATCAGTGTGTCATCCATGTGTCTGTCTTTACCATCAGTGTGTCATCCAGTTGTCCATTTTTACCATTAGTGTGTCATCCATGTGTCTGTCTTTACCATCAGTGTGTCATCCAGTTGTCAGCTTTTACCATTAGTGTGTCATCCAGGTGTCCGTTTTTACTGTTTTTGTGCATCATTGTGTCACACGGTCATGTGCATTGAACCATAGATTATAATGAAGACCCGTGGTGCCCGTGAGAGAAACCAATACAACACCTATACTGTAGGTGCGACGTGGATGTCGGAGGCCTAAGATGTACCCAGAGAGAATCTTTGTGAACAGAAGAAATAATTTTTTTCTACTTAGTGATACAGAAATCATGGCTGATATTCCAATAGTTGTCTCAGTCCTGCAAGTGTGAACCTTTTAATCATGGTACTGCCCGCTAGATTGGTATTGTCCAACAAAAGTGGAATCTTTCTTTAAGATGAATTTTCACAATTGGAAAAAAACATCTGCTTTGTTTTTTCAAGAAATGTCATCTTTACTGTCCGTGGGCTTTCTGTTATTGCAGTGAGCTGAGTGTAAGTGAATGGGGTTCAGCAACAATACCAGACAGAGCTTGCCTGGGACCAAAAGTAGTATAGTTTCTGGGAAAAAAAAAAAGATGTACTCCTTTGGGTGGCTAATAAAGATATGGAGGCAAAATGCAATGGAAGTCTCAGAATTTATAAAAAAAATGAAAATCAAGCATTTGTCATGCACAAAATTTCAAGCGTACCGATTAGGGTGGAAGAATGAGCGCTAGCATTCGTAACCTACTTTTTGGTGAAATGATGAAACATCTGTTGGTTTGTTGTTTTCTGTCTTCCTATTCCGTCTCTAGGAGCATAAGAGAGTTACATGGTCGTTTATTACATGTGAAAAATAAAGACATGTATTTGTAGAAGCCGCATTTAGGAAGCCACTCTGGGAGGATATAGTTTATGGTGTGTTTATCCGGGGAGGGCTAGCAGACAGTGTCTGGAATAGAAGGAGATAACTGCAAGCAGTGCCTAGGGGCCTGAGATGGATTCCTAGCAGTCTCTCTGCATGGAGCTGCCGCATCCTGATAGCAGCACCTGAGATGAGGAGTCTGTAAATCACCCGCAACTTCCTTCAGGGCAGGAAAATAGCTGATGGGAATGATGAGCATTCCGCTGCCTGGAGCTATAGAACATACTTTGTTTGGTTTATGGTGATTGTACCCAATTCTCTTTCTTAGCTGCTAAAATAAGTAATACATAAAACATGATCATACTTTGAAGAAAAGATCCTAGTAGTGTCTGAAGTCATAGAACCACATAGTATTATGACATTTTGTCCAGTTTTGTTATATAATTACTAGCTATTGAACCCGTTCTACGCCCGGGTGGCGAGCATTTATATTGGTATATGGTCTCCATCCTGGTATGTGCTGCTCCATCCTGCGTCCCCATCCTGTCATGTGCTGCTCCATCCTGCGTCCCCATCCTGTCATGCGCTGCTCCATCCTGCGTCCCCATCCTGTCATGTGCTGCTCCATCCTGCGTCCCCATCCTGTCATGCGCTGCTCCGACCTGCGTCCCCATCCTGTCATGTGCTGCTCCATCCTGCGTCCCCATCCTGTCATGCGCTGCTCCCATCCTGCGTCCCCATCCTGTCATGCGCTGCTCCCATCTTGCGTCCCCATCCTGTGATGCGCTGCTCCCATCCTGTGATGCGCTGCTCCCATCCTGCGTCCCCATCCTGTCATGTGCTGCTCCATCCTGCGTCCCCATCCTTATGTGCTGCTCCATCCTGCGTCCCCATCCTGTTATGTGCTGCTCCCATCCTGCGTCCCCATCCTTATGTGCTGCTCCCATCCTGCGTCCCCATCCTTATGTGCTGCTCCATCCTGCATCCCCATCCTTATGTGCTGCTCCATCCTGCGTCCCCATCCTGTTATGTGCTGCTCCCATCCTGCGTCCCCATCCTTATGTGCTGCTCCCATCCTGCGTCCCCATCCTTATGTGCTGCTCCATCCTGCATCCCCATCCTTATGTGCTGCTCCATCCTGCGTCCCCATCCTTATGTGGTGCTCCATCCTTATGTGGTGCTCCATCCTGCGTCCCCATCCTTATGTGCTGCTACATCCTGCGTCCCCAATCCTTATGTGCTGCTCCATCCTGCTTCCCCATCCTTATGTGCTGCTCCATCCTGCGTCCCCATCCTGTCATGTGCTGCTCCATCCTGCGTCCCCATCCTGTCATGTGCTGCTCCATTCTGCGTCCCCATCCTGTCATGTGCTGCTCCATCTTGCGTCCCCATCCTGTCATGTGCTGCTCCATCCTGCGTCCCCATCCTGTTATGTGCTGCTCCCATCCTGCGTCCCCATCCTTATGTGCTGCTCCATCCTGCGTCCCCATCCTTATGTGCTGCTCCATCCTGCGTCCCCATCCTTTCATGTGCTGCTCCATCCTGCGTCCCCATCCTGTTATGTGCTGCTCCCATCCTGCGTCCCCATCCTTATGTGCTGCTCCATCCTGCGTCCCCATCCTTATGTGCTGCTCCATCCTGCGTCCCCATCCTTTCATGTGCTGCTCCATCCTGCGTCCCCATCCTGTTATGTGCTGCTCCCATCCTGCGTCCCCATCCTTATGTGCTGCTCCCATCCTGCGTCCCCATCCTTATGTGTTGCTCCATCCTGCGTCCCCATCCTTATGTGCTGCTCCATCCTGCGTCCCCATCCTTATGTGCTGCTCCATCCTGCGTCCCCATCCTTATGTGCTGCTCCATCCTGCGTCCCCATCCTTATGTGCTGCTCCATCCTGCGTCCCCATCCTTATGTGCTGCTCCATTCTGCGTCCCCAATCCTTATGTGCTGCTCCATCCTGCGTCCCCATACTTATGTGCTGCTCCATCCTGCGTCCCCATACTGCCTCTGACCCGTTCGGCGCCGAATGCTGGGGGGCCTGAGCAGTTGGGGACACCGGCACGCTGTGAGGGTCAGGTGCCGGTATCGCTGCCAGCTCAGGCCCCCCAGCACTTCCTATACTCACCTGTCTGTCCCGTTCCAGCGCTGCGCGCATTAAGTGCGTCACCGCGCCCTCTGAACTGAAGGTCACAGACTGAAGACCGGGAAGATGGCGGCGCTCAGCGATGGAACGGAAACAGGTGAATATGGCCGATACTCACCCTCCTGGCGGTCCCTGCTTCTCTGTTGGAGATCGCGGTGGGCGTTCAGTGTGAACGCACACCGCGATCTCTTGGGAGCGTCACTCTGTGAGGCCCAGACTGCGCCGGCGCTTGCGCCGGCGCAGTCTATAAAGGCTTCGGACAGAGTGACGCTCCCAGCGTTATATTATAGATATATTTGTAGTCTACAAATTGTAGGGATTAATAGTAACCTGATAGTAAATTGTAAAGACTATGTGCACACTTTGCGGATTTTGCCGCAGGATTGGCCTCTGCGGATCCTCAGCAGTTTTCCATGCGTTGTACAGTACCATGTAAACGTACGGAAAACAAAATCCGCAGTGCACATGCTGCGGAAAAAAACGCGCGGAAACACTGCGGTGTTTTTTCGGCAGCATGTCAATTCTTTGTGCGGACTTCAATAGGAATCTGCAGGTGTAAAACCACAGGTGGAATCCGCACAAAAATCGCACAAAAACCGCTGTAAATTCGCGGGTAATCCGCAGTGCAGTTTACCTGCAGATTTTGCAAAAACAGTGCGGAAAAATCCGCACACCAAACTGCAACGTGTGCACATAGCCCAATACTGTAGTCTGAAGTCAGGCAGAGTCAATGAACAGGCTCAGTAGGTTTTCGGAAGGAAAACACAAACCTATTTTTCTTTTTTAGTTTAATAATCAATATTTTGAAAGTGTAGATAATATAAAATAGAAAAAAAAACAAAGAAAATAGAAAAGGCACAGCGGAGCAAAGCAACCCACCCAGTGTTTAGGCCAAGAACATCCCATTTGGATAAATTAATAGGCAAAGTCTCTGTTCTGGAGTCATGATCAGTCCTGAAACAAAACATATTTAGTGTACTACTCCATATGAATGGGCTTATATGCCTGTATTCAGACTACTATGTTCACAGCTATACTAATATGCTGTTAGCAGTAGATGTAAGAGTAACCTAACTGAAATAACATCTGAGACCAATGTAGGTCAAGTGCAAATTGCCAGATAAACCATATACAAAGGAAAATGAAATATACAACTTCATATACTCTGAAAACAAGTATATATACAGCAGACTTATACTCCGCTCACCCATGTATTAGGTATATGTATATGTACAATATGTATCTATACAGCAAATGTACAGCAGACATATACTTTGCATACCTTTATATATAGAGCAGACATATACTCTGCACATTCTTTATCTATACAGAATACATATACTTTGCACACATGTATATACTGTAAACAGTACAGCAGAGATATAGTCTGCGCACCAGTATACGTACAGCAGACATGTACTCTGTATATCTTTATGCAGCATGCATATACTCACCTGTATTCTGCCCACCAATTTGTATACAGAAGACATAAACAATGCACACCTACAGTATGTATATATACAGTGCCTTGCGAAGGTATTCGGCTCCCTAGAACTTTCAACCTTTTCCTACATATCACGCTTCAAACATAAAGATACCAAATGTAAATTATTGGTTAAAAATCAACAACAAGTGGAACACTATTGTGAATTTAAACAAAACTTATTGTTTATTTTAAATTTTTGTGGAAATTCAAAAACTGAATAGTGTGGCGTGCAATATTATTCAGACCCTTTACTATCAGTGCAGCAAACTCACTCCAGAAGTTCATTGTGGATCTCTGAATGATCCAATGTTGTCCTAAATGCCTAATGATGATAAATATAATCCACCTGTGTGTAATCAAGTCTCCGTATAAATGCATCTGCTCGGTGATAGTCTCAGGGTTCTGTTTGAAGCACAGAGAGCATCATGAAGACCAAGGAACACAACAGGCAGGTCCGTGATACTGTTGTGGAGAAGTTTAAAGCTGGATTTGGATACAAAATGATTTCCAAAACTTTTGAACATCCCAAGGAGCACTGTGCAAGTGATCATATTGAAATGGTAGGAGTATCATACCACTGCAAATCTACCAAGACCCGGCCGTCCCTCTAAACTTTCATCTCAAACAAGGAGAAGACTGATCAGAGATGCAGCCAAGAGGCCCATGATCACTCTGGATGAAATGCAGAGATCTAAATCTGAGGTGGGACAGTCTGTTCATAGGACAACAATCAGTCGTACACTGCACAAATCTGGCATTTATGGAAGACTGGCAAGATGAAAGCCATTTCTCAAAGATATCCATAAAAAGTGTAATTTAAAGTGTGCAACAAACCACCAGGGAGACACACCAAACATGTGGAAGAAGGTGCTCTGGTCAGATGAAACCAAAATCGAACTTTTTGGCAACAAATGCCAAACGATATGTTTGGCGTAAAGGCAACACAGCTCATCACCCTGAACGCACCATCCCCACTGTCAAACATGATGGTGGAAGCATCATGGTTTGGGCCTGCTTTTCTTCAGCAGGGACAGGGAAAATGGTTAAAATTGATGGGAAAATGGATGGAGCCAAATACAGGACCACTCTTGAAGAAAATCTGTTGGAGTCTGCAAAAGACCTGAGACTGGGATGGAGATTTGTCTTCCAACAAGAAAATGATCCCAGACATAAATCAAAATCTACAATGGAATGGTTCCCAAAGAAACGTATCCAGGTGTTAGAAAGGCCAAGTCAAAGTCCAGACCTCAATCCAATCGAGCATCTGTTTAAAGGGAACCTGTCACCTGAATTTGGCAGGACCGGTTTTTGGTCATATGGGCGGAGTTTTCAGGTGTTTGATTCACCCTTTACTTACCCGCTGGCTGCATGCGGCCGCAATATTGGATTGAAGTTCATTCTCTGTCCTCCGTAGTACATGCCTGCGCAAGGCAATCTTGTCACATGGTGTCACATAAAAAATCTCCCTTATGCTCCAAACCTTAAAGAACTGACTTTCTCCAATATCTGCAGGCAGGGCATCTCCCCATGCACTAAGTGAAAATACCAAATTGGATAGAGTAGGTGAGGGTTACAAGGTGTGATAGACTATGCTCCAGAACCAATGAGCGCTTCCCTCTACTTCATGGCTGTTCTCATTACATCCTCTGTATCATAAGTGTGTTATTATTTTCTTATTTGCAGTGCTGATCTATTATAGCAGAATTTTGAAGAGATAGCTTTTTTCTTTAAGTATTTGAGCTCCTTGGTTTCCTATTTGAGCAGCTTCTTTCACCTACCCCTTATCCTAGCCCTGGGAACTATTTCAGTTAGCCTGTTGTTCCAGCTGCCTCGGCAGACTGTATTCCCACCATCATCAGCGATGATTTGTTAATGGTAAGGCTAGAGAGATACTTAAAGTTATCGATAATGTCCATGGCTTCTTTTAGGCAGTTAGGCTATTTGCCTAAAGGTACCTTCACACTAAACAACTTCACAACAATATCGCTAGCGATCCGTTATGTTGCAGCGTCCTGGCTAGCGATATCGTTGTGTTTGACACGCAGCAGCGATCTGCATCCTGCTGTGATATCGTTGGTCGGAGCTAGAAGGCCAGAACTTTATTTCGTCGATGGATCTCCCGCAGACATCGCTGAATCGGCGTGTGTGACGCCGATTCAGCGATGTCTTCACTGGTAACCAGGGTAAACATCGGGTTACTAAGCGCAGGGCCGCGCTTAGTAACCCAATTTTTGCCCTGGTTACCATCGTAAAAGTAAAAAAAACAAACACTACATACTTACTTTCAGCTGTCTGTCCCCAGCGCTCTGCTTCCTGCACTGGCTGTGAGCGCCGTCAGCCGGAAAGCAGAGCGGTGACGTTACCGCTCTGCTTTCCGGCCGCTGTGCTCACACAGTGCAGAGGAAAGCAGAGCGCCGGGGACAGACAGCTGAAGGTAAGTATGTAGTGTTTGTTTTTTTTACTTTTACGATGGTAACCAGGGTAAACATCGGGTTACTAAGCACGGCCCTGCGCTTAGTAACCCGATGTTTACCCTGGTTACCAGGGACCTCGGGATCGTTGGTCGCTGGAGAGCTGTCTGTGTGACAGCTCTCCAGCGACCAAACAGCGACGCTGCAGCGATCGACATCATTGTCGGTATCGCTGCAGCGTCGCTTAATGTGAAGGTACCTTAAGTGTAACAGATTGTCCTCTGCAAATGACACCATTTTTTCATGCATCTAACAATTCTGGAAAGGCATTACTGGACTGGATTTGTAAAGCAAGCACCTCTATTCCTATCACAAACAATAAAGATGAGAGGTTGCCCTAGCGGCGCACCTCTATGTAGGGTAAATAAAGCGGATGAAATAAGTATTGAAAACTTCACGAGTTATCTCAGTAAAAAATGTTCACTCATCTCTAATCCTTAGAATAAATATTTTAGGCAACTTGCATTGCTTTCATCTTTTTTAATTGAGGCCTTTTTTATATTTGGCTAAAGGCTAAATATCATTGTTTTTTATGTGCAAACTCATAAAAGGGAATGTGTCGCCAGGTTTGACCAAGATGAGATATGGCCACCACCTTGCTGGCCTAATATACAGAAAACTGACTTGAAATAGAAGGAGAAGACCAATTATACTCACCTGCAGGCAGGTACAGACCCGGGCTGAAATTCAGTCCTGGCATTTGAAATCACACAGGCCCATGTTGTCCCCGTCCCCATAAAACAGATGGGATATATTACTAATATTACCCTGGATGGAGGAAAGTAAGATTTTCTACAAGACCAATATTTCTAATGATTAAGGGGCCTGCTGAGGTAAGTGGCGGGGTCAGCGACTTTGTGCTCCGTCACAACTTTTAACAGCATGGAAGTGTTGAGAACACAGATTCTTTTAACAACATAGCAGACAAGGCAGCCCATGACCAGACAGGCCCTTCTGGCATTCGCCAGAATTGCCAGATGGCCAGTCCGGCCCTTCCTGAAGGTGGTCTGGTCCGAGGAGTGTCGCTCTTCTTGGTCCGGCGCCTCCCATCTTCTTGTTTCGTGTGGATGACGCATCTATACGAAGCATTGTGGAATGCTGAATATCAGGCCTGAAAGGTGAAAGATTCTATGTAAAGTACACTATACAGTATATGCTTTCTTACAATACCTTTCAAGGTGAGCATTCTGTATATAATGCATACAAATTCCAATTATGAAAGCCACATACTTTTCCCATAAAAATGATTGACATTTTTTTAATTATCCATTAAAAAAAATGTGATTTAAAGGACATGCACAATGAAAACAGGTTTCTTTTTATATGATGGACATGTCCTCATTAGCCAGAGATTTGTATGTTCTGGAAAATTCACAAAAGTGACACTTTGCTCCATTAGTAAACCTTTGACTCTTTTCTGTACTTGCAAGTCTTCAAAATGATTGCGAAGAAGACAGGTTTAGTCTTTGGAGGACAATATAGCAATAATTTCCTACAAAGGTACATGGTGTACAATTGAAAAAGTTTTGCTAGAGGTATGTTTTTTTTTCCTTCTACACGTCATGAGCTTTTGATATGAACCACAAAAAAATGAAATTGTACAAAATTAGGTGTTGTCGGCCGAGACCTTTGTGATGATAAACTTTAAATAGAATGCATCCTTGTGCGTGTCACATTTCTAAACATCCATGGACTCATTTTACTCCAGCACGATTAGTTTGATACAATTCATTCTCTATGATTAAGGAAACACTTCAGACGGTAATTGTGTTGGCTAAAATTGATATGCGAACAATGCGGTGTATTGGAGCCACATCTGTAATTGTACTCCTGGTTCCTCCTTTGCCCCTCTCCCAGTGGTATTTTGCATGTAATTATGCTTTTAGCTAAATTCCAAAGCACTGGTGTCAGAAGATAAACACTATTTCTAATCGTATTATTTTGTCTTCCTTTTCATTTCAGACTAAATCAGAATTCACAGTTGAATTTTCTGTCAGTGACAGCCAGGGGGTATGTATGACTTTTTCATTTCATGGCATAAAAATCTATGAATGGTAAAACAGGACAAGATAACGGGAAATGTGATGGAAGGGGTGGAGAAAAACGATTTATAACGTCTTGGTTATAAGTGCTGCCAGCATGAACTATGCTGAACAGACATTTGGCCAATTAAATATGAGCTTGTGTAATGTTCATTTTTAGCTCTGGTATAGGTGTTCCTACTCTTAACTTAAAGGATATGGATGCAATGATATACTGTGGATTCAATAAGAAGAGTGGCAAATGTCTTCTTGAGAACCTTATTCATGCAGCCTAATAGGGCATAGGACATACTGGTTAGTGATCGCCAGTGCAGGAATAAGTGGTTGTCGCTCCATCCAGCCTATCCGTATATTTATTTTCATGTCTGGTATGTAATGTAAGTTTCCCTTGGAATAACCCTACAGCTCATCACCAGGGTTTTCATCAGTTGCTTCTCTATCCATCAGCTGATCGTTGTGACATCTTCAGACATAAGGCATATGGACATGGAACTATCAATTGGGGTCAACTATTGTGGTCCAGTGTTCTGCACTATCAATCAGACATATACAAATAAATAGAATTATCTTTAGAGTAGTATGTATGGATAATCAAAGGAAATAAAATCTGTAACAAATCAAATTAGCTATGAATTTTCCTGAAATTTCAAAATCACGCAAATCTATAAAAATAATAGCTTCTGAGATCCTAAAAGGGATTAAAATAATAAAACCATTATACTTACCACCTGTCTCAGGTCCTCACCTGTCTTACGCTAGTGCAACTCATTGGTCATAAGCCCCAGTCTTCAATTCTTCTGTGACCTGTAATTTAGATCATTTGGGGAATTGGAGACCCTCATCAAGAGGTGATCATCCTCCCCATTGTGATGGCACTGAGGCCTGTCAATGGACTTGTGAATTCACATGAAGAGAGCAATGCACATGTGGAAGTAGATGGGGAGATGGCATAAGACAGGTGATGGTCTAGGACAGGTGAGTGTAATGTATTTTATTAGCATTTTAACCCCTTTCCTCACCTTTGTTTATTATCCTTTGGGTCTAGAGGGAACTTAAAGCATGATAATGGCAATCAGAAACTTTTGATTCAAGCCAAATGTATTTGAATTGAATAGAAGATGCTGGCTGATTCAAAAGAATCTGCCTGAAACAAATTTTAGGAGATTCACTCATGTTTGTTCATGATGTATGGCTCTATCCTTTACTTAGCTGTAATGTTGGATAATGGGAATTGACTGTTTTTTTTCTCCTTTATTCATATCTAGAATATTACAAGTAAAAACTTGGCTAAGACTTATAACCTAATACATCTGCTTCTGGTCCATCTTCAGGTTATCAAAGGCAAAGTAAGCATCCAGGTTGGAGATGTCAATGACAACGCACCTACTTTCCATGGCCAGCCATATACGGTGCGCATTGCAGAGGTACGTGTTTAGCTATGTTAACTAGTAAAGTTTCAATTTGATTGCGCATGTTCATATTTATTTGAAATATTATCTACAATGATTTTTAAACACAGTGAACTTTAATTTGACATTTATGGGGTTACTACTTTGATGTAACCAACTATTACTTGACTGTCAATGCATTTATTTGCTGTTGAATACATCAAGTTAACTTTCGACACGGCACAGTGTGTAAAATATTAATTACAGTTTAGCAATTACAACATCTCTGCATATGCTGTATAACAATCAAAACTTTAAAATCTGTGTAGATGTCACTTAACCTTCAGCCATTAAAGAACCTCAGATTCGTTGAAGCATGGTGATTTCCACACAACACCTATATAGCTGTCTTTTCTTTACTTGACGCAAAGTTGCTAACTGCAGATTCTCTAATTTATGTAATTTGTGGGACTTGCATGACCAGATTTGTTTCTTCAGGACATCTGACAGATGATCGAGCACATTGAGATCTTAATAACTCAGGGGCAAAGTCAAAACTTATAACTATAGTAATTGTTGAGCAAAAACAGGAAAAAGGATTGGTACTTGAATAAAACTTTTGTTTACTTCATCCGTTAAAAACAGGGATATCCATGATTAAAAAATACTGAGTGATTCTTACGCGGTTCTGGCATAACTGCCCTTAAATATACAATATACAACAATGACCACCTAATACACATTAAAACATGAAAAGATAAATAAAGATGTGTGTTGTGTTCTGTTATCCATTCCTAACAATTTCTTTAGTGTAGAAGAGCACATTTTCTTAGGCTATGTTCACACATCCTTGTACAGTGTTGGTGTGATGTTTGATTATCGGCCATCACATAGATCCCTTGAGTATGTCATATTCTCATTCTCAACATTGGATCAGAATAGAACATGTATAAAAGGGAACCTGTCCTGTTAAAAAACGCTACTATCCTGCAGATATTGGGTTAATGTGTCGGTTAATAGCGTTCTGAACCTGCCCGGAGCACGCACAGAGAGCCCCGGTGATGGAGGGAACTTAACTTTATTCCTCAGGCAGGCTTTCAGTATTAGAGCACTCGAGCCACCTGTCAGTCAGCGCTGGGGATGCGGTTACAGCCGCTGCTCACTATGTACTGATTAGTGACTGAAGCTTAGCCGGCCACTCCTCTATGACTGAAAGCCCTAGCTTGCCAGGAGGAATAAAGTTAATTTCTTTTAGCAGTGGGTGGGTGGATTCAGAATGCTATTAACCTGAGCATTAACCTCATATCTGCAAGTTAATAGTTTTTCACATGACAGGTTCCCTTTAAGTTTCACGGATCTGACACAGATTCATGATTTTAATGGATATGAATAGACCCATGGAGCCCTATTGGTCCCTATGCTGTCCGATCAAAAATCGGGCATCACATGGACATTTCACCTTGATGGTTGAATATAGCCTTACACAAGGGGCAGCTGCTACTAAGAAATATTGCTTTGTAATGGAGGGACATACATTAAATATATTTAAATAGATAGTACATGATAAAGTGACATTATGATGAAAGTCAAGATTTCCCAAAAGAAAGTTGGTGCCATCGTAGTGAGAAAATCAATGTTATTAATTTCACCTGTCGGTCTATAAATGTTATGTCTATGTAGGTTTTAAATTTCTTGTTATTTTCACTTTATGAATGAGAATTATCAAAACTATGAATTTTACCACAAAAATTGCTATGTTGAAAATGTTGAAACTGTAGTTTTATTTTAAATAGGAGTAGAAGTAACTGGCACAGGGCAGCTGTACAGATCTCATCATTGACCCAGCGGGCCAGGTTCTAATCATTGAGCTGTTTGTGCCAATTTAATTGCAGCCATTTCTGGTTTGTTCAGCATGGATCACACAAGTGAGTTCCCTAAACAGACTGTCGCTGTGTGCTATCTTGCTGTACGATCCTCTGCTGGTGGGACATCTCATTATCCTCCAGTAAATACATTTCTCACCATGAGCTTACATGATAGAAATATCATCTTTAGGAATCATTTTCTGGAATAGCTACAGAATTCCCTTTGCTAGGTTTACCTTGCTATATTCCAAAATTGAAATACATCAAGTGAATGATTTGTGTAGTTAAAAGTTAATAGTCAAATTATTTAAAAGGTTCTTCATCCTAACAGCATTGTCTGTTCTATTATTGAAGGGACAAGTAGAGACAGTGACTACATACAGACTATGTACAGCTGTGTACTCAGTGTTATATTGTTTTCGTCCTCCAGAGTGCTTATCAGTCTAGACTGACCCCTATAAGAAAAGGCTGGAAGTTTTCTAAATAGTTTTCTTTAGTACTTTTCTATTATAACACTTTTGTAAAATCTGTGCAACTCCTTTACATAGTTGGATGTGCTGTTGTTGCTGATAGGTTCACTTCACTAACACACCATCTGGTGGATATGGACTCTCATTGTTTTTCTTCTACATTTCCTTATTGCTATAGAAAACAAAATCATTAATAAATTCCTTAGGGCAAGGGCCACCATCCTGTGGCTCGGAAGTCACATGTAGGTCGGAGGCCCATAAAGTGTGACTTGCAATTCTGTGTCAGCTTGTTGCTTTAGCACCACATGTCAGAAAAGCAGGTCTCCACATGGTTACTTTTGTGATTAGCCTCTAATGGAAGAGCAGATATGAAGGCACATATGCTGGCTTAAGGGTTGGAGAGATAAATTACGTGTGGTACACTAGCTAAATGATGATATTGCCAGTTAAAGTGTTGACGTTGAATGCAATAGTGTGGTGGGAGTTCTTGATGTGAGAATACCAAATGGGGTAAGGTGGTAACCCCGATGTACATTTACTGTCTTAGTGTGATGATTTCTAAGGGGCTATTTTGGCTCTTATTATACAGGTATGGGGGCTTAGGTGTCATTATTGTGGAGGGTGGAGTGGGCTTTGGATATCACTACTTAGAGTACACTGGATGTGGATGGCGACCATCTCTCAGAGTTGAATTTGCTTTCAAGGTAAAAAGTTGGGATCCACTGCCTTAGGGTATAGTACCTAAATTACATCTAGAAGATAATTATTTACCAACCAAAAAATGGTGCAGGGCAGAAAATGTCTTTTAAAATTAACTTAATCTTTCTTTAATTAATGCTAAAAGAATATTCACTTCATCATATTGAAATTACAAGAACAAAAAATAAAAGTATTGGAATTAAGAAAATGACAGGATAAAAAGACAAGTCTGTAGATGCTCTATGCCACGGTAGCACATTACTCCAAGCAGGCTGCTCAGAGTAGAAAGAAAAAACGTGCGACCATGTGTTATCATATTGATAAATGGCTACTGGAAGTTCCGCTTTTGTCCTGGACACAATGATAGTTGGAGATTAGTTTAGAGACCACGTGAGAAACACAAAGAAGAGAATGTCACACTGATCCTATTTCTGAGAATATGATGTAGGGTGGTATAGTATATAGTACCCGGAACCCTTTAGTGTTCATTCCGGGCACACTAACAGCTCAGCGTTACATTGATTTGATATTGGAATGAGTGATACAGCCTTTTTTCCAAAGTGTCCCAGGAGCCATTTTTCAACATTACTACACCAGGCTGCATGTAGCTTTTGCTATTGTAGCAGCTTGCATTACCTAAACATGCTACTATGGCAAACAGCATCCTTGGACTTGTCTCTTGTAGACTACATTGGTTATTATTGGTCAGCAATTGCAAAGGGAGCTTCCAGCAGTGGATCTTGGTGAGTTGCGTGTCCAAGTGCATTCAGCGTGGTAAAATATTCCTCAGACAACCATAAATAACCTCATTGATAACATCCAAGGCATGTAAGTGTGTATACTTCTGCACGTGGCGTTCACGCTTGATACCGAATAAATCAACATGTTTTAGAAATGTTTTAGAAATTCTGCATCCACTTTTTCATTATTTGCAAATCACGTGTCTATCAATTCTTTGATTATCTTAATTGCATGACTTTTTTTACTTCGTGTTGTAGTTTCCATGCTGAGGTGTGTGCATATTAATGTATGCACCGTATAAAAATATGCAGTAACTTGCAAAAGTATTCGCCCCATCCCCTTGGTATATTTCCTGTTTTTCTACCAGACAACCTGGAATTTCATTGTTTTTTTCTGAGGGTTTGCATCAGTTCATGGAAAGAACATGCCTACAATTGTGAACTGTAGTTTTCTTTTTTTTCTGAAGCAACCAACAAATAGGACAAAATAACTGAAAATTCTGTGAGCATAACTATTCACCCCCCCCCCCTAAAGTTAGTACTTTGTAGAGCCTCTTTTTGCAACAATAACAGCTGCAAGTCTCTATGAGCTTTCTACATCTTGCCATTGGGATTTTTTCCCCTTCCACAAGGTAAAACTGCTCCAGCTCATTCAATTTAGAGGGGCTAGGTCACTCTAAAACATTTACACATTTCCCACTTGAGTGTTGTTATAGCAGTATAATTTGGGTCATTGGATTACAAAATTGTTAAATCCAGGTTATAATGTAACAAAATAGGTAAAAGCCAAGGAAGGGGGAGGGGTTGATACTTTCACAACTCAATATATATATATTGATACTGTTCTTTGGAAAATAAGATTCTAATTAATATCTCACTGGGTGCAAAAACAACTTTCAAAGTTTTGTTTTCATTAAGCATTTTTTAACCTATAGCATGAAAGTAAACTTAATACTATAACCGAATTTGTCCTCCGTTCAGAGAGTTTATCTTTTTTTTGCTGGACACAAAAGCATAGTAGTGTGGCTAGGAGCATGTTATATTCAGTAGAAAACTATTGCTTAAAAATGTGTTCTGGTTTTAAAGAGTTATTACAAGAGTGAATTAACCTTTCCACTAGTAAATTCAACCGTCAGCACTCAGCTTGAAAGATGCACGCTCCAAGGTCCAAGGATCCAATTAGACCAGGAAAGCATCAAAGAAGAAAAGAGAGCAGCATCCACATCAGGTGAAGAAAATATCCAAAATGTGCTTTATTCTGCCATAAAGAGTTACAACGTTTCGGCCAAGGTGGCCTTTGTCAAGTATACAAAGTATCAAAAGTGGCCATCTTAAATAGTGTGGAGCCCACATGGGCACCAATCACCATCGAGGGGCGGCCTTTATTCAATATACATAAAAATAAGAATATGTGCGCAAATAACTAACATCACATAATCATAAGAACAATAACATATCCTCATCAGTAATATACACAATAACTAACATAGAGAATCGCAGATCGGAGTATAGTATATATACACAGCCCAGTGACTGTTTATGTTATTCCGTTGTCATGGCACCGATTCACCCAATCACTGGATCATCCTGGAGCTCATCCCCTTTATTCTCCAATCGCTGTGCTTTAGAAAAAAGGCGCACAATGCACCACCGTCCAATCCACATCATCCCGCAGGAAGGTGTGGCCACTTTTGATACTTTGTATACTTGACAAAGGCCACCTTGGCCGAAACGTTGTAACTCTTTATGGCAGAATAAAGCACCTTTTGGATATTTTCTTCACCTGATGTGGATGCTGCTCTCTTTTCTTCTTTAACCTTTCCACTAGACTGCTGGATCCCCAACCAATTTTCAGAAGACAACAGGAAGTTTCATAGAAAATTAATTGACCATTAGCGCACATGCTTGACCAGCACTGCATTCACACAGAAGATGCAGGACTCCTCTTTTGGCAAGGAAACCAACCAGACGTTAAACACTCAACAATTTAGCAGTTAATAACTACCCTGATGGGTCAAAATTGGTAAAAACTCTTACAACCCAGAATTCTCCATGGCAGTGTTTTGCATCAGTATTTTTAAGGCCAAACTAGGAGTGTGTCCAAAGCATAAAATAAGTGCTGCTCCTTCTGTTACAAATCTCATTGAAGGAGGATTCATTGCTGGATAGGTCATATTAATATGCTAAATACTGACCAAAATACTGCTGTGTGAAAGTGGCCTAAGAATAACGCTGACGGTTGCTTCTTTCATGAGCATGTGCATCTGTGTCAGCCTGAGAAATCAAGTTGTCTTTAGTAATTGAGCAGTAGAAAAGAAATGACTCTTTAATATGCTGTCTAGAGCACCGTCTCACCATGAGCCTTTGATCTCCCTTTTCCATTCTCAGAATATGGACAAGAGGGATTTCATTATTACTTTCTGAATGTTTTGCTTTCAATTTGCTTGAACTCTCTTCAGGGTGTTAAAAAGAAAAAAAAAAGCCTTATACATTTCTACTTCCTCTTTGTCATTTAGGATTTTTGCAGGAAACGTGTTGAAGTGTTATATATTATCGAGTAATTAATGCATCACAATGTAATCATGATTGGATGATAAGTAATTACAATTAAATGTGTTAGTAAGTATGAAGCAAAGTTTGATGAGAGATTGGAATGGATATCCCCATTGTATGTTACCGCCATCCTATTATCATGAGTAAATAAGCAATGTATCACACTCGTGGTTTTGATTTAATCTTAGGATAACAACCAGGGATTGATTGAACAAAGAGAACAGATTACTTCACCTTGATGTTTTCTTGCTCCTTTACAGATTGTTTTAGCACCAGTAGATTGTTATTGCCCTGGCCTGACACACCTCCTCCTCCTGTGATAGGGACCTCACTGTTCATGGACTTTGTGCACTGAGAGCCTGATATGGGCGGGGTTAGCTTTATCAGCTCTGCTTCATGCTAAATCTAAAGGCTCTAATCATGTGAGAATGGCTGCACCCAGTAAACAAAGTGATACATTGTTGGAATCACCTACTCTTTGCCTACGTGAGGCTGCTCTCAGATCTGGTAGAAAAAACCTGCTGACAGATTCCCTTTAAGTCACATGGTCTTGGACATGGCCTCTTTACAGAGATCAGGGAGCTGTTTTGTTGTGTCGGAACATTTTGCATTGTTAAGTAACTGTGTCATCTTGTGTGTATTGAAATCAGAAAGATTTTGTATCTCATCTCAGTGTTGAAACCAATATTCATATAGTGAAAAGTGATAAAATAATACTATAAAAAAACTTTGTGTGTTACTATATCTGTAGCTCTGTTCAGGAAAGTTAACTGAATTACATTGGTCTAAGATTATATTGGTCTGTAATTCTCTTTTAAAGGAAAACCATTCTTGAGACATGCACCCACCAGTATAGGCAGCTCTAAATAAAGGAAAGACTGAAAAACTGTTATTTAGATATGTAATGAAAGATATTCACATGACAACATGTCATCTTCCAGGCTTGACCCATAGGCTTAAATTCTTGACTTAAGGAGATGTAAGAAAAGATAGTATGCATTATGGGCGCCAATTTTTGCCCTTAGGCTCAGCTCTCCTTGATTGTGAATTGGGCAGCATGGTGGCGCAGTGGTTAGCACTGCAGCCTTGCAGCGCTGGAGACCTGGGTTCCAATCCCACCCAGGACAACATCTGCAAAGAGTTTGTGTGTTCTCTCCGTGTTTGTGTGGGTTTCCTCTGGGCACTCTGGTTTCCTCCCACATTCCAAAGACATACTTATAGGGATTCTAGATTGTGAGCCCCATCGGGGACAGTGATGATAATGTGTGCAAAACTGTAAAGCGCTGCGGAATATGTTAGCGCCATATAAAAATAAAGATTATTATGTGTTGGCAATGAGGGTAATGGTTTTGGTGTAATGTCTACTGACATCAAGCACAGGGGTTAATAATGGCATTTCTACCTTATTAGGCATTTCTTAACATTTCTAACCCCATAGTCTAAAGAAATATACAAACACAGAGAGAGAAGTCCTTTAACTGTAAAAAGCAGTCCCTGAACCTCTTTGACCATTTAATACCATTAAAAAAAATAAAAGGGTCCGCTGTAAATTGTAAATCCCCGACACTGTACATCTGGAGGCTGTGTTGAGCAGTGACACCAGTATTGTGACTGCTCAGCATTTCTGCCGTCACACACTGGGAGTAGCATGTGAATCCGGCTGCTGTGACAAGTGCTGACATCAGTAAGTTTATCGCAATTCACAGCCAATGAACTGCGATAACCTTACCGACATTACTTATGTCACCGCTCTGCACATTTACAAATACTAGGATTTCATCAGCTCACCCAACCAGACGTTTTAGAATCCAATTCAGACATGTGCAGTGCATGGATCACCACCAAGTTCCTGTCGGCCGACTCCCAGGTAAAAATGCAAATCACTCACTTGTCCAGCTGATGCAAATATTGGATGGAGGAGATGAAAATAGAATAAAAGTCTTGTCATTTATTAGTGCATCATAAAAACAAGCTGACGCGTTTCAGGCAATAATGCCCTTAGTCAAAGCATAATAAAAACACAACACAATATACAAAGGCACATAACAAGAGGCTACAACGAATCACGATACATGTCAATTAATCATATACCAAACACCCATTGGACAAAGACACACACCCTGCCCAACCTGAGTGTTATACAAATGTTATAGCCACTAAGTCTATGCACAATATTGCAAATACAAATTGTAAGAATACAAGAATACCTTTCTCCAATATATGTAAATACACTTAAATACATATAAATACTCCCATATATATAGATAAGCCACATATCATTATTATATTTATACATGAGAACAACACTTAATAAAAATACATCAGATCTGGTTTATAATTCATTCCTTTGGGGAAACAAGTATCTAATTTTAAGATCCAAGCTACCCCTCTGGCTCGTAGAGTAGATATTGTATCACCTCCTCTGACTGCCCTCTTTACTTGTATGATTGCAGTTACTCTCATGGAAGTCATGTCACCAGCATGAACCTCCTTGAAGAGTCTGGACACTCCTGACAAAGAGCGTTTATCATTGCTATTACCTGTAGCGGCTCCTGATACATGTTCTTTAATTCTCTGCTTTAATTTATGTGTGGTCGATCCCACATATTGCACATTACATGCCCGACAAGAAACCAAATATATTACAGATCTGGAATTACAATTAGCTAAACATGTGATGGTATAATCATTCTGCGCATCTTTTGCTCTAAATTTGGTGGTTTTTTGCATATATTGAAGCAATCCACATCTACTCATGCCCCATTTGTAGTAACCCATGCTTCCTAACCAGGAATACGCTCTTCTTTCTGAATTATTTGGTCCCACATATAAACTGGGTGACGACATGTTGGCTAAAGTCTTGGATTTCTTGGCTACAAATCTCACTCCATTATCTAAAATAGTGTTAGTTTTCTTATCTTGCCTCAAAACTGGAAGATGCCCTTTTATTATGTTAACTATTTGTGGATATTTAATTGAAAATGGTGTAGAAAAAACTACTTGTGATTGGGAATCACGTATACTGCGATCCATTAAACATTGTTCTCTGTTTCTGCTGCATGCTATATTGGCCCTGTTCACAAAAGCCTGTGAATAACCTCGCTGCTTGAATCTCCTTGCAATTACTTTGCACTCCTGAATTAATTCAACATCATTAGAACAAGCACGCCTCGGCTTAAAAAAATTCTCCTATGCGCAGATTCTTTATTGTGTGAACAGGGTGTGCACTGGACGCATGCAAAACTCCATTACCCATAGTAGGCTTACGGTATAATCTGCTATAGATTTTACCACTTTCCACTTGTCCTTCAACAAATACATCTAGAAAAGGGGAACTTTGATCCTGGTATTCTGAAACATGCTGCAAATTCCGATCATTGCAATTCAAAAATTCAAAAAACACTTGATGATCTTCTGCATTTCTTTTTTGACAATAAAAATCAAATCATCAATGTAGTGTCCTGTCCATACAATCCTGTCATAATATGGATTAGATTTTGAAAACAAAGCTAGAGAATATAACAAACTGGGAGAATACAGGACAGAATTCATTAAGGAAGTTTTCTTGCAGTGGTGGAGACAAGCTTTAAATGATTTCCACCATTGCTATGCCTATTTGCTGGCAGATAGAGATGATCAAATCTTTTGAAATTCAAATTCGTCAGGACCATCACAATTTTCCCCAAAATTTTATTTGCAGCAGGTTGATTCACACTAAATTTCAATACTGAAAACACTCAAATTGCTCTTAAACTGCATGTGTAACACTCTGTGGTCTCTTAAGACTATAATCAACGTCTTTCATGCCCTTTATCACAAACATAGCCTTGGTAATGTCACAGTGACCTCAACTTAGAAACGACATTTGCACTGCATTACAATCAGTACACGACACGAGTGTTGTTGCACTAGGAAGACTATATTGCAAAGTCTGATATAGCAGAGTTCATTAACTTTCTTTGTATTTATTTCATGCTGATCACTGTAACCCAAACTAGTGTTATATTTGTCATAAAGGTATGGTTACTAGTGATGAGCAAATATACTCGTTACTCGAGGTTTCCCGAGCACGCTCGGGTGACCTCGGAGTATTTTTTAGTGCTCAGAGATTTAGTTTTTCTTGCCGCAGCTGAATGATTTACATCTGTTAGCTAGCATAAGTTCATGTGGTGGTTCCCTAGCAACCAGGCAACCCCCACATGTACTTATGCAGGCTATCAGATGTAAATCATTCAAAACTAAATCTCCGAGCACTAAAAAAACTCGGAGGACACCCGAGCGTGCTCAGGAAATTTCGAGTAACGAGTATATTCGCTCATCACTAATGGTTACACAGCATCTTTTTCAGGTGATTTCACCTGGGAAGCAGTTGGGAACTTGGTCTATAAGGTGATGAAAAGTTATAATGCAGTGACAACCCATATCTACTTTTCATGCATCTTACAGTGTCACGCACGTGAATCATCAGCACACTGTGCCACGGTTCAGGCTTAACCTTGGAATGGCATTGCTAAGTGGCCATCTGGTTTTTGCTAGAGCTACTGATAGTGGAGTTAGTCTTAACCTGCAAGTGACCGCTATGTGGATCGCCCCGTCAGGGCAGTGGGGTACTCGGTACAGGGTCCTGCAGTTCACAGGGGGATGTCACGGTGGCTGACCCGGTCCATGGCCCAGGGATGTCCGTGTAAAAGGGAAAGGTCTTTAAAGGGATAGAGTTTATGTTCATGACGCCACCCGTGGTATTCAGTCAGGGTGACCGATGCTGCTTTAGGGGGTCCGCTGGGGTAATGTTATGGCAGCTAGATGGTATAACTTCCCACAGGTGAAGTGTATCCCCAGGGCTTCCCGGTGTGTAGATGGTGAATGGTGAGTGGCGCAGAGAAAAACTAAGACACAAGGTTGCAGTCTCTTTACCTTTACTGAAGACTTCAGCATCCACAGTCCAGGGCACCAGATCACAGGGCAGGCAGAGTGCGGCCAGTTTGGAGGCAAGTCCAGAGTTCCCTTGTCCAGGTGGAATTCAGTAGCCTTCCCTTGCTCTGCAGTTGTGTAGTCCCTTACTGCCTATGGCTTCACATAAGGGCCTCACAGATGTGGTGTTTCACTCTCTCTGTCCCCATATAGGATAGGACAAAACCCATATGACTGGTGACTTGAGCCTGTTTATAGGGTCTCTTAGATAACCCGGCTCTGTAGCTGTCACCGTGCCTCCTGGGTGTAGGTGCAGACAGGTAAAATGCAATTAGCTGTCCTGCTGGTCTCTGAAATAAGGCGTAGAGGTCCTTACTCCCTTGGTGTTCTAGCTACCAGGATTTTGCGCCTCAGAAGGAGGCAGCCTGAGCGGGGCTGGTCCCCTTCTGGTATCCTCTCCTTTGCTTCAACTTCCTTCATGCTCACTGCAATACAATGCTGCCTTTCAATGTCTCTTTCTGGGAGCTGCAGCTCTGAGGGCATGCACAGCTCCGTTAACCTTCTGTCCTCCTCAGACTCTGGTCTGGAACTTACTAACAGAACTCCTGCCTGGAGCTCTGTCAGGAACTGACTGCGTCCGGAACTGACTAACTTTCCCTACACACTACCAGTTATATATCTGTGGGGAGTGACCTAATAAATAGGAGCAGAAGCTCCCCCTGGTGGCCTGGAGTGTGAAATGTGTTGCATGTTTGTGATACCTGGATGCAGTTATCCTTTTTTGCCTCCAAACGTAGCATCACTCTCACCGGAAAGAAAGCAATACCACTGTGACGACCAGGACCCTAGGGCGTCACACTATGTACCACTCAAAGGGAAATCCCTGGTACTGAGGCAGCTGACCCTAAGGGTAAGGATAGTAGTCACAGACATGAACTTGGAGTCACTAGAAAGACAGAATTTGGATACAGGTTCTGGCAGTTTAGAGCCAGGAACACTTGACAGAACAGACACTGATGCAGTTTCAGAAAGTGTGGAGCCTAGAACACTTGACAGAACAGACACTGGTACTGGTTTGAGTACTGCCGATGCAGTTTCAGGTTTGGGTACCATCGGAGCGGTGTCAGGCTCAGGTACTGCCGTAGTGGTGCCAAGCTCAGGTAATGCTGGAGCAGTGCCGGGCTCAGGTATCACTAAAGCAGTTTCAGGTACATGGAGATGTTTCAGACTCAGATATTGTTGGAGCAGTTTCAGGTACTGCCTGCCTGCGGTTTCAGGCTCAGGTATTGCCGGAGTGCTTTCAGGCACATGTACCAACAGAGCAGCATCAGAATCAGGTAATGAAGATTAAGCAATGGGTTTAAATTCTAACAGCATAGGTTCAGGGAACGGTTCAGGAATAGTTTCAGGGACCTGACAACTAACTAACAGGGACAAACTAAAACTAACACTAAAGAGGGCATTGTACAGGCACCTCCATAAAGAAAGCCTGCGGAGGGAGCGGAGACATTGCTGAGCAGCCAGGGCAGTGAGTGTGGAGCGCCCCCAGACACAGGGCCACAGGTTCTCTCGGTACCAGTCCTCTCTGTCTCAGTCCTAGGATTGTCACGGTGGCTGGACCCAGTCCGTGACCCTCATAGTCATAGTAGTCATAGTTAGTAAGGCCGAAAAAAGACATTTGTCCATCCAGTTCAGCCTATATTCCATCATAATAAATACCCAGATCTACGTCCTTCTACAGAACCTAATAATTGTATGATACAATATTGTTCTGCTCCAGGAAGACATCCAGGCCTCTCTTGAACCCCTCGACTGAGTTCGCCATCACCACCTCCTCAGGCAAGCAATTCCAGATTCTCACTGCCCTAACAGTAAAGAATCCTCTTCTATGTTGGTGGAAAAACCTTCTCTCCTCCAGACGCAAAGAATGCCCCCTTGTGCCCGTCACCTTCCTTGGTATAAACAGATCCTCAGCGAGATATTTGTATTGTCCCCTTATATACTTATACATGGTTATTAGATCGCCCCTCAGTCGTCTTTTTTCTAGACTAAATAATCCTAATTTCGCTAATCTATCTGGGTATTGTAGTTCTCCCATCCCCTTTATTAATTTTGTTGCCCTCCTTTGTACTCTCTCTAGTTCCATTATATCCTTCCTGAGCACCGGTGCCCAAAACTGGACACAGTACTCCATGTGCGGTCTAACTAGGGATTTGTACAGAGGCAGTATAATGCTCTCATCATGTGTATCCAGACCTCTTTTAATGCACCCCATGATCCTGTTTGCCTTGGCAGCTGCTGCCTGGCACTGGCTGCTCCAGGTAAGTTTATCATTAACTAGGATCCCCAAGTCCTTCTCCCTGTCAGATTTATCCAGTGGTTTCCCGTTCAGTGTGTAATGGTGATATTGATTCCCTCTTCCCATGTGTATAACCTTACATTTATCATTGTTAAACCTCATCTGCCACCTTTCAGCCCAAGTTTCCAACTTATCCAGATCCATCTGTAGCAGAATACTATCTTCTCTTGTATTAACTGCTTTACATAGTTTTGTATCATCTGCAAATATCGATATTTTACTGTGTAAACCTTCTACCAGATCATTAATGAATATGTTGAAGAGAACAGGTCCCAATACTGACCCCTGCGGTACCCCACTGGTCACAGCGATCCAGTTAGAGACTATACCATTTATAACCACCCTCTGCTTTCTATCACTAAGCCAGTTACTAACCCATTTACACACATTTTCCCCCAGACCAAGCATTCTCATTTTGTGTACCAACCTCTTGTGCGGCACGGTATCAAACGCTTTGGAAAAATCGAGATATACCACGTCCAATGACTCACCGTGGTCCAGCCTATAGCTTACCTCTTCATAAAAACTGATTAGATTGGTTTGACAGGAGCGATTTCTCATAAACCCATGCTGATATGGAGTTAAACAGTTATTCTCATTGAGATAATCCAGAATAACATCCCTCAGAAACCCTTCAAATATTTTACCAACAATAGAGGTTAGACTTATTGGCCTATAATTTCCAGGTTCACTTTTAGAGCCCTTTTTGAATATTGGCACCACATTTGCTATGCGCCAGTCCTGCGGAACAGACCCTGTCGCTATAGAGTCACTAAAAATAAGAAATAATGGTTTATCTATTACATTACTTAGTTCTCTTAGTACTCGTGGGTGTATGCCATCCGGACCCGGAGATTTATCTATTTTAATCTTATTTAGCCGGTTTCGCACCTCTTCTTGGGTTAGATTGGTGACCCTTAATATAGGGTTTTCATTGTTTCTTGGGATTTCACCTAGCATTTCATTTTCCACCGTGAATACCGTGGAGAAGAAGGTGTTTAATATGTTAGCTTTTTCCTCGTCATCTACAACCATTCTTTCCTCACTATTTTTTAAGGGGCCTACATTTTCAGTTTTTATTCTTTTACTATTGATATAGTTGAAGAACAGTTTGGGATTAGTTTTACTCTCCTTAGCAATGTGCTTCTCTGTTTCCTTTTTGGCAGCTTTAATTAGTTTTTTAGATAAAGTATTTTTCTCCCTATAGTTTTTTAGAGCTTCAATGGTGCCATCCTGCTTTAGTAGTGCAAATGCTTTCTTTTTACTGTTAATTGCCTGTCTTACTTCTTTGTTTAGCCACATTGGGTTTTTCCTATTTCTAGTCCTTTTATTCCCACAAGGTATAAACCGCTTACACTGCCTATTTAGGATGTTCTTAAACATTTCCCATTTATTATCTGTATTCTTATTTCTGAGGATATTGTCCCAGTCTACCAGATTAAGGGCATCTCTAAGCTGTTCAAACTTTGCCTTCCTAAAGTTCAATATTTTTGTGACTCCCTGACAAGTCCCCCTAGTGAAAGACAGGTGAAACTGCACAATATTGTGGTCGCTATTTCCTAAATGCCCGACCACCTGCAGATTTGTTATTCTGTCAGGTCTATTAGATAGTATTAGGTCTAAAAGTGCTGCTCCTCTGGTTGGATTCTGCACCAATTGTGAAAGATAATTTTTCTTGGTTATTAGCAGAAACCTGTTGCCTTTATGGGTTTCACAGGTTTCTGTTTCCCAGTTAATATCCGGGTAGTTAAAGTCCCCCATAACCAGGATCTCATTATGGGTTGCAGCTTCATCTATCTGCTTTAGAAGTAGACTTTCCATGCTTTCTGTTATATTTGGGGGTTTGTAACAGACCCCAATGAGAATTTTGTTACCATTTTTCCCTCCATGAATTTCAACCCATATGGACTCGACATCCTCATTCCCTTCGCTAATATCCTCCCTTAAAGTGGACTTTAGACAAGACTTTACATAGAGACAAACCCCTCCTCCTCTCCGATTTTTACGATCCTTTCTAAACAGACTGTAACCCTGTAAGTTAACTGCCCAGTCATAGCTTTCATCTAACCATGTCTCGGTTATTCCCACTATGTCAAAGTTACCTGTAGATATTTCTGCTTCTAGTTCTTCCATCTTGTTTGTCAGGCTTCTGGCGTTTGCGAGCATGCAGTTTAGAGGATTTTGTTTTGTTCCAATCTCCTCACTGTGGATTGTTTTAGAAATGTTCTTACCTCCCTTCAGAGTATGTTTTCCTGGGTCGTCTTTGTTCGAGTCTAATGTTTTTCTTCCCGTCCCCTCTTCTTCTAGTTTAACGCCCTCCTGATGAGTGTAGCGAGTCTTCTGGCGAATGTGTGTTTCCCAGGTTTGTTGAGGTGTAGTCCGTCTCTGGCGAGGAGTCCATCATACCAGTAATTCACACCGTGGTCCAGGAATCCAAATCCTTGTTGTCTGCACCATCGTCTTAGCCAGTTGTTTGCATCAAGGATCCTGTTCCATCTCCTGGTGCCATGCCCGTCTACTGGAAGGATAGAAGAAAAAACTACCTGTGCATCCAGTTCCTTTACTTTCTTCCCCAACTCTTCAAAGTCCTTGCAGATTGTCGGTAGGTCCTTCCTTGCCGTGTCATTGGTGCCAACATGTATCAGAAGAAATGGGTGGACGTCCTTGGAGCTGAAGAGCTTTGGTATCCTATCGGTCACATCCTTGATCATCGCACCTGGAAGGCAGCATACTTCTCTTGCAGTTATGTCCGGTCTGCAGATGGCTGCTTCTGTGCCTCTCAGTAGTGAGTCTCCCACCACCACCACTCTTCGTTGCTTCTTGGCTGTACTTTTTGCTGTCACTTGTTGCTGTG
Source organism: Ranitomeya imitator (assembly GCF_032444005.1). Classification (NCBI taxonomy): domain Eukaryota; kingdom Metazoa; phylum Chordata; class Amphibia; order Anura; family Dendrobatidae; genus Ranitomeya; species Ranitomeya imitator. Next base: position 737,276,835 of record NC_091283.1, read on the forward strand.
TGCCCTTTTCTTTTTTGCTTGCTGGTATTGCTTCATTCTTAGGTGTGCCATCTTCATCCTCTACAAAGATTTGATATCGGTTCTTCAGTTGTGTGGTTGGTGATTTCTCCATGGTCTTCTTGCTTCTTTTGGTCACATGCTTCCACTCATCTGCTTTTGGAGGTTCTCTGACACTTTTTTCACCTTCTGTGACCAGTAGAGATGCTTCTGTTCTGTCTAGAAAGTCTTCATTCTCTTTGATGAGTTTCAAAGTTGCTATTCTTTCTTCCAGACCCCGCACCTTTTCTTCTAAAAGGGCCACTAGTCTACACTTCTGACAGGTGAAATTGGATTCTTCTTCTGGTCGATCTGTGAACATGTAGCACATGCTGCAGCTCACCATGTAGGTTGTCACATCTGCCATGTTGCTCCTAGATCCTGCTGACTTGCTGTGTGTTTTCCTTCTTGTGTAATCTACTCAGCCAAGCTCTCTTGCAATAACCCTGCTAAGGGGCGCCCAATGAAAAGGTGGTAAAAGTTGTTAGGTGTTTGTGACGCAACCTGTGGTGTTTGGTCAGGGTGACCGACGCTGCTTAGGGTCCGCTGGGGTGATGGCAGCTAGATGGTATACCTTCCCACAGGTGAAGTAGATCCCCAGGGCTTACCAGTGGTGTAAGTGGCGATGGTGTGAGGCGCAGTTAATAACGAGGACACAGGGTTGCAGTCTCTTTACCTCTTTACTGATGGCTTCAGGATCCTCAATCCAGAGCACTGTTAACAGGGCTGGCTGAGACTGGCCGGTCCGAACGCACATCCAGAGTTCCCTTTGCAGGTGGAAATCAGTGCCTACCAACTAGCGTCTGTGTGTTGCAGTCCTTCCCTGCTGAGCATTCGGGATAGTCCTCACAACTGTTGTTTCTATTCTGCTTCGTCCCCCAGTTTGTTATGGCTAGGACGCACCCGTTTGACGGGAAGGCTCGGAGCTATTCTGGGACCCTAGAGATGCCCTTCTCCACGCTTGCCCCATATGTCTTCTTAGGTGATGTATGTTAGACAGCCAACCTGTAATCAACTGCCCTGCCTCTGTTTGAAGTAATGCTTGGAGTCAGTTACTTCCTTGGCGTTCTGGCCACCGGCTACGCGCCTCAGTAGGATGTTGCCGATCTCGGGGCACGACTCCTACTGGTTCTCCTTTGTGCTTTGATCTTGTTTCTCACTTCTCCACAATATACTTCGCTTCGTGACCTTTCTTTAGATGCCGCCGCAAGGTAGTGCAGGTGCGGCTCTGTAACGATCTGTCCTTGTCGCTAAGTCACTGCCAGGTTCCCACGCCTGACAGGGACCCCTCTGAATCTTCCCCGCAACACCCCCTGCCAGGGGATGTTGCCTGGACAAAACCCAGTCAGCTTCTGACAAACTTCCTATCCAACCCCTAGTTTTACCAGTGTGAGGAGTGGCCTAGTAAATAGTGCATTTTGCTCCCCCTGGTGGCCGGAGTGTGAAATGTAGTGTGTGACTGTGATACTTGATCAGCTGAACTCCTTTATTGCCATCAGATGTACCATCACTCCCCTTAGTGGCAGAGCGACATTACTGCAATGACCAGGTCTCTGGGGCGCTGCAAGTGTGTTTGCGTCCCTGTTGGGAGGAGGGAGGAGGAAACGTGAGGATGCCAGCATTACTGTTTCATAGAGTTTCAAAGACTTGGTCAACAACTGGGTTAATTAGAATTCTGCAACTTAAAAGCCCTAAGTTATCATTAGTTTAGTTAATGTTACATATGTTGAAATGTTGCAACAATAAATGTGCAAAATTTGCACAAAAATTAAAACTTTTGTCTTTGTTCTTTAAAGAGAACTGGTCACTTAAAGGGACTCTGTCAACTGAATTTGGCAGGCTACATAAATGTCCTGTGTCCGGTCCGATGGGCAGTGTTTCTTCTTTTTTCCTCCACCCCATCCTTCCCCACTGTCTGCATTATTTTCTGGAATTGGAGTAGGTGTCCTCCATAGTTCGCGCGTGCGCAATGCAATCTTGTCTCATGCACGCACAGTATGCTTTTCCTATCTGCAGGCAAAGCTGAAAAGCATTACTGCACATGAGTCGTTGCACTATGTCCCAGAACACAGAGAAATACATCCGGCACATAGTGCACCAGCGCATGCGCAGTAATGCTTTTCAGCTTTGCCCGCAGATGGGCAAAGCATACTGCGCGTGCGAGACAAGATTACATTGCGCACGCGCGAACTATGGAGGGCACCTACTCCAATTCCGGAAAGTATTGCGGACAGCGGGGAAGGATGGGGTGGAGGAAAAAAGAAGAAACACTGCCCATCGGACCAAAAACAGAACATTTACATAGCCCCCCAAATTCAGGTGACAGAGTCCCTTCAACCCAGGGGTCTCAAACTGCATTCATCGAGGGCTGCAAACAGGTCATGTTTTCAGGATTTCCTTGTACTGCACAGGTGATAATTTAATCACCTACACACATAATGATTGCTAAGGAATCTTAAAAACACGCATGGTTTGCGGCCCTCGAGGAATGCAGTTTGACACCCCTGTTTTAACCCCTTTCTGCCAGCTGACGGAATAGTACGTCTGCTGGTAGATCCCTCGCTTTGAGGTGGGCTCTGGCGGTGAGCACACCTCAAAGCCGCGACATGTCAGCTGTTTTGTACAGCTGACATGTGCGTGCAATGAGCGCGAGCGGAATCGCGATCCGCTCGCGCCCATTAACTAGTTAAATGCCGCCGTCAAGCGCTGACAGCAGCATTTAACTAGCGCTCCCGGCCGCACGGCCGGGATTGCTCGCACCGCTGACCCCCGTCACATGATCGGGGGTCAGCGGTGCATTGCCATAACAACCATAGGTCTCCTTGAGACCTCTATGGTTGTTGATGGCCGTTTGCTTTGATCGCCACCCTGTGGTCGGCGTTCAAAGTACACCTGCCTTTCTGCTACATAGAGGTGATCTGTACTTCACCTCTATGTAGCAGAGCCGATCGTGTAGTGCATGCTTCTAGCCTCCTATGGACGCTATTGAAGCATGCCAAAATTTAAAAAAAAGTGTTTAAAAATATAAAAAAAATAAAAAATATATAAAAGTTCAAATCACCCCCCTTTCGCCCCAATCAAAATAAAACAATAAAAAAAAATCAAAAATACACATATTTGGTATCGTCGTGTTCAGAATCGCCCGATCTATCAATAAAATCAAAGGATTAACCTGATCGCTAAATGGCATAGCGAAAAAAAAATCAAAACGCCAAAATTATGTTTTTTTGGTCGCCGCAACATTGCATTAAAATGCAATAACGGGCGATCAAAAGAACGTATCTGCACCAAAACGGTATCATTAAAAACTACAGCTCAGCATGCAAAAAATAAGCCCACACCTGACCCCAGATCACAAAAATTGGAGATGCTACAGGTATCAGAAAATCGCGCTTTTTTTTTTTTTTTTAGCAAACTTTGGAATTTTTTTTTCACCACTTAGATAAAAAATAACCTAGACATGTTAGGTGTCTATGAACTCGTAATGACCTTGGAGAATCATAATGGCAGGTCAGTTTTAGCATTTGGTGAACCTAGCAAAAAAGCCAAACAAAAAACAAGTGTAATTTTGCACTTTTTTTGCAATTTCATCACACTTGGAATTTTTTTCCCGTTTTCTATTACATGGCATGGTAAAACCAATGAAGTCGTTCAAAAGTACAACTCGTCCCGCAAAAAATAAGCCCTCACATGGCCATATTGATAGAAAAATAAAAAAGTTATGGCTCTGGGAAGAGGGGAGCGAAAACCGAAAACGAAAAAACGGAAAAAGCTCCAGGGGTGAAGGGGTTAAAAAAGTGCTATTAACCAGCAGATATGGGGTTAATCTGCAGGTTCATAGAGTTCAGAAGCTGTCTATTGCCCGGACTATGAGTACTGCTGCCAGGAAGAATTAACTTTATTCCTCCTGGCAGCCTGGAGCTTTCAGTGAAAGAGACTGGCCGGCGTGGCTTCAGTCACCGCTCAGTGCATAGTGAGCGGTGTCTTTAACTGCGTCCTCGGCACCAAGTGACAATAGTCTCAGTATTAGGCCGGAGTCACACATGCGAGAAACACATCCGTGTTTCGCATGTGAAATCCAAGCTGTGGCGCCGGCACTCCAGAGCGGAGTGTGCGGCCGCATAGCAACACATGGAGCCGCACGCTCCGCTCTGGAGTGCCGGCGCCACAGCTTGGATTTCACATGCGAAACACGGATGTGTTTCTCGCATGTATGACTCCAGCCTTAGGCTGCCATCACACTAGCAGTATTTGGTCAGTATTTTACATCAGTATTTGTAAGTCAAAACCAGGAGTGGAACAAATAGAGGAAAAGTAAAACAGAAACATATGCACCACTTCTGCATTTATCACCCACTCCTGGTTTTGGCTTACAGATACTGATGTAAAATACTGACCAAATACTGCTACTGTGATGGCAGCCTTAGAGTTGACTATCACTTAATGCCAAGGGCACATTTACAGCTGCCACTCCTTATTTACTGAGCGGTGACTGTAGCCGCATCGGGACATCCCTATGACTGAAAGCTGGATGCTGCCTGAAGGAGTAAAGTTAATTTCCTCACAGCAGGGGGAATCTTATTGCGGGCACTGGGCAGCTTCTCAACGCTATTAATCTGCATATTTTCCCTATATATTAAGGAAAATATAGGGTTTTTTGCATGACAGATTGACTTTTAAGAAAAACAGGGAAGAAATGTTGAATTAAAAGTTACATTCATTGTAATGGACAAACCATAAAAACTGATGTGTGAGACTGACCTAATTTTTGACAATTATCCTTGGTTCAACAGAATATGCCATTATATACAGTTGTGGCCAAAAGTATTGACACCCCTACAATTCTGTCAGATAATACTCAGTTTCTTCCTGAAAATGATTGCAATCACAAATTCTTTGGTATTATTATCTTCATTTAATTTGTCTTAAATGAAAAAACACAAAAGAAAATGAAGCAAAAAGCAAAACATTGATCATTTCACACAAAACTCCAAAAATGGGCCAGACAAAAGTATGGCACCCTCAGCCTAATACTTGGTTGCACAACCTTTATCCAAAATAACTGCAATCAACCGCTTCCGGTAACCATCAATGAGTTTCTTACAATGCTCTGCTGGAACCGGCCGGTGGCAGCATCTCCGTATACGAACTCCAATGAGGGGCGGAGATACCACGTCCTGGGTTGAAGATGCCGCAAGGTGATGTAGTGGATCAGGTGACCGCCCACGTGACTGGGAAATTAGGTACGGATCATGGTAAGGACGCAGCATTCCGGCAAACATCTTGGAGACTATTCACCTACATTTCTCAAGGTACCCATTATCCTCATATGAACTGACTTTGTGTACCTAGAACTTTCTATTTCAAGTACTGTAGACACAGCAAGAGGCTACACCTGTGGTGATTATCTGTTACGATATTTCATATGCCCATTTGGTAAAATCTTTTTACTCACAGTGACTTTTCTAGTTTGAAGATATACACGGACATACCAGCGTAAATTTTTTACTTTTCTTTTATATAGAAACTGAGTATTTTCTGACAGAATTGCAGGGGTGTCAATACTTTTGGCCACAACTGTATTATGTCAAACATTGGGGCTGGTTTTCTAGCTTTTTTTTAATTTTGGCAACATAAATATAGACGAAGGCTAAGTTCCCATGATGATGTCTTCAATGTGAGGAAATTTGTCTTAAGCAACTTTAAGATTCCCAGCTGGATGTCACGGAAATTAGGGGTATTTTTTAGTAAAGGCTAGAATCTTCTTTCTGATTAGACACTGTTCTGTTTCTCACGCAACCTGCTGACTGGCGTACATTATACCATTATTTAAGGCCAAAGTTTTAATGCACGTCTTTAACAAATCCTCTTAGCCACACTTATTCTGGTGCATTTAGGTTAGCAAATCTGAACTAATGTCTCTACTTGTGCTTTTCTGTATTTTTTCTCACATTATCCTTTATTTGGTTTAGAAAGCCCCTTAAGTTCCAACAGTATTTCAATGGCTACATCTGGAAAATACAGCTCTTGCAAAAATTAAGAGACCACTGCAACATTTTCAGTTTGTTTGATTTTTCTCTTTCTAGGTATATTTTTGAGCAAAATGTAAATTGTTCTTTTATTCTATAAACTTCTGACAACATGTCTCCGAAGTTCCAAGCAATAAATTTAGCATTTATTTTCTGAGAATAAGAAATGGTCAAAATAACAAAAAAAATGCAGTGCTTGCAGACCTCAAATATTGGTGGAGGATCAGTGATGATCTGGGGATGCTTCAGCAAGGCTGGAATTGGGCAGGTTGTTCCTTGCGAAGGACGTATGAATCAAGCCGCACTGGAAAAAACAGTCCTTCTGCTCAGGCAATGTTCCGCAACTCTGAGGACTGTTTTTTTCACCAGGACAATGCGCTATGCCACACAGCTAGGTCAGTCAAGGTATAGATGAAGGACCACCACATCAAATCCCTGTCATTGTCATCCCAATCTCCAGACCTGAACCCCATTGAAAAGCTCTGGAATGTAATCAAGAGGAAGATAGATAGTCACAAGTAGGGTTGAGCGAAAAGGGTCGAAAATATTCAAAAGTCGCCGACTTTTGGCAAGGTCGGGTTTCATGAAACCCGACCCGACCCCTGTGTGGGGTTGGCCATGAAGTCGGCGATCTTTTGAATCTAGAATCGGAATTCCGATACCGATTCCCGATATGTTTAAGATATCAGGAATTGGTATCGGAATTCAGATTTAAGTGTAAAATAAAGAATTAAAATAAAAAATATCGCAATACTTACCCTCTGACGCGCCCTGGTACTAACCGGGAACCTTCCTTCCTTAGAATCAGCCTTCCAGGACCTTGCGGGGACGTCACGGTGACGTCGCGGCTTGTGATTGGCCGCGCGGCCGCCCATGTGACCGCTCGCGCGACCAATCACAAGCCGCGACGTCACCGCGACGTCACCGAAGGTCCTGGAAGGGCTGATTCTTAGGAAGGAAGGCTGCCGGAAAGAAGCAGGGCACGTCCGAGGGTGAGTATATACCTAATAGGAATATACTCACCCTCGGACGCGCCCTGCTTCTTTCCGGCAGCCTTCCTTCCTAAGAATCAGCCCTTCCAGGACCTTCGGTGACGTCGCGGTGACGTCGCGGCTTGTGATTGGTCGCGCAAGCGGTCACATGGGCGGCCGCGCGGCCAATCACAAGCCGCGACGTCACCGCAAGGTCCTGGCAGGCTGATTCTAAGGAAGGAAGGTTCCCGGTTAGTACCAGGGCGCGTCAGAGGGTAAGTATTGCGATATTTTTTACCACGCGACCAATCAGACGCCGTGACATCATGGAAGTCCCTAAACGCGCTCATTTTAAACAAAGAAGGCTGCCAGTTACCAGCGGTGATGTCCAGGGGCCTCCAGAGAGGTGATCATATCAATATGTTTTATTTTAATTCTTTATTTTACACATTAATATGGATCCGATACCGATTCCCGATACCACAAAAGTATCGGAACTCGGTATCGGAATTTCGATACCGCAAGTATCGGCCGATACCCGATACTTGCGGTATCGGAATGCTCAACACTAGTAATCAGTTACAGTGGGGCAAAAAAGTATTTAGTCAGTCAGCAATAGTGCAAGTTCCACCACTTAAAAAGATGAGAGGCGTCTGTAATTTACATCATAGGTAGACCTGAACTATGGGAGACAAACTGAGAAAAAAAAATCCAGAAAATCACATTGTCTGTTTTTTTAACATTTTATTTGCATTTTATGGTGGAAAATAAGTATTTGGTCAGAAACAAACAATCAAGATTTCTGGCTCTCACAGACCTGTAACTTCTTCTTTAAGAATCTCCTCTTTCCTCCACTCATTACCTGTAGTAATGGCACCTGTTTAAACTTGTTATCAGTATAAAAAGACACCTGTGCACACCCTCAAACAGTCTGACTCCAAACTCCACTATGGTGAAGACCAAAGAGCTGTCAAAGAACACCAGAAACAAAATTGTAGGCCTGCACCAGGCTGGGAAGACTGAATCTGCAATAGCCAACCAGCTTGGAGTGAAGAAATCAACATTGGGAGCAATAATTAGAAAATGGAAGACATACAAGACCACTGATAATCTCCCTCGATCTGGGGCTCCATGCAAAATCCCACCCCGTGGGGTCAGAATGATCACAAGAACGGTGAGCAAAAATCCCAGAACCACGCGGGGGGACCTAGTGAATGAACTGCAGAGAGCTGGGACCAATGTAACAAGGCCTACCATAAGTAACACACTACGCCACCATGGACTCAGATCCTGCAGTGCCAGACGTGTCCCACTGCTTAAGCCAGTACATGTCCGGGCCCGTCTGAAGTTTGCTAGAGAGCATTTGGATGATCCAGAGGAGTTTTGGGAGAATGTCCTATGGTCTGATGAAACCAAACTGGAACTGTTTGGTAGAAACACAACTTGTCGTGTTTGGAGGAAAAAGAATACTGAGTTGCATCCATCAAACACCATACCTACTGTAAAGCATGGTGGTGGAAACATCATGCTTTGGGGCTGTTTCTCTGCAAAGGGGCCAGGACGACTGATCCGGGTACATGAAAGAATGAATAGGGCCATGTATCGTGAGATTTTGAGTGCAAACCTCCTTCCATCAGCAAGGGCATTGAAGATGAAACGTGGCTGGGTCTTTCAACATGACAATGATCCAAAGCACACCACCAGGGCAACGAAGGAGTTGCTTCGTAAGAAGCATTTCAAGGTCCTGGAGTGGCCTAGCCAGTCTCCAGATCTCAACCCTATAGAAAACCTTTGGAGGGAGTTGAAAGTCCGTGTTGCCAAGCGAAAAGCCAAAAACATCACTGCTCTAGAGGAGATCTGCATGGAGGAATGGGCCAACATACCAACAACAGTGTGTGGCAACCTTGTGAAGACTTACAGAAAACGTTTGACCTCTGTCATTGCCAACAAAGGATATATTACAAAGTATTGAGATGAAATTTTGTTTCTGACCAAATACTTATTTTTCACCATAATATGCAAATAAAATGATAAAAAAACAGACAATGTGATTTTCTGGATTGTTTTTTCTCAGTTTGTCTCCCATAGTTGAGGTCTACCTATGATGTAAATTACAGACGCCTCTCAACTTTTTAAGTGGTGGAACTTGCACTATTGCTGACTGACTAAATACTTTTTTGCCCCACTGTATTTATTCCAAAAAAAACCCCTCAGTATTAACCCGAGCAGTTAGTAAAGGTGAAATAATTTCTATAGCAAAACTGACCCTTTCTTTGTCTATACATTGGAAAAGTGGACTGGATTGGCTATTGAAATAAGCAGTTAACTGACTTCATTCACCGTAGAAAAGCTCACTCTGCAACATAAGAATCCAGCCTTATAAATGGCTCAAGGTAGATCAGGGGTCCTTGTTAAAGAATTTGCACTATGGCCAATAAGCTGAATGCTTCTCATCTGATGTACAGTGGGGAAAATAAGTATTTGATACACTGCCAATTTTGCAAGTTTTAACACCTACAAAAAATGGAGATGTCTGTAATTTTTATTGTAGGTATACTTTAACTGTGAGAGACATAATCTAAAAATATAAAAACAGAATATCACATTGTATGATCTTTACATAATTAATTTGCATTTTATTGCATGAAATAAGTATTTAATGCAATAAACATATAGTATAATTGATTTGGCCAAATTGTGTGCAAAGCGTCTCATTCATTTTTTCCTAGTATTCAAAAGCTGTATTCCTATTCATATTTCATATATTTCTCATTGACATTCTTTAGCACAATAGAGTGCAACCTTTGTTTGTACATTGTATATGGAGGTAGCTCCTCCTTGTGTGCCCCTACTCACACTAGTCTGGATGTGCCAGTCAGTCTCTTGCTATTTGTTAGCTTACTGACCGAGCACTCCGCCCTTCAACATGTGGTGATTTTAATTACAGCAGGTTCCTACCTACCCATAAATGCAGGTATTGCTGAGAGAGGTGTCCACATTCACCCAAGAGAGGTGATCATATAGATAGGGACCCATCAGTCTTTTGAGACCACCTTGACGTTGGTTAATAGGAGGCATGATTTGGCCAAATTATGTGCAGAGTGTCTCAATAATTTTTTCCTAATATTCAAAAGCCATATTGATATTAATATTTCATATGTTTCTCAGTGACATGCTTTAGCACGATAGAGTGCAACCTTTTTTTTGTATAGAACTTAATATTTGGTCCAGAAACCTTTGTTTGCAATTACAGAGGTCAGACATTTCCTGTAGCTCTTAACCAAGTTTGCACACACTGCACCAGGGATTTGGCCTACTCCTGACTACAGATCTTCTCCAGATCTCTTAAGTTACGGAGCTGTCGCTGGGCAACATTGAGTTTTGTCTCGCTTTAAAGATTTTCTATTAGATTCAGGTCTGGAGACTGACCAGGCCACTCCAGGACCTTGAAATATGTAAATGGAGCCACTCCTTAGTTACCCTGGCTGATTGTTGTGGGTCATTGTCATGCAGGAAGACTCAGCCATGGACCATCTTCAAAGCTGTTACTGAGGGAAGGAGGTTGTTGGCCAAAATCTTGAAATACATGACCACATACATCCCTTTAACACGGCGCAGTCGTCCAGTCTCCTTTGCACAAAAGCACTCCCAATGTATGAAGTTTCCCCCACCCTGCTTCAAAGTTGGGACAGTGTTCTTGAGGTTGTACTCATCCTTCTTCTTCCTCCAAACAAAGTGAGTGGAGTTGATATAAAAAAGTTCTATTTTGGTCTCCATCTTCCAGATGGTAGTTGATGAACTTCCAATGGGCCTTATCATGTGTTGGTGTGAGCAGGGGGACCTTGTGTGCCCTTCAGGATTTTAATCCATAGTGTGTTACTAATGGTATGTTTGAGACTGTAGTCCCAGCTCTTCTCAGGTTATTGATCAGGTCCTCCTATGTAGTTCTGGGCTGATTCCTGACCCTTCTCAAAATTATCCATACCCTACGAGGCAAGATCTTGTACGGAGCCCCAAACTGAGGAAGACTGATAGTCATCTTGCATTTCTTTCATTATTCTAATTATTGTGCCAACAGTTGTTGCCTTGTCAACGAGTTGCTTACCTATTGTCCTGTAGCCCATCGCAGTCTTGTGCAGGTCTACAATTTTGGCTCTTAGACAGCTCTTTGGTCTTGGTCATGGTGGAGAGGCTGGAGTGTGATTGATTGAGTGTGTGGACAGGTGTCTTCCATGCAGGTATTGAGTACAAACAGGTGTAATGAATACAGGTAATGAGTGCAGAGTAGGAGGGCTTCTTAAATAAAAGCTAACAGGTCTGTGAGAGACATAATTCTTGTCGTTTGGTAGGTGATCAAATACTTATTTCATGTAATAAAATGTAATTTAATTATTTAAAAATCATTTTCTGCCTTTTTTTTTTAAGATTATGTCTCTTAGCTGAAATGTACCTACAATAAAAGTTACAGACTTCTTCATTCTTTGAAGGTCGGAAAACTTGCAAAATCGGCAGTGTATCAAATACTTATTTTCCCCATTGTAGCTAAGGTAGATATCTGTATTATAACATTTCATTGTTGCGGAACTGTGTTGTTCACCATGCTAGTGTTGATAAAGTTTCAAAATACATTTAATAAAGGATAAGAAAAAAAACGTAGCAGTAGCACTTTAAGGATAGAAAGTGAGAACATTTGGAGTCTTTATTCGCCCAGAAAGTAATGTTTTGTCTTGCTTAATTACATTTTTCTCAATCAAAAAGACTTTATAGTGAAAATAAAAACGTTGCATTCTGATTAAGAAATAGTGCTATTTTCACCTTCTGTCCTACTTTTTTGCTTTTGTATACTTGAAGAATTTTTACACGCACATCTATAAACTGTACTGCTATTTTTTTCTTTACTAGAAATTCTGCATGTAGTAGGGGAAATGTCATATGTCTACAATCTAACTTTATGAGTAGTATTCTGTGTATCACAAGTTTTTTGCTACCAAATGTGAGAGCAGTATAATGTATAGGCAGAGACACTGATTCCAGCAATGTGTCACTAACTGAGCTGCTTTCTGTAGTTTTTATGAAATCACTCCTTTATCAGCAGGAGATTATCACTAGATGACATTTAAACCTGCTCCCATGTAGTCCTCCATATTCATGAGCTCTGTGTAGCCCCACCCCCACAACTGATTGGCAGCTTTCCGCCTATGCACTGTGTACACATAAATCTGACAATCAGTGGTGTGGGTGGAGTTACACAGATCTCAGCATTCAAAGAACTTGAAGATCTGCAGCAGATTAACCCCTTTCTGACCTCGGATGGGATAGTACGTCCGAGGTCAGATCCCCCGCTTTGATGCAGGGCTCTGGCGGTGAGCCCACATCAAAGCCGGGACATGTCAGCTGTTTTGAACAGCTGACATGTGCCCACAATAGCGGCAGGTGAAATCGCGATTCACACCCGCTATTAACTAGTTAAATGCTGACAGCGGCATTTAACCGGTGCTTCCGGCCATCTGGCCGGAAATAAGCGCATCGCTGACCCCCATCACATGATCGGGGGTCAGCGATGCATCAGAATGGTAACCATAGAGGTCCTTGAGACAAAAACATCACTGCTCTAGAGGAGATCTGCATGGAGGAATGGGCCAACATACCAACAACAGTGTGTGGCAACCTTGTGAAGACTTACAGAAAACGTTTGACCTCTGTCATTGCCAACAAAGGATATATTACAAAGTATTGAGATGAAATTTTGTTTCTGACCAAATACTTATTTTTCACCATAATATGCAAATAAAATGATAAAAAAACAGACAATGTGATTTTCTGGATTGTTTTTTCTCAGTTTGTCTCCCATAGTTGAGGTCTACCTATGATGTAAATTACAGACGCCTCTCATCTTTTTAAGTGGTGGAACTTGCACTATTGCTGACTGACTAAATACTTTTTTGCCCCACTGTATTTATTCCAAAAAAAACCCCTCAGCATTAACCCGAGCAGTTAGTAAAGGTGAAATAATTTCTATAGCAAAACTGACCCTTTCTTTGTCTATACATTGGAAAAGTGGACTGGATTGGCTATTGAAATAAGCAGTTAACTGACTTCATTCACCGTAGAAAAGCTCACTCTGCAACATAAGAATCCAGCCTTATAAATGGCTCAAGGTAGATCAGGGGTCCTTGTTAAAGAATTTGCACTATGGCCAATAAGCTGAATGCTTCTCATCTGATGTACAGTGGGGAAAATAAGTATTTGATACACTGCCAATTTTGCAAGTTTTAACACCTACAAAAAATGGAGATGTCTGTAATTTTTATTGTAGGTATACTTTAACTGTGAGAGACATAATCTAAAAATATAAAAACAGAATATCACATTGTATGATCTTTACATAATTAATTTGCATTTTATTGCATGAAATAAGTATTTAATGCAATAAACATATAGTATAATTGATTTGGCCAAATTGTGTGCAAAGCGTCTCATTCATTTTTTCCTAGTATTCAAAAGCTGTATTCCTATTCATATTTCATATATTTCTCATTGACATTCTTTAGCACAATAGAGTGCAACCTTTGTTTGTACATTGTATATGGAGGTAGCTCCTCCTTGTGTGCCCCTACTCACACTAGTCTGGATGTGCCAGTCAGTCTCTTGCTATTTGTTAGCTTACTGACCGAGCACTCCGCCCTTCAACATGTGGTGATTTTAATTACAGCAGGTTCCTACCTACCCATAAATGCAGGTATTGCTGAGAGAGGTGTCCACATTCACCCAAGAGAGGTGATCATATAGATAGGGACCCATCAGTCTTTTGAGACCACCTTGACGTTGGTTAATAGGAGGCATGATTTGGCCAAATTATGTGCAGAGTGTCTCAATAATTTTTTCCTAATATTCAAAAGCCATATTGATATTAATATTTCATATGTTTCTCAGTGACATGCTTTAGCACGATAGAGTGCAACCTTTTTTTTGTATAGAACTTAATATTTGGTCCAGAAACCTTTGTTTGCAATTACAGAGGTCAGACATTTCCTGTAGCTCTTAACCAAGTTTGCACACACTGCACCAGGGATTTGGCCTACTCCTGACTACAGATCTTCTCCAGATCTCTTAAGTTACGGAGCTGTCGCTGGGCAACATTGAGTTTTGTCTCGCTTTAAAGATTTTCTATTAGATTCAGGTCTGGAGACTGACCAGGCCACTCCAGGACCTTGAAATATGTAAATGGAGCCACTCCTTAGTTACCCTGGCTGATTGTTTTGGGTCATTGTCATGCAGGAAGACTCAGCCATGGATCATCTTCAAAGCTGTTACTGAGGGAAGGAGGTTGTTGGCCAAAATCTTGAAATACATGACCACATACATCCCTTTAACACGGCGCAGTCGTCCAGTCTCCTTTGCACAAAAGCACTCCCAATGTATGAAGTTTCCCCCACCCTGCTTCAAAGTTGGGACAGTGTTCTTGAGGTTGTACTCATCCTTCTTCTTCCTCCAAACAAAGTGAGTGGAGTTGATATAAAAAAGTTCTATTTTGGTCTCCATCTTCCAGATGGTAGTTGATGAACTTCCAATGGGCCTTATCATGTGTTGGTGTGAGCAGGGGGACCTTGTGTGCCCTTCAGGATTTTAATCCATAGTGTGTTACTAATGGTATGTTTGAGACTGTAGTCCCAGCTCTTCTCAGGTTATTGATCAGGTCCTCCTATGTAGTTCTGGGCTGATTCCTGACCCTTCTCAAAATTATCCATACCCTACGAGGCAAGATCTTGTACGGAGCCCCAAACTGAGGAAGACTGATAGTCATCTTGCATTTCTTTCATTATTCTAATTATTGTGCCAACAGTTGTTGCCTTGTCAACGAGTTGCTTACCTATTGTCCTGTAGCCCATCGCAGTCTTGTGCAGGTCTACAATTTTGGCTCTTAGACAGCTCTTTGGTCTTGGTCATGGTGGAGAGGCTGGAGTATGATTGATTGAGTGTGTGGACAGGTGTCTTCCATGCAGGTATTGAGTACAAACAGGTGTAATGAATACAGGTAATGAGTGCAGAGTAGGAGGGCTTCTTAAATAAAAGCTAACAGGTCTGTGAGAGACATAATTCTTGTCGTTTGGTAGGTGATCAAATACTTATTTCATGTAATAAAATGTAATTTAATTATTTAAAAATCATTTTCTGCCTTTTTTTTTAAGATTATGTCTCTCAGATGAAATGTACCTACAATAAAAGTTACAGACTTCTTCATTCTTTGAAGGTCGGAAAACTTGCAAAATCGGCAGTGTATCAAATACTTATTTTCCCCATTGTAGCTAAGGTAGATATCTGTATTATAACATTTCATTGTTGCGGAACTGTGTTGTTCACCATGCTAGTGTTGATAAAGTTTCAAAATACATTTAATAAAGGATAAGAAAAAAAACGTAGCAGTAGCACTTTAAGGATAGAAAGTGAGAACATTTGGAGTCTTTATTCGCCCAGAAAGTAATGTTTTGTCTTGCTTAATTACATCTTTCTCAATCAAAAAGACTTTATAGTGAAAATAAAAACGTTGCATTCTGATTAAGAAATAGTGCTATTTTCACCTTCTGTCCTACTTTTTTGCTTTTGTATACTTGAAGAATTTTTACACGCACATCTATAAACTGTACTGCTATTTTTTTCTTTACTAGAAATTCTGCATGTAGTAGGGGAAATGTCATATGTCTACAATCTAACTTTATGAGTAGTATTCTGTGTATCACAAGTTTTTTGCTACCAAATGTGAGAGCAGTATAATGTATAGGCAGAGACACTGATTCCAGCAATGTGTCACTAACTGAGCTGCTTTCTGTAGTTTTTATGAAATCACTCCTTTATCAGCAGGAGATTATCACTAGATGACATTTAAACCTGCTCCCATGTAGTCCTCCATATTCATGAGCTCTGTGTAGCCCCACCCCCACAACTGATTGGCAGCTTTCCGCCTATGCACTGTGTACACATAAATCTGACAATCAGTGGTGTGGGTGGAGTTACACAGATCTCAGCATTCAAAGAACTTGAAGATCTGCAGCAGATTAACCCCTTTCTGACCTCGGATGGGATAGTACGTCCGAGGTCAGATCCCCCGCTTTGATGCAGGGCTCTGGCGGTGAGCCCACATCAAAGCCGGGACATGTCAGCTGTTTTGAACAGCTGACATGTGCCCACAATAGCGGCAGGTGAAATCGCGATTCACACCCGCTATTAACTAGTTAAATGCTGACAGCGGCATTTAACCGGTGCTTCCGGCCATCTGGCCGGAAATAAGCGCATCGCTGACCCCCGTCACATGATCGGGGGTCAGCGATGCATCAGAATGGTAACCATAGAGGTCCTTGAGACATCTATGGCTACTGATCCCGGCTAGCTGTGAGCGCCACCCTGTGGTCGGCGCTCATAGCAAGCCTGTTATTAAGCTACATAGCAGTGATCTGATGATCGCTGCTATGTAGCAGAGCCGATCGAGTTGTGCCAGCTTCTAGCCTCCCATGGAGGCTATTGAAGCATGGCAAAAGTAAAAAAAAAAAAAGTTAAAAAAAGTGAAAAAAATACAAAAAAATATAAAAGTTTAAATCACCCTCCTTTTGCCCCATTCAAAATAAATCAATAAAAAAAAATGAAACCTACACATATCTGGTATCGCCGCGTTCAGAATCACCCGATCTATCAAGAAAAACAGCACTAACCTGATCGCTAAACAGCATAGCAAGAAAAAAAATTGAAACGCCCGCCAGAATTATGTTTTTTTGGTCGCCGCGACATTGCATTAAAATGCAATAATGGGCGATCAAAAGAACGTATCTGCACCAATATGGTATTAATAACGCCAGCTCGGCACGCAACAAATAAGCCCTCAACCGACCCCAGATCATGAAAAATGGAGACTCTAAGGGTATCGGAAAATGGCACAATTTTTTTTAAGTAAAGTTTGGAATTTTTTTTTCACCACTTAGATAAAAGAGATCCTAGACATGTTAGGTGTCTATGAACTCATAATGACCTGGAAAATCATAATGGCTGGTCAGTTTTACCATTAAGTGAACCTAGTTAAAAAGCCAAACAAAAAACAAGTGTGGAATTGCACTTTTTTTGCAATTTCACCACACTTGGAATTTTTTTCCTGTTTTCTAGTGCACGACATGCTAAAACCAATGATGTCGTTCAAAAGTACAACTCATCCCGCAAAAAATAAGCCCTCACATGACCAAATTGACGGAAAAATAAAAAAGTTATGGCTCTGGGAAGGAGGGGAGCAAAAAACGAACACAGAAAAATGGAAAATCCCAAGGTCATGAATAGGTTAAACAATGGGCTTTTTGGGATTTCATCAAAACTGCAGCAGTTTTCTCTGCGGCAGATCTAGCAGTTCTCTGAATGCTGAGATCTGTGCAACCCCACCCACACCACTGATTGGCATCTTTCTCCATTTACTGTGCATTGGCATAAAGCGTGCAAAAAGTGTGTGGGGGCGGAATTATTCACAGCTCATGAATATGGAGGACTACATGGTGTCATGTTTACTAGTCTTCTATTGATAATCTCCTGCTGATAAAAGAGTGATTTTATGAAGACTACAGCAAGCAGCCCAGTAAGTGACACATCGCTAGAATTGGGGTCTCTGCCCTTATGTCATGCTGCTCTCAGATGGGGTGACAGATTCCCTATAAGATTGTATAGGCAGTTGTAAAAACAGAAAAATTGCGAAGCAATTATAAATAATGCTGCCATTTTTACTTAGAAAGTAATGGCTTAAGATGTGATCTTACCCAGAAAACTCTTGGAATTCTTTATAAATTGCGCTACAATCTACGTTTGGTTTGAGAATTGTGCCGATCTCAAGCACCATAAAGCTGTGCATTGACCCGGCTACATTAGTAAGTGGCAGCTTTTGATGAGTGCCCCTCTCATTTCAATGTGCAATTAAATGCTGGCTGCCTATTATTTTTAACTTGACACCTGACAAGGAGACACAATGTTCTCCAGCCATTTCATCACTCGACCTATTTCTTGTCACTTGTCAGCTGCATCTTATGGTGACATTGTTCCATTCTACATTGCTTTGCAGGTTTAATGAATCACCTCTCTGCTGCATTCTTTAGTTGATGTAAAGCGATTGCCCCTCCCTCCATTTTTCTATAATTTTCAACAATGAATAAGCCTTAGATTTAAGGATTTATAATAATTTGTGTTCTGCCAGCAACCTGTAATTACTGCATACGAGGGGGAAAAGTAAAAGTTTGAAGGAGTGTGTTCCTACCTACGGTACTTAATGATCTTAAGTGGTTGCCTGGTGTCCATTTATTAAAATCCAGCATTTAGTTGGACCAGATAATGTTTCTGAGTGATTTTACTTATGCTGTAATCGCTGGGTCTAATTTCCTTGAAACAGACAAGCACAAAACTAACCCCCACAGTCAGGCCATGTATTCATAATAAATTGTCCAATTTGCACGCTTTTCATTTCCTTTGACAATTTAAGATGTTTTCATTACAGAGTGGCTTTATCAACTCTCAGATTCCACTAGAGCAAGTGAAATGAAAACATCGTGCAAATTAATTCTTGAATACTAAAGTAGAATAGCGATTTAAATGTCATCTTAATAATGTTCCTTTTTACTGGCTAGTTGTATTGAAGAACATCACAATGTAAACATTTCTTCTTAAATCAGTTTGCCCAACGTAACAACTTATCACCTTATCACCTATTGAGGTCAGTCTCATAGCGATCTGGTGAAGAGTGAAAAATTGTTATAGTGGGAAAACCACTTTAAAAGGATTTGGACACCGTTAACATTTTATTTTCAACTTTCTTTACTCAGTCACCATGTCAGAGTTAAAAATAATAACATCAGTTGTTATTCACACTCACCCAGGTCCATTGCTGCATCTCCACTGCTACTTCAGAAACTGATCACAATCTGCATCTTTCATGTCATGTTACCCATGGGTTTCACCGCTGCAGCTGATCAATTGGCTCATTGGCTTGTGCCTTCTGCATCTGCAGAGCCTTTGAACCCCATGAATGGCTAAAGTTTTAATACAGCAATCCCAAGGGTTTAAAATCATATCCTTAAATCTAGAATGTTAGAAATGTGATGCCCGTCAGTAATTATGGACTAGCCATGAGACAAAGTGGTCAAGAGGTCCAAGGTCAAGCCTGTGGTCAATGCAGAATGCCTCAAAGGCAAATGGGGTTATATAAACATGTAGTCAAAAGGCAAATCCAAGGTCCGGCAACAAAACATTAGAATATCAGAATAGAGAGTACAGAGTAAACACACCACTGAGCTGAAGCTACAAATGGCAATGATCTAATATTGCAAGCCAGTTAACTAGCCCAGCTATTATCCTGAAATGAAAACACTTGTAGGAAACACAAACACTACACTGTCAGTCTGACATGCCCCTGCTATCCATAGGGTGGCTGAGCAGACACTCACAGCACTGACAGCCCAACAAGCCCCTACTATCCATAGGGCAGCTGGGCAGTCACTCACAGCTTCCCCAGTACACAGCAAGTGGCGAGATTGTGACAGCACCCCCTTTTTCCAGGTTTTCCAGGAAACTGGAGACGGAAGGCCCTGATCAGATCATTGGTCTATACAGAACGAGATGGAACTCGGGATCTCTCCTCAGGGCTACAATGCCTACAACGAACAAGATATTGGAGGGAATTTTGGACCCTCCGAGAATCCATAATTTCTGCACCTCGTACTATAACCCTCCATCAATGGAAGCTGGATGAGGTGTAGATGAGGGAGACAATGCAGAATGGATAAATTATTTCAACACAGTGTTAGCGCTAGCGGAACGCACCAAATAATAAGACTGATAGTGTACGGTGCGTTCGTAGCCCGGGGTCCACCGTGCAGAGATGGAACCTGCTGCTGAGTAATGACGGACTATATGGCGGTACTCATAAGTATACTCGCGTGGGTTAAACTTCACCCAACGTGAAGGAAGCGATCCTGTTGTGTCACCGGATCGCGGTACCGCACATAGAAGGCGAGCAAGCAGTCAGCGAACTTAACCCCAACTAGGATTGAAGTCCGATTAGACCACTTGCTGACACAACACCGCAACAGGGTGTGTTAGGCAACTCTTATAATTAAAGCACCGAAGTGCGAACTGTGCCGTGCTGGCAGGCACCACTAAGCACCCAGATGTGGGTCAGGAAGCGCACTACTGGCACGTGGCGCCGCACTGGCGGTCACAGCAATAGACGCTGATACATGTGTGACACGTTGAGTGATTTGTCGGGCGCTAGATAGCAGCCATACTCCATACGCGAACAGTCATACAGTAGGGTAGGGGTATTTAATGAACGACTTGCACTCACAACAAACACACGTATTCAATTGTACACTAGCGCATGGCCGTGCGGTCATGCGCAGTTTATATAATTGCAGGACAGGAAGTGGCCATAGAAACTTTGCCCTTCCAGGACCTGCCAGAGCACATGACCCTCGATCTCCAACGGGAGATCTTGCTCTGGGCATGCTCAGTGTGCGCAAACAAGGACTTAGTCCCAGGGAAGTCCGCTCGCCGCTGACCAGCACTGACTTTAATGGCAGGAGCTGAAGAAGCAGCAGTAACTCTCTGTACAGAGTGAGAGCGAGCAAGACACTGGGAGCGACGTCCCTGCTGAGCAGACTCCACTGCGGCTGGAGGAGAATGGGAGACCGCAGCGGAGACGGATCGAGATTCCCCCTGTGCAGCAGAGGAAACTCGACTCCTAACATGGCCCCTCCCTCCTTGGGCCTCGCTATGCTCGAAGGCAGCAATGAGCTGTGGGGCCCGAATGTTTTCAGCAGGCTCCCAAGACCTGTCCTCTGGACCATAACCCTTCCAATCCACCAAATAAAACTTTTTGCCGCGTACCACCTTGCACCCCAAAATAGCGTTCACCTCGTAATCGTCCGTAGACGAACCCGATGTCCCGGCAGATGACTCGGAAAACCGGGACATGTATACGGGTTTCAAGAGGGACACATGAAAGGTGTCGGTGATACCCAAGCGTGGAGGAAGAGCCAGGCGGTAGACCACAGGATTAACCTGTTCGAGAACCTTGAAGGGACCCAAGTAGCGAGGAGCAAACTTAGTGGACTCAACTCGCAGCCTGATGTTACGGGCGGAGAGCCACACCAAGTCGCCAGGGGCAAAAGTCGGAGCGGGGCGCCTTGGACCTCATTCTTTCCTTGGAGGCCCGAATGGCATCCTGCGTGCGATCCCAAATGTCCCGTGCCTCCACAGCCCAGTCTGCCACCCTGGGATCAGTGGAAGACACAGGCATGGGCACAGGAACACGCGGATGCTGGCCGTAATTTAAGAGGAATGGAGTCTGACCGGTGGAGTCGGCTACGGCATTGTTAAGTGCAAACTCTGCCCACGGTAGCAAGGATGCCCAGTCATCCTGTCTGGCAGAAACAAAATGTCGCAGATATGTGACCAAGGTCTGGTTGGCCCTTTCTACCAACCCATTCGTCTCGGGATGATATGCCGAAGAGAGATTTAACTCAATACTGAGTAGACGACATAGCTCCCATCAGAATCGAGAAGCAAACTGGGGACCCCGGTCACTAACAATTTTGTCTGGCATACCGTGTAGGCGAAAGATATGCTTGATAAACAAGACAGCCAACGCCCGTGCAGATGGTAGCCGTGGAAGAGGCACCAAATGTACCATTTTGGAAAAATGATCGGTGATCACCCAGATAATGGTGCAATTACGAGACTTGGGTAAGCCAACCACAAAGTCCATCCCGACCATCTCCCAGGGCCTGTCAGCCACGGGCAGAGGATAAAGCAAACCAGCTGGCCGTTGCCGAGGAGCCTTGTTCCTGGCGCAAGAGACACATGCCCGAACGTACTCCGTGACATCACGAGCCATATGCGGCCACCAGTATGTCCTCGCCAGTAACTCTGATGTCCTTTTAGTACCAAAATGTCCACCCACCCTGGACGAGTGCGCCCAAGAGAGAACCTCCGGTCGCAAACTAGATGGAACAAAAGTCTTGCCCGGGGGCACAGACTCCAGCGAAACCGGGGCCACGGTTCTCAAACTCTCGGTGGGGACAATAAGCCGAGGCTCCTCCTCCTCCTCCGCAGATGACACAACGGAGCGAGAGAGAGCGTCTGCCCGAATGTTCTTCTCCCCAGAATGGAAATGGAGGGTGAAATGAAACCGGGAGAAGAACAAGGACCATCTGGCCTGGCGAGAATTCAACCGCTGAGCTGTCTGCAGATACACCAAATTTTTGTGATCTGTGAAGACTTGGAAGGGAAAACGTGCTCCCTCCAAGAGATGTCTCCACTCCGAGAAAGCCAACTTCATGGCTAGCAACTCCCTGTCCCCGATGGAATAATTCCTCTCTGCTGGTGCGAAGGTCTTGGAGAAAAAGAAGCAAGGATGCTTCCGACCTTGAGCATCCTTTTGGAAGAGGACTGCTCCAGCACCAACAGAAGAGGCATCCACCTCCATGATAAATGGCTTATCAACATCGGGGCGATGAAGAATGGGAGCGCTAGCGAAGTGTGACTTTATAGAGATAAAGGCCTTGGAGACCTCCTCAGACCACAATTTGGGATTCGCCCCCTTCTTGGTGAGGGCAACCAAGGGAGCTACCAAAGTTGAGAAATGCGGGATGAACTGGCGATAATAATTGATGAACCCCATAAAGCACTGCATCGCTTTAAGAGAATGGGATTCCTGCCAGTCCATCACAGCCTGTAGTTTGGCAGGATCCATAGCCAATCCCTTGGCTGAGATGATGTAGCCTAGGAAAGGTAAGGACTCCTGCTCAAACATACACTTCTCCAATTGGCATAGAGGGAGTTTGCCCGTAGGAGGTCGAAGACTTTGCAAACATCTCTCCGGTGGGAGTCAATATCTGGAGAGTAGATGAGAATATCATCCAGATAGACTACGACCGAGGTGGAAAGCATATCCCGGAAGATATCGTTCACAAAGTCTTGGAAAACGGCTGGGGCATTACAGAGCCCAAAGGGCATCACCAGATATTCATAGTGCCCATCCCTGGTGTTAAAAGCCGTCTTCCATTCGTCCCCCTCACGGATGCGAATCAGGTTGCAAGCACCCCGCAGATCTAATTTAGTAAATACCCTTGCTCCCCGAAGCCTATCGAACAGTTCAGATATCAAAGGCAAAGGGTATTTATTCTTAATGGTGATGGCGTTAAGACCCCTGTAGTCTATGCATGGACGCAACTCCCCACTCTTCTTCTGCACGAAGAAGAACCCTGCCCCAGCAGGTGACACTGACTTCCTGATGAACCCTCTTGCCAGATTTTCCTGGATGTACTGTGACATTGCCTCCGTCTCCGGGAGAGATAGCGGATAGACTCGACCCCGAGGAGGCTCAGCACCAGGCAAGAGGTCAATAGGACAGTCATAGGGGCGATGGGGCGGAAGGGTCTCCGCCGCCTTTTTGGAGAATACGTCTGCATACGACCAATACTGCTTGGGGAGAGAGGAAAGATCTGCGGGTACCTCAGTTGTAGCTACCTGAACGCACTCCCTCTGACACCTACCCCCACAAGATTCACCCCATCCCAGAATTCTGCCTGAGGACCACTCGATATGAGGAGAGTGGTACCATAGCCAAGGTATTCCCAACAGGACCTCATCAATTCCCTCTGAAATGACGAGCAGAGAAATAATCTCCTGATGAGATGGCGACATGGACAGAATAAAAGGGATGGTCTGGTGAGTTATCTGTGAGGGCAGAGTCGACCCATTCACCACTCGTACCGTTACAGGTTGAGCTAGCATAACCAGAGGTATTGCGTGGCGTTGGGCGAAGGCAGATGACATAAAATTGCCCTCCGCCCCAGAATCCACGCAGAGCTCTACCGAGTGGGAGAATGAGCCTATAGTAATTGTCCCCTTAAAGGACAATTTAGAGGCAAACGTCGCCGTGTCTAGTGTACCTCCACCTACGACCACTAGACGCTGACGTTTCCTCGACCGCTGAGGACATCTGGTGGCTAAATGTCCAGACTGCTGGCAAACATGACAGACCCTGAGTGCACAAGCGGTCCGGGACTTAGGTCCGACTTGTGACACTTCCCTGGCCTCATGTGACTCAGGAACCAGGACCGGAGATTCCAGAGGTTTGGCGAAAGTAGGAGCCAGCCGAAACCTCTGCCTACACTGGGCTCGCTCTAACCTCCGCTCGTTAAAACGGAGGTCAATTCGAGTGGAGACTGTTATTAACTCCTCCAGTGTGGCAGGAATCTCCCTAGTGGCCAGAGCGTCCTTTACATGGTCAGCCAAGCCCCTCCAAAATATGGGGATAAGAGCTTTATCCGACCATTACAGCTCAGATGCTAAAGTGCGGAATTGGACGGCAAAATGACTGACCAAGGACTCACCCTGAGTTAATGCCAGCAGTTGGAGCGCAGTGTCAAGGGTGACTTGAGGTCCTAAAAAGACCTGTTTTAAAGTGCTCAAAAACAGAGGAGCACTCTGCACCACACGATCGCCACGCTCCCACAGCGGCGTAGCCCATTCCAACGCCCTGTCCGACAATAGAGACACAATAAATCCCACCTTAGCCCGCTCTGTGGGGAAATGTGCAGCCAGAAGCTCGAGATGAATAGAGCACTGACTCACGAATCCCCTACAAAATTTGCTATTACCAGAAAATTTTTCTGGCAGCGGGAGGCGAGAAAATGTCGGAACAGGGGTGGCAATGGACAAAGTTGCTGCAGCCACGCTGGCAGCCTGTACAGCAACTGCGGTAACATCCACAGCTGAGGTTGCGCTCTCGAGAGCCGCCAACCTACCCTCCAGCTGCTGTATATACCGCAGGGATTGCTGTTTGTCCGTCATCACTAGCCAGACCCTGGCGCTAGTGTAATGTTAGGGCTAGCGGAACGCACCAAATAATAAGACTGATAGTGTACGGTGCGTTCGTAGCCCGGGGTCCACCGTGCAGAGATGGAACCTGCTGCTGAGTAATGACGGACTATATGGCGGTACTCATAAGTATACTCGCGTGGGTTAAACTTCACCCGTGAAGGAAGCGATCCTGTTGCGTCACAGGATCGCGGTACCGCACATAGAAGGCGAGCAAGCAGTCAGCGAACTTAACCCCAACTAGGATTGAAGTCCGATTAGACCACTTGCTGACACAACACCGCAACAGGGTGTGTTAGGCAACTCTTATAATTAGAGCACCGAAGTGCGAACTGTGCCGTGCTGGCAGGCACCACTAAGCACCCAGATGTGGGTCAGGAAGTGCACTACTGGCGCGTGGCGCCGCACTGGCGGTCACAGCAATAGACGCTGATACATGTGTGACACGTTGAGTGATTTGTCGGGCGCTAGATAGCAGCCATACTCCATACGCGAACAGTCATACAATAGGGTAGGGGTATTTAATGAACGACTTGCACTCACAACAAACACACGTATTCAATTGTACACTAGCGCATGGCCGTGCGGTCATGCGCAGTTTATATAATTGCAGGACAGGAAGTGGCCATAGAAACTTTGCCCTTCCAGGACCTGCCAGAGCACATGACCCTCGATCTCCAACGGGAGATCTTGCTCTGGGCATGCTCAGTGTGCGCAAACAAGGACTTAGTCCCAGGGAAGTCCGCTCGCCGCTGACCAGCACTGACTTTAATGGCAGGAGCTGAAGAAGCAGCAGTAACTCTCTGTACAGAGTGAGAGCGAGCAAGACACTGGGAGCGACGTCCCTACTGAGCAGACTCCACTGCGGCTGGAGGAGAATGGGAGACCGCAGCGGAGACGGATCGAGATTCCCCCTGTGCAGCAGAGGAAACTCGACTCCTAACACACAGACTTATGAAAAACATTCGGAGTACAAAATGAGGGAGGAAGTTTTACTTTAATGGCAACTTGGCTGATTACATCCAGAATCTAATATGGGCCAATAAATGTATGATCCAACTTTGTCGATGGTGCCTTCAGCTTAACCAAACCTCATCACTTACCCTAAAGATGGGACCCTTTGAAAGTTTCCTATCATTCCTCCATTTTTAGTGAAGCTGAGCCACCCTAATATTCTTTTAAACTCATCCTAGAAAATTCATCAAAAGGATGATGAAAACCATACTTAGAAAAAAATGTTGAGATTCCAGTGGACCGATTGATCCTACTGTTAAAAGCAAGCGGTAATTATGGGGACCAGTCATCCTACTGAGTCACAATGAAACAACTTAAAATTTGTTCCAACGATTGATTTGTCCTTTCTGTCTGACTTTACTTTTGTTGGTTTTAGGGTGGTAGGCAGAAAAAAAATGACAAATTGGTCCCCAATTTTCTACAAAACACTCTCCAGAATTTGGACACAAATTGCAAACCTCTATCAGATACGATGTTGAGAGTCATTCAGTGCAGCCTCACCACATGATTGATAAGCAATTCGGAAAGTGTTTCAGCATTTGGTAGCCACAATAAAGAAGCAAAATAGGCCTGTTAACTTAATCGGTCGACCACCACCCAAACAACAGTCTTCACGTCAGACAAACACAAATCTGTGATGAAATCCATGTTCAAATTAGACCACAGTCTTTCTGAAATTGGTAATGGAGCGAATTCTCTGCCCGGCTGTCCGGTTATGACAGACTTTAGCCTGTGCGCAAGCCTCACGAATGGAAACAAAATCTCCAATTTCATTAACTATTGATGGCCACCAAAAAGGCCTTTTAATGGCTTTTCTGTAGCTTTGATCCCAGGGTGACCACTTAAGACTAGTGTTGAGCGATACCGTCCGATACTTGAAAGTATCGGTATCGGATAGTATCGGCCGATACCCGAAAAATATCGGATATCGCCGATACCGATATCCGATACCAATACAAGTCAATGGGACATCAAGTATCGGAATGTATCCTCATGGATCCCAGGGTCTGAAGGAGAGGAAACTCTCCTTCAGGCCCTGGGATCCATATTAAAGTGTAAAATAAAGAATTAAAATAAAAAATATTGTTATATTCACCTCTCCGGCGGCCCCTGGACATCAGCGGGAGGATCCGGCGTCCGGCACGGCTTCTTTCTTCAAAATGCGCGCCTTCAGGACCTGTGGAATGACGTCCCGGCTTCTGATTGGTCGCGTGCCGCCCATGTGACCGCCACGCGACCAATCAGAAGCCGCGACGTCATTCCTCAGGTCCTAAAAGGCGCTCATTCTAGGACTTTAGCTGAGGAATGACGTCGCGGCTTCTGATTGGTCGCGTGGCGGTCACATGGGCGGCACGCGACCAATCAGAAGCCGGGACGTCATACCACAGGTCCTAAAGGCGCGCATTTTGAAGAAAGAAGCCGTGCCGGACGCCGGTTCCTCGCGCAGATGTCCAGGGGCCGCCGGAGAGGTGAATATAACAATATTTTTTATTTTAATTCTTTATTTTACACTTCCGATACCGATACCCGATATCACAAAAATATCGGATCTCGGTATCGGAATTCCGATACCGCAAGTATCGGCCGATACCCGATACTTGCGGTATCGGAATGCTCAACACTACTTAAGACAGATTTATGAAACTCTTGTAAGAGACACAGTCTTATGTACAAATAATTTGGTCCTATGAGTAGTGGAAGGAACCAGTGACAGTATTCTACATATGTCCACTTCTAAGGATGCACATTCAACTGAAATAAATCACTGCTGTTGGCAAATCCCTGGACTGGGCCGAAATCATCAAGGGATCTACACTGCCTGCAGGGCCGCATGAATTAGCCTCAGGGACCGCATGCGGCCCACAGGCAACATGATTAAGACCCCTGATTTAGAGAGGCATGCAGACCCCCACAACCTATTGTCTTTAAAAGTGTCTTTAGAGAATAAAGAAGATAAAGTTTAACTATTGGTGAGTGCCATCAATCTTCTTCTTTACCCACAAATGGCATTGACTGTTGGCAGTAAATGATAAAGCACCACACAATGCTAGCTCAGTGATTTTTCATATAATGTTCTTATATCAGGAGCATGTGAGAATTTATTATTACTATTACTATTAGGCCATGTTCACACATTGAGTATTTGGTGAGTTTTATACCTTAGTATTTTTAAGCCAAAATCAGCAGTGGATTTCAGAATCAGAAAAAAGTATAATAGAAACACGTCACCACTTCTGTATTTTTCACCCACTCTTGATTTTGATTTATAAATACTGAGTTAAAATACTGATCAATTACTGAATGTGTGAACGTGGCCTTATTATTATTATTATTATTATTATTATTATTATTATTATTATTATTAATATTATGTCAAGTGGGTAAATTCGATTGAAAATACACTATATGGAGAAAATAAAAAAAAGTAAATGGCTACAAAAATAATGGTAAATGACATGGAAAAATGAATTGCATTCTTAACATTTTGAGAATATATTAGTACGATAAACATACCCCATGTTTTGATGACAGAGGATTGTTAGTTCTTCTGGTGGACATGAAGGTTGCAGTAATGTAAGCTGATTAGCCCATCGCACGGATTAGATGTATTTCTGCTTATTTATGACTGATAGGTGCACACACTGCATTACTTCATCTGTCACCTATAGCTCTCCTTTTACTGGTACACAGCGACAGAAATAAAGGTACCAAGGTTACTGGGGCAGAAAAGTCCAAATGATGTGGAAATAATGTTTTAAGTGTATACATGAGATTTCTTTCCACAATGCAGTGCTTTTGCAGTAGAAAGTGTATTACAGTGTTAGCAGACTATGAATGTTGATGAGTGTACATCAGAGAGACAAAGTTGTCAGCAAAACTGAAACAGGTGAAT
The DNA here is from genome assembly GCF_032444005.1 of Ranitomeya imitator. Taxonomy (NCBI): domain Eukaryota; kingdom Metazoa; phylum Chordata; class Amphibia; order Anura; family Dendrobatidae; genus Ranitomeya; species Ranitomeya imitator. The sequence continues at coordinate 737,305,676 of NC_091283.1, forward strand.
ATCTGGATCTATATGTGGTAAGACAAACATTCACTCTTCTTTGTGGAATTTTATTGAAAGTATTTTATGTAGTGTTGAATAAATGGGGTTTCTTATTATATACAGTACATATTATATCAAGGACAATTATGTACATTTAGCATCATGCAAGTGACCATATGACCACTGTTACTCTTCTGAGTTTTTCTATTTTTTGCTATTATTATATGCTTATTTGTATTTGCTCATCTTGGTATCTGATCTGCTATAGATCTAATATTGCTACAATTTTCCATCTTTTGTTGCCTGTTAGAAAAGGCCATGCTATAGTTTAAAAACGTAGAGTTTTTTTCATCTGGGGCTAAATATTTATAGGCAGATAGCTACTAATTATTTGCCTGCTCTGCTCTGCGACAATCTGTTAAAGTTTTGAGTGGTCACAGACCTTTCCTGCCAATGATTATCTTCTTCTTGTGATGTCACAGCAACAAAGCAGTGCCTTCTCTTCTGCGCTGCTCTGTCGACAGAGCATCTCTGCTGATGTCATGCTGATTGACAGTCAGCCCGCACCTTGAATGCATTTCTTTAGCGTGAACCCTTCATACAATAGCTACTTTTGCTATGTAACATCTGTTATAATTTCCTAGAAGGGAGTGCGGGATCACCACAACATATAAGATTTGCTAATGTTTAATCCCTTCATCATCTGAAAATTGTCTGTTTTTCGTTTTAGTCTTTTCCTCCCAAAAGTTTTTATTTTTCCAGCCATATAGCCATATGGGGGCTTGCTTTTTGTGGGACAAGTTGTATTATTGAATGATGCCATATAATTTACAGATTTAAGAAGCAGGATTGGAAGTGTTTCTGTGTTCTCCGAAATATGACACAATTAGTGGTATGATAACATTGTAAGTTTATTGTCAACGTGTTTCAGAGCCCACTGTCTCATTCTTTAAGGCAGTCATACATGAATGACCTTTATGTATTGTGGTCCTGAGAAAGGAGTCAGTGGACTCTAAAACACATTGACAAAAAACCTACCATTTTATCATACACCTAATTGTGTCGTATTTCGGAGCACACAGAAACCCTTCCAATCCTGCAACTTAAAACGACTGTTTAATGGAAGCTGCTGCTTCTGATTTTCAGACTCTGTAAGTGTTGTGTCTCACAACCTCATAAGAAGCGCAGTTCTACTTTTAACTCCTTCCCGACATGCGCCGCCCTTGTACTGCTGTGCGGGAACTGCGTTCCTGCAAACAGCAGTACAGGTTAGACTTCTTTCACACTTCCATCTTCCAAATCTGCACAGGATCCATCAAAACATTGAAATGACGGATCCTGTGCAGATTGTGGAAAATGTGTGCACTGGGCCCATCTTTCTGACAGACCCGTCGAGGCTATGTGCACCTGTTGTGTACGCATCTTCGCAGCGGTTTTCCACTGCAAAAACGCATACACAACACAAACCAGGTTAAAAAAATAACAAAATCGCAATATTTTCACCTACCGGCGTTCCAGCGCAGCGATGCTCCCGGCAGCTAGCGTTCCTAGCAATACATTGCGAAATCTCGCAAGACGCCGCAATGTAATACTAGGAAGTAACGCTAGCTGCCGGGAGCATCGGTGACGCTGCGTGGGAACACCGGTAGGTCAGTATATTGCAATTTTTTTTATTATTATTATTATTTTTAACATTATATCTTGTTACTGTTGATGCTGCATAGGCAGCATCAATAGTAAAAAGAGAAAGAGAGCGAGCGAGAGAGAATTTCCCTGACGGGAAATTCTTCCACGCATGCTCAGTTTGAAAAGACTTGACCCGTCCCTGGATTCCTGCTTTTCACAGGCAGCGATACATCCTGCGCCCATAGGCTTCCATTGTAGGCAGTGACAGGCAGCGCAGGATGCATCGCTGACCGATTTTCCAACGTGCGGAAAAAACATTCCTCTGAACGTTTTCTCTGCCCGATGGACTGTTTTTTTTACGGAGGATCCAGTGCACGATGGATGAAATGGATGGCCATCCATCACAATCCGTCGCTAATACAAGTCTATGAGAAAATGCAGGATCCTGCAAAATTATTTGCAGGATCCTGCATTCTCAAAAATCGACGGATTGTGAAGGGAGCTGAAAGACGGAAGTGTGAAAGAGGCCTAAGGTGCACCGATTGTGCAGCCTCACGCTGAGCGCAGCAGTGATCAGGTGCGGGTGTCAGCTCTGTGTGAGAGCTCACAGCCCGCAGCAACGCCCACCACTGGTGCTAGCACCGATCATGGGCATTTAACCCATCTGATGCCACTGTCCATAGTGACAGCGGCATAGATGAGCATCACGCAGGGAATAAGTTCCCTGCGTTCTTCCATCTGGACAATGTGATGCGATTGCATTCTCCAGATGGTTAGAGATGGGCGAATCAGAACTGTAAAGTTCAGCATCCGTACCGAAACACCTACTGTATGGGCATGGACACCAAATACAAGTTTGGCTGCCCAAACACTGCATATTTGTCATGCTGTCATGTACATGACAGCATGGCAAGCACTGCTTCTGATCTGTGGTGAAAACATCCCCGGCAGTCAGAGAGCCGCAGTTCCCACTCTGTCAAAAGACAATGTGAGCACTCAGCTGTGATCAGCGATATAAAATTTACCTCCTGTCACTGGTGTCAGCTGATGGGACTACAGCTCCCATCATCCGATGCCTGCTGCCGCGAATAACAGAAAGAGCAGGAGCGGCTGATGGGTGTATTCATTAACCAACTCCTGTGCTGTAAATAAATAATTTAAAAAACAGTGTGGATTCCCATGTATTTTTGATAACTAGCCAGGCAATACTCACAGTTGGGGTCTGCAACCCTCAGTGGTCAGCTTCAGAAAGACTGGTTATCAAGAAAATAGGGGGTCCCCACACCATATTTTTTAAATGTTTAAATAAATAATTTAAAAAAATGGCGTCAGGTCCCCCCATTTTTGACAACCAGCCTTGCTAAAGCAGATAGCTGGGGCTGGTATTCTCAGGCTGGTAAGGGGCCCCCAGCCTAAAAATAGCAGCCCGCAGCTGCCTAGAAAAAGCACATCTTTAGCCTGCCTCTACCCACTTGCCCTGTAGCGGTGGCAAGTGGGGTTCATATTTATGGGGTTGATGTCACCTTTGTATTGTCTGGTGACTTCAAGCCCACGGCTTAGTAATGGAGAGACATCTATAGGGCACCTATCCATTACTAATCCTATAGATGTATGGTAAATAAAGACACAGCCAGAATAAAGTATTTTATTTTAAATAAAACAAAACACACTTTTTTACTTTTTTTATTTAAAAATAATAAACACAGTTATAGTCACCTAACGCCTAATTCCACTGAATCCCTCATCTCCTGCAAGAAAATAAAAATAAAAAACAACAACATCCTTCACCTCTCCGTCGTTCTGTCCCATGTCGTAATCCATATCTGGGGGATAAGCAGTTGTCAAACTAGACGGTACCAAGATGCGACCGTCCAGGCTGAGAACCACTAGTATTAAAAACAGCCCAAAATGAAAAGCATCAAAGTGACCCTCCCCCACATGCTCAACACCTTGTGGGCAAACTAATGAGAGGGAGAGGCCACATCAGAAAAAATATTAGGACACTCCTATTAATACATCATCATAACCGAAAAGAAAAACTGGAGTACAAGTCCAAGATAGTATAAAAGAGTACAGGTTTATTATACACTACATCATAGACAAAAACATACACGTTTTTAAATAGTATTACAAGAAACAATGGTACATGTTCAGCAGGGATTGCAAGATGGAACCAAAGAGCGGTGTATCCTCCTAATACTACTGCAAATATATTCCATAATTAAAGTGCTTAGCGCTAAAAGGTAAATGGGGGAAAGAAAGCGGACCAGGTGATAAGTAATATCAGTATTAAAGTATCTACAGGAGTCCCCAATCACAGAGGAACCATTATCATAACTATTTGCCTAATTCAGCATTCCTTACCCATGTTGCAGTGTATATGGAGTCCACACCGTGAAGCCCCAATGCGCGTTTTGCGTCGGCTTCATTAGGGGGTCCTGTATCCTGTAGATACATTAATACTGATATTACTTATCACCTGGTCTGCTTTCTTTCCCCCATTTACCTCTTAGCACTAAGCATTTACTTATGGAATATATTTGCAGTAGTATTAGGAGGATACACCGCTCTTTGGTTCCATCTTGAAATCCCTGCTGAACATGTACCATTGTTTCTTGTAATACTATTTAAAAATGTGTATGTTTTTTTCTATGATGTAGTGTATAATAAACCTGTACTCTCTTATACTATCTTGGACTTGTACTCCAGTTTTTCTTTTCGGTTATGATGAGAACCACTAGTGACTGAACTGCTGTGAGCGCAGCCTCAGTGACTAGCGGTGACATCATCGAGGTTACCTCCGGTCACTGAGGCTGCATTCCCAGCCGGGCTGAACTGTGGTGATCTTGGTGAGATCCCCGTTTGAACTGTGAGAGTTTTTCTCACGGTGCGTAAGAAAAAAAATTGTTTCAAAAATTGTTCTGATGTAAAGTAGACATGTGGGAAATGTTATTTATTAACTATTTTGTGTGATATCTCTCTCTGATTTAAGGGCATAAAATAATATTTTAAAAATTGCAAAAATGGTAACATTTTTGCCAAATTTCTGTTTTTTTCACAAATAAACGCAAGTCATATCAAATAAATTTTACCACTATCATGAAGTACAATATGTCACGAGAAAATAATCTTAGAACCAGTGAGATCCATTGAAGCGTTACAGAGTTATGACCTCATAAAGTGACATTGGTCAGAAGTGTAAAAATTGGCATGTCAGGAAGGTGAAAATAGGCTTCGGGGCAAAGGGGTTAATTATTAACCTTTTAACGTGGATAAGACCCTTTACACCATTTATTCTGCCACGTATTCTTTACTGTAAGAGCAGTGAGACTATGGAACTCTCTGCCGTATGATGTTGTAATGAGTGATTCATTACTTAAATTTAAGAGGGGACTGGATACCTTTCTGGAAAAGTATAATGTTACAGGGTATATACACTAGATTCCTTGATAGGGCGTTGATCCAGGGAACTAGTCTGATTGCCGTATGTGGAGTCGGGAAGGAATTTTTTTCCCCAATGTGGAGCTTACTCTTTGCCACATGGGTTTTTTTTGCCTTCCTCTGGATCAACATGTTAGGGCATGTTAGGTTAGGCTATGGGTTGAACTAGATGGACATATAGTCTTCCTTCAACCTTAATAACTATGTAATAACTATGTAACTATGTAGTGTACTGAAAAATGAGAAAAAATTTCCAAAGTGCAATTTCACAATTTTCTTTTTTTTTTTTTTTTTTAATTTACCATGTTCAATATATGGTAAAGCTGACCTGGTAATATGATTCCTCCAGTCAGTACGAGAATGTGGATACCAACCATGTATCATTTTTTTTATTTAAAGGGAACCTGTCACCTGAATTTGGTGAATCAAACACCCAAAAACTCTGCCCAATATGACCGAAAACCGGTCCCGCCAAATTCAGGTGACAGGTTCCCTTTAAGTGTTGACAAAAAATTCAAAAATTTGTAAAAAAATATATTTTGCTTTTGTTGCCATTTTCTGAGACCTGTAACGTTGTAATTATTCAGATGATGGCTTTTTTTGTGTCCTGAGCTGATGTTTTTTGGGGAGAAACAATGTTTTGGTCGCGTTTTATTGCATTTTATTGCAATTTTGTGAAAACAAAAAAAGGAATTCTGGCTTTTTTATTCCTTTTCTCATTAAACTGTTTACCAATTGGAATAATTTATTTTATAGTTTGATAGATTGTACATTTCTGAACTAAGCGATACCAAATATGTGTATTTTTTTTTTAATTGTTTATTTTTAATGGGGAAAGATATGATTAGTTTGAACTTTTGTGTGTTATCATTTTCTTAATATTTTTTAAACCTTTTTTTTAAAAAAAAAACTTTTTACTGTATTTTATAGTCCCCTTAGGGACTTGATGCTGTGATCATTTGATCGCCTGTGCTATACATAGCAAAGCTTCAGCACTGCTATATATAGCAAAAAAACACTATCTCCTATGTACAGGAGGATCGTGATGACAGGCATAGGGTCATCAGCAGACCCCCTGCTGTCATGACAACCAATTGGTGCCCTGTCATCACATGAATGAGGTGCCGATGTGCAGGATCAATGACATGCTTCAGTGATTGACAGCAGCATTTTTCTAGTTAACAGCTGCTAGAGGATCTCAGATCCACTCGCAGCTGTCAAAGGCACTTAATGGCTAATTAAATCAGCCATCAAATACAGGGAAAAATGCGGGCTTAGTGTGTGAACTTGCAACAAAGGTAGGGACACAGCCGATGATCTAAATATACGTCATCGGTCATGAAGAGGTGAAACCTATTAAGCAGACTTGAATGTGAATCGAGAGATGAAGGATCCTTGTCAAATGATGTTGTTGCTACAAGAAAATGACTTAGGAATCAAACTCTACTGAATATGCTTCTTGCTTAGGCGTAATCTTCCAGGTCATTATCTGTTGAACGATAAAAAATGTATATAATCTTTTATAGGTCAAGTGTTTATTTAATTATAGAAATGAGGGTCAGAATGAATTAACAAAATCCTAGACTTTTTTACGCCAATTAAGATATGATAGGATTGGCTTGACATGCAGGACTAATTATTTTCAGTGGTATTTTGTTAGAAATTTACAGAGAAAAACTTTACCTTGGCCACCTGGATACAACCTTCATGAACTAATGGATTTGTACAAGTAAAATTGAAAGAGTTTAGTTGGCTTTTAAATTCCTTTATTTTAAAATTATTTTTTAGTAGATAAGAAAAAAATACTAAAAAAAGTTAAGGGAGTTGTCCACTACTTAGACAACTCCTTTTCATACCCCACGCTTGGCTCTGATAAAGTAGGAATTCTTATATTCACCTCCCATGCCATTGCCTTTCTCGTGATGCCGGCACTTGCTCTTCCCTGGGCTCTCGTGCCGCTGTTGTAAATGTGAGTCTTGCGACCAATCAGTGCTGGCGTCACTGTCCCCGCCTTCTGTCGAATTGAACATGAAGATAAAGTTAGACATCAGCTGAAGCCCTGACTTCCAGACAGTGATGCTACACGAGAGCCTCGGGACCACGTGTGCAGACACCGATGGAACAGCGCCAACACAGAAGTGGAGAATGAGCTTTTATATTAAAGGAGTTGTCCTGGTAGTAAACAACCCCTGTAAGGTAAAGTAAAAGTAAAAGGAACTTATAAATTCCATATTGATGTACTAATAGTAGAGTAGTGCTAATAGCAGCAGACCACATATGGCCCGTGAGTCAGAGCGGTCCAGTGCTGGCTCCATGCCTCCCTCACTTGGATGCAGTGCAGTAGAAAACATGTGATGGAACAGAGAACTGTAAGCTTACTATGCTATCATTCTCCCTGTGCATTTGAACTCTGACATTTTAGCACAGAGGGAGAAATGACAGGAGCAGCAGGGAAAAGGGGGGAGGTGAGTAGTCTTTTTTTCTCATTTTATCAATGAGTTCATCATTCTGTGTGTGGTGAGATATACTGTGGAGTCATCATAATATCTATAGTGGGTACGAAAAGTATTCAGACCCCTTTAAATTTTTCACTCTTCGTTTCATTGCAGCCATTTGGTTAATAAAAACAATTCATTTTTTCTCATTAATGTACACTCTGCACAACATCCTGACTGAAAAAAACAGAAATGTAGAAATTTTTGCAAATGTATTAAAAAAGGAAACACTGAAATATCACATGGTCATAAGTATTCATACCCTTTGCTCAGTATTGAGTAGAAGCCCCTTTAGAGCTAGTACAGCCATGAGTCTTATTGGGAATGATGCAACAAGTTTCTCACACCTGGAAATATGTGGGGCAATCAATGGTGCTGTAGGACTGTGGGGATCATCAACCTGTGCTGTGGGACAATGGGGCCATGATGCTTTCTTATTGTTTTGTGGTGACTTGGAACCTCAATGTGTGTGGGAAACTATGAGGATATTGTTGTAATGGGGGATCCTTTTGTGTTGGGGCACTGTTGGGCATCAAAGTTTGTTGTTGGTGGGGTATTGTAAGGTTATTATACTGTGTATGTAAAAGATATTGTGAATTTATTCACTGTGAGGGCAGTCGGCATCCTTTAAAGGGTCCATGAAAGGGGCATTGTAGTGAGTGACAACCCTAGAGGGCTTCAATAGGGACAAAAATACTGTAAGTGCTGCTCTATGTCTTTAAAAGTTGGAGGATACCTTCTTCTCTTGCTATGTCTATGTGCCGTAAGCCTGGCTACTCTTTCAAATTTTTTTGAGTGGGGGATCGAGGGGGCAATTAGGACTTTTGGTTTGTGGCCCCATGATTTCTATGTACACCACTGTGAACAATTATTAAATTGAGGAAGGAAAGAATTTTCCTCAAATGCAATTTGAAAGAAAAAAAGCTTTTCTAAGCAGGTTTACTAGTTAGAAAAACCCTTATAATATATCAATGTATCTAGAATATGTAGTATATAAGTAGTTTATGTTATATAAAGACAATCAGCCATGCTAATAGGTGTATTCCTGGTGTAATATTCTTGGTCTTTAATTGCTCCCAAATGATGATTTGATCAGAACAAATCTTTGTGTCATACTCCGCTTTTGCTGAAAGCAACAGAAAGCAAAGTAACAATGAGGAAAATGAGAGAAGGATGAAAAGGTGAGACAAGTGAAAGGTCCATTCTGCACGTCTGCACTTGAGCCGGGGCTGCTAGAGACATGCTTTTTTTGTTTTTGGTTAAAAAGCCTCATTCAGGCGTTATGGAATTGGAATGTGAAGGGTAATTGAGCTGAAAGCCATTCTCTTCCTCTGTTTGCAACGAGATAGGATTGATTGAGGCTCCTTGAATCACCAGCCCGAGGGACATGATGAGAGAGTCAAAATAGATTGCATGAAAGGAAAGTTATGTTGAAACTGGAGGACGACAGTGTTAGAGTAGGTGAGAAATGTCTCTATCCCAAAAGTGCAATCATTGGCAAAGTGAGCCCCTCGATCTGTTGAGACCATTTAGATTCACGCCCGTTAAAATTGGTGTCTGAAAAACCAGTTACCTGTTTCATGACAACCACAGATTTCACAATGGACTATAATTTCTTTTGTCTTATAATACTCAGTTATTTACTATAGATGAAACATATGACACTGGTATTTTAAGTTTATACTTTTATACAGTTTTCACAACTGGCGACATTTAAGTGTAATGTTGTGTTTCCACCTGCCTCATGATGTTACAAAAGAGCTGAAAAACATGGGAAATCTTGATGAACAAACTTTATGTCTTGTGTATGGAGAACACTTTTCCTATCATTGACAGAAAAAGTATAGTAAAAAATCTAAATGTTCTCTGGTATAATTCTAGAACCTTTTCTTGTGTAGCAATGTTAGTAGCAGACAACCTCTTTAAGCTGTTCCAAATAAGTGTATGAACCCCTTTTTTTCTTACAATTAACATAAATAACTAATGATATAGGAATAAATAAAGCGGACAAAGATGGCTTTGTTAGTAGCTGCAAAATTTATATAGTGCAAAAGTTTTTTTTCTAAATCACTGTTTCAGGTCAGATTAACAATACATACTTGGACTGCGATGCAAGGATCGAATGTGCTCTAGGGTCTGCTGACCAAAATTCAACAGGTTTTTAAGCATATATGAGGCTTTTGAGCTTGGGTCAGGAGACTTGCTGCCAGTCAGTTCAATGCTGTCCAATTACAGACTACAAAACATGAATGTATGAATCCGACTTTAGAGTACTTTCTTTTTACCACAGCACAAATCAGCCATAGTCTGTGCTGTTAGGAGAAATTACATAAAACAAGATGTATGTCAAGGGTGAACAGCATAGACCAGAGGAAACAGTGCAGCCGTGTGGGTCTCTTGACAGACGTTGCAATGATCAGTGATGACTAGTGATGAGCGAGTATACTCATTGCTCGGTTGGTCTCCGATTGTTTGTTAGTGCTCGGAGATTTAGTTTTCCTTGCCGCAGCTGCATTAATTACGACTGCTAGACAGGCTGAATACATGTGAGGAATGCCTGTTTGTTAGGGAATTCCCACATGTGTTCAGGCTGTCCAGCAGCCATAAATCATGCAGCTGAGTTGACGAAAACTAAATCTCCGAGCACTAACAAATATTCAGAGATCACCCGAGCATGCTCGAGAAAACCCGAGCAACGAATATACTCGCTCATCACTAGTGATGACCAGGGCAGCAGGCAAATTACACGGGTTGCACAGATATAGCAAAGACTGATATGTGGATGCACACAGGAACAGCATCAGTACTAGAAACTGTTATCTTCTGTCAGGGTAGCAGTTAATCACAGGAATGCAGTCAAGTATCTCCTAGCTTGGCAATGATTAACCCTCGGTCACATACAACTGATCTGACAGGCGCTTCTCTTTTACTTTCATTTCTCCTTCCTCACCAGATTGTGAGGAAACCCCCTCCCTCCAGGTAGTCTCCTGTCTCTTGAAGGTCTGTGAAACCTGATATCACAGTTGGATTTCAGAGCTTCAGGGGAGAGGATATAGCTGCACAGATCTCTCAGGCTCATTGTATGTGAATACGTCACATTCAGTAAGGTTGGTATTTTATGTTTTTATTCATCACAATAGTTTATTTAGCTTGTTTTATGAATGTATAGCACAAAATGTGAGGATATTTCATAGAAATAAGGGAGATTTTATAAAAGAAAGTGTGCTGCTCAGGCATATACAGTAGTTCCCTAACATATTCCTTCTCTTGCTTCAGATTATCTGCTGAAATGGAGAGGAAAATGTACAATTTATCCAAACAACTTGATGTTGAGGAAGTAACAAACATGCTGTTAGATGATAGAGACCTCACACTGAATGAGGATTTAGGAGAGGAAAGTGAGATTGATTCTCATGATGAGGTGGAAGAATGTGTCCTGGATTCTGAAACAGAGCAAGATGGTGACAGTGGTGAGGATGAAGAAGTTGGATCATATTATATTGGAAAAGATAAAAATACTAAATGGAACAAGAAGCCATTCCAGAAAAAACGTAGGGAACCTTTAAACATTATTACTCACCTTCCTGCAGTAATAGGAACTGCACGTAATGCAAAAACTGCAGTTGAATGCTGGAACAGTATATTTACAGATGACATTCTGGACTCTATTGTCACATATACCAACCAATATATAGACATTATAAAGGACAAGTACATCTGCAACAGAACCATCAAGCCCACAGATGAAATAGAACTGCGTGCTTTTTTTGGATTACTGTACCTTGCAGGAGCTTATAGGGCAAATAGACAAAGTTTGGAGGAACTTTGGGGTAAAGATGGGGATGGAGTTGAAAAATTTAGCCTTGTTATGTCCATAAACAGATTCAAGATTCTAATTCGTTGCCTTCGGTTTGACGACAGAACTACCCGAACCAAACGCAAAACACATGACCGACTTGCTCCAATTCGTGGTATATTTCAAAGATTTGTTGTAAACTGTAAACAAAGTTATTACCCTGGAGAGAATCTCACTATTGACGAAATGCTCCCTGGTTTTCGTGGTAGATGTGCCTTTCGTCAATATATTCCATCAAAGCCAAACAAATATGGAATAAAAATGTATGCCCTTGTTGATGCCAGTAAGACCTACACTTACAACCTGGAAGTTTATGCAGGAAAACAACCAGAAGGTCCTTACTGTGTGAGCAACAAACCCATTGATGTTGTAAAAAGACTGGCTGAACCCTTATTTGGATCGGGTCGCAATATTACAGCTGACAATTGGTTTACAAGTTGTGATCTGATTGATTATCTGAAATTTCAGAAGCTGTCATATGTGGGAACTGTAAGAAAAAACAAAAGGGAATTGCCGCCACAGTTTGTAAGTGTGAAAGAGAGACAACAGTACAGCAGTATGTTTGCATTCCATAATGGAAAGGCTTTAGTTTCCTATGTACCACATGCCAAAAAAATCGTACTTCTTCTATCAACACTTCATGATGATGCTGCCATCGATCCTGGGACTGGGGCAGAAAAAAAACCGGAGATAATTACATTTTACAATGCCACCAAAGGGGGTGTGGATACAGCAGATCAGATGTGCTCCACTTTCAACGTCAGCAGAAACATCAAACGCTGGCCAATGGTCATATTTTTTGCTATGTTGAATTTGGGTGGTATAAATTCACAAGTAATTTATCTTGAAAACAAGCTTGAACCACTCCGTAGACAATTGTATCTGAAAAAATTGGCCCATGAACTAGTACTTGGAGAGCTACGCAGGAGAAGCGTGAAAACAATCGGTATCCCCTCTCGCCTTCAAGTTCAGCTCAAAAGGTTCCGCCCAGAAGATGATGGTGAAAAGTCACCATCTGCACCACCTCACAAAAGAAGGAGATGCACCACCTGCCAAACGGAAAGCGGAACCAGAAGGCTTTCAAATTATGAATGTCTCAAATGTCATAAAGCAATTTGCCTGACACATGCAAAAATGGTGTGTAATTCTTGCTATTTGCTCTGCAAGTGTGACTTTTCTGGGGAAACCACAGCATCTACTTCTGATTGAATATGTTTTTAATAGTACTTAAGGTACCTTAAAATTAAGTTTGTGTTCAAAAATTTTCTTTGTACATTTTTTTGAGAGAGTCGAACTGGGGACTATTTGGCGGGAGTTTTGAAAAGTTTGTATTTCATAGTTATTAGTTTTATGTTAAGTAAATGTTTTTTTTTGCAACTGATTATGTGTAGTCTCTTTTATTACATCCCTATGAAGGTCACTGATCACTTTTAGAGCACTGAAATTGCAAACATTAGATATTATAGGTATTTTTCCAGCAGGCGCCTGACAGGCACATTGTATGTGAACTCGTTAGTCCGAATATTGTATGTGACGGAGGGTTAAACACAGGAGTAACTGAGAAGTAAATGCAGTCTAAAATTTTCCGGTTGGTCAATGGTTAATAGCAGCAATTTAACAAAGAAGCAAATAGAATGAAGCATAACAAACTGACCACATGCTTGAAGAGATTGTAAAGATGAAGTGTGAACAGGATTGAGAACAGTTGTGAGGAGTTGGTAACTTGTATGCGCAGAAGTTGTGTGGACAAAAGACATAAAGTAGGACAGACCTTTGAAATAGCACTCAGCATGAATGCTAGGATTAGAAGTGATGGATGATTAGACACTCGTCTCTCATTCATCCAAGTGAAGTAGACAAAATCTCCTGACACACTTGAGGCAAATGAAACAATGTTACTTAATACCCAAGCACCTGACTTCTGCCAAAGGTGACCTTTAACCTCTTAACATCTAATGACAGGCAGAGTCCGTCAATGGACACCTCCCCCCGCTTGATGTTGTCTCCGGCGATGAGCCCGCACCTTTTCCGGCACATGACAGCTGATCTGATCAGCTGATATGTGCCCTAAGAGCCGTGGGTGGAATTGTGATTAACCTGTGGCTGTTCACATGTTAAATGCCACTGTCAAACTCTGACAGCGGCATTTAGCATGCACGTGCAGGAAGAACGTCATTACCTCTTTTGATCAGCGCCCATGTCACATGACTGCGGGTCACCGATGGGTTGGCATGACATCTCGGGGCCAGCAGGAGACCCCTGTGGTTGTCATAGCTGGATAGCTATGAGCGCTGCCCAGTGGCCGGCGCTCATAGCAAGTGAGGCATTCTGCTACATGCAGGCGATCTAATCATCGCCTGCATGTAGCAGGGCCGATCGGGTTATGGCAGCTTCTAGTTTCCAAAGGAGACAATTGAAGCATGCCAATAGTAAAAAAAAAGTTTTTAAAAATATTAAAAAAAATATAAAAGTTTAAATCAACCCCCCCCCTTCGCCCAATTCAAAATAAAACAAAAAAAAATAAAATAGACACATATTTGGTATCGCTGCATTCAGGATGACCCAATCTATCAATATAAAAAAAGAATTAACCCAATCGGTAAACTGCGTAGCTAGAAAAAAAATTGAAGCGCCAGAGTACGTTTTTTTGGGTCGCTGCAACATTGAAATAAAATGCAAGTATAGTAAAATAGTATAGTAAAATACTAGTAAATAGTATACTATAGTATAGTAAAATCAATGGTGTCATTCAAAAGTACAATTTGTCCCGCTAAAAACAAGCCCTCACCTGGCTTTATTGACAGAAAAATAAAAAAGTTATGGCCGTGGGAAGAAGGGGAGCAAAAAATTGAAACGCAAAAATGAAAATACCCCTAGTCCTTAAGAGGTTAAAAACGTCTAGGGTGATGATATCAAAAGAGTTTGCTGGGTTACCTGAGAAATCCAGCATCCTTCATGAACTATAGCAATTGAAAGAAGCCATAGGAGATGGGAGTCAGGTCTTCTGTTACAAAGGGATAACCTCAATGATACCCTGATTTTTTTTCTTTAGACTGCTGGACATTCGGATAAAATTAATTTTAAAGGGTTCATGTGAAGGTTAGTAGTACTGATGATGTTGTATCTTCACATACCTGCAGAAACTTTTACATGATCGTGAAATCCTTTTATGCTTAGCCATGAACTTAATATATCCCTTCTGTATGTCCTCAGTTTTTTATAAACGGTTTCCTATATATTACAAAATGCTCTTAATCATTATATAGCTGGATTACAAATCTAGAAATGGAAGATTACAAACTCTTGTTAATCCAGTCAATGTGTCAGATGCTGGGTCTTCAGGATTTCTGGATTGTCCTTATTACAGTTGTACCTCTAGAACACAAATGGTAGACAATTTAACTAAATTCTATAAATACACCCACTAGTCTCACCAATAGTTGCATTAAATGGAAAGAATAAGTGCATGGTTCAGCAAAGATTACATTTAAAATTCTTTAAAGCATCTAAATGTTGCTAAGTTTTTTTATTCTCACCGGTGCTCGATATCTTACTCTGAAATAGTCTATGATTAAAGTACTGCTCCATTTGAGTGGGAATTTCTAATATAATAAAAGTAGATTAATGGAATTTTTTTTGGGTATTTTAATTTACAATAGTGATAATCTACCTTAAATTAATCTATATTCAAATTGGTTAGGTTTGAAATTAAATATTAAGGAATTCATTGGAGTGAAAAGTTTCATTACCTAATGCAACATTAACTTTTCCATCTTGAATACTTAAAAATATATGTTATAGCTCACAAAGAGTGGTGGTCATCCTCTAATTCTAATTGTTCTGCACAATTTTTTGACATCTCATAAAGAATATTCAAGTAGAATAAAACAATTGTGAAGGGGAAGTCCTGTTATAATAATTATATGATATGTCACATGGATATGAGATGTGCAGCATCTGAAACAACAGATACTGGAAGCCTGTGCTAGCATTTCTTCTGCGGTGTTGCTATCAGTGTGTCCAGAGTGGGAGAAGAGGGTTGCATTGACAATCGAACACAATGGGCAGCACTTTGAACACATTTTCTAAGTGGTCATAAACATGTAACTCATGAAAGAATAAAGTTACGTTAAAACCAATCACACCATTGTTTTTCTAGTGAAATTCTCAATAAGTTTCATGTGTCACATGACCCTTTTCCCATTGGAAAAAATAAAGTTGGATCCAAAATGGCCTACTTCAAAATGGCCGCCATGATTACCACCTACCTTGAAAAGTTTTCCTATACTAATGTGCCACAAACAGGAAGTTGATATCACCAGCCGTTCACATTTTAGTTAGGTGTATCCATATAAATGGCCAACACTGTATATAAAAGTTTCTCTCCAGTGATCTTTTTTTATTTGCCCCATGATTAGTTGTCATGCATGTAACTGTCTCATGGTTTCAGTGGTGCTCTTGTCTGCTCAGGTACAAGATTACGTCTGTGTGGACAGGTGGACACTCTCTCAAAGTAAGTCTATGAGATACAGAACAAACCTCCCTAGCTTTGTTCAGTGTCTTGTAGACAGAAATTGAGAAAATTCAAATATTGACCTCTGCAGTGACTGTGTGATTTGGCAGGTCACAAATACAGTCATGTGGTGTAGGAATGGACCTGAAACAAGAAAAAGACAGCGACTAGTGAGTATGTTACTACCTTCATGACACTTACACACATGATCCCTAACAAGGGGGAAAATAAAATCACTGGAGTGGGATTTTATGTTCTGCTTACAATGGCGGATTATTGCTGTGAATCACTCATCTTTTATTCGTGCTTTCCATCAATTTCCAGTATTTATGATGATCACCAATAAATTATGAATATATATGTATATATATATATATATATATATATTTGCCTAGAATATTCGAATATTATCATAGTAACATAGTAACATAGTTAGTAAGGCCGAAAAAAGACATTTGTCCATCCAGTTCAGCCTATATTCCATCATAATAAATCCCCAGATCTACGTCCTTCTACAGAACCTAATAATTGTATGATACAATATTGTTCTGCTCCAGGAAGACATCCAGGCCTCTCTTGAACCCCTCGACTGAGTTCGCCATCACCACCTCCTCAGGCAAGCAATTCCAGATTCTCACTGCCCTAACAGTAAAGAATCCTCTTCTATGTTGGTGGAAAAACCTTCTCTCCTCCAGACGCAAAGAATGCCCCCTTGTGCCCGTCACCTTCCTTGGTATAAACAGATCCTCAGCGAGATATTTGTATTGTCCCCTTATATACTTATACATGGTTATTAGATCGCCCCTCAGTCGTCTTTTTTCTAGACTAACTAATCCTAATTTCGCTAATCTATCTGGGTATTGTAGTTCTCCCATCCCCTTTATTAATTTTGTTGCCCTCCTTTGTACTCTCTCTAGTTCCATTATATCCTTCCTGAGCAACGGTGCCCAAAACTGGACACAGTACTCCATGTGCGGTCTAACTAGGGATTTGTACAGAGGCAGTATAATGCTTTCATCATGTGTATCCAGACCTCTTTTAATGCACCCCATGATCCTGTTTGCCTTGGCAGCTGCTGCCTGGCACTGGCTGCTCCAGGTAAGTTTATCATTAACTAGGATCCCCAAGTCCTTCTCCCTGTCAGATTTACCCAGTGGTTTCCCATTCAGTGTGTAATGGTGATATTGATTCCCTCTTCCCATGTGTATAACCTTACATTTATCATTGTTAAACCTCATCTGCCACCTTTCAGCCCAAGTTTCCAACTTATCCAGATCCATCTGTAGCAGAATACTATCTTCTCTTGTATTAACTGCTTTACATAGTTTTGTATCATCTGCAAATATCGATATTTTACTGTGTAAACCTTCTACCAGATCATTAATGAATATGTTGAAGAGAACAGGTCCCAATACCGACCCCTGCGGTACCCCACTGGTCACAGCGACCCAGTTAGAGACTATACCATTTATAACCACCCTCTGCTTTCTATCACTAAGCCAGTTACTAACCCATTTACACACATTTTCCCCCAGACCAAGCATTCTTATTTTGTGTACCAACCTCTTGTGCGGCACGGTATCAAACGCTTTGGAAAAATCGAGATATACCACGTCCAATGACTCACCGTGGTCCAGCCTATAGCTTACCTCTTCATAAAAACTGATTAGATTGGTTTGACAGGAGCGATTTTTCATAAACCCATGCTGATATGGAGTTAAACAGTTATTCTCATTGAGATAATCCAGAATAACATCCCTCAGAAACCCTTCAAATATTTTACCAACAATAGAGGTTAGACTTACTGGCCTATAATTTCCAGGTTCACTTTTAGAGCCCTTTTTGAATATTGGCACCACATTTGCTATGCGCCAGTCCTGCGGAACAGACCCTGTCGCTATAGAGTCCCTAAAAATAAGAAATAATGGTTTATCTATTACATTACTTAGTTCTCTTAGTACTCGTGGGTGTATGCCATCCGGACCCGGAGATTTATCTATTTTAATCTTATTTAGCCGGTTTCGCACCTCTTCTTGGGTTAGATTTGTGACCCTTAATATAGGGTTTTCATTGTTTCTTGGGATTTCACCTAGCATTTCATTTTCCACCGTGAATACCGTGGAGAAGAAGGTGTTTAATATGTTAGCTTTTTCCTCGTCATCTACAACCATTCTTTCCTCACTATTTTTTAAGGGGTCTACATTTTCAGTTTTTATTCTTTTACTATTGATATAGTTGAAGAACAGTTTGGGATTAGTTTTACTCTCCTTAGCAATGTGCTTCTCTGTTTCCTTTTTGGCAGCTTTAATTAGTTTTTTAGATAAAGTATTTTTCTCCCTATAGTTTTTTTAGAGCTTCAATGGTGCCATCCTGCTTTAGTAGTGCAAATGCTTTCTTTTTACTGTTAATTGCCTGTCTTACTTCTTTGTTTAGCCACATTGGGTTTTTCCTATTTCTAGTCCTTTTATTCCCACAAGGTATAAACCGCTTACACTGCCTATTTAAGATGTTCTTAAACATTTCCCATTTATTATCTGTATTCTCATTTCTGAGGATATTGTCCCAGTCTACCAGATTAAGGGCATCTCTAAGCTGGTCAAACTTTGCCTTCCTTAAGTTCAGTGTTTTTGTGACTCCCTGACAAGTCCCCCTAGTGAAAGACAGGTGAAACTGTACAATATTGTGGTCGCTATTTCCTAGATGCCCGACCACCTGCAGATTTGTTATTCTGTCAGGTCTATTAGATAGTATTAGGTCTAAAAGTGCTGCTCCTCTGGTTGTCATCTGTCACTAAACAATAATTACTCTATCTCATGGTGGAAAAAAGTTTCCTTTCCCCAGGTATTAAAGGGGTTACCTTATCTTACTGACATAGGGCATACCCCTCCGTCAACTTCCTGCTTGCTAGGGGCTGGTGTACTCCTAATTGATTCACAGTCTGAACTAGCAGCCCCCGGCCTGAACTGTGTCCTCTCTGATGCTTCAAGTAGAGGCAGCTTTGTATATGCTGCATTGGAAAAGCATAGTTGCACTGAAGCTGACTGGTGTTGGGAGTTATCAATTTGATCCAGCAGTCTGGTCAGCTTTAGATGAGTGCTTACGAGCCATATTGGAGGGAGCATGTAAGCGCTGGGCTCCTTGCCTAGGAGACTCTCCACAACTAAAGCATGGCAGCAATGGCTAGAAACCTAGAAAGCAAGTGGTAAAAATAACTCTTAGATGTAGATAAGCTGCTTCAAATTTTGACTGGATAGGATACTGAGTGCTTGTTCAATCCATTAGTCAAATTGATTATTCATAGCGTAATGTATAAGAAGCCTGCACTGCATCATATAGATGACTTATTAGTAGAGATGATCAAATTTTTTGAAATTCAAAATCATCAGCTCTGTCAAAATGTTCCCCAAAATTTGATTTGCAGTGAATAAATGCCCCTGAAAATAGCAGGTACTCCAATAAAAGACATGTTAACACTATGCATACTCCTAGTAATGTATTTAAAGAAGTACTCCCATCAAAGTTTTTATCCACTTAATATATTGCAATCACCATATTATACAGCACTGTGTACCTACAATTGCTCATTTTGTCTTTCTACCAAGTACATTCTTTTCTTTTCTCTGCTCTATGTAGAAACAGGATGTCTATTTTCCCTGTAAAAATTACTCCTATTTTCAGCTCCTGACCCAGCACACCCCCCCCCCCCACCAGGGACTTTTGCAGTGACACATGACTCATACAGGAAAAATAGACTTCTTGTTTTTTACATAGATCTTAGAAGGATTCAGCTAGTCAGATTTTAAGCATGTGATGTCGTAGACTTAATGGAAAAGAGAAGAATTAGCTGGGTAGAAAGGCAATATCAGCATTTGTAAGTACACAGTGCTATATAATATGATTGCAATATACTAAGAGGATACAATTTTTGATGAGATTGCTTCTTTAAACCATTGTGTTCTCTTTAGTGAAAACTTCCTTATTAATGTCCAGGTGACCTCAACATTTATGCCTATGAAAAAACGAATAGTAACCAGTGGAAGCTAACAACACTACAGTATCAGACTTTGTAGGCTCCTTAGATTGTAAAAACAATCCAAAAATTATCCATATTGGGATCAGATGATTGTTTTAAAGGCAATTGCTGAAACTGTAGGAATTCATGGAATTTTCACAAAGTGTTATGCCAAGATTATTATATGAAAAAAACATTGCTTATGGCTTGTTTTTTTTCTCATAAGCTAGGAAGCACACTTTCTCAGACAGATGAGACTTCATTTTGGTATTTTTCTTCAGTAGCTAAATTAAGACAGAAGAGAAATGAACTGCCCTCCTTGGTTGTAGTGCATCTAGGATAAAAAAAAAGTTCTATTATATCTATTATAGGTGTTGTTACTGTAGCATATCACAAATCAATGAATTCACAGTCACATAAACTCTGCAGATCCTGCACCACCCTATCACTTGAATCTTTGTATAATTAGTAATGGACTGAGACTACCACTCCCATTTTCTCTATTCTTCAGGGCACCAGTAGTACATCACAATCAGATTTAGGTCTTTCTATCCCTATATATAATGATTATCTGTACACCATTATCTCATATCCCTATGCTGTAAAACTCAAATGGCCAGTGCTTTCCCTGCCCTCACCTTTTAGGGTACCGTCACACTAAGCGACGCTGCAGCGATACCGACAACGATCCGGATCGCTGCAGCGTTGCTGTTTGGTCGCTGGAGAGCTGTCACACAGACAGCTCTCCAGCGACCAACGATGCCGGTAACCAGGGTAAACATCGGGTTACTAAGCGCAGGGCCGCGCTTAGTAACCCGATGTTTACCCTGGTTACCATCGTTAAAGTAAAAAAAACAACCACTACATACTTACCTACCGCTGTCTGTCCTCGGCGCTCTGCTTCTCTGGTCTGGCTGTGAGCACAGTGGCCGGAAAGCAGAGCGGTGATGTCACTGCTCTGCTTTCCGGCTGCCCGGCGCTCACAGCCAGAGCAGAGAAGCAGAGCGCCGAGGACAGACAGCGGTAGCTAAGTATGTAGTGGTTGTTTTTTTTACTTTAACGATGGTAACCAGGGTAAACATCGGGTTACTAAGCGCGGCCCTGCGCTTAGTAACCCGATGTTTACCCTGGTTACCAGCGAAGACATCGCTGAATCGGCGTCACACATGCCGATTCAGCGATGTCAGCGGGAGAGCCAGGGACAAAATAAAGTTCTGGCCTTTCTTCCCCGACCAGCGACATCACAGCAGGGGCCTGATCGCTGCTGCCTGTCACACTGGACGATATCGCTAGCCAGGACGCTGCAACGTCACGGATCGCTAGCGATATCGTCCAGTGTGACGGTACTCTTATAGGGCCTGTGATAATTCCCCCTGATTGGCTGAACTAGACCATTTGATGTCAAGGTGTTAAGGGTAAGCAAAGCGGTTGCACCTAACTTCATCACCCTCTTCCTGGCTGATGTCATATTCAGCCATGTGTGAAATGGCATTGGTTATTTTTCTTTTTACTGATGATCTGCGTGAATTGAATTGCAAATTGTTAAAATTTGCGGAAACCTGCAAATTTTTTGAAATTTGATTCAAAGTTAATTCAGTTAATTCCTCTCTACTACTGGTTAACTGTAGTTAAATGTTGTTCTTTGTAAAAGTTCTGAATCGTAGCACCATAACAACCAAATGTCTCATTTTCATTTAATTAAATGTCTTAATTGAACAAAAAATGTTCCATTTTCATTACACCACAAAAAATATATTAGTAAATCATTTTAAGCAGATATAACACCAAATTAATCAAACTATCATAGAATACATACCTCTTTCCAACTTTCTAAGCACGGATATTTTGAAATTGATGACTGTACTATAGTAAAATAAATAACCTTCATTTAAAATTGGGCAGTTTGATTTAAAAAAAAAAACATCTAAAATAATTATAATTTATTTGTTCAATAAAAGTAACTCACATTTCCAGTTTTAACAAGTCAGAGTGGGAAGTTTGTTAAAGGGCACCCATCATCTGATTCATGTGGCCCCATATAGTTTTTTTTTGCCTTCCTCTGGATCAACATGTTAGGGCATGTTAGGTTAGGCTATGGGTTGAATTAGATGGACTTATAGTCTTCCTTCAACCTTAATAACTATGTAACTATGTATATATGGATGGCGTGAATCAAAGACACTAGCCTCTTTATGTTTTACTCTGCAAGGCTGCGGCATTTCAGCGGAAACATAATTTGTAACACTAAAGTATTTGGAAATTATGCAACTTCGATAACTAGTCTGATGCTGGTCCTCAGTGGCTCCTACCTGTCTCTATTCCATTGACTGCAAAGTACTGTATCTCCCTGTTGATGTGCTTAGAGAGAAATCTGTCTGTCTATGGGAGGTGGGCAAGGAAAACTTTTTGAGATCTGCCTTGGACTAGTCTTCCATTAGAAGTGGTCTGTAGATGGCCTTTCAGAGTATGTTTTCTCTGAAACATGTCAGCATTACCCACATTACTATGAAATACCAGTTTCTGTTGTCTTTATATCATGCCCTCATTCTGTCTGAAACTGAATGTTTCCAAAACTGAACTACTTAGGTTTGTAGATAATGAAAACACATCTAAATCCAACATTGCCATTTCCTTTGGTGATTCTACCTTAACTCCCATGCAGCACAACAATTGTCTTGCGGTTTTATTTGATTCAGATCTTTCCTTCATTTCTTTTTTCCAATCACTCTTTGGCTCATTGAGCCTAAACCTCAAAAACATCTCTATAATCTGACCTTTCCCTACCTTTGACATTGCAAAAACTGTTTACATGCCCCCTCTTATAAAGTGCTGCCTCATATGTTGGCGCTAAACAAAAGATTATTATTATTATAACACACTTCTGCGTTAACACAGCAGATGTCTGATTCATAATGACGATTGTTCGGGCAATATGAATCAATTGACAGCTTCTCTTTAAATAATGTAGTCATTATGTATGCAAATCAGGAAAATGATATCCATAGTGGGTTTTATCAGGTTAGGTTAGAAATCAATCAAATAGCCCAATTCTCTCCAATATGCATATATTCAGTGTAACTTTAGGCATAGAGAAGGAAAATCAATTTGTTTACATAGTTTTGATGTGTTCTTACCTCAGGACTTCATAGATACACTTGCTGAAAATTTAGATTTAGGGCTATATTATAATAACCTAACTGTTGTGTTATTGACCTACCTCCTTGTTGCTGAAGGGATAAGATGCCAACTCAGAGCAGCTCAAAACAGCTGGCCGTGTTGAATTCATACTGTACATTCAGTAGATGGGACGCAATCAATGTTTTCATGTCAATGCTAGCACAAAATAATTAGTTCTAGGCTGTTCAATCCTCATAACTTCTAAAATGTCTCAGAAGCTTTTGCATTGTCTTAACCCTGCTGTTCTGTTCGCATTTGCTATACACTTGTACTGTTCCTGGGTCAATATCAGAGGTGTCAAACTGCGTTCCTCAAGGGCCGCAAACCATGCCTGTTTTCAAGATTTCCTTAGCATTGCACAAGGTGCTGTAATCATTATGTGTTTAGGTGATTAAATTATCACCTGTGCAGTACAAGGAAATCCTGAAAACATGACCTGTTTGCGGCCCTTGAGGAATGCAGTTTGACACCTCTGGTCAATATGACCCGACCTATTAATTCTTGATCTTTAGCTACTCTACGTGTTTTATTTGAATACTTATTTCATTATTATACTGTATGTGAACATGGTTGATCATAAACAAATGAAAAATTTAAATTTAAACTTAATAATTTTTTTTTTTTCATAAAAAGGTTACACAGGCTTTTTACAATTATCTTTGATTGTTGGCATTCTGCACACAAATAACAAAGAAGCTCTACATTACTATTACTAAAACATGAAATTTAACTTTTTGAAAACAATATTTATAAATCAACAAATGAAAAATCATAAAAACTTCAACCTTTTTAGAAAGAAAAAAAGAAAAACTGAACATGTTCATGCGTTTTTACACTGAACACAATAATAAGACACATGTCCTTTACACAGATATTTTGAACATCCAGCACATGTCAGATTAGTCTTATTGTCACAGGAAGATGGACAGAAGCGACATCTCTTCCTTTTTTTGCTGGTAGCTGTGCTGCTGGTAGCTGTGCTGGTGGAGGCCGTGGATGTGGAGTCTCTTTCTTGAGCATTCTGGACACTTTTTACAATGGCTGTTGCTCCTTCACTTCTGGGGGTCACTTTTCTGCTCTCAATATATGGCCTAACCAGGGATTTGCCCAATTCCTCAAGAAATAATCTTCTTTTATGCAGTTTATTCCGGTTCCAATCGGGGTCGATTTCTCTCCATAAGACAAATGCATTGTATGCAGAAACGTCCAGTATGTTATAAAATAAAATCATTGGCCACCGATTGGTTTTGCGTTTGCATCTATATGTTGATATTGCTTGGTCTAAAGTATCAACTGCTCCCTTTGTGGCATTATAATCCAAAATAATGCCAGGCTTTCTGTCTTCTCTATCACTTACGGCATTGTCATGGTGCATTGTGCTCATTAGAATTACCTGCTTGGTTTGTATTTCAGTTGTATTTCCAGAAAAAAAAAAGTAGAACTGTACACCTCTCTCTTGTTAAGGATACCTTGCGGTAGTTCAGGTTTGTTTTTTCTTATAGTACCCAGCATGGTAAGTTGTTTTTTCTTCAACATCTGGCCTAGTTGATAGGATGTAAAAAAGCTGTCACATGTGACATTTTGTCCTTTTAGTCCATGAGTCAAATCGAGAACAACATGCATACCCTGATTTTTTTCAGGTCTTTCACCAGGGGTTTTTCCTGTATACACTTGAATAGGGTTGAGCGACTTTTACTTTTTTAGGGTCGAGTCAGGCTTCGCGAAACCCGACTGTCTCTAAAGTCGAGTCGAGTGAAATCGTCCGATTATGGCGAAAAGTCGGGGATCGACCGAAACACGAAACCCAATGCAAAGTCAATGGGAATTTTTTTTCTCTCTCTCTCTCTCTCTCTCTCTCTCTCCTCCGTCCCTGAACAGAAAAGCTGGTGTTACACATTTCAAATCGCTACAGCGCACAAGCGACAAGATGATGATAGGCGTCCACGCCCCTAAGACCTATGTCATCACTCTGCCCACGCTCCTTCATTGGCTGAAAAAATGGCGCCAAGCGCGTCATACGAAACGCGACTTTGGCGCGAAAGTCGCGTACCGCATGGCCGACCCCACACAGGGATCGGGTCGGGTTTCATGAAACCCAACTTTGCCAAAAGTCGGCGACTTTAGAAAATGAACGATCCGTTTCGCTCAACCCTACACTTGAACATTTAGAGCATATGAACTTGCTGTCGCAAAGTGTCCAGATCTTGATGCCGTATTTTGCTGGCTTACTTGGTACATATTGTCTTGAATGATAGACAACCAGTCTCCTCTCTCACAAACAGCAAATGGATAATACTATATAATTACTTGTTTACTGATAAGAACAGTGAAACCACCAACATTTTGAGATGAAGTACACATAAAAAACATAACTTTTGCAGTCAGAAATAATCAGAGACCTGTAGAACAGTATAAAATGCTATCGGGTCATATTGACCCGAACAGTACAAGTGTAACAATCAGCGTGTAGCAAAAAGTAAACAAAAAAACAAAAACAAAAGCAAAAAAAATATATAGAGCTCCACAAATGAGGAGAAGTCAAGATACCACTAGTTTCAAATCCTCATATAAAAAAATCTACAGGGTCTCAAAAATCATTTCGGGTCATATTGACCCAAACAGTACAGCAGGTTTAAAATATGTTCTAAATACTCCTGTAGTTATCCTTACCTTATAGCATCCGCAACACCTCCAGTCTTTGTAACACAGCCTAGATGCTGCAAACAAAAGACACTGCTTGGTATATGTTTTTCTATAAATAAAAGGTACATGTACACTCATGGATGAAAGTGTTAGCACTAGTGATGAGCGAATATACTCGTTACTCGAGATTTCCCGAGCATGCTCGGGTGTCCTCCGAGTATTTTTTAGTGCTCGGAAATTTAGTTTTTATTGCCACAGCTGAATGATTTACATCTGTTAGCAGGCATAAGTACATGTGGGGGTTGCCTGGTTGCTAGGGAATCCCCACATGTACTTATGCTGGCTAATAGATCGGTGCCCTGAATTTGCATAATGGGCAAAATAAGAATTGAAACAGGACCCTCAGTTTACACAGAACATTATGTTCAGTGATGAGGCAAACTTTTTTGGGTGGGCCGTTTATATGGATACACCTAAATAACATGGGAATGGTGACAGTTTTCTTGCGTAGGATGTCTTGCATTGAAATCTGCTGCAATGGCCCGGGTACTGCGCTCACCAGACATCAACACAATTCCTATCCGCTCCTCACGTGTTAACCTCTGCAACATGTCAATGGATGTAAGCAAAGAGAAACTTGTAAATAACTAATGAAAGAATAAAGCTATGTTAAAACCAAGCACACCATTGTTTTTCTTGTGAAATTCTCAATAAGCTTGATGTGTCACATGACCCTCTTCCTATTGGAAAAAATAAAGTTGGATCTAAAATGACCGACTTCAAAATGGCCGCCATGGTCACCACCCATCTTGAAAAGTTTTCCCCCTCTCATATACTAATGTGCCACAAACAGGAAGTTGATATCACCAACCATTCCCATTTTATTTAGGTGTATACATATACATGGCACACTCTGTATTATCTATCTATTATCTATCTTTCTATTATCTATCTATCTATTATCTATCTATTACCTATTGTAAGGCAGTTTCCCCTGTCACAGCTAGGGGGTGCTATACGGGCTCCTCAGAATACGCACGGAGGTGTATTGAGGCCATAGGAATACATGGCAGTCGCAGGTATAACTGTGGTGATGAGACAAAGTCCAGCAATAATGTGAATGTCCAGTATGTGTCGCAGAGGGAGATGCTCTGCACTTTAAGCCTGAAGTAAGGTTGTTCTGGGACCTTTAGTCCCACAAGTATTTGTGTAGTTTTAAAGGGAGGCTTGAAGGGTTAGTTTGAGAGCTGTGTTGGTCAAATTAACCACACACACCTCCCACCTATGGAAGTGGTTACAAGTATGTAATGTGACCAGAGTGTGGGTCACATGGTTCTGACTGTCACACTAGTAGTAAGCAAAACGTTTAGGTCTTACATCAGACCTTCATCAGTTACAGAACAGAGTAAGGTTATTAGATCAGGTGGCATATCACACTTAACCCTATATGTGCACAAGTCTGACAACCTTTCTCCACTTTTTCATGTCACGGAATGTTTAATGATCTAGTGATCCCCAACCAAGATTATCGGTCCACCTGATCTAATAACCTTACTCTGTTCTGTAACTGATGAAGGTCTGATGTAAGACCAAAACGTTTTGCTTACTACTAGTGTGGACAACATTAAATTATATGATCACTTAAGTTGAGTGCCGAGTCTCTTAATATAGGTGATCCCCATAAGGCAGCTTCTCCGGAGGACAGGAGCCGTGTGATTCCAGCCAGTGAAAACCTCCAACACTGTCAAGCAGGTAACCCAGACCATGTGTGTTTGGCTCCAGAGTGAGCCTGAATATTGGACTTTACCAAGTATGTATGGTCACAGTCCTGATGGAGCAGAGCCATGCTATGAACACTGTTACTTTGTTTTGCCATGCTATGAAGTCTGTTACTTTGTGTTTTGTGCCACTGGGGTCTATGGAGTAATAAAACCCAGGTGAACTTTTGAAGAAAATAAGGTCTTGCTGTGTTATATCGCTGCCAAGTGAGTATTCCCCATCCCGTTAGTGATTGCTGGATCACATAATTTATTATCTATCTATCTATCTATCTATCTATCTATCTATCTATCTATCTATCTATCTATCTATCTGTTTGTGTAAACATTCTTCAATGAACTATGTCAATGAAGAGGTTGGACAAGAAATGACATCACAATTCTTTTTTTTTTGTTAAATAATAGATCTTTATTTAGCCTACAAAAAAACGCATACAAATACGCATGAAAAAAGCATGAAAATCCTCATCAAAATCTCACCAAAAATGCATCAAATCCAAGCTGATTTTTGCCTGCCAAGAGATGCAGAATCTGCACAGAAAATTCAACAGGCAAATCTACAATGTGTGCACATACCCTTATGGATAGTTAGCAGTGATACCGATGCATCCTGAACTTGCATGACAGCTTGAATTTCTTTGGCACTTGATTGGGGATGTTTATCCACCATCTGGACTATCCTGCGTTGCAACCTTTTATCAATTTTTCTCTGCCATCCAGGTTAGATTTGCTACAGTGCCATGGATTGTTATCTTCTTGATTATGTTGCACACTATGGACAAAGGAACATCAAGGTCCTTGGAGATGGACTTTTAAGTTTTAACCTTAAGATTGTTGATATTTTTAAGAAGTTTTCGTTTTCAAGTATTCAGACAGTTCTCCTCTCCTCTTTCTGTTCTCCATGGTTAGTGTGGCACACGCAGACAAACAATACAAAGATTGAGTCAACATTTCCCTATTTAATTTGGTTTCAGGTGTGTTTTTCATATTGACCACACCTGTTGCTTGCCACATGTGAGTTTGAAGGAGCATCACATGCTTGAAACACAGTTGTTTATCCACAGTTTTGGAAAGGTGCCAACACTTTTGTCTAGCCCATTTGGTGGTTTTGTGTGAAGTAATGATCAATTTGCCTTTTTTTCTATTTTTTTATGTTGTTCCAATATTCACAAAGGAAATAAACATGTGTATAGCAAAACATAATTGCAATAATTTTCTAGGAGAAAAACTTTATTTTCTTGAACAATTTTAAGGGTGAAAACTCTTTTGGCCATGACTGTAGGTCTTCACCCTTATGTACAGTACATTTCATATTTTGCTTCCCCTCTGCTCACTCTCTCTTATTTGCTCACTTTTATACTCTATTTGGTATCTAAATGAAAGGCAGTAGCACAGTCAATTTGAAAGAGGGGATGCACGACTTTAAGAACTTGATCCAACTGTCACCGATAGTCAAAAAATATGGAGAGTGAGACAGCGTGTTTGAAAAAGCACATTAGAGCTGAAATCTTGAAAAACATAAGTGTAGATTTTCTTAATGCATGTATCAACATACTGCAACACAGCCTCATTAATTTAACTGGAGCTTAATAGCAGTTCCTTGGTTACAGGGTATAGTCTGGATTGCCAAATGACCAGAAATTCCAGGACAGTTTGTAAAAATAGGGTACTTTTTTTACCCTGTGTGAATTTTTTTTAAGGCATTAGAGATGTTTATGAAGAAAACTTATACAGATTATGTTTACTGTAATTATCAGTTCACAGTGAATGCAGCTAATATCTTTACATTAACATTATGGCCTGTAGACATGTATCACGTATAATCATAATGATATATTATGGTCTTACAACATGCTCATAACAAACATTGTCCGAGACTTTTTAATAAGCTGTCCAGAAAAAATAGATCCCTGGGTGGATCAGGGAAATGTGGTAGATATAGTATATCTTGATTTCATCAAAGCATTTGATAAAGTATCTCATACTATCCTTATTTAAAAAATGACCAAGTATGGGATTGACAAGGCTACGGTTAGGTGGATTCATAAATGGCTCAGTGATCGTACTCAGAGTGGTGATAAATGGTTGCACATCCAATTGGAAGAGTGTTTCAAGTGTGGTAGAACAATGCTCTGTCCTGGCCCCAGTGTTGTTGAACATTTTTATAAATGATATAGATAAAGGAACTGAAGGCAAACCAATCAAATTTACAGACAATGTAAAGCTAGGAAGGATAGGTAACACTAGAGAAGACAAAGGATTCAGAAGGATCTAAATAAGCTTGAACAATGGGCAGCGACTAGTGTTGAGCGATACCGTCCGATACTTGAAAGTATCGGTATCGGATAGTATCGGCCGATACCCGAAAAATATCGGATATCGCCGATACCGATATCCGATACCAATACAAGTCAATGGGACATCAAGTATCGGAATGTATCCTCATGGATCCCAGGGTCTGAAGGAGAGGAAACTCTCCTTCAGGCCCTGGGATCCATATTAAAGTGTAAAATAAAGAATTAAAATAAAAAATATTGTTATATTCACCTCTCCGGCGGCCCCTGGACATCAGCGGGAGGATCCGGCGTCCGGCATGGCTTCTTTCTTCAAAATGCGCGCCTTCAGGACCTGTGGAATGACGTCCCGGCTTCTGATTGGTCGCGTGCCGCCCATGTGACCGCCACGCGACCAATCAGAAGCCGCGACGTCATTCCTCAGGTCCTAAAAGGCGCTCATTCTAGGACTTTAGCTGAGGAATGACGTCGCGGCTTCTGATTGGTCGCGTGGCGGTCACATGGGTGGCACGCGACCAATCAGAAGCCGGGACGTCATACCACAGGTCCTAAAGGCGCGCATTTTGAAGAAAGAAGCCGTGCCGGACGCCGGATCCTCCCGCTGATGTCCAGGGGCCGCCGGAGAGGTGAATATAACAATATTTTTTATTTTAATTCTTTATTTTACACTTCCGATACCGATACCCGATATCACAAAAATATCGGATCTCGGTATCGGAATTCCGATACCGCAAGTATCGGCCGATACCCGATACTTGCGGTATCGGAATGCTCAACACTAGCAGCGACTAAAAGAATGGTATTTAACAGGGAGAATTACAATAGTCTACATCTGGGCAAGAAAAGCAAAATGATATCTATAGAATGGGAGGAATAGAGCTAATCAACAGCACGTGTGAAAAAGACTATTAGAGCACAGACTGCACATGTGTCAACAGTGTGATGCAGCAGCAAAAAAGACAAACACAGTTCTAGGATATATTAAGAGAGGCATAGAGTCTATATCATGGAAAATAATTATCCCCCTCTAATCCTCCTTGGTCAGAAAAAAAAAATTCTAAAGATATGATCTGAAATACAGCCTGGTGTGCATGCAGCATGTAAGCGCATGTTCACACAGGCCACTGAGCAGAAAAAAAACAAAGACAGAAACATATCGATTAAATACCCTGCAGTACTTAAATAAGCAGCATAGTGCATGAAAATAATATAGGATACTTGGTGTTAGGAGTCGAGTTTCCTCTGCTGCACAGGGGGAATCTCGATCCGTGTCTGCTGCAGTCTCCCATTCTGCATCGGCCGCAGTGGAGCCTGCTCAGCGGAGACGTCGCTCCCAGCGTCTCGCTGAGACAGGTACTGTGCAAAGGGTTACTACTACCTCTCCAGGCTCTGCTATTGTACCCTGCACTGATCTGCAGCGAGCAGGCTTTTCTGGGACTAAGTCCTGCTTTGCACACACTGAGCATGCCAAGGGCAAGATCTCTCAGTGGAGATCTAGCGTCACATGCTCAGGAAGGTCCTGTAGGTGCTAGGACGAAGTCCTGCTTTGCACACACTGAGCATGCCCAGGGCAAGATCTCTCAATGGAGATCTAGGGTCACATGCTCAGGTACTGCTGCAAATTCATTGGTCCTTCTTTGAAGGGTCCTGGACGTGCTGCAGCTTTATAAGCTTCGCATGACCGCACGGCCATGCGCTAGTATACATTTGTAAACGTGTGTGTGTTGTGAGTGAAAGTCGTTCTTTAAAATCCCCTCCCTATTGGATGACTGTTCACAGAAGGTGGATGATTGCTTTCTAGCGCCCGACTTAGCCACCAGCACGTTACACACCATATAGCGTCTAATTGCTGTGACTGCCAGTGCGGTGCAGTGCGCTTTCACAGCGCTTTCCTGACCCAAGCCTGGGTGGTTAGTGGCGTCCGCCAGTGCGGCCCCGCATACGCTCTCGTGCATCTTTAATTATTATTTTGGTTACGCTGACACCCCATTAGCGGTAGTCTAGACGGACTCGGATCCCAAGTCTTGGTACTGAGCTCGGTGACTTGCTTGCACTCTTGTGTGCGGTACCACGGCCCTGTGACTTAACAGGGTTCACTTCCTTCACACAGGGTGAAGTTAACCCTTGTGTGTATTCATGTTGTACCGCCATATAGTGCCGCCATTTACTTAGCAGCAGGTTCTTTCCTGCACGGTGGATCCTGGATGGCGAATGCACCAATCTTACTTAATAAATATATTCGGTGCGTTCCGCCAACCCTAACACTTGGTTAACATGTTTTTTATATAAAAAATGCAAAAGTCAAACCACCAATTCATAGTGAGCCTAATTGGAATGGTCTTTACTCTAGTATTAAAAACCTTATGGTTTATCAAGTGACATGCATGTGGATAAAGACTGAGAAGGTCTGGTCCCAGCTCGTGGGGGATTTCTACTGTTTAAGTACATTAGGGGCTCAGCAAATGCAATGTGACGCCC
Organism: Ranitomeya imitator; assembly: GCF_032444005.1. Classification (NCBI taxonomy): domain Eukaryota; kingdom Metazoa; phylum Chordata; class Amphibia; order Anura; family Dendrobatidae; genus Ranitomeya; species Ranitomeya imitator. Next base: position 737,337,971 of record NC_091283.1, read on the forward strand.
GCAGACCATTCCATTCATTTTGAAAGTGGGGATGCACGACTTTAAGAACTTGATCTATCAGTCACCGATAGTCAAAAAATATGGAGAGTGAGACAGCGTGTTTGAAAAAGCACATTAGAGCTGAAATCTGAATGAAAGGTTAATTTCACTAGATGTTCTGCTTCATTCTCCATATTTTTCTTTACTGTTAATCCCAATGTCCAATTGTTCATGCAGTTTTCACCAGAAATTTGGTGTAAAACTGCTAGAAATGTAGCAAGTTTTTTTGTAGTATTATTCCAATTACGGCCAACTCTCACAATTTTTTGAAAAGTTAAGAGAAAACTTACAATGTAAGTGTACACCGGCCCCCGACTAGTATACATTTGCCAAATTTATTAAAAGGAAGACTTTTCTTAATGAATTTGTCAACTCTTACCCCAATGCTTCTTTCACTGAAGTGGTTGGCCACTGCCTTTTTATTGCTGCCTTATACTCTGGAAAACCCAGCAATACCTGATCAATGGAGGTGCAATACCCAGTTCCCTCACCGATCAGCTGTTGCCAGCACCAGCTGCGAGTTCTCGAATGCTGCTGAAACATAACAGCTGTATCATTTCTACAGTTGCCACAGCTGGGTACTGCAGATCAATTGCCTATTGAAATGCGGTGTTACGGCAGCATCGAAGAACTTTCAGCCAGCACCGGTAACAGCTAATCTGATAGTGTAGAATTAGAAAGTCAACAGAAAAAACGGCACTGCTGTGACACCTGAAGCCAACTTGCAAGTCCGTTATGGAGAAGCTGATCTTGTCATGATTAAGGGAGCTTAGTCTCCAGAAACGCGTTGAGATTCTTACCCATATGGTTCGTGCTGAAGTCTGTATCCTCTATGCTTAAAGTTTGTGAATAAAGAAAACTTTTTTACGGATTCGGTGAAGCTGGCCATTCTCTTCTTTTTTTTGGACTTTATATGCCTGGACACAGCGGGTCCGTGCTCCTGAAGCTTGGTTTATGCATCGCGGGTGAGCTGGCTTATATTTCTTCTTTAGAAGCTGATTAGACCTTGCCCATAGGATCATGGTTGCTCACTGTCAGAAAAGGCAATTCAGGCAATGTCCATTAGCAAAAAAAAAGGTGGCACTTACCTTTCCATTTTAAAGTTCCTTTTGTTGGTCCATATTAAAATATGCATGCAGGAAGGCATTTCTGTAGTGGACACTGGACGATGGCCATTTCTCGCCTCATATGCTTTAATGGGTCACCATGGTACAGGACCCATTGAAGCACATGGGATGCAAAACAGACATTGTCTGGTGTCTACTAGGGTTGAGCGACTTTTTTTTTATAGGATCAGGTCGGGTTTTACGAAACCCGACTTTTTCGAAAGTCGGGTCGAGTGAAATCGGCCGATCCTATAGAAAAGTCGGGGTTGGGGTCGGCCGAAACACGAAACCCAATGCAGTGCATTGGGTCTCTAATGGTTCCCAGGGTCTGAAGGAGAGGAAACTGTCCTTCAGGCCCTGGGATCCATATTTAAGTGTAAAATAAAGAATCAAAATAAAAAATATTGATATACTTACCCTCGGACGCGCCCTGGTTCTCACCGGCAGCCTTCCTTCCTAAGAATGAGCGCCTGAAGGACCGTCGATGACATCGCGGCTTGTGATTGGTCGCGTGAGCGGTCACATGGGCGTCATGCGACCAATCACAAGCCGCGGTGTCATCTAAGGTCCTTCAGGCACTGATTCTTAGGAAGGAAGGCTGTGGGTTAGAACCAGGGCGCGTCCAAGGGTGAGAATATACCTATTAGGAATATACTCACCCTCGGATGCTTCCTTCCTAAGAATTAGCGCCTGAAGGACTTTAGATGACGTTGCGGCTTGTGATTGGTCGCGTGACGCCCATGTGACCTCTCACGCGACCAATCACAAGCCGCGACGTCATCGAAGGCCCTTCAGGCGCTCATTCTTAGGAAGGAAGGATGCCGGTGAGAACCAGGGCGCGTCCGAGGGTGAGTATATCAATATTTTTTTATTTTTATTCTTTATTTTACACTTAAATATGAATTCCGATACCGATTCCCGATATCTTAAACATATCGGAACTCGGTATCGGAATTCCGATTCCAGATCAGAAGATCGCCGACCTCATGGCCGACCCCACACAGGGGTCGGGTCGGGTTTCATGAAACCCGACTTTGCTAAAAGTCGGCGACTTCTGAATCTGGCCGACCCGTTTTGCTCAACCCTAGTGTCTACCACACGAATACCTTCCTTGCTTGCATGTTTTAATATGGACCAACAAAAGGAACTTTTACATAGAATGGGGAGTGACACCTTTTTTCATGCTACCGGACATGTAGCCAGTGTAGCACTCCCATCAATCAGATATTGATGGCCTACCCTGTGGATAGGCCATCAGTAAAAAGCAGTGTCCAATTTCTTTAAGACTGCAGTGCAAAACACCAGTTTTAATGTATCTGGTACCCAGTGTTGAAACTGGGCATGCTTGACTGGGAAAGTGACATGGCTTGTTAGTGCAGGCAGTAAACTCTAAGCATCACATTTTGGGTGAATAAGTGGTAAATAATTATGGGGGGAAGCTAATAAAATGATGTAATTACTATATATAAAATATTTTTAATATTTAGACTGCATACTTTAGCAAAATAGGAGTCAAATTCATATGCTGGAATAACCCTGGACTGTACTTTTGGTCACGTTTAACATGGTTTTGAGAATCTCATGAAAATGCAAACAGGAAACTTCTCTCATATTTGATACAGAAACATAACATGTTGCACAAAATAAAATTCCATTAACTTATTTGCTGTTGTGTCTAATGTTCTCTATGATAACTTGCCTTCAAATTTAAAAATGTTCAGACAAGTGCTAGATTATGTTTAAGCCATGTGGAATATTTCCCTGCTGGAAATAATGAATTTTGCTCTTAGCATTTGTTAACATTTCTCAGTATGGCTCATTTGTACACCCTATAGGCAGGTTCAGCTCTTTACAAAGGTCTGATAAATTGAAAATCCAGTCAAGTTAAGCAGAGGTTTAGTAGGAATTAATACTGACCTTTTACACATCGTGGAAGATGCAAAAATATGGCACATTTTCACTAAGGCATGTTATTTGGATTTCAGTCAGCTACAGGATGAACCAAAGTATATTTGATTGAACAGGGACTCGGATCCGGGCATTCGATACATGCTGCCCAAGCATAATATGGGGTTTGATTTTTCAAAACAACGTTATCCTACAAATTTTATGCTTCACGGGATTAGTTCGAAAAAAAGTTTTACATATCATTTGGTGAGTGTGGGCATTAAGACAGGTTAATCAATGCCGTTAATCAATGCCTTAAATTGTACTAAGCTTTTTTCATCAGTGAGGTCCTTTCTCTCTCCTATAAAGAGTAAGGTCTCATGGTCTCTAACCTATAGAGTGCATTTTCCTCTGTCTCTCCTCTTTCCCATATATATTTTCTGTGCAACTGAATATCTCTAGGCGAAACATATCTTTGAACGCTGTTTAGAATGGCTAAAGCAAGATGGCAGACCCCATAATGGAAGAAAACATTTGCCATCAGAGAATAAAAATAGATGAAAAAGAATCTGTATATAGCTTTAGTTCTTGAAAAACAGTGTAGATTTTCTTAATGCATGTATCAACATACTGCAACACAGCCTCATTAATTTAACTGGAGCTTAATAGCAGTTCCTTGGTTACAGGGTGTAGTCTGGATTGCCAATTGACCAGAAATTCCAGGACAGTTTGTAAAAATAGGGTACTTTTTTACCCTGTGTGAATTTTTTTTAAGGCATTAGAGATGTTTATGAAGAAAACTTATACAGATTATGTTTACTGTAATTGTCAGTTTACAGTGAATGCAGCTAATATCTTTACATTAACATTATGGCCTGTAGACATGTAACACGTATAATCATAATGATATATTATGGTCTTACAACATGCTCATAACAAACATTGTCCGAGACTTTTTAATAAGCTGTCCAGAAAAAATAGATCCCTGGGTGGATCAGGGAAATGTGGTAGATATAGTATATCTTGATTTCAGCAAAGCATTTGATAAAGTATCTCATACTATCCTTATTTAAAAAATGAACAAGTATGGGATTGACAAGGCTATGGCTAGGTGGATTCATAAATGGCTCAGTGATCGTACTCAAAGTGGTGATAAATGGTTGCACATCCAATGGAAGAGTGTTTCAAGTGTGGTAGAACAATGCTCTGTCCTGGCCCCAGTGTTGTTGAACATTTTTATAAATGATATAGACAAAGGAACTGAAGGCAAACCAATCAAATTTACAGACAATGTAAAGCTAGGAAGGATAGGTAACACTAGAGAAGACAAAGGATTCAGAAGGATCTAAATAAGCTTGAACAATGGGCAGCGACTAAAAGAATGGTATTTAACAGGGAGAATTACAATATTCTACATCTGGGCAAGAAAAGCAAAATGATATCTATAGAATGGGAGGAATAGAGCTAATCAACAGCACGTGTGAAAAAGACTATTACAGCACAGACTGCACACGAGTCAACAGTGTGATGCAGCAGCAAAAAAGACAAACACAGTTCTAGGATATATTAAAAGAGGCATAGAGTCTATATCATGTGAAATAATTATCCCCCTCTACTCCTCCTTGGTCAGAAAAAATCCTAAAGATATGATCTGAATACAGCCTGGTGTGCATGCAGCATGTAAGCGCATGTTCACACAGGCCACTGAGCAGAAAAAAAACAAAGACAGAAACATATCGGTTAAATACCCTGCAGTACGTAAATAAGCAGCATAGTGCATGAAAATAATATAGGATACTTGGTTAACATTTTTTTTTATATAAAAAAATGCAAAAGCCAAACCACCAATTCATAATGAGCCTGTTAGGACTGGCGGAACACACCAAGACAGATGGTATAGATGCGTTCGCAGTCCGGGGTCCACCGTGCAGGTGAAAACCTGCTGCTAGCAATTAGCAGACTATATGGCGGTACACTAGAGTATACACGCGTGGGTTAACCTCACCCAGCGTGAAAGAAGCAATCCTGTTAAGGCACAGGACCGCGGTACCGCACCTAAAGCGCGAGCAAGTAGTCAGCGAACTTAACCCCAACTGGGATTGAAGTCCGATTAGACCCTTGCTGGCGCAACACCGCAACTGGGTGTGAAAAGAAACAGAAGAGCATGCAGTGCCGCACTGACGAACGCCACTAACCACCCAGGCTTGGGTAAGGAAAGCACAGAGAAAGTGCACGGCGCCGTACTGGCGGTCACAGCAACTGGACGCTATAATGTGTGACTAGTGCTGTAGGATAAGTCGGGCGCTAGGTAGCAGCCATACACCTTCCGCGAACAGTCATACTATAGGGTAGGGGTATCCAAGGACGACTTGCACTCACAACATACACACATTAGCAATTGTTTGACAATACTAGCGCATGGCCGTGCGGTCATGCGCAGTTTATATAGCAGCAGCACAGGAAGTGGCCACAGCACTTTTGCCCTTCTAGGACCTGCCAAGAGGACCAATGGAATGTGCTGCAGAGCCTGAGCACATGACCCTCGATCTCCAACGGGAGACCTTACGCTGGGCATGCTCAGTACATGCAGACAAGGACTTAGTCCCAGAGAAGTCCGCTCGCTGCTGACCAGCACTGACTTTAATGGCAGAGACTGGAGAAGCAGCAGTAACTCTCAGAACAGAGTGAGAATGAGCAAGACGCTGGGACCGACGTCCTTGCTGAGCAGGCTCCACTGCGGCTGGACAAGAATGGGAGACCGCAGCGGAAGTGGCTCGAGATTCCCCCTGTGCAGAAGCGGGAACTCGACCCCTAACATTACCCCCCCTCCTAGGGCCCCCCCCTCCTTGGGCCTCGCTACGTTCGAAGGCAGCAATGAGCTGCGGAGCCCGAATGTGCTCATCAGGCTCCCAGGACCTGTCCTCGGGGCCATAACCCTTCCAGTCCACCAAATAAAATTTTTTACCACGCACCACCTTGCACCCCAAAATAGCGTTCACCTCATAATCGTCCGTAGACGAACCCGATGTCCCAGCAGATGACTCGGAAAACCGGGACATATACACGGGTTTCAAGAGGGACACATGAAAGGTGTCGGTGATACCCAGGCGTGGCGGAAGGGCCAAACGATAGACCACAGGATTAACCTGCTCGAGGACCTTGAATGGACCCAAGTAGCGAGGAGCAAATTTAGTGGACTCAACTCGCAGCCTGATGTTACGGGCGGAGAGCCACACCAAGTCGCCAGGAGCAAAGGTCGGAGCGGGGCGCCGATGAGCATCAGCGGAGGACCTCATTCTCTCCTTAGAGGCCCGAATGGCATCCTGAGTGCGGTCCCAAATATCCCGTGCCTCCACAGCCCAGTCTGCCACCCTGGAGTCGGCGGAAGACACGGGCATAGGCACAGGTACCCGTGGATGCTGACCATAGTTGAGGAGGAATGGGGTTTGTCCAGTGGAGTCGGCTACGGCGTTGTTCAGTGCAAACTCTGCCCATGATAGCAAGGATGCCCAGTCATCCTGCCTGGCTGAAACAAAATGTCGCAGGTATGTGACCAAGGTCTGGTTGGCCCTCTCTACCAACCCATTCGTCTCGGGATGATAAGCGGAAGAGAGATTCAACTCAATACTGAGAAGACGACAGAGCTCTCTCCAGAACCGAGACGCAAACTGGGGACCCCGGTCACTGACAATTTTGTCTGGCATACCATGTAGGCGGAAGATATGTCTAATGAACAACGCTGCCAAGGCCCGTGCAGAAGGTTACCGCGGCAGCGGCACCAAATGCACCATTTTTGAGAAATGATCGGTGATGACCCAAATGATGGTACAGCCGCGAGACTTGGGCAAACCCACAACAAAGTCCATCCCGACCATCTCCCAGGGCCTATCTGCCACCGGCAAGGGATAGAGCAAACCAGCTGGCCTTTGACGCGGAGATTTATTTTTGGCGCAGGAGACACACGCCAGAACATAATCCCTGACATCCCGGACCATATGCGGCCACCAGTACGTCCTCGCCAGTAGCTCAGATGTCCTCTTTGTCCCAAAGTGTCCACCCACCCTGGACGAATGAGCCCAAGAGAGAACCTCCGGTCGCAAATTAATGGGCACAAAAGTCTTGCCCGGAGGCACAGACTCTAGCGAAACCGGCGCCACGGTTCTCAGGCTCTCGGAAGGGACAATAAGCCGAGGCTCCTCTTCCTCCTCCTCAGTTGACATAAGGGAGCGAGAGAGAGCGTCAGCACGGATATTCTTCTCCCCGGCGAGATAATGAAGGGAAAAGTGGAACCGGGAGAAGAACAGGGACCATCTGGCCTGGCGAGAATTTAGCCGCTGGGCTGTCTGCAAATAGACCAAATTTTTGTGGTCCGTGTAAACTTGGAAGGGAAACCGCGCACCTTCGAGAAGGTGTCTCCACTCCGAAAAGGCCAACTTCATTGCTAGCAACTCCCTGTCCCCGATGGAGTAGTTCCTCTCCGCTGGCGTGAAGGTCTTGGAGAAGAAGAAGCATGGATGCTTCCGACCTTGAGCATCCTTTTGGTAGAGGACTGCTCCAGCACCAACGGACGAGGCATCCACCTCCAGTAGGAATGGCTTATCCACATCGGGACGATGTAAGATGGGAGCGCTAGCAAAGTGGGACTTAATAGAAGTGAAGGCCTTGGAGACCTCTTCCGACCACAATTTGGGATTCGCTCCCTTCTTGGTGAGGGCTACCAAGGGAGCTACCAGAGTTGAGAAGTGGGGAATGAACTGGCAGTAATAGTTTATGAACCCCATAAAGCGCTGCACCGCTTTAAGAGAATGGGGCTCTTGCCAGTCCATCACAGCCTGTAGTTTGGCAGGATTCATAGCCAATCCCTGGGCGGAGATGATATAGCCCAGGAAAGGTAAGGACTCCTGCTCAAACACACACTTCTCCAACTTTGCGTAAAGAGAGTTTGCCCGTAGGAGGTCGAAGACTCTGCCAACATCTCTCCGGTGGGAGTCAATATCTGGAGAAAAGATGAGAATATCATCCAGATAGACTACAACCGAGGTGGAAAGCATATCCCGGAAGATGTCGTTGACAAAGTCTTGAAAAACGGCAGGTGCATTATAGAGCCCGAAGGGCATCACCAGATACTCATAGTGCCCATCTCTGGTGTTAAATGCCGTTTTCCACTCGTCCCCCTCACGGATGCGAATCAGGTTGTAAGCACCCCGCAGATCTAGTTTCGTAAACACTCTAGCTCCCCGAAGCCTATCGAAAAGCTCAGATATCAACGGCAAAGGGTACTTGTTCTTAACTGTGATAGCATTAAGACCCCTGTAGTCTATGCATGGACGTAGTTCTCCATTCTTCTTCTGCACGAAGAAGAACCCTGCCCCAGCAGGTGACACTGACTTCCTGATGAACCCTCTTGCCAGATTCTCTTGTATGTACTGAGACATTGCCTCCGTTTCCGGGAGAGATAATGGATAGACTCGACCCCGGGGAGGCTCAGCACCAGGCAAGAGATCGATAGGACAGTCATAGGGGCGATGGGGCGGAAGGGTCTCCGCCGCCTTCTTGGAGAACACGTCTGCATAAGACCAATATTGCTTGGGGAGAGAGGATAGATCTGCGGGTACCTCAGTAGTAGCAACCTGAACGCACTCTCGGTGACACCTACCCCCACATGATTCACCCCATCCCAGAATTCTGCCTGAGGACCACTCGATGTGAGGAGAGTGGTACCGTAGCCAAGGTATCCCCAACAGGACCTCATCAATACCCTCAGGAATGACGAGCAGAGAAATAATCTCCTGATGGGATGGCGACAGGGACAGAGTAACAGGGATGGTCTGATGTGTTATCTGTGCGGGGAGTGTCGACCCATTCACCACTCGTACCGTTACTGGTTGGGATAGCATAACCAGGGGTATTGCGTGACGTTGGGCGAAGGCAGAAGACATAAAATTGCCCTCCGCCCCAGAATCCACGCAGAGGTCTACCGAGTGGGAGGATGAGCCAAAGGTAATTGTCCCCTTAAAGGACAATTTGGAGGCAAACGTCGCAGTGTCTAGTGCACCTCCACCTACTACCACTAGACGCTGACGTTTCCTCGACCGCTGATGACATCTGGTGGCAAGATGTCCTGACTGTTGGCAAACATGGCAACCCTGGAGTGCACGAGCAGTCTGGGACTTAGATCCCGCTCGTGACACCACCTTAGGTTCCTGGAACTCAGGAGCCTGAACTGGAGATTCCAAAGGTTTGGCGAAGGTGGGAGCCAGCCGAAACCTCTGCCTACACTGGGCTCGCTCTAACCTCCGCTCGTGAAAACGGAGGTCAATGCGAGTAGATACTGCTATTAACTCCTCCAGTGTGGCGGGAATCTCCCTAGTGGCCAGAGCATCCTTAACGTGGTCAGCCAGCCCCCTCCAAAATATAGGGATAAGGGCTTTATCCGACCACTCCAGCTCAGATGCCAGAGTGCGGAAATGGACGGCAAAAAGGCTGACCAAGGACGAGCCCTGAGTCAGTGCCAACAGTTGGAGCGCCGTGTCATGGGTGACACGAGGTCCTAGAAAGACCTGTTTCAGAGTGCTCAGGAATAACGGAGCACTCTGCACCACATGATCGCCACGCTCCCACAGCGGCGTAGCCCACTGCAACGCCCTGTCCGACAACAAGGAAATTATAAAGCCCACCTTAGCCCGCTCTGTAGGGAAACGAGAGGCCAGAAGCTCGAGATGTATTGAGCACTGACTCACGAAACCCCTACAGGACTTACTGTCACCAGAAAATTTCTCTGGTAGCGGGAGGCGAGATAGCGTCGGTACAGGAGCGGCAGTGGACAAGGTAGCTGCAGCCACACTTGCAGCCTGAACAGCGACAGCAGTAACATCCACAGCTGAGGTTGAACGCTCAAGAGCCGCCAACCTTCCCTCCAGCTGCTGGATGTACCGCTGTAAACGCTGATCGTCCGCTATTTTACTAGCCAGACCCTGGCGCTAGTATTCTGTTAGGACTGGCGGAACGCACCAAGACAGATGGTATAGATGCGTTCGCAGTCCGGGGTCCACCGTGCAGGTGAAAACCTGCTGCTAGCAATTAGCAGACTATATGGCGGTACACTAGAGTATACACGCGTGGGTTAACCTCACCCAGCGTGAAAGAAGCAATCCTGTTAAGGCACAGGACCGCGGTACCGCACCTAAAGCGCGAGCAAGTAGTCAGCGAACTTAACCCCAACTGGGATTGAAGTCCGATTAGACCCTTGCTGGCGCAACACCGCAACTGGGTGTGAAAAGAAACAGAAGAGCATGCAGTGCCGCACTGACGAACGCCACTAACCACCCAGGCTTGGGTAAGGAAAGCACAGAGAAAGTGCACGGCGCCGTACTGGCGGTCACAGCAACTGGACGCTATAATGTGTGACTAGTGCTGTAGGATAAGTCGGGCGCTAGGTAGCAGCCATACACCTTCCGCGAACAGTCATACTATAGGGTAGGGGTATCCAAGGACGACTTGCACTCACAACATACACACATTAGCAATTGTTTGACAATACTAGCGCATGGCCGTGCGGTCATGCGCAGTTTATATAGCAGCAGCACAGGAAGTGGCCACAGCACTTTTGCCCTTCTAGGACCTGCCAAGAGGACCAATGGAATGTGCTGCAGAGCCTGAGCACATGACCCTCGATCTCCAACGGGAGACCTTACGCTGGGCATGCTCAGTACATGCAGACAAGGACTTAGTCCCAGAGAAGTCCGCTCGCTGCTGACCAGCACTGACTTTAATGGCAGAGACTGGAGAAGCAGCAGTAACTCTCAGAACAGAGTGAGAATGAGCAAGACGCTGGGACCGACGTCCTTGCTGAGCAGGCTCCACTGCGGCTGGACAAGAATGGGAGACCGCAGCGGAAGTGGCTCGAGATTCCCCCTGTGCAGAAGCGGGAACTCGACCCCTAACAGAGCCTAATTGGGATGGTCTTTACTCTAGTATTAAAAACCTTATCGTTTATCAAGTAACATGCATGTGGATAAGGACTGAGAAGGCCTGGTCCCAGCTTGTGGGGGATTGCTACTGTTTTGGTACATTAGGGGTTCAGAAAAGCAATGTGACGCCCGCAGGCCATATCATTCATGCATTTCAAAACTGTGCTCATTTCCTTCCGAGCTCTGCCATGTGCCCAAACGGTGGTTCCCCAACACATATGGGGTATGACCGTACTCAGGACAAATTGCTCAACAACTTTTGAGGTCCAATTTCTCCTGTTACCTTTGGGAAAATGAAAAATTGGGGGCTAAAAAATTATTTTTGTGGAAAAAAAAGATTTTTTGATTTTCACGGCTCTACTTTATAAACTTTAGTGAGACAATTGGGGGTTCAAAGTGCTCACCACACATCTAGATAAGTTTCTTGGGTGGTCTACTTTTCAAAATGGGGTCACTTGTGGGGGTGTTTCCACTGTTTAGGCACATCAGGGGCTCTCCAAACGCGACATGGCGTCTAATCTCAATTCCAGTCAATTCTGCGTTGAAAAAGTAAAACGCTGCTCCTTCCCATCCGAGCTCTGCCATGCTCCCAAACAGTGGTTTACCCCACATATGGGGTATGAGCATACTCAGGACAAATTGCACAACAACTTTTGGGGTCCAATTTCTCCTGTTACCCTTGGGAAAAAAATATGATTTTTCAATTTTACGACTCTACATTATAAACTTCTTTGAATGACTTGGGGGTTCAGAGTGCTCACCACACATCTACATAAGTTCCTTAGGGGGTCTACTTTCCAAAATGGTGTCACTTGTGGGGGGTTTCCACTGTTTAGGCACATTAGGGGCTCTCCAAATGCAACATGGCGTCCGATCTCAATTCCAGCCAATTTTGCATTGAAAAGTCAAACGGCGCTCCTTCCCTTCCGAGCTTTGCCATGCAAACAAACAGTGGTTTACCCCCACATATCAGGTATCGGCGTACTCAGAACAAATTGTACAACAACTGAATTAAACTTATCTGTGAAAAAAAGTTAAATGTTCATTTTTTTAAACATTCCAAAAACTCCTGTGAAGAACCTGGAGGGTTAATAAACTTCTTGGATGTGGTTTTGAGTACCTTGAGAGGTGCAGTGTTTAGAATGGTGTCACTTTTAGGTATTTTCTATCATATAGACTGTTATGAACTGGTGATTTAGAACCACAATGGACCTGGTGGTTAAGAGCACTGAAAATGACCTGATAGTTACTAATAACATTGGACGAGCTCTGAGACGTGGGAACTCTGCTGACCGCAATCCCTAATCCTATCACACCACACTAGAGGTAGTCGTGGAGCGCTCCTAACCAGACCTAGGCGCCTCGGGCACAGCCTGAGAAACTAGCTAGCCCTGAAGATAGAAAAATAAGCCTACCTTACCTCAGAGAAATTCCCCAAAGGAAAAGGCAGCCCCCCACATATAACTGACTGTGAGTAAAGATGAAAATACAAACACAGAGATGAAATAGATTTTAGCAAAGTGAGGCCCGACTTACTGAATAGACCGAGGATAGGAAAGATAGCTTTGCGGTCAGCACAAAAACCTACAAACAACCACGCACAGGGCGCAAAAAGACCCTCCGCACTGACTAACGGTACGGAGGTGCTCCCTCTGCGTCCCAGAGCTTCCAGCAAACAAAACAAACCAATATAGCAAGCTGGACAGAAAAAATAGCAAACAAAAGTAACACAAGCAGAACTTAGCTTATGCAGGGCAGACAGGCCACAAGAACGATCCAGGAGAGAGCAAGACCAATACTGGAACATTGACTGGAGGCCAGGAACAAAGAACTAGGTGGAGTTAAATAGAGCAGCACCTAACGACTTAACCTCGTCACCTGAGGAAGGAAACTCAGAAGCCGCAGCCCCACTCACATCCACCAAAGGAAGCTCATGGACAGAACCAGCCGAAGTACCACTCATGACCACAGGAGGGAGCCTGACCACAGAATTCACAACCCCTTGAGGAGGGGTCACCGAACCCTCACCAGAGCCCCCAGGCCGACCAGGATGAGCCAAATGAAAGGCACGAACCAGATCGGCAGCATGAACATCAGAGGCAAAGACCCAGGAATTATCTTCCTGACCATAACCCTTCCACTTAACCAGGTACTGGAGTTTCCGTCTCGAAATACGAGAATCCAAAATCTTCTCCACTATATACTCCAACTCCCCCTCAACCAAAACCGGGGCAGGAGGATCAACGGATGGAACCACAGGTACCACGCATCTCCGCAACAATGACCTATGGAATACATTATGGATGGAAAAAGAAGCTAGGAGGGTCAAACGAAAAGACACAGGATTAAGAACCTCAGAAATCCTATACGGACCAATGAAACGAGGCTTAAACTTAGGAGAGGAAACTTTCATAGGAATATAACGAGACGACAACCAAACCAAATCCCCAACACGAAGTCGGGGACCCACACAGCGCCTGAGACGGCCACCAAAAGGATCTAGCCACCAAATCTCTGGTACCAAAGATTCCAGGATGACCAGCCAACACCGAACAATGAACCTCAGAGATAACTCTATTCGTCTATTTATCAGGGACAAACAGTTTCTCCGCTGGGCAACGGTCAGGTCTATCAGCCTGAAATTTTTGCAGCACCCGCCGCAAATCAGGGGAGATGGCAGACAAAATTACCCCCTCTTTGAGAATACCCGCCGGCTCAGGCAAACCCGGAGAGTCGGGCACAAAACTCCTAGACAGGGCATCCGCCTTCACATTCTTAGAGCCCGGAAGGTACGAAACCACAAAGTCAAAATGGGAGAAAAACAGCGACCAACGAGCCTGTCTAGGATTCAACCGTTTGGCAGACTCGAGATAAGTCAAGTTCTTGTGATCAGTCAAGACCACCACGCGATGCTTAGCTCCTTCAAGCCAATGACGCCACTCCTCGAATGCCCACTTCATGGCCAGCAACTCTCGATTGCCAACATCATAATTACGCTCAGCAGGCGAAAACTTCCTGGAAAAGAAGGCACATGTTTCATCACCGAGCCATCAGAACTTCTCTGCGACAAAACAGCCCCTGCTCCAATCTCAGAAGCATCAACCTCGACCTGGAACGGGAGCGTAACATCTGGCTGGCACAACACAGGGGCAGAAGAAAAACGACGCTTCAACTCCTGAAAAGCTTCCACAGCAGCAGAAGACCAATTGACCACATCAGCACCTTTCTTGGTTAAATCAGTCAACGGTTTAGCAATACTAGAAAAATTATTGATGAAGCGACGATAAAAATTAGCAAAGCCCAGGAACTTTTGCAGACTCTTCAGAGATGTCGGCTGAGTCCAATCATAAATGGCCTGAACTTTAACAGGGTCCATCTCGATAGTAGAAGGGGAAAAAATGAAACCCAAAAATGAAACCTTCTGAACATTAAAGAGATACTTTGACCCCTTCACAAACAAAGAATTCGCACGCAGGACCTGGAACACCATTCTAACCTGCTTCACGTGAGATTCCCAATCATCCGAGAAGACCAAAATATCATCCAAGTATACAATCAGGAATTTATCCAGGTACTCTCGGAAGATGTCATGCATAAAGGACTGAAATACTGATGGAGCATTGGAAAGCCCGAATGGCATAACCAGGTACTCAAAATGGCCCTCGGGCATATTAAATGCTGTTTTCCATTCATCGCCCTGTTTAATATGCACAAGATTATACGCACCACGAAGATCTATCTTGGTGAACCAACTAGCCCCCTTAATCCGAGCAAACAAATCAGACATCAGCGGCAAGGGGTACTGAAATTTGACTGTGATTTTATTTAGAAGGCGGTAATCAATACAAGGTCTCAGCGAACCATCCTTCTTGGCCGCGAAAAAGAACCCTGCTCCCAATGGCGACGACGACGGACGAATATGACCCTTCTCCAAGGATTCCTTTACGTAACTCCGCATAGCGGCGTGCTCAGGCACAGACAAATTAAACAGTCGACCTTTAGGAAATTTACTACCAGGAATCAAATCGATAGCACAATCACAATCCCTATGCGGAGGTAGGGAACTGGACTTGGGCTCATCAAATACATCCCGGTAATCTGACAAGAACTCTGGGACCTCAGAAGGGGTGGATGATGAAATAGACAGAAATGGAACATCATCATGTACCCCCTGACAACCCCAGCTGGACACAGACATAGATTTCCAATCCAATACTGGGTTATGGAATTGTAGCCATGGCAACCTCAACACGACCACATCATGCAGATTATGCAACACCAAAAAGCGAATATCCTCCTGATGCACAGGAGCCATGCACATGGTCAGTTGGGTCCAGTACTGAGGCTTATTCTTGGCCAAAGGCGTAGCATCAATTCCTCTCAATGGAATAGGATACTGCAAAGGCTCCAAGAAAAACCCACAGCGCCTAGCATACTCCAAGTCCATCAAATTCAGGGCAGCGCCTGAATCCACAAATGCCATGACAGAATAGGATGACAAAGAGCAGATCAAAGTAACGACAAAAGAAATTTCGACTGTACCGTACCAATGGTGGCAGACCTAGCGAACCGCTTAGTGCGCTTAGGACAATCGGAGATAGCATGAGTGGAATCACCACAGTAAAAACACAGCCCATTCCGACGTCTGTGTTCTTGCCATTCAGCTCTGGTCAAAGTCCTATCACATTGCATAGGCTCAGGCTTATGCTCAGATAATACCGCCAAATGGTGCACAGTTTTACGCTCACGTAAGCGTCGATCGATCTGAATGGCCAAAGACATAGACTCATTCAGACCAGCAGGCATAGGAAATCCCACCATGACATCCTTAAGGGCTTCAGAGAGACCCTTTCTGAAAATTGCTGCCAGCGCACATTCATTCCATTGAGTGAGCACAGACCACTTCCTAAATTTCTGACAATATATCTCTACCTCATCCTGACCCTGACACAGAGCCAGCAAATTTTTCTCTGCCTGATCCACTGAATTAGGTTCATTATACAGCAATCCGAGCGCCAGAAAAAACGCATCAATATCACATAATGCAGGATCTCCTGGCGCAAGGGAAAATGCCCAGTCTTGAGGGTCACCACGTAATAAAGAAATAATGATCTTAACGTGTTGAACTGGGTCACCAGAGGAGCGGGGTTTCAAAGCCAGAAACAGTTTACAATTATTTTTAAAACTCAGAAACTTAGCTCTATCTCCAGAAAACAAATCAGGAATAGGAATTCCAGGTTCTAACATAGAATTCTGAACCACAAAGTCTTGAATATTTTGTACTCTTGCAGTGAGATGATCCACACAAGAAGACAGGCCTTTAATGTCCATCACTACACCTGTGTCCTGAACCACCCAAATGTCTAGGGGAAAAGAAAGACAAAACACAGTGCAGAGAAAAAAAAATGGTCTCAGAACTTCTCTTTTCCCTCTATTGAGAAGCATTAGTACTTTGGGCCTCCAGTACTGTTATGAACTGGTGATTTAGAACCACAATGGACCTGGTGGTTAAGAGCACTGAAAATGACCTGATAGTTACTAATAACATAGGACGAGCTCTGAGACGTGGGAACTCTGCTGACCGCAATCCCTAATCCTATCACACCACACTAGAGGTAGCCGTGGAGCGCACCTGACCAGACCTAGGCACCTCGGGCACAGCCTGAGAAACTAGCTAGCCCTGGAGATAGAAAAATAAGCCTACCTTGCCTCAGAGAAATTCCGCAAAGGAAAAGGCAGCCCCCCACATATAATGACTGTGAGTAAAGATGAAAATACAAACACAGAGATTAAATAGATTTTAGCAAAGTGAGGCCCGACTTACTGAATAGACCGAGGATAAGAAAGATAGCTTTGCGGTCAGCACAAAAACCTATAAACAACAACGCAGAGGGCGCAAAAAGACCCTCCGCACCGACTAACGGTACGGAGGTGCTCCCTCTGCGTCCCAGAGCTTCCAGCAAGCAAAACAAACCAATATAGCAAGCTGGACAGAAAAAATAGCAAACAAAAGTAACACAAGCAGAACTTAGCTTATGCAGGGAAGACAGGCCACAAGAACGATCCAGGAGAGAGCAAGACCAATACTGGAACATTGACTGGAGGCCAGGAACAAAGAACTAGGTGGAGTTAAATAGAGCAGCACCTAACAACTTAACCTCGTCACCTGAGGAAGGAAACTCAGAAGCCGCAGCCCCACTCACATCCACCAAAGGAAGCTCATGGACAGAACCAGCCGAAGTACCACTCATGACCACAGGAGGGAGCCTGACCACAGAATTCACAACAATTGACCCCTCAAAGTGACTTCAAATGTGATGTGGTCCCTTAAAAAAATGGTGTTGTAAAAATGAGAAATCGCTGGTCAACTTTTATCCTTTATAACTTCCTAAAAAAAAAAACAATTGGTTCCAAAATTGTGCTGATGTAAAGTAGACATGTGGGAAATGTTACTTATTAAGTATTTTGTATGACATATCTCTGGGATTTAAGGGCATGAAAATTCAAATTTGAAAAATTGTGAAATTTTCCAAATTTTCGCCAAATTTCAGTTTTTTCCACAAATAAACGCAAATCATATCAAAGAAATTTTACCACTATCATGAAGAACAGTATGTCATTAGAAAATATTGTCAGAATCATCGGGATCCGTTGAAGCGTTCCAAAGTTATAACCTCATATAGGGACAGTGTTCAGAATTGTAAAAATTGGCCTGGCCATTAACATGCAAACCAGCCTTGGGGGTAAAGGGGTTAACTTTTTTATCACAAAAATGTAAAAGCCATCCCACCACTTCATGGTGATCCTCCTTGGTCAGGCCTCAATCTATCTTGAATGCTGCAGCCAGGATCATATTACTCACCAACTGTTAATGTTCTGCTATGACCTAAGATTAACATCCTCAATAATCTGAACCTCCCACTCTGATCTCAAAGACTTCTTGCATGCTGCATCAATTTTTTGGAATGCACTACCTAGGACAATTTGATTATTCCCCAATACCCACAGTTTTAAGCGTGCCCTAAATGCACATTTCTTCAGACTGTCCTTCCTCCTCAACATATTTACCTAACTATCCCTGTGTTGCCCAATCAAATTTATTTTCAAAACCAAGACCCTTGTATCATTTGTTCTCTCACCCTTTATGCATTTAATAGCCCTCTGTGTCTGAACTTTTAAACTTACTGGTTGGTTACCGGTTCGTGCAGCATTACATGAGCACCCTATTTATTACATTGATGGCATGACCGTACATTGAAAGCAATTGTTGCCATCCACCTTTCGTGTTTTTCTGTTTCCTCATAGATTGTAAGCTTGTGAGTAGGGCCCTCACTCCTCTTGGTATCTGCTGATGTATGTTATTATTGTTATTCTGTAATTTTTTTACTGTCCCTTTTAAAATGTAAAGTGCTGCGGAATATGTTGGCGCTATAGAAATGAAATTATTATCAGGCCTTATTTGGAATTCTGTGTTCTGTGTCCATTTCTGGGCACCACATTAAAAAAAAAAACATAAAAAAACTGGAGCATGTTCAGAGAAGAGCTACCAAGATGGTGTGTGGACTGCTAGGTATTTTCTATGAGGAACAGTTAAACTATCTGGGAATGTTTAGCTTGCAAAAAAGAAGGCTAAGAAGAGACTTAATAGCTGTCTACAAATATCTGAAGTGATGCCACAGTGTAGAGAGATCATCATTATTCTCATTTGCACATGGAAACACAAGAAGCAATGGATTGAAACTGAAAAGTAGAAGATAAAGAATAGATGTTAACAAAAACTTTTCGACAGTGGGGGTGATCGAGTTCTCTTTCAATGGAAGTCTACAAACAGAGGCTGGACAGACATTTGTATGAGATGGTTTAGTGAATCCTGCATTGAGCAGGGGGTTGGACACAATGACTCTGGAGGTCCCTTCCAACTCTAACATTCTATGATTCTAATAGTCAAGTTGACAACTTTTTTTTTACTTTTTATTACAGTTTACTCTCAGCAATCATGACAGATTTTGTGTTCGCGTGTGTATTGGTCTCTACAGAGTGCTGCTGCATTCCTCCTTTTTGCCAGTTATGTATTCATTGCAGTGTACTTGTTCATTCTATATGGAGGTGTGTTAGGAGTCGAGTTTCCTCTGGTGCACAGGGGGAATCTCGATCCGTCTCCGCTGCGGTCTCCCATTCTCCTCCAGCCGCAGTGGAGTCTGCTCAGCAGGGACGTCGCTCCCAGTGTCTTGCTCGCTCTCACTCTGTACAGAGAGTTACTGCTGCTTCTTCAGCTCCTGCCATTAAAGTCAGTGCTGGTCAGCGGCGAGCAGACTTCCCTGGGACTAAGTCCTTGTTTGCGCACACTGAGCATGCCCAGAGCAAGATCTCCCGTTGGAGATCGAGGGTCATGTGCTCTGGCTCTGCAGCGCATTCCATTGGTCCTCTTGGCAGGCCCTGGAAGGGCAAAGTTTCTGTGGCCACTTACTGTCCTGCAATTATATAAACTGCGCATGACCGCACGGCCATGCGCTAGTGTACAATTGAATACGTGTGTTTGTTGTGAGTGCAAGTCGTTCATTAAATACCCCTACCCTATTGTATGACTGTTCGCGTATGGAGTATGGCTGCTATTTAGCGCCCGACAAATTCACTCAACGTGTCACACACATATCAACGTCTATTGCTGTGACCGCCAGTGCGGCGCCACGCGCCAGTAGTGCGCTTCCTGACCCACGTCTGGGTGCTTAGTGGTGCCTGCCAGCACGGCACAGTTCGCACTTCGGTGCTCTAATTTTAAGAGTTGCCTAACACACCCAGTTGCGGTGTTGTGCCAGCAAGGGTCTAATCGGACTTCAATCCTAGTTGGGGTTAAGTTCGCTGACTGCTTGCTCGCCTTCTATGTGCGGTACCGCGATCCTGTGACGCAACAGGATCGCTTCCTTCTCGTTGGGTGAAGTTTAACCCACGCGAGTATACTTATGAGTACCGCCATATAGTCCGTCATTACTCAGCAGCAGGTTCCATCTCTGCACGGTGGACCCCGGGCTACGAACGCACCGTACACTATCAGTCTTATTATTTGGTGCGTTCCGCTAGCCCTAACAAGGTGCAGGTCAAGTTTTTATTCTGGGTGTAGTTGTGTAGGGGAACCCTCTTTGGGTGGTAGAAAAGCCAAAATGAACTTATACCATAACATCATCAGATAAGTAATTTACAAAAAAATTAAAATTTGTAATAAGATTTTCAATTGGCTAGTAAAAAAAAGAGAGATTGGATAACCAGTATTTTCAGATTTTTTGTGTGAAATGAAACAATGGAAATTATTGTGATTGTCATGCACACAAAACTGATGAGTTATATTCAGTCAGTGATCATCAGATTTTACCAGATTTTGCAGTGAAATAAAAATTGCCTTCAAGTTACTGTGCATTTATTTTTTTATTAAAACTCCTGTTGATGATAATTCTACATCTTAGACAGCAAAATCATTTTCTTTTGAAGAAATGTCACCCACTCACTAACAGACACCATCTCTATCAGCAGCATGATTGTACATTAATGGTTACTGAGTGCTGAAGGTTTGATGTCTCTGATGGTTGGAAGCTTTAAGTATCTGAAAAGATGAATAGTGAGGTCATATCAAGTCTAGATCTTAAAACAGTTACCTGCTGGTCCTGATTGTCGAGTATTTTTATGTTTTGTAGCGTTAAAGTGAAAAAATGCTTCTAGTCTGAAATCAAGAAACACCATATAAATCCATCATAAAGATTAGTATTTACAAAAAATATTATCTTCTTGGACTTTCTTTGTTGATTCCTCCACAAATAGTTGGTATTCTGAATAGAATAGAAAGAGCTTTCCGGGGAACTTGTAGTCTCTAAACACAGAGCTTTTATCACACTTTGGTACATCGTTAATTGCCTTTTCTTAAATGTCTTCTATAGTAAGTGGAAAAGAATATTCAAATAAGTAATGTCATCTCCCCAAAATGTCAAATACAATTCACTTATTACCATTTAAAAACTTTTTTTGTTTGTATAGGGAGTGGCCATGTTTAATTCCAAATTCAGTCTGCAAAAAAGTTGATAATGTGATATCCATGCCAAAAGGAAAACTTTGTCATATCTTTTTGCTATCTTCTTCCATTTGACCTTCCAGGGTACTTTTAACTTTGATATCCCATACACATATAGTTTTAATTGACAGGTGGAAAAGCAGTAAAATGGAGGAAATATGTTAAACCTATAAAAAGGAGATTATCAAATCTACCAAATAACACAGATTTTAAAGGGAAATTCTATTTGCATCAAAGTTTTTTGCTGCAAGTTCTTCATTATATTTTGGACCAATAACATAATAAATATAGGATGTAAAAAACTCACCTCACAGTTCATCTGTCCCACTACTCAACTTCTCATCTGCCCCCCAGCCCGCAGCCCACCTTCTGGTCCTCTGCACCTCATCTTTTTATCATTATGTGCATAGTTTTTGGCCTGACAGTCAACGCACATGGACATCCAAGGCCTCCTAGATGCTTGAAGACTCAGCATAGAGTAAAGCAGGCAAAAGACAATGCAGCAGGGAGGAGGGTATTATTAGAGGCTATTTTTTTTAACCTTTTGCCAGTCTTCTACAGTTCAGCAAAATGATCACCATTTTACTGAATTCATGTGGCACAAATAACATTTTTTGAGAATACAAATTTTTGTGGTATTGAAGAATTCACTTCCACTCTAATAAATTTGCTCATCTGTAAGATTAATGCAATGAAATTAATCTAATATGTTAAATTTTTGAGCAGAATTAGAAAGTAATAGGTGCTTAAAAAAATATTAACTTTGTTTGAGAAACAAGACACCTTTCAAAATCATAGGCGCTGTTTGTAAGAAAACAGCATTGGTTTTCTAGTTTGCATATGAAATTGCGGACTTCTATAGGAGATGACTTTGTTGAATCACATAAATCATATGTAGTAAATATCATTTTTTCCTATTTAGTTTATTTCAGTTCGTCATACAGTGCCTTGCAAAAGTATTCCGTCCCCTGGAACTTTTCAACCTTTTCCCACATATCATGCTTCAAACATAAAGATACCAAATGTATTTTTTTGTGAAGAATCAACAACAAGTGGAACACAATTGTGAAGTTGAACGAAATTTATTGGTCACTTTAATTTTTTGTGGAAATTCAAAAACTGAAAAGTGGAGCATGCAATATTATTCGGTCCCTTTACTTTCAGCAAACTCACTCCATAAGTTCATTGTGGTTCTCTGAATGATCCAATGTTGTCCTAAATGCCTAATGATGATAAATATAATCCACCTGTGTGTAATCAAGTCTCCGTATAAATGCACCTGCTCTGTGATAGTCTCAAGGTTCTGTTTGAAGCACAGAGAGCATCATGAAGACCAAGGAACACAACAGGCAGGTCCGTGATACTGTTGTGGAGAGGTTTAAAGCCAGATTTGGATACAAAATGATTTCCAAAACTTTAAACATCCCAAGGAGCACTGTGCTAGCGATCATATTGAAATGGAAGGTATATCATACCACTGCAAATCTACCAAGACCTGGCCGTCCCTTTAAACTTTCATCTCAAGCAAGGAGAAGACTGATCAGAGATGTAGTCAAGAGGCCCATGATCACTTTGGATCAACTGCAGAGCTGTGGTGGGACAGTCTGTCCATAGGAAAACAATCAGTCGTACACTGCACAAATCTGGCCTTTATGGAAGAGTGGCAAGAAGAAAGCCTTTTCTCAAAGATATCCATAAAAAGTGTTGTTTAAAGTTTGCAACAAGCCACCTGGGAGACACACCAAACATGTGGAAAAAGGTGCTCTGGTCAGATGAAACCAAAATCAAACTTTTTGGCAACAATGACAAACAATATGTTTGGCGTTAAGGCAACACAGCTCATCACCCTGAACACACCATGCCCACTGTCAAACATGGTGGTGGCAGCATCATGGTTTGGGCCTGCCTTTCTTCCGCAGGGACAGGGAAGATAGTTAAAATTGATGGGAGGATGGATGGAGCCAAATACAGGACCATTCTTGAAGAAAACCTGTTGGAATTTGCAAAAGACCTGAGACTGGGATGGAGATTTGTCTTCCAACAAGAGAATGATCGAAAACATAAAGCAACATCTGCAATGGAATGGTTCACAAATAAACGTATCCAGGTGTTAGAATGGCCAAGTCAAAGTCCAGACCTCAATCCAATCGAGAATCTGTGGATACAGCTGAAAACTGCTGTTCACAAACGATCTCCATCAAAACCTCACTGAGCTCGAGCTGTTTGCCAAAAAAGAATAGACAAGAATTTCAGTCTTTCGATGTACAAAACCGATAGAGACATACCCCAAGCGACTTGCAGCTGTAATCGCAGCAAAACGTGGTGCAACAAAGTATTAAGTTAATGGGGTCGAATAATATTGCACACCCCACTTTTTAGTTTTTGAATTTCCACAAAAATTAAAAATAACCAATAAATTTCATTCAACTTCACAATTGTGTTCCACTTGTTGTTGATTCTTCACCAAAAATGTACATTTGGTATCTTTATGTTTGAAGCATGCTATATGGGAAAAGGTTGAAAAGTTCCAGGGGGCTGAATACTTTCGCAAGGAACTGTATTTACCTTATTCTGATTACTATAGAATTGACTTTAAAATATATGCCTTGCACTGCTACAAAATCACTAGAGATGGGCAGATACCTGCATGTTGGGGTCCAGCGGGTTCAATCGAACAGTTACAAAAAGTTTGAGTTTGGGTACCAGAAAGTTACCCAGACCAAAACCAAAACTTGAATGGGGGGGCCCGAACATCCAGTGTTTGCCACGCTGTCATGTGCATGACAGTGCGGAAAACACTGCTTCTGATCGGCGGTGAACTCATTCCTGCCGATCAGAGAGCCGCGGTTACCACGCTGTCAAAAGACAGCGTGAGTGCGCTACTGTGATCGGAGGTATAAAGTTTACCTCTGGTCACTGGTGTCAGTGGATGGGACTATAGCTCCCATCATCTGACACCTGCTGCTCCTAATAACAGTGAGAGCAGTAGTGGCTGATGGGTTCATTCATTAGCCAGCTCCTGCGCTGTAAATAAAAAATTTAAAAAAACGGCATGGGTTCCCCTGTATTTTTGATAACCAGCCAGGCAAAACTCACAGCAGGGGGCTGCAGCCTTCTGCTGGCAGCTTCAGCAAGGTTGGTTACCAAGAATAGAGGGGTCCCTATGCTGGTTTTTTTTAAATTATTTAAATAATTTTTATTAAATGGCGTGAGGTCCCCCCATTTTTCACAACCAACCTTGCTAAAGCAGACATCTGGGGGCTGGTATTCTCAGGCTGGTAAGGAGCAATGGATATTGGCCCCCCAGCCTAAAAATAGCAGCCCTCAGCTGCCCAGAAAAGGCACATCTATTAGATTCGGCATTTCTGGTGCTTTGCCCGGCTCCTCCCACTTGCCCTGTAGCAGTGGCAAGTGGGGTTAACATTTATGGGGTTGATGTCACCTTTGTATTGTCAGGTGACATCAAGCCCATGGATTACTAATCCAGAGTCTCTCAGATGCAAAAATTATCAGAGATTCATCAATCTGTGAACATCTAAGAATTGTGGAACAATTGCAGAAAAATGTTCCTCAATGTAAAATTGCAAAAACTTTGAATATCTTATCTAAAGTACATATTATCATCCAAAGATTCAGAGATTCTGGAGAAATCAATGTGCACAAGAGTCAAGGCTGATGGTCAATATCGGATGCTTGTGATCTATGGAGCCTCAGATCATGATTCGGTCATGCAAATGACTGAATGGGCTCAGGATTACTTCAAGAAATCATTGTCTGTTATCACTGTTTGCCATGCAACACAAAAATGCAAGTTAGAGATCTATTGTGCAAAGATGAAGCCACAATGTGATCCAGAAACGCTGAAGCCTTCTCTGGGCCAGAGTTCATTTAAAATGGACTTGTGTAAAATGAAAAACTTTTCTGTGTTTATATAAATCAAAATTTGAAACTCTTTATAAAATCACTTACTCCATGTCCTGCTGATTCAGAAGAAGAGGGATCATCCAGCTTGTTATCAGTAAAATAAATCAATAAAAGGATTGCTAACAGATAGCAGTGTACGTGTACTTCACAGTGGTAACACCAATAGTGCTGTAAGGAAAATGGTACTAAAAACAAAAAAATAGTGTATCTGCTACCTGCGTATATGGACCAGGTGAAGAAGCGGACAGTCGGTAAATGCAAAGAAACCGAATGGAAGAATCGAAGAAAACTGACCACACGTCCACAATATTACAATTTAAAATAGCATAAAGTTTATTCATACATCAGGTAAATAATAGCAGAAAAAAGACAATGCGCAAAAGTTAAAAGTAGATATTAATAAAGAGTGCTACATCCAGTTCCGGAAATAGATGTTGATATGGAGCCACATGTATCAGATGTGTAGTAAATATCTAAATCAATAGTATGCAGGTGACACCTAAAACAACCTAAAAGTACTTACCAGTGACACCTAAAATGCTAAAGTACTAATGGCTAAATAATGAGGTAAAAATAGCTCCAGGTGCAAACAATATCAATTGACCATAGTATGTCAAGGTGTAGCAAAAATAGGGGGAATAAAGTGCTGGTGCAAACAATCACTAGTAGGTGTCAGTGTACACATATCATGTAACAAGTTGACCAAGGAAAACATATACACAAAAATACATAATTGAAAAGTTCTGAAAAATGTGAGTCCAAAGTTAAATGTTACTTACTAAAGTGCTGAGATCACGGTGACCTCGA
The DNA here is from genome assembly GCF_032444005.1 of Ranitomeya imitator. NCBI lineage: Eukaryota > Metazoa > Chordata > Amphibia > Anura > Dendrobatidae > Ranitomeya > Ranitomeya imitator. Next base: position 737,363,761 of record NC_091283.1, read on the forward strand.
TGGCACCTTCCCCAACGCACGTTTCGGCATGCTGCCTTCGTCAACTGAAAAATTCTAACACTGATTTACACAAGAAACACAGGACGGATTTCTTCACCCCAGGTATCATTTTAATCAGTTTAACAATGCCAACATGATAATACCCGTAGATTCCTTAGCAAAATCCTGCTGACGGGTTCACTTTAATAAGAATGATTTCATCCTGTATATGTAGTACATGTCTTTGGTAGCTTTTGAATCAATAAGACTTTATAGAAGTATGACTTTTATTATTTTCTTAATGAGCCAAAACCTTTCTAACACATGGCACATCTAATAAGGACAATGGTGATAATCATTTTGAAGTACATTGTGTCCTCAGTGTTGGCATTTGCAGGGGACCAGCTATAAAAGTGATTTAGTCCGTTCATTTCTGTTAATGCCTGACATGAGCTTGGAAACTCTGTAATGTCTTACACAAGGTACAACTCTACAATTCTCGATGTCATAGTTTAGTCACTATAAGCATTAATTCACTTTATATTACTGATAGGTAATGATGATAACTTTATCGGTAATTATGCCATTTGCTTTAGAACTGAACCCCAAATAAACTCTGCTATTTTGTATAGGTTATTTTCACAGATATAGTATAGGTTAGAGGACATTTATATCTGCTTATATTGCGTTTTTATTGTTTAATACTTTAAACATGGCAATTTAAATTAGTATCTGAATATAGGTAACACAAACCATATCTTACGTTGTTCATATTTTGTTTAGAAATTTGCATAGCTGCATAGCTTATAACAACAGAGCTCTAATAATTGGGGTGTTTTTAGTCAAAGGCTGAGCAGGACAGAGGTCCGGACAATTGGACACCCAGCCATGGGAAACTATATGAACATGATATCCAGCACGTTGCATGTATTTCAATTTATATTCCAGCTCATTTCTTTCATTTTTTTTTCTGTATGTACAATGTCTATAGACACTGAGCTGCTTCTCAGGAGAGGAACGAGATTGCATGTCATATAGTCACAGCAATGATTATCACAAGGTGATAAAACCTTCAGTCTAAGTAAACAACAGCACACAGCTTGACATGTGACACATCATAAAATTCTGTTTTAACCCCTTCTTCATGCTGTCTTCAGAATATATAGCAGAACCATGCTGACAGATTTCCTTTAACGTGTTAGATAAAGTATAGGAATTTGTGATAATTGATTAGTGTCTCAGTATGTATAAGATGATGGGAAATTACATGCTTACATTTGCCTCAATTGGACAATAAATATTTTTAACACAATTTTGGATGACTGCCAACCTTTGCATGGCTTACTCTTGTTGGTGCCGATGCTTCAGTTAAATGTTTAGTTAATTCCTTTACTTTTCTATATATTAAGGTTGTGTCACCATGATATGTATGACTGATGAAGATCACAGTATGTGGGTTGAAATGCATAGCATATGAACAACATTTGTTTTTGCAAAAATCCCCAAGATCATTGGCATGTATCCTCAAGGATAGCAGAACCTTTCAAGGCCACACCATCTTTTTTTTCTTACTGATTGACAAAATTTCAACCACGTTCCCTGCAAATGTCTATCTTGCAGATTTCTGTGACGTTTGTTATGATTTTTTGAAGATATGTGTCTATAGAGGTAGGCATATGTAGTATGTATGAACTCTGCACGTCTTGATTTTTTATATGAAGGAAGACCTTTTCTGTCTAATTTTTTCCATGGTTTGGTTTTTTTAAAATTTAAATCTTTTAATATTTTTAAAATAAAAATTACACTTTGAGGCTGAAAACTGTCTAATTGCCAAGTGTTAGGTTTTATTCATGTACTTGTATATTTTGTACCATTATTTGTCAAAATTTTGCTGACCCCTGGAAGTGCAAAAAATCCAAAACACTCTGTCAGTAATGAAGTTAATTAATTGGACTTTGAGCTAGTGCTCATGCAAACGTCAATTTTTCACAGATAACACTCAAACTTATGATAGTCTATAGAGTAGTCAGCATATCTGTTTTTCTTCAAGCTGAGTGGTCTACACAAAAGCACGGAAACGTATCCAAACTTAAACAAAAGCACGGAAACTTATCCAAACTTAAACAAAAGCACGGAAACTTATCCAACCTTAACAAAAGCACGGAAAAATTGGACCGCACTCATGCCATCGGTACGCCGTCCATTTGTCCGTTTTTCATGAACCGTTTGAAAGCAGAAGCTTGAGAAACTTTTTTTTTCTTTTGCATCCGAGAAAAAAAGACACAAATTCTGATAAAACTCTGGTCAAAAACACTGATGAAACTTGGACCATTTTTATTGTATGAGAAAATGAGAATTCACTAACGTCTGAATGAGTCTTTACAAAGTGGCTATCTATAAGTAACACTATAAAGAAATGTTCATTCCGGCTGGAGGACAAGTAATTTGTATACTTTTTTAAGGTAGTATTGCCTGTAAGACTACCCAACACAAGCTAGATCTCTGAAAGGAAAACCATTAATTATTAGTGCATTATTTTTATACTCAACTAGTCCTTTTATAGAACATGAATGATACCTGAGTATTATCAATTCATTACAATAAATGTTGCTAAAGAATAGACAAATACAGTATATTACAAACAATTCAGTAAATAAGAAAAAAATACCACAATAATTATAAGTATATTTTTTTCACCTATGTCTTACCTGTTTAGCATATAGGTAACTAAGGTTGCCTGTACAACACTTCTTTATTAAATAATTTAACAGTAGAACAGTTGCAATGGATAAACCTTACCCCATAGACTCCAGTCCAGATCCTCTCACCTAGCCAAATCAGATTTCATATTTTGCACTGATGAGGGCCAATTTCTCTCTGAAGAGGCAATTTGCATTGCAATAGATAATACATTTTGAAAAACTGATCATTTATTTCCATTTGAAAGGGCTACCATTCTATTGGATCACATTTTCTTCTGTGTATATATAGAACTATACATTTGGCATAGATTGATGTAACAAATTACAATTCTAATGATGTGTGATAACCATATTAATAGTTCCCACGACTGCAAATTGATTTTGCTTTCCTTGTTAAAACACCGGTCATAATGACATTCATTTATATTAATATGTGCGTGTCATTGGGACACCCAAATAAATTACCTGGCAATTGGGAATTAATTAATGGGCCATTAAAATAAAGTGTCATCCAATTAATTTGAAGCTTGAGGTGATACCTTGAGAGACCCGGTGAAAAGGAAGAGTATCTAGAACCCAGTAAGTGTACATAAGCTAATTAATTATTTTAAGATTCCGAAGGATTGTGGGCTCCAGGGTATTCCTCTTTGTGAGGTTTCAGGTTGTGCCATGTGCATAATATTAGAAAAGTTAAATGGTAGTGTTATAATTATGCATTATAAAAGTACTCATTATGGATATTATCAGATAGTGAGCAGAATCCAGTGAACAGGAACCTACAATTAATTATGTTATGAGAAATCAAATCTCTTCCAACAATCATAAAGGTAAGAGGTGAAGCAATGTTTCATTTCATTAGCAATTAATTAGAAAAGAAATAAACTGGGCTAATGATAAAATGATTTCACTCAAAACAACTTTCAAGTATGATCAAGAATAGTGTTGAGCGATACCTTCCGATAGTTGCAAGTTCGGTATCGGATGGTATCGGCCGATACCGAGTTCTGATACCAATACAAGTCAATTGGACACAAATATCGGAAGGTATCCTGCATGGTTCCCAGGGTCTGAAGGAAAGGAAACTCTCCTCAGGCCCTGGGATCCATATTAATGTAAAAAATAAAGAATAAAAATATGAAATATGGCTATACTCACCCCTCTGAAGAACCCTGGCAGTCACCGCTGCAAGCGTCCGCCTCCGTCCTTAAGAATGCTGTGAGTGAAGGACCTTCGATGACGTCGCGGTCACCTGACCGCTCACATGACCGCTCACCTGACCGCGACGTCATCGAAGGTCCTTCACTCACAGCATTCTTAAGGACGGAGGCGGACGCTTGCAGCGGTGACTGCCAGGGTTCTTCGGAGGGGTGAGTATAGCCATATTTTTTATTTTTATTCTTTATTTTTTACATTAATATGGATCCCAGGGCCTGAAGGAGAGTTTCCTCTCCTCCAGACCCTTGGAACCATACGCACCGCACACTCCGATACCGATTTCCGATATCACAAAAATATCGGATCTCGGTATCGGAATTCCGATACAGCAAATATCGGCCGATACCCAATACTTGCAGTATCGGAATGCTCAAAACTAATGAAGAACAATCATTAAAAGTTAATTCATTGTTACCGATAGTTTTTGCTGGCATCAGACTGCCTGTTATATCATGAGACAATTCCAAGATAATGCTAGAATACCACAACATACCACTATTAATAGAATATTCACAAACAGGAAATTAATTAACTGAAATAATGAATGTATCAGTGAATTAATACTGTTTTGCAATGATTCATTGATTTTCCTTCTATATTATTTTAATTAGCTGAACTGGCCATAGAAACACTCGAGAGTTTTGCATGCAACCAAACACAGAAATGCAGTGCTGATATTTGCAAAATATGTTTTTTCTATTTTATGGATTTTCCATATTGAACAACCATCGGTTAAAATAATGGAATGTCTTAGTGATGTGCCTTTACCCTCTCTGATGGGAAAATCTCCTTAAAAGGAATTAAATAGGTATTCCCTTCTCTAAGATCCTATCCCAATACCTTATGCATCCATGGTTACGACCACTGATATAGTGACAGTTATCTAGTTGCTAGTGGTCATAACCATGGATACGAAAGGTCCTGCAATTCACTGCCCATAAGGAACGAGACATATGAAACCAAAAAAACTACACTACATTTCTAATTGGAGGTATTTGCTAATATTATTAGTACATCTACTGGATATTCCGATAGGATCTTGGAGATGGCAATACTCCTTCAATGCATTTAAAGTTAATAAAGCTATGATTCAATGCTAGGCAATACATATACTGCTCTGGCAAAAATTAAGAGACCACTGCAAAATATTCAGTTTTTCTGATTTTTCTCTTTATAGGTATATTTTTGAGTAAAATGTGAATTGTTCTTTTATTCTACAAACTACTGACATGTCTCCGAAATTCCAAGCAATAAATTTTGTATTTATTTTCTGAAAATGAGAAATGGTCAAATTATCAAAAAAAATGCTTTGCTTGCAGACCTCAAATAATGCAAAAAAAAAGCAAGTTAATAATAATTTAGAAACAACAATACTAAGGTTATATATCAGGAAGAGTTCAGAAATCAATATTTTATGGAATATCCATGATGCTGAAGCATCCCCAGGTCATCACCGATCCGCCACCAAATTTTACAATGGGCGCAAGACACTGTGGCTTGTACATCTCTCCAGGTCTCCGTATAACCATTAGAAGACCAGTTGTTGATCTGTGGGTGCTTCAGCAAGGCTGAAATTGGGCAGGCTGATCTTTGCAAAGGACGTATGAATCAAGCCGCATACAAGGTTTTCCTGGAAAAACAGTTGATTCCTTCTGCTCAGGCAGTGTTGCCCAACTCCGAGGATCGGTTTTTCCAGCACTACAATGCGCCATACCACACGAAAAGGTCACTCAAGGTGTGGATGAAGGACCACCACATCAAATCACTGTCGTGGGCAGCCCAATCTCTAGACCTGAACCCCATTGAAAACCTCTGGAATGTAATCAAGAGGATGATGGATAGTCACAAGCCATCAAAGAAGAACTACTTAAATATTCGTATCAGGAGTGGCATAAGGTCACACAAAAGCAGTGTGAAAGACTGATGGAAAGCATGCCAAGACACATGAAAGCTGTGATTAAAATTCATTGTTATTCCACAAAATATTGCTTTCTGAACTCTTCCTGAGTTAAAACATTAGTATTGTTGTTTCTAAATGATTATGAACTTGTTTTTTTGCATTATTTGTGGTCCGCAAGCAATTTATTTTTTGCTATTTTGACCATTTCTCATTTTCAGAAAATAAATTCAAAATTTATTGCTTGGAACTTCAGAGACATGTTGTTAGTAGTTTATAGAATAAATGAACAATTTACATTTCACTCAAAAATATACTGTACCTATAAAGAAAAAAATCAGACAAACCGAACATTTTGCAGTTGTCTCTTAATTTTTGCCAGAGCTGTATATGGGGTTTGTGGGAAAAATTTATAGCAGTCATGTACTCATTTCAAAGCTGACTGTGTCTGTAAGAGTAGAACTATTATTATTATTATTTATTGTTATAGCGCCATTTATTTCATGTAACTTTACATGTGAGGAGGGGTATACATAATAAAAACAAGTACAATAATCTTAACAAATACAAGTCATAACTGGTACAGGACGAGTGAGGACCCTGCTCGTGAAGGCTCACAATCTACAAGGGATGGGTGAGAATACAGTAGGTGAGGATAGAGCTGGTCATGCAGCGGTTTGGTCGATCGGTGGTTACTGCAGGTTGTAGGCTTGTGGGAAGAGGAAGAACTATCTCTTATCCTTGATCCTTGAGCTCTTCAAGCAGGTCTGGTATGTCTCAGGTTACAATGACAAAAGCATCCCTTTATATACATTAGGTAATGTACAGGAAGTAATTAGCACACGACTCTAGAAACAGAGTTGTAAGTCAAGTTGAGTTTGGAACTAAAGATGAGTGGATTCTACATCAATATTTTGAAAATATACATTCACCAAAATGCAGACTTTCTCATCTGTATGGATTCAATAAAATTGCAGCAGCTGGAAAGGGCTGCCAAACAGTTAAAAAAACTGACCAAGATTGCGATTGTGAAAGGCTGCCAAAATGTTATAACATATAAAAGAATACTCATGCTCACCTTACCAATCACCTCCCCAGTTCCTCACCATCACTTGTATGGGTCCGCTTTGCGTCATCTTATCACTGCCGCTCAACCTGAAATCCCTATCATGCTTTGCACATAAGTGTGCAAGGTCACAACATATATTGTGATGTTACAACTTAATGATCTACTATATAATTGTCTAAGGGTCACTTCCGTCTTTCTGTCTGTCTTTCGGTCTGTCATTCTGTCTGTCTGTAATGGCAAAACAGCGGCAAAACAGCCACGACCAATCAGTGACGGGCACAGTCCGGCGGCAAAATGGCGGCTCCTTCCTTCCCGCAGTCAGTGCCCGCTCCATACTCCCCACAGTCAGCGCTCACACAGGGTTAATGGCAGCATTAGCGTACCGCATTATGCCACGGTGTAACGCACTTTGTTAACGCTGCTATTAACCCTGTGTGACCAACTTTTTACTATTGATGCTGCTTGTGCAATATACTGCGTGGGCTGTGCAATATACTGCATGGGCTGTGCAATATACTATGTGGGCTGTTCAATATACTGCGTGGGCTGTGCTTTATACTACGTGGGCTGTACAATATACTACATAGTCTATGCAATATACTGCGTGGGCTGTGCTATATACTACGTGGGCTGTTCAATATATTGTGTGGGCTGTGTTATACACTACGTGGGCTGTGCAATATAGTACGTGGGCTGTGCAATATACTATGTGGGCTGTGCAATATACTGTGTGGGCTGTGCAATATACTGTGTGGTCTGTGCTTTATACTACGTGGGCTGTGCAATATACTCCATGGGCTGTGCAATATACTATGTGGGCTGTGCAATATACTGCATGGGCTGTGCAATATACTGCGTGGGCTATCCAATGTACCATGTGGGCTGTGCAATGTACTACGTGGGCTGTGCAATGTACTACGTGGGCTGTGCAATGTACTACGTGGGCTGTGCAAAGTACTACGTGGGCTGTGCAATGTACTACATGGGCTGTCCAATGTACTGCATGGGCTGTGCTATATACTGCATGGGCTGTGCAATATACTACATGGGCTGTGCAATATACTACATGGGCTGTGCAATATACTACGTGGGCTGTGCAATATACTACGTGGCTGTGCTATATACTATGTGAGCTGTGTTATATGCTACGTGGGCTGTTAAAAACTACATGGCTGTGTTATATGCTATGTGGGCTGTTATACACTCCATGGGCTGTGCTATATACTACGTGGCTGTGCTATATACTACATGGCTGTGCTATATACTCTGTGGGCTGTGTTATATACTATGTGGCTGTGCTATATACTTTGTGGGCTGTGCTATATACTCCGTGGGCTGTGCTATATACTACGTGGCTGTGCTATATACTATGTGGCTGTGCAATATACTATGTGGCTGTGCTATTTACTACGTGGGCTGTTATATACTACATGGCTGTGCTATATACTACATGGCCCATCGCGAAAAACAGCGACAGGCGATGTCTGGCCGCAAATTGGCGAGGGATTTGATCCACGCTTCGGTAATTGGTCACCGCTGGCCGAATCCTGTGTATTCAATGTATTATTCTAAAATCTTCATAAATAAACTACATATATATTCTACAATACCCGATGTGTTAGAATCGGGCTACCATCTAGTTTAAATATACTTGTGCAGAACTAAGGATTCAGCACTTGCAGAGGGAATGAGAAGATGCAACGAAGAGCAAACAGGTGATGGTGAGGAGTGGATTGGCCTAAGTGGGGAGTAGGGAGGTGAACATAAGTATTTTTGTTTTTCATTTTTTACATCTTATGTTTATCCTGCTTTGAGGTATAAAATGACCACCGAACATACTTATAGACATTAAATTCTTGGAGAATATCTCTCTATAAATAGAATTTCCTCCAAAAATCTTCTTTCACTTGCAAATTCGATTGTTTTGCCCAATCCACTCATCTGACTTAGAGAGCAAAAAATGGCTGAAATGCCAGCAACCATCTCATGTGTATGGAGGATTAACCTAAACTGAATTTGAAAGTAGGCACTCTCTTTAAATAGAACAAAGATTTTTATGTGATAAAGCTTGCTTTTACATTTCAGTAATCACTTTTTGAACTTTAGATACAGTATAAGTGAAAATACACTGAGACCCAGACTATGACAGAGTGTCCATGGTATCTATTATTTGTAATGTTATATGCCCTCTTCACATGTAACCTGTAAATCTCTTATTTTCACACCAAATTAATGCCAATGAAAGAAAGTGACAAAGTTCTTGTGATGTTACATTACTAATGCCTTTAAGTTATGTGACTTTCTTGCTGTCTATCTACTTTAATTACAGATAAGATAACATTACCAATTGGTAAGATTATAGCAACAATATTCTCAATAACATTGGACAGCTAGTTGCCCTTTGTAAAATTGTTCCAAAAATGTATCAACCTTTGTAAAATATTTCCATTTAACAAAATGCCCTTTACATTCTGCAAATGTACTGATTGCTCAAGAGTGCATGAATGACACAAAATTGCTGTGACAATGCTAAAAGCGGGTAAATCTCTAAGCAAATCACAGGAGAGGAAAAGGGCACGAGAGGCCTCTTATCATAGCTTCTATCTGCACTATATTTTCATTGCACGCACAAAAAGAATAAAAAAATCTACCCCAAAACACATTTCATCTACTAAGTTAAAGGATTCTGCACGATCTTAGAAACATATCATGTATCAATATGTGCATCTCTTGTGCTGTGATAAGCTGGTGATGAGATTTTAACTACTATGATATCTATATTACAAGTATGTATTTCGTCAGTAATATTTTACTCATATACTGTAATTAACAAAGATGTCTGTTATCGGATTGAATTACATTTACTGAACAGACAAAAGTCATCTGTTAAATAATTTCTTTTCTAATTATTAAAATGAGCCCACAAGACATCTTGTCAGAGAAATGTCTAATTGAAAATCTTTTTACAACATTATTTTAACTTTTTCCGTCCCAGGCAATTTTTTTGTTTTTTTGAGCATTTATTTTTTGGTCCCCCCTCTTCCAAGATATACATAAATCGTGCCACTCAAATGTGATAAATAAAAACAAAATCATCATGACTCTGTTGTTAGGTGTCCTGGGACCAGGGGCTCCTTCCCTTTCCCTAACGCTAGGGGCACCCTAAGTCCCTCTTTTTCCCAGATTGCTTCTGATGGTGAAGATGCTGGGGCCACTTATCTTGCCTTAGCTACAGAACCAGCCCTCAGTCTGTACCCTTTCTCCACCAAGGAAGAGGGGAGTAGTAGTATACCGTTATACACCAACCAGATTAACAAGGTAGTATGAACAGGGATAAAGGAAAATACAAATCATACAAATATGCACACATAAACAACAGAGGTAAACACCGGGGAGTGGAGGACGGTGTTAAACCGAAGTAGGAGGAGAAAGGGAATTATCGCACACTCAAAACCTAGAAACAGTCACAGATAAATCCACCAAACACCCTCTCCAACAACCACCAACAACCTCCAGCCATGCAGCATAAGCTGCTCTGACAATGAATGCTAGCTAGGTTCCAGATTATATAGGAGATGGGAGTGGCTAACAGTGCACGGCTGAGAGCCTTAATGCAGGAAAGCTTCCAGGAGCTCTCAACTGAGCTTATTAACCCCTGCACAGCTAAAATAAATTTGCACCATTTAATATGAATGTGAAGTGCTTCAAATCAGTGCAGGAGTAGGAGAAATCGGATGCTGTGGTCTTCTGGCTCTTCAGTGTCATGGTAAACCCGTGATAGTACCCCACCCTTCTATGAATGACCTCCTGAACCTCAGAACCAGGTATATTAGGATGGTCCATGTGAAAAGACTGGATCAGCCTGGCCACATGGAGGTAAGTTACTGGTGTCCACATCTTCTCTTCAGGACTGTATCCCTTCCAGCATAGCAAATACTAAAGCGATTAAGGAACTAAGCAAGAATCAATTATTTTCACTATTTAAAATTCCAAATTTCCATCCACAATGACTGGAGATGGCAGTAGCAGTGATGGTACAGAGGACGCAATGGATTTTTAGAGTAGAGATCAATAAAACACATTATGGATTCTAAAAATGGGCGGCAAGGGGCAATGCTACGGGATTGACGACAGTCACAATCTTATAAGGACCGATGAACCTGGGACTCAGTTTTCAAGAGGGAACCTTCAACTTAATGTTCCTTGAGGTCAACAACATCAAGTCACCAACACACAGATTTGGACCCACCAAAAATCTCAAATAACACTCTATATTTGGACCTCATCTTCCTCAATTTATCCATAACCTCTTGCCACACAGACATAGTTGATGATGAAAATTGTTCTTCTTCAGGTATTCTAGAAGAACAGTTTCTATTAAATGAGCTAAAGTGAGGATGAAACCCACATGCCCCGAAAAACAGTGTCTTTCTAGTAGACTCATGACAGCAATTATTTGCTGCAAATTCAGCTAGAGGTAAGTCGGTAGCCCAATCCTCCTGATTCTCAGACATAAAACACCTAATATAAGTCTCAAGAATCTGGTTAACCTGTTCAGTTTGCCTATTAGACTCAAGAAAATAACAGTTGGATCCCAAAACAAGTGTAAGACACCATCCAAAATTTGGAAATAAACTGCACCCCCCAGTCAGAAACAATATTGGTAGGGATTCCATGTAAATTTACAATCTCATTGATGAAAATTTGCGACAAGGTCTTGGCGTTAGGTAAAGCAGGTATCGTAATCAAATGTGACATTTTACTTCATCTGTCCACCACCACCAAAATTACAGTATTCCCTGCCGACACTGGTAGATCAGTGATAAAATTGACCGATAAATTAATCCAAGGTCCACTGGGACTCCCCAATGGTTGGAGAGACCCAGATGGATGGGTATGAGGAGTTTTAGAATGCACAAAGAAACTGCAGGTGGCTACCTACTCCCAGACATCCTGATGTTCCCCTGACCACAAAAAACAAAGAGCAAGAAGATCTGTGGTGGCTTCATTACCGGAATGTCCAGCAAAGACCGAATCATGATGTTCACCAAAACTCTCAGATGGAGATTCACAGGTACAGTTTCCCTAATGGACAGGCAGAAGGGGCATCCCCCTGAGCCTGAACAACCTCTTTCTCAAGATCAGAGCATATAGACACAATAACCACTCCTTTTTGAGGTAAAGAAATGGTTCACAATTATCTCCATCTCAGAAAAACAACGAGACAAGGATCTGCCTTAATGTTTTTGTTCCCTGGCCTGTATGTGACAAAAAAGTTATACTTGGTAAAAACAATGCCAAACAATTGCCAGTCAAGGCGTTAGATATTTTGCAGACTCTAGATATACAGGATTCTTATGATCCATGATTACCATAACTGGATGAATTTCCCCCTCCAAAAAATAATGCCTCTCCTCAAAGGCCCACTTGATTGCCAAGAGTTCCCTGTTACCAATGTCATAAGTTATATCTGCAGGTGACAGGTTTTTAGAAAAGTATGCACATGGATGCCATTTACCAGGAGACACACCCTGCGACAATACAGCACCTCCCTCACTTCAGACGGCGAAGTGATGTCAGGCTGTATGAGAATCGATGCAGAGGCAATATATTCCTTCAAGGTTTTGAATACCTCCCTGGCCAGACTGAAGCACTTAGAAAAACCTGTCCCTTTCCTGGTCATATCCATCAGAGGTTTGCCCACTATGGAAAAGTTTTTGATGAACTTATGGTAGTAGTCGGCGAAACCAAAAAAGCCTTTGCAATGCATTCAAATCCTCAGGTTGATCCTAATCCAGTACCGCATGGACTTATGCCAGATCCATGCAAAAATTAATGCAGTATGAAACATATCCTAGGAGAGGTATCTCCTCAACTGAGAACCTTCATTTCTCTGGTTTGACAAATAGTTAATTGTTTCTGAATAACTGTAAGACCTGCCTAAAATGTACCTGATGTGACTCAAGGTCAGGTGATTGAATTAATTTGTCATCAAGAAAGATTACCACCAATCTACCTACCAGGTGACTAAAGATGTAATTTACAAAGGGCTGAAAGATGGTGGGAACATTAGTCAACCCAAATGGCATCACAAGGTTCTCATAGTGTCCCTCAGGCATGTTGAAAGCTGTTTTCCACTTATTCCCTTCTTTAATACAAATGAGATTATACGCCCCCTGAGATCCAGTTTAGAAAACCATTTTGCTCCTACAATGTGATTAAAGAGGTCTGGGGTGAGAGAGAGCGGATACGGATCCCGGATCGTGATTTGATTGAGTTCGCAAAAATCTAGGCAGGAGCGTAACCCCTGTCTTTCTTCTTTACAAAAAAAACCCCACAGCAATGCGGGATGAGGATCTGATATGACTCTGCCAAACTTTCCTTCATGTCTTTCATGGCCTGACTCTCAGGACCATAGATATTATATAGTCTACTCTTTGGCATTTTTTGTCTCCTGTCAGTGTGTCACTGAGGGTCCTATAGAGCCGTGACATCACCTGCTGTCACTGTTCTATAAGGGAGATCGTCGTGGGACACTTGTTATTAATTGGACTGCATCGGACAGGTAGTATACGGTTTATTATTTTACATTTTTTGCAGGCGCTGAAGTATGGTAAGTATGGTTAAATTAAGAATATTAAAATACTTTTTCTGGCTGTCTTTTTATTTTTTTTTAACTCTTTCACTATTATAGGATTTATAATGGAGAAGCGTCACATTGACGCCTCTCCATTATTAACCCGGCTTAATGTCACCTTACAATAGCAAGGTGACATTAACCCCTTATTACCCCATATCCCACCGCCACACGGGAGTGGTAAGATAGGAACTAAGTGCCGGAATTGGTGCATCTCACTGATGAGCCATTTCTGGGGCAGCTGCGGACTGCTATTTGTAGCCAGGGGGGGACAATATCCATGGCCCCTCTCTAGGCTATGAATAGCAGCTGTCTGCTTAGCCTTTCTGGCTATAAAATATAGGGGGACTCCACGTCCTTTTTTTGGGGGGTCCCCCTATTTTAATAGCCAGTAAATGCTACGCAGACAGCTGCGGGCTGATATTCATAGCCTGGAAGGGGCCATGGGTATTACCCCCTTCCCAGGCTACAAATATCGGCCCCCGGCCATCTGCTTTCCCCCTCTGGCACAGACAATTGTGCAGGAGCCCACGCCATTTTTTTTTGTTTTTTTAACTGAAACATATTGTTCATTAACCCCTTTCTGACAGCTGACAGAATAGTACACTGGCAGTATCCCCCGCTTTCAGCTGGGCTTTGGCGGTGAGCCCACTTCAAAGCCGCAACATGTCAGCTGTTTTCAATACAAAAAAAATTTACATGGTCGCTAAACGGCGTAGCAAGAAAAAAAAATCAAAAGCCAAAATTATGTGCTTTTGGTCGCCGCAACATTGCACTAAAATGCAATAACGGGCGATCAAAAGAATGCATCTGCACAAAAGTGGTATCAATAAAACCACCAGCTCGGCATGCAAAAAATTAGCCCTCACCCGACCAAATATCTCAGAAAATATAGACGATACGGGTATCGGAAAATGGCGCAATTATTTTATTTATTTTTAGCAAAGTTTTGAATTTTTTTTCACCACATAGATAGAAAAATAACTTAGACGTGTTTGGTGTCCATAAACTCGTAATGACCTGGAGAATCATAATGGTAGGTCAGTTTAATGCTGTGTGCACACATTGCAGATTTGGGTGCAGAATTTTCTGCACAAAATCTGCATCTCCTTGCAGAAAATGCAGCTGTGTTTTTGATGCATTTTTTCACGTTCTTTTCACGTTTTTTGCGCGATTTTGATGTGGATTTCTGTGCGGTTTTGATGCAGTTCTTGGTGAATTTTGGGGGCATTTTTTGCACGGTTTTGATGCAGTTTTGATGCATTTTGGTGCAGTTTTGATGCATTTTTTGATGCAGTTTTGATGCAGTTTTTGATGCGGTTTTGATGCAGTTTTTGGTGCAGTTTTGATGCAGTTTTTGTGCAGTTTCGATGCAGTTTTTTGGTGCAGTTTTGATGCAGTTTTTGGAGCGGTTTTCATGCATTTTTGATGCAGTTTTTGCTGCGATTTTGGTGCAGTTTTGATGCGTTTTTGGTGCAGTTTTTGATGCATTTTTATTTATTTTTTTTGGTGCGGTTTTTGTGCGTTTTTCTATGCGTTTTTGAAAGCTTAAATAAAGATGTATTATTGAACAAAAAAAAGATTTGTGATGTCATTATTGTCCAACTTCTTCTTTTACATTTGTCCAACCCACACTCAATTACACACAGATAGACAGATAGATGATAGGATGAAATGGATAGACAGATCTACATATAGATTGATCTATAGATGCATACATCTATCTATTTATATATCTATCTATTGATAGATGTATGGCTAGTGTAGGGTGTGGGTCTACTGTCTGGATTACATCCGAATTAGCTGCAGACTGGATGCTGCGTACTTTGTTATGGCTGGCAATCAGGCAACACAGCGTGCAGTAATCAGCGCACATACAGAGATCTGGCAATAACCAAAAACAATAGGACGAGCTCTGAGACGTGGAATCTCTGTAGACTGCAGTACCTGATCTATCCTCACACAACTATAAGCAGCAGTCGATTGCGCCTATCACTACCTATGCAACTCGGCACTGCCTGAGGAGCTGACTAGCCTGAAGATAGAAATACAAGCCTGACTTACCTCAGAGAAATACCCCAAAGGAATAGGCAGCCCCCACATATAATGACTGTTAGCAAGATGAAAAGACAAACGTAGGAATGAAATGAAATAGATTCAGCAAAGTGAGGCCCGATATTCTAGACAGAGCGAGGATAGCAAAGAGAACTATGCAGTCTACAAAAAACCCTAAAACGAAAACCACGCAAAGGGGCAAAAAGACCCACCGTGCCGAACTAACAGCACGGCGGTGCACCCCTTTGCTTCTCAGAGCTTCCAGCAAAAGTTAATAGCAAGCTGGACAGAAAAAACAGAAAACAAACTAGAAGCACTTATCTAGCAGAGCAGCAGGTCCAAAGAAAGATGCAGTAGCTCAGATCCAACACTGGAACATTGACAAGGAGCAAGGAAGACAGACTCAGGTGGAGCTAAATAGCAAGGCAGCCAACGAGCTCACCAAAACACCTGAGGGAGGAAGCCCAGGGACTGCAATACCACTTGTGACCACAGAAGTGAACTCAGCCACAGAATTCACAACAGTACCCCCCCCTTGAGGAGGGGTCACCGAACCCTCACCAGAACCCCCAGGCCGACCAGGATGAGCCACATGAAAGGCACGAACAAGATCTGGGGCATGGACATCAGAGGCAAAAACCCAGGAATTATCTTCCTGAGCATAACCCTTCCATTTGACCAGATACTGGAGTTTCCGTCTAGAGACACGAGAATCCAAAATCTTCTCCACAATATACTCCAATTCCCCCTCCACCAAAACAGGGGCAGGAGGCTCCACAGATGGAACCATAGGTGCCACGTATCTCCTCAACAACGACCTATGGAATACATTATGTATGGAAAAGGAGTCTGGGAGGGTCAGACGAAAAGACACCGGATTGAGAATCTCAGAAATCCTATACGGACCAATAAAACGAGGTTTAAATTTAGGAGAGGAAACCTTCATAGGAATATGACGAGAAGATAACCAAACCAGATCCCCAACACGAAGTCGGGGTCCCACACGGCGTCTGCGATTAGCGAAAAGCTGAGCCTTCTCCTGGGACAAGGTCAAATTGTCCACTACCTGAGTCCAGATCTGCTGCAACCTGTCCACCACAGAATCCACACCAGGACAGTCCGAAGACTCAACCTGTCCTGAAGAGAAAAGAGGATGGAACCCAGAATTGCAGAAAAATGGAGAGACCAAGGTAGCCGAGCTGGCCCGATTATTAAGGGCGAACTCAGCCAACGGCAAAAATGACACCCAATCATCCTGGTCAGCGGAAACAAAACATCTCAGATATGTTTCCAAGGTCTGATTGGTTCGTTCGGTCTGGCCATTAGTCTGAGGATGGAAGGCCGAGGAGAAAGATAGGTCAATGCCCATCCTACCACAAAAGGCTCGCCAGAACCTCGAGACAAACTGGGAACCTCTGTCAGAAACAATATTCTCAGGAATGCCATGTAAACGAACCACATGCTGGAAGAACAAAGGCACCAAATCAGAGGAGGAAGGCAATTTAACCAAGGGCACCAGATGGACCATTTTAGAAAAGCGATCACAGACCACCCAAATGACCGACATTTTTTGAGAAACGGGAAGGTCAGAAATGAAATCCATCGAAATATGTGTCCAAGGCCTCTTCGGGACCGGCAAGGGCAAAAGCAACCCACTGGCACGTGAACAGCAGGGCTTAGCCCTAGCACAAATTCCACAGGACTGCACAAAAGCACGCACATCCCGTGACAGAGACGGCCACCAGAAGGATCTAGCAAGCAACTCCCTGGTACCAAAGATTCCTGGATGACCGGCCAGCACCGAACAATGAAGTTCAGAGATATCTTTACTAGTCCACCTATCAGGGACGAACAGTTTCTCGGCCGGACAACGATCAGGTTTATTAGCCTGAAATTTCTGCAACACTCTCCGCAAATCAGGGGAGATGGCAGACACAATGACTCCTTCCTTGAGGATACTCGCCGGCTCAGATAACCCCGGAGAGTCGGGCACAAAACTCCTAGACAGAGCATCCGCCTTCACATTTTTAGAGCCCAGAAGGTATGAAATCACAAAATCAAAACGAGCAAAAAATAACGACCAACGGGCCTGTCTAGGATTCAAGCGCTTGGCAGACTCAAGATAAGTAAGGTTCTTATGATCAGTCAAAACCACCACGCGATGCTTAGCACCCTCAAGCCAATGACGCCACTCCTCGAATGCCCACTTCATGGCCAGCAACTCTCGGTTGCCCACATCATAATTACGCTCAGCAGCAGAAAATTTCCTGGAAAAGAAAGCACATGGTTTGAACACTGAGCAACCAGAACCTCTCTGTGACAAAACCGCCCCTGCACCAATCTCAGAAGCATCAACCTCGACCTGGAACAGAAGAGAAACATCAGGTTGACACAACACAGGGGCACAGCAAAAACGACGCTTCAACTCCTGAAAAGCTTCCACGGCAGCAGAAGACCAATTAACCAAATCAGCACCCTTCTTGGTCAAATCGGTCAATGGTCTGGCAATGCTAGAAAAATTACAGATGAAGCGACGATAAAAATTAGCAAAGCCCAGGAATTTCTGCAGACTTTTTAGAGATGTCGGCTGAGTCCAATCCTGGATGGCCTGAACCTTAACCGGATCCATCTCGATAGTAGAAGGGGAAAAGATGAACCCCAAAAATGAAACTTTCTGCACACCGAAGAGACACTTTGATCCCTTCACGAACAAGGAATTAGCACGCAGTACCTGGAAAACCATTCTGACTTGCTTCACATGAGACTCCCAATCATCTGAGAAGATCAAAATGTCATCCAAGTAAACAATCGAGAATTTATCCAGATACTCACGGAAAATGTCATGCATAAAAGACTGAAAAACAGATGGAGCATTGGCAAGTCCGAACGGCATCACCAGATACTCAAAATGACCCTCGGGTGTATTAAATGCCGTTTTCCATTCATCTCCCTGCCTGATTCTCACCAGATTATACGCACCACGAAGATCAATCTTAGTAAACCAACTAGCCCCCTTAATCCGAGCAAACAAGTCAGAAATCAATGGCAAGGGATACTGAAACTTAACAGTGATCTTATTAAGAAGGCGGTAATCAATACACGGTCTTAGCGAACCATCCTTCTTGGCTACAAAAAAGAACCCTGCTCCCAATGGTGACGACGATGGGCGAATATGTCCCTTCTCCAGGGACTCCTTCACATAACTGCGCATAGCGGTGTGTTCAGGTACGGACAAATTAAATAAACGACCCTTAGGGAATTTACTACCAGGAATCAAATCGATAGCACAATCACAATTCCTATGCGGAGGTAGGGCATCAGACTTGGACTCTTCAAATACATCCTGAAAGTCCGACAAGAACTCTGGGATGTCAGAAGGAATGGATGACGAAATAGACAAAAATGGAACATCACCATGTACTCCCTGACAACCCCAGCTGGTTACCGACATAGAGTTCCAATCCAATACTGGATTATGGGTTTGTAGCCATGGCAACCCCAACACGACCACATCATGCAAATTATGCAGTACCAGAAAGCGAATAACTTCCTGATGTGCAGGAGCCATGCACATGGTCAGCTGGGCCCAGTACTGAGGCTTATTCTTGGCCAAAGGTGTAGCATCAATTCCTCTCAACGGAATAGGACACCGCAAAGGCTCCAAGAAAAATCCACAACGTTTAGCATAATCCAAATCCATCAGATTCAGGGCAGCGCCTGAATCCACAAACGCCATGACAGAATACGATGACAAAGAGCACATTAAGGTAATGGACAAAAGGAATTTGGACTGTACAGTACCAATAACGGCAGAGCTATCGAACCGCCTAGTGCGTTTAGGACAATTAGAAATAGCATGAGTAGAATCACCACAATAGAAACACAGTCTGTTCAGACGTCTGTGTTCTTGCCGTTCTACTTTAGTCATAGTCCTGTCGCACTGCATAGGCTCAGGTTTACTCTCAGACAATACCGCCAGATGGTGCACAGATTTACGCTCGCGCAAGCGACGACCGATCTGAATGGCCAAGGACATAGACTCATTCAAACCAGCAGGCATAGGAAATCCCACCATTACATCCTTAAGAGCTTCAGAGAGACCCTTTCTGAACAAAGCCGCTAGTGCAGATTCATTCCACAGAGTGAGTACTGACCACTTCCTAAATTTCTGACAATATACTTCTACATCATCCTGACCCTGGCATAAAGCCAGCAGATTTTTCTCAGCCTGATCCACTGAATTAGGCTCATCGTAAAGCAATCCCAGCGCCTGGAAAAATGCATCAACATTACTCAATGCAGAATCTCCTGGTGCAAGAGAAAACGCCCAGTCCTGTGGGTCGCCGCGCAAAAAAGAAATAATAATCAAAACCTGTTGAATAGGATTACCAGAAGAATGAGGTTTCAAGGCCAAAAATAGCTTACAATTATTTCTGAAGCTCAGGAACTTAGTTCTGTCACCAAAAAACAAATCAGGAATCGGAATTCTTGGTTCTAGCATCGATTTCTGATCAATAGTATCTTGAATCTTTTGTACATTTACAACGAGATTATCCATTGAGGAGCACAGAGCCTGAATATCCATGTCCACAGCTGTGTCCTGAAGCACTCTAATGTCTAGGGGAAAAAAAAGACTGAAGACAGAGCTAAGAAAAAAAAATGATGTCAGGATTTCTTTTTTCCCTCTATTGGGAATCATTGGTGGGGCTCCTTGTACTGTTATGGCTGGCAATCAGGCAACACAGCGTGCAGTAATCAGCGCACATACAGAGATCTGGCAATAACCAAAAACAATAGGACGAGCTCTGAGACGTGGAATCTCTGTAGACTGCAGTACCTGATCTATCCTCACACAACTATAAGCAGCAGTGGATTGCGCCTATCACTACCTATGCAACTCGGCACTGCCTGAGGAGCTGACTAGCCTGAAGATAGAAATACAAGCCTGACTTACCTCAGAGAAATACCCCAAAGGAATAGGCAGCCCCCACATATAATGACTGTTAGCAAGATGAAAAGACAAACGTAGGAATGAAATAGATTCAGCAAAGTGAGGCCCGATATTCTAGACAGAGCGAGGATAGCAAAGAGAACTATGCAGTCTACAAAAAACCCTAAAACGAAAACCACGCAAAGGGGCAAAAAGACCCACCGTGCTGAACTAACAGCACGGCGGTGCACCCCTTTGCTTCTCAGAGCTTCCAGCAAAAGTTAATAGCAAGCTGGACAGAAAAAACAGAAAACAAACTAGAAGCACTTATCTAGCAGAGCAGCAGGCCCAAAGAAAGATGCAGTAGCTCAGATCCAACACTGGAACATTGACAAGGAGCAAGGAAGACAGACTCAGGTGGAGCTAAATAGCAAGGCAGCCAACGAGCTAACCAAAACACCTGAGGGAGGAAGCCCAGAGACTGCAATACCACTTGTGACCACAGAAGTGAACTCAGCCACAGAATTCACAACAGTACTTGTAGTCCCATCGGATGATACCTGCGCACACACCCCAAAAGACCCCCCGCACAGCCCCGCACACACCCGAACAGTCCCACACAGCCCCGCACACACCCGAACAGTTCCGCACACACCCGAACAGCCAGGCACACATCCGAACAGCCCGCAGACCCTGCACACACCTGAACAGTCCCGCACAGTGCGGCACACATCCGAACAGCCCGCAGACCCCGCCCGCACACACCTGAACAGTCCCGCACACATCCGAACAGCCCGCAGACCCCGCCCGCACGCACATACATGCACACAGTCATCGCCCACACACTTCCCTCCTCCCAAACTGCATCATTTCTCTGACCCACATCCGCAGCAAAACTGCAGATCTTTTTTACATCTGCGGTTTTGCGCGGATGTGCCCGATTCAATGAACATCTAAGGGTGCAGAACCGCTGCAGTTCGGCACAAAAGAAGTGACATGCTGCGGAAATAAAAAGCTGCATTTCGGTGTGGCTTTTTCCGCAGCATGTGCACAACAAGTCTGCGGCTCCCATAGACTTCCAATGTTTGTGCACTATAACTGCGGATTTGATGCAATTCTGTGCAGCAAAAAACCCTGCGGATCTGCAATCAAATCTGCAACGTGTGCACACAGCCTTAGCATTTATTGAACCTAGCAAAAAAGCCAAGCAAAAAACAAGTGTGGGATTGCACTGTTTTTGCAATTTCATCGCACTTTGAATTTTTTTCACATTTTCTGTTACACGACATGGTAAAACCAATGGTGTCGTTCAAAAGTAGAACTTGTCCCACAAAAGATAAGCCCTCACATGGCCATATTGATGGAAAAATTATGGCTCTGGAAAGAAGGGAAGCGATAAATGAAAAAAGCTCCAGGGGTGAAGGGGTTTAGAAACATGGATATGGACATATCTATGGAAATAGACATAGATATATAGATACATATCTATCTGTCTATCTATCTATCTATCCATCCATCCATCCATCCATCTATCTGTGTGTAATGGAATGTGGGTTGGACAAATGTAAAAGAGGAGGTTGGACAGAAATGACATCAAAAATCTTTTTGAACAGAGAGGAAGGAGGGGTTTGGGTGTGTTTTGGAGTGGGTGTGGTAGGTTCGGGCTTAGTGGCCAGTGCAATGCATCATGGAACCTGTAGTATTAGAGCACAATAACTCAGGAGAAAGGAATTTGTCGATTAACCCCCTGAGAGCTGGATCCAGCACTGAAGATGTGCTACTACAGCATGATAAAAGGTAATTTTGCTAAAATAAACACAGTGGATGTTTTCAGTGGCACATAATAGCAAGATTTATGAAAAAAAATTATTGTAGTGGACAACTTTAATACATTTTTGTAATATTTGTCTATATTATGGACTTTTGCACTGAATTTTTCCATGTGGTTTGCTCTATTTTGATTCCTAGTGTGTCCTACACTTCCTTTTACTAAGTGTTAGGAGTCGAGTTTCCTCTGCTGCACAGGGGGAATCTCGATCCGTGTCTGCTGCGGTCTCCCATTCAGCATCGGCCGCAGTGGGGTCTGCTCAGCGGAGACGTCGCTCCCAGCGTCTCGCTGAGGCTGATTCTGTGCATAGGGTCACTACTGCCTTTTCTGGCTTTCCTATGGTACCCTGCACTGATCTGCGGCGAGCAGGCCTCTCTGGGACTAAGTCCTTATTTACACACACTGAGCATGCCCAGGGCAAGGTCTCCCATTGGAGGTCGGGGGTCACATGCTCAGGTACTGCGGTGCATCCCATTGGTCCTCCAGGAAGTTCCTGAAAGGGCAAAACTTCGGTAGCAGCTTCCTGTGCTGCAACTATATAAGCTGCGCATGACCGCACGGCCATGCGCTAGTATTGTCTAATGTTATGTGCTTTGCGCCAGTGTGGTCACATGTGTGTGTGTTCAGGGACCCGGCTGAAATAAGCCCCTAGAATGCTGGCTCCTCCGGCGAGGAGATTGAGTCTGAGTGTATTCAGGGACCCGGCTGAAATAAGCCCCTAGAATGCTGGCTCCTCCGGCGAGGAGTTTTGTGTATTTGCGTGACCACTGACTGCTCTCTGTTTGGGCAGTTAGCCTGTGCCTCTGTGGAGTCTAACAGGGCACAATGCTTACCTTTCACGGCTACTCAGTGAAGTAACTGAGTTAGTCTATACCGCCATATAGCTCCGCCGTTTGCTAGCAGCAGGTACTCCTGCACGGTGGACCCGGGCTGCGAACGCACCAATATCAATAAACATCTCTATTTACTCGGTGCGTTCCGCTAGCCCTAATAGAATACTAGCGCCAGGGTCTGGCTAGTAAATGGCGGACATTCAGCAATCTTTGCGGTATATCCAGCAGCTGGAGGGTAGGTTGGCGGCTCTCGAGAGCTCAACCTCGGCTGTGGATGTTACCGCAGTTGCTGTACAGGTTGCTAGCGTGGCTGCAGCAACCTTGTCCACTGCCACCCCTGTTCCGACATTATCTCGCCTCCCGCTGCCAGAAAAATTTTCTGGAAATAGCAAGACTTGTAGGGGATTTGTGAGTCAGTGCTCTATTCACCTCGAGCTCCTGGCTGCACGTTTTCCTACAGAGCGGGCTAAGGTGGGATTTATTGTGTCTCTCTTGTCGGACAGGGCGTTGGAGTGGGCTACGCCGCTGTGGGAGCGTGGTGATCATGTGGTGCAGAGTGCTCCGTTGTTCCTGAGCACTCTGAAAAAGGTCTTTTTAGGACCTCAAGTCACCCATGACACAGCGCTCCAACTACTGGCATTAACTCAGGGTGAGTCCTTGGTCAGCCATTTTTCCGTCCGCTTCCGTACTTTAGCTTCCGAGCTGGAGTGGTCGGATAAAGCCCTTATCCCCATATTTTGGAGGGGCCTGGCTGACCACGTTAAGGACGCTCTGGCCACTAGGGAGATTCCTGCCACACTGGAGGAGTTAATAACTGTCTCTACTCGTATTGACCTCCGTTTTAACGAGCGGAGGTTGGAGCGAGCCCAGTGTAGGCAGAGGTTTCGGCTGGCTCCCACCTTCGCCAAACCTTTGGAATCTCCAGTCCAGGCATCCGAGTCACATGAGGCCTTAGAGGTGACACGAGCGGGATCCAAGTCTCAGTCCGCCCGTGCACATAAGGTCCGTCATGTTTGCCAGCAGTCAGGACACCTTGCCTCCAAGGGTCCTCAGCGGTCGGGGAAACGTCAGCGTTTAGTGGCAGTTGGAGGAGGAACACTAGACACGGCGACGTTTGCCTCAAAGTTGTCCTTCAAGGGGACAATTACCATAGGCCCATCCACTCTTATGGTCGAGCTATGTGTGGATTCTGGGGCAGAGGGTAACTTTATGTCTTCTGCTTTTGCCCAGCGTCACGCAATACCCTTGGTGATGCTCGCCAAGCCAGTAACAGTTCGAGTGATAAATGGGTCAACACTACCTTCACAGATTACCCACCAAACCATTCCTTTCACGCTATCTGTGTCTCCATCACATCAGGAGATAATCTCCCTATTAGTCATTCCTGAGGGAATTGATGAGGTCCTGTTGGGGATACCATGGCTTCGCTACCATTCTCCTCATATTGAGTGGTCCTCTGGGAGAATTTTGGGATGGAGTAAATCCTGCGAGGGTAGATGTCAGAGGGAGTGCGTTCAGGTTGCTACTACACAGGTACCCGCAGATCTTTCCTCTCTCCCCAAGCACTATTGGCCCTATGCAGACATGTTCTCCAAAAGAGCTGCGGAGACCCTTCCGCCTCACCGCCCCTATGACTGTCCAATTGACCTCTTGCCTGGTGCTGAGCTGTTGTGAATTCTGTTGTCAAGCTCCCTCCTGTGGTCATGAATGGTACTTCGGCTGGTTCTGTCCATGGGAAGCCCATGGACAGAACCAGCCGAAGTACCATTCATGACCACAGAAGGGAGCTTGACAACAGAATTCACAACAGTACCCCCCCTTGAGGAGGGGTCACCGAACCCTCACCAGAGCCCCCAGGCCGACCAGGATGAGCCAAATGAAAGGCACGAACCAGATCGGCAGCATGAACATCAGAGGCAAAGACCCAGGAATTATCTTCCTGACCATAACCCTTCCACTTGACCAGGTACTGGAGTTTCCGTCTCGAAATACGAGAATCCAAAATCTTCTCCACCACATACTCCAACTCCTCCTCAACCAACACCGGGGCAGGAGGATCAACGGATGGAACCACAGGCGCCACGTATCTCCGCAACAACGACCTATGGAATACATTATGGATGGCAAAAGAAGCTGGAAGGGTCAAACGAAATGACACAGGATTGAGAACCTCAGAAATCTTATATGGACCAATGAAACGAGGCTTAAACTTAGGAGAGGAAACCTTCATAGGAACATAACGAGACGACAACCAAACCAAATCCCCAACATGAAGTCGGGGACCCACACAGCGCCGGCGGTTAGCGAAACGTTGAGCCTTCTCCTGGGACAATGTCAAATTGTCCACCACATGAGTCCAAATCTGCTGCAACCTATCCACCACAGTATCTACACCAGGACAGTCCGAAGACTCAACCTGCCCTGAAGAGAAACGAGGATGGAAACCAGAATTGCAGATAAACGGCGAAACCAAAGTAGCCGAGCTGGCCCGATTATTAAGGGCGAACTCAGCCAAAGGCAAAAAGGACACCCAATCATCCTGATCAGCAGAAACAAAGCATCTCAGATATGTTTCCAAAGTCTGATTAGTTCGTTCAGTTTGGCCATTTGTCTGAGGATGGAAAGCCGAGGAAAAAGACAAATCAATGCCCATCGTAGCACAAAAGGATCGCCAAAACCTCGAAACAAACTGGGAACCTCTGTCCGAAACGAAGTTCTCCGGAATGCCATGTAAACGAACCACATGCTGGAAAAACAACGGCACCAAATCAGAGGAGGAAGGCAACTTAGACAAGGGTACCAAATGGACCATCTTAGAGAAGCGATCACAAACCACCCAAATGACCAACATCTTTTGAGAGACAGGGAGATCCGAAATAAAATCCATAGAAATATGCGTCCAGGGCCTCTTCGGGACCGGCAAGGGCAAAAGCAACCCACTGGCACGAGAACAGCAGGGCTTAGCCCGAGCACAAGTCCACTGCCACCCCTGTTCCGACATTATCTCGCCTCCCGCTGCCAGAAAAATTTTCTGGAAATAGCAAGACTTGTAGGGGATTCGTGAGTCAGTGCTCTATTCACCTCGAGCTCCTGGCTGCACGTTTTCCTACAGAGCGGGCTAAGGTGGGATTTATTGTGTCTCTCTTGTCGGACAGGGCATTGGAGTGGGCTACGCCGCTGTGGGAGCGTGGTGATCATGTGGTGCAGAGTGCTCTGTTGTTCCTGAGCACTCTGAAAAAGGTCTTTTTAGGACCTCAAGTCACCCATGACACAGCGCTCCAACTACTGGCATTAACTCAGGGTGAGTCCTTGGTCAGCCATTTTTCCGTCCGCTTCCGTACTTTAGCTTCCGAGCTGGAGTGGTCGGATCAAACACTTATCCCCATATTTTGGAGGGGCCTGGCTGACCACGTTAAGGACGCTCTGGCCACTAGGGAGATTCCTGCCACACTGGAGGATTTAATAACTGTCTCTACTCGTATTGACCTCCGTTTTAACGAGCGGAGGTTGGAGCGAGCCCAGTGTAGGCAGAGGTTTCGGCTGGCTCCCACCTTCGCCAAACCTTTGGAATCTCCAGTCCAGGCATCCGAGTCACATGAGGCCTTAGAGGTGACACGAGCGGGATCCAAGTCTCAGTCCGCCCGTGCACATAAGGTCCGTCATGTTTGCCAGCAGTCAGGACACCTTGCCTCCAAGGGTCCTCAGCGGTCGGGGAAACGTCAGCGTTTAGTGGCAGTTGGAGGAGGTACACTAGACATGGCGACATTTGCCTCAAAGTTGTCCTTCAAGGGGACAATTACCATAGGCCCATCCACTCTTATGGTCGAGCTATGCGTGGATTCTGGGGCAGAGGATAACTTTATGTCTTCCGCTTTTGCCCAGCGTCACGCAATACCCTTGGTGATGCTCGCCAAGCCAGTAACCGTTCGAGTGGTAAATGGGTCAACACTACCTTCACAGATTACCCACCAAACCATTCCTTTCACGCTATCTGTGTCTCCATCACATCAGGAGATAATCTCCCTATTAGTCATTCCTGAGGGAATTGATGAGGTCCTGTTGGGGATACCATGGCTTCGCTACCATTCTCCTCATATTGAGTGATCCTCTGGGAGAATTTTGGGATGGAGTAAATCCTGCGAGGGTAGATGTCAGAGGGAGTGCGTTCAGGTTGCTACTACACAGGTACCCGCAGATCTTTCCTCTCTCCCCAAGCACTATTGGCCCTATGCAGACATGTTCTCCAAAAGAGCTGCGGAGACCCTTCCGCCTCACCGCCCCTATGACTGTCCAATTGACCTCTTGCCTGGTGCTGAGCTGTTGTGAATTCTGTTGTCAAGCTCCCTCCTGTGGTCATGAATGGTACTTCGGCTGGTTCTGTCCATGGGCTTCCTCTGGTGGTTGTGAGTGGGGCTGCGGCTTCTGAGTTTCCTTCCACAGGTGACGAGGTTAATTCGTTAGCTGGCTGCTCTATTTAACTCCACTTAGATCATTGCTCCATGCCACCTGTCAATGTTCCAGTATTGGTCTGTTCGCTCCTGGATCGTTCTTGTGACCTGTCTTCTCCAACAGAAGCTAAGTTCCTGCTTGTTTTTCTCTTGTTTGCTATTTTTCTGTCCAGCTTGCTATTTTGATTTTTGTCTTGCTTGCTGGAAGCTCTGGGACGCAGAGGGAGCGCCTCCGCACCGTGAGTCGGTGCGGAGGGTCTTTTGCGCCCTCTGCGTGGTTTTTTTGTAGTTTTTGTGCTGACCGCAAAGTCACCTTTCCTTTCCTCTGTCTGTTCAGTAAGTCGGGCCTCTCTTTGCTAAATCTATTTCATCTCTGTGTTTGTGATTTTCATCTTAACTCACAGTCATTATATGTGGGGGGCTGCCTTTTCCTTTGGGGAATTTCTCTGAGGCAAGGTAGGCTTTATGTTTCTATCTTTAGGGCTAGCTAGTTCCTTAGGCTGTGACGAGTTGCATAGGGAGCGTTAGGAGCAATCCACCGCTATTTCTAGTGTGTGTGATAGGATTAGGGATTGCGGTCAGCAGAGTTCCCACGTCCCAGAGCTTGTCCTGTATTATTTTATTAACTATCAGGTCTTTCCGTTTGCTCTTTACCACCTGGTCCATTATTGTCCTAACCACCAGGTCATAACAGTACAGGTGGCCCAAAGTATTAATGCATCTCAATAGAGGGATAAGAGAAGTTCTGAGACCATTTTTTTTTCTTTGCACTGTGTTTTGCCTTTCTTTTTCCCTAGACCTCTGGGTGGTTCAGGATACAGGTGTGGATATGGACATTCAAGGTCTGTCCTCTTGGATGGATAATCTCACTGCAAGGGTACAAAACATTCAAGATTTTGTGGTTCAGAATCCGATGTCAGAGCCTAGGATTCCTGATTTGTTTTTTGGGGATAGATCTAAGTTTCTTAATTTCAAAAATAATTGTAAATTGTTTCTTGCTTTGAAACCTCGCTCCTCAGGTGACCCTGTTCAACAGGTGAAAATCATTATTTCTTTGTTACGTGGCGACCCTCAAGACTGGGCATTTTCCCTTGCGCCAGGAGATCCGGCATTGCGTGATGTTGATGCGTTTTTTCTGGCGCTTGGATTGCTTTATGATGAACCAAATTCAGTGGATCAGGCAAAGAAAATCTTGCTGGCTCTATGTCAGGGTCAGGATGAGGTAGAGATATATTGTCAGAAGTTTAGGAAGTGGTCTGTAATCACTCAGTGGAATGAATGTGCCCTGGCAGCAATTTTCAGAAAGGGTCTCTCTGAAGCCCTTAAGGATGTCATGGTGGGATTTCCCATGCCTGCTGGTCTGAATGAGTCTATGTCTTTGGCCATTCAGATCGATCGACGCTTGCGTGAGCGTAAAGCTGTGTACCATTTGGCGGTATTATCTGAGCATAGACCTGAGCCTATGCAATGTGATAGGACTTTGACCAAAGCTGAACGGCAAAAACACAGATGTCAGAATGGGCTGTCTTTTTACTGTGGTGATTCCACTCATGCTATCTCCGATTGTCCTAAGCGCACTAAGCGGTTCGCTAGGTCTGCCACCATTGGTACTATACGGTCGAAATTTCTTTTGTCCGTTACTCTGATTTACTCTTTGTCATCCTATTCTGTTATGGCATTTGTGGATTCAGGCGCTGCCCTGAATTTGATGGACTTGGAGTTTGCTAGGCGCTGTGGTTTTTTCTTGGAGCCCTTGCAGTATCCTATTCCATTGAGAGGAATTGATGCTACGCCTTTGGCCAAGAATAAGCCTCAGTACTGGGCCCAATTGACCACGTGCATGGCTCCTGCACATCAGGAGGATATTCTCTTTTTGGTGTTGCATAATCTGCATGATGAGGTCGTTTTGGGGTTGCCATGGCTACAGGTCCATAATCCAGTATTGGATTAGAAATCTATGTCTGTATCCAGCTGGGGTTGTCAGGGGGTACATGGTGATGTTCCATTTTTGTCTATTTCGTCATCCACCCCTTCTGAAGTCCCGGAGTTTTTGCTGGATTACCAGGATGTATTTGATGAGCCCAAATCCAGTGCCCTACCTCCTCATAGGGATTGCGATTGTGCTATTAATTTGATTCCTGGTCGTAAGATTCCTAAGGGCCGACTGTTCAATTTATCTGTGCCAGAACACGCAGCTGTTATGTTTGCTAATGACAGGTGTTATGAAGGCAATCCAGAAACACAGTGTGCTTAGCGATCAGAGCGCACACAGTGATCTGACAAATACCCAAAAATACAAGAACGAGCTCTGAGACGTGGAAACTCTGTAGACTGCACACCTGATCCTATCCTAAACACAACTAAAAGCGGCTGTGGATTGCGCCTAACAACTACCTAGGCAACTCGGCACAGCCTAAGAAACTAGCTAGCCTGAAGATAGAAAAATAGGCCTGACTTGCCCCAGAGAAATTCCCCAAAGGAAAAGGCAGCCCCCCACATATAATGACTGTGAGTAAGATGAAAAGACAAAACGTAGGGATGAAATAGATTCAGCAAAGTGGGGCCCGATATTCTAGGACAGAGCGAGGACAGTAAAGCGAACTTTGCAGTCTACAAAAAACCCTAAAGCAAAACCACGCAAAGGGGCAAAAAAAACCACCGTGCCGAACTAACGGCACAGCGGTACACCCTTTGCGTCTCAGAGCTTCCAGCAAAACAAAAGACAAGCTGGACAGAAAAAAAGCAACAAAAAAGCAAAAGGCACTTAGCTATACAGAGCAGCAGGTCACAGGAACAATCAGGAGAAGCTCAGATCCAACACTGAAACATTGACAAGGAGCAAGGATAGCAGCATCAGGCGGAGTTAAGTAATGAAGCAGTTAACGAGCTCACCAGAACACCTGAGGGAGGAAGCTCAGAAGCTGCAGTACCACTTGTGACCACAGGAGTGAATTCAGCCACAGAATTAACAACAGTACCCCCCCCTTGAGGAGGGGTCACCGAACCCTCACCAGAGCCCCCAGGCCGACCAGGATGAGCCGCATGAAAGGCACGAACAAGATCGGAAGCATGAACATCAGAGGCAAAAACCCAGGAATTATCTTCCTGAGCATAACCCTTCCATTTAACCAGATACTGGAGTTTCCGTCTAGAAACACGAGAATCCAAAATCTTCTCCACAATATACTCCAATTCCCCCTCCACCAAAACCGGGGCAGGAGGCTCAACAGATGGAACCATAGGTGCCACATATCTCCGCAACAACGACCTATGGAATACATTATGTATGGAAAAGGAGTCTGGGAGGGTCAAACGAAAAGACACAGGATTGAGAACCTCAGAAATCCTATACGGACCAATAAAACGAGGTTTAAATTTAGGAGAGGAAACCTTCATAGGAATATGACGAGAAGATAACCAAACCAGATCCCCAACACGAAGTCGGGGACCCACACGGCGTCTGCGATTAGCGAAAAGTTGAGCTTTCTCCTGGGACAAGATCAAATTGTCCACTACCTGAGTCCAGATCTGCTGCAACCTATCCACCACAGAATCCACACCAGGACAGTCCGAAGACTCAACCTGTCCTGAAGAGAAACGAGGATGGAACCCGGAATTGCAAAAAAAATGGAGAAACCAAGGTAGCTGAGCTGGCCCGATTATTAAGGGCGAACTCAGCCAACGGCAAAAAGGACACCCAATCATCCTGGTCTGCAGAAACAAAACATCTCAGATATGTTTCCAAGGTCTGATTGGTTCGTTCGGTCTGGCCATTAGTCTGAGGATGGAAAGCCGAGGAAAAGGATAGGTCAATGCCCATCCTACCACAAAAGGCTCGCCAAAACCTTGAAACAAACTGGGAACCTCTGTCAGAAACAATATTCTCAGGAATGCCATGCAACCGAACCACATGCTGAAAGAACAAAGGTACCAAATCAGAGGAGGAAGGCAATTTA
The DNA here is from genome assembly GCF_032444005.1 of Ranitomeya imitator. Lineage (NCBI taxonomy): Eukaryota > Metazoa > Chordata > Amphibia > Anura > Dendrobatidae > Ranitomeya > Ranitomeya imitator. The sequence goes on from NC_091283.1 coordinate 737,395,310, forward strand.
GCCAAGGGCACCAGATGGACCATTTTAGAAAAGCGATCACAGACCACCCAAATGACTGACATCTTTTGAGAAACGGGAAGGTCAGAAATGAAATCCATCGAAATATGTGTCCAAGGCCTCTTTGGGACCGGCAAGGGCAAAAGCAACCCACTGGCACGAGAACAGCAGGGCTTAGCCCTAGCACAAATCCCACAGGACTGCACAAAAGTACGTACATCCCGTGACAGAGATGGCCACCAGAAGGATCTAGCCACTAACTCTCTGGTACCAAAGATTCCAGGATGACCAGCCAACACCGAACAATGAAGTTCAGAGATAAGTTTATTAGTCCACCTATCAGGGACGAACAGTTTCTCTGCTGGACAACGATCAGGTTTATTCGCCTGAAATTTTTGCAGCACCCGCCGCAAATCAGGGGAGATGGCAGACACAATGACTCCTTCCTTGAGGATACCCGCTGGCTCAGATAAACCCGGAGAGTCGGGCACAAAACTCCTAGACAGAGCATCCGCCTTCACATTTTTAGAGCCCGGAAGGTACGAAATCACAAAGTCGAAGCGGGCAAAAAATAACGACCAACGGGCCTGTCTAGGATTCAAGCGCTTGGCAGACTCGAGATAAGTCAAGTTCTTATGATCAGTCAATACCACCACGCGATGCTTAGCTCCTTCAAGCCAATGACGCCACTCCTCGAATGCCCACTTCATGGCCAGCAACTCTCGATTGCCCACATCATAATTATGCTCAGCGGGCGAAAACTTCCTGGAAAAGAAAGCACATGGTTTCATCACTGAGCAATCAGAACCTCTCTGTGACAAAACCGCCCCTGCTCCAATCTCAGAAGCATCAACCTCGACCTGGAACGGAAGAGAAACATCTGGCTGACACAACACAGGGGCAGAACAAAAACGACGCTTCAACTCCTGAAAAGCTTCCACAGCAGCAGAAGACCAATTAACCAAATCAGCACCCTTCTTGGTCAAATCGGTCAATGGTTTGGCAATGCTAGAAAAATTACAGATGAAGCGACGATAAAAATTAGCAAAGCCCAGGAACTTTTGCAGACTTTTCAGAGATGTCGGCTGAATCCAATCCTGGATGGCTTGGACCTTAACTGGATCCATCTCGATAGTAGAAGGGGTAAAGATGAACCCCAAAAATGAAACTTTCTGCACACCGAAGAGACACTTTGATCCCTTCACAAACAAAGAGTTAGCACGCAGGACCTGAAAAACCATTCTGACCTGCTTCACATGAGACTCCCAATCATCTGAGAAGATCAAAATGTCATCCAAGTAAACAATCAGGAATTTATCCAGATACTCACGGAAGATGTCATGCATAAAAGACTGAAACACAGATGGAGCATTGGCAAGTCCGAACGGCATCACTAGATACTCAAAATGACCCTCGGGCGTATTGAATGCAGTTTTCCATTCATCTCCTTGCCTGATTCTCACCAGATTATACGCACCACGAAGATCTATCTTAGTGAACCAACTAGCCCCCTTAATCCGAGCAAACAAGTCAGATAACAATGGCAAGGGATACTGAAATTTAACAGTGATCTTATTAAGAAGGCGGTAATCAATACACGGTCTCAGCGAACCATCCTTCTTGGCTACAAAGAAGAACCCTGCTCACAGTGGTGATGACGATGGGCGAATATGTCCCTTCTCCAGGGATTCCTTCACATAACTGCGCATAGCGGCGTGTTCGGGCACGGATAAATTAAATAATCGACCTTTAGGGAATTTACTACCAGGAATCAAATTGATAGCACAATCACAATCCCTATGCGGAGGTAGAGCATCGGACTTGGGCTCTTCAAATACATCCTGATAATCAGACAAGAACTCTGGGACCTCAGAAGGGGTGGATGACGAAATCGACAAAAATGGAACATCACCATGTACCCCCTGACAACCCCAGCTGGATACCGACATGGAATTCCAATCCAATACTGGATTATGGGTTTGTAGCCATGGCAACCCCAACACGACCACATCATGCAGATTATGCAACACCAGAAAGCGAATAACTTCCTGATGTGCAGGAGCCATGCACATGGTCAGCTGGGCCCAGTATTGAGGTTTATTCTTGGCCAAAGGTGTAGCATCAATTCCTCTCAATGGAATAGGACACCGCAAAGGCTCCAAGAAAAACCCACAACGTTTAGCATAATCCAAATCCATCAGATTCAGGGCAGTGCCCGAATCCACAAACGCCATGACAGAAAACGACGACAAAGAGCATATCAAGGTAATGGACAGAAGGAATTTGGACTGTACAGTACCAATGACGGCAGACCTAGCGGACCGCTTAGTGCGCTTAGGACAATCAGAAATAGCATGAGTGGAATCACCACAGTAGAAACACAGACCATTCAGACGTCTGTATTCCTGCCGTTCAACTCTAGTCATAGTCCTATCGCACTGCATAGGCTCAGGTTTAACCTCAGGCAGTACCGCCAAATGGTGCACAGATTTACGCTCGCGCAAGCGTCGACCGATCTAAATGGCCAAAGACAAAGACTCATTCAAACCAGCAGGCATAGGAAATCCCACCATGACATCCTTAAGAGCCTCAGAGAGACCCTTTCTGAACAAAGCTGCCAGCGCAGATTCATTCCACTGAGTGAGTACTGACCATTTCCTAAATTTCTGACAATATACTTCTATATCATCCTGACCCTGGCACAAAGTCAGCAAATTTTTCTCAGCCTGATCCACTGAATTAGGCTCATCGTACAGCAATCCGAGCGCCAGGAAAAACGCATCGACACTACTCAATGCAGGGTCTCCTGGCGCAAGAGAAAATGCCCAGTCTTGAGGGTCGCCGCGCAAAAAAGAAATAATAATCAAAACCTGTTGAATAGGATTACCAGAAGAATGAGGTTTCAAGGCCAGAAATAGCTTACAATTATTTTTGACACTTAGAAACTTAGTTCTATCTCCAAAAAACAAATCAGGAATAGGAATTCTTGGTTCTAACATAGATTTCTGATCAATAGTATCTTGAATTTTTTGTACATTTATAACGAGATTATCCATTGAAGAGCACAGACCCTGAATATCCATGTCCACACCTGTGTCCAGAATCACCCAAATGTCTAGGGGAAAAAAAAAAGTGAACACAGAGCAGAAAAAAAAAAAAATGATGTCAGAACTTTTTCTTTCCCTCTATTGAGAATCATTAGTTTGGCTCCTTGTACTGTTATGTTTGCTAATGACAGGTGTTATGAAGGCAATCCAGAAACACAGTGTGCTTAGCGATCAGAGCGCACACAGTGATCTGACAAATACCCAAAAATACAAGAACGAGCTCTGAGACGTGGAAACTCTGTAGACTGCACACCTGATCCTATCCTAAACACAACTAAAAGCGGCTGTGGATTGCGCCTAACAACTACCTAGGCAACTCGGCACAGCCTAAGAAACTAGCTAGCCTGAAGATAGAAAAATAGGCCTGACTTGCCCCAGAGAAATTCCCCAAAGGAAAAGGCAGCCCCCCACATATAATGACTGTGAGTAAGATGAAAAGACAAAACGTAGGGATGAAATAGATTCAGCAAAGTGGGGCCCGATATTCTAGGACAGAGCGAGGACAGTAAAGCGAACTTTGCAGTCTACAAAAAACCCTAAAGCAAAACCACGCAAAGGGGCAAAAAAAACCACCGTGCCGAACTAACGGCACGGCGGTACACCCTTTGCGTCTCAGAGCTTCCAGCAAAACAAAAGACAAGCTGGACAGAAAAAAAGCAACAAAAAAGCAAAAGGCACTTAGCTATACAGAGCAGCAGGTCACAGGAACAATCAGGAGAAGCTCAGATCCAACACTGAAACATTGACAAGGAGCAAGGATAGCAGCATCAGGCGGAGTTAAGTAATGAAGCAGTTAACGAGCTCACCAGAACACCTGAGGGAGGAAGCTCAGAAGCTGCAGTACCACTTGTGACCACAGGAGTGAATTCAGCCACAGAATTCACAACACGCAGCTATGCGGAGCTATATAAGGGAATCCTTGGAGAAAGGTCATTTTCGCCCGTCGTCATCACCGTTAGGAGCAGGGTTCTTTTTTGTGGCCAAGAAGGATGGTTCTTTGAGACCTTGTATTGATTACCGCCTTCTTAATAAAATTACAGTCAGGTTTCAGTATCCTTTGCCGCTGCTGTCTGATTTGTTTGCTCATATTAAAGGGGCTAGTTGGTTCACCAAGATAGATCTTCGAGGGGCGTATAATCTTGTACGTATTAAACAGGGCGATGAATGGAAAACAGCATTTAATACGCCCGAGGGCCATTTTGAGTACCTGGTTATGCCATTCGGGCTCTCCAATGCTCCATCAGTATTTCAGTCCTTTATGCATGACATCATCCGACAGTACCTGGATAAATTCCTGATTGTATATTTGGATGATATTTTGGTCTTCTCGGATGATTGGGAGTCTCACGTGAAGCAGGTCAGAATGGTGTTCCAGGTCCTTCGTGCTAAGTCTTTGTTTGTGAAGGGGTCAAAGTGTCTCTTTGGAGTTCAGAAGGTTTCATTTTTGGGTTTCATTTTTTCCCCTTCTACTATCGAGATGGACACTGTTAAAGTCCAGGCCATTTATGATTGGACTCAGCCGACATCTGTGAAGAGTCTGCAAAAGTTCCTGGGCTTTGCTAATTTTTATCGTCGCTTCATCAGTAATTTTTCTAGTGTTGCTAAACCGTTGACTGATTTGACCAAGAAGGGTGCTGATGTGGTCAATTGGTCTTCTGCGGCTGTGGAAGCTTTTCAGGAATTGAAGCGTCGTTTTTCCTCTGCCCCTGTGCTGTACCAGCCAGATGTTTCGCTCCCGTTTCAGGTCGAGGTTGATGCTTCTGAGATTGGAGCAGGGGCTGTTTTGTCGCAAAGAAGTTCTGATGGCTCGGTGATGAAACCATGTGCCTTCTTTTCCAGGAAGTTTTTGCCTGCTGAGCGCAATTATGATGTTGGCAATCGAGAGTTGTTGGCCATGAAGTGGGCATTCGAGGAGTGGCGTCATTGGCTTGAAGGAGCCAAGCATCGCGTGGTGGTCTTGACGGATCACAAGAATTTGACTTATCTCGAGTCTGCCAAACGGTTGAATCCTAGACAGGCTCGTTGGTCGCTATTTTTCTCCCATTTTGATTTTGTGGTTTCGTACCTTCCGGGCTCTAAGAATGTGAAGGCTGATGCCCTGTCAAGGAGTTTTGTGCCCGACTCTCCGGGTGTTCCTGAGCCGGCGGGTATTCTCAGAGAAGGGGTAATTTTGTCTGCCATCTCCCCTGATTTGCGGCGGGTGCTGCAAAAATTTCAGGCTGATAGACCTGACCGTTGCCCAGAGGAGAAACTGTTTGTCCCTGATAAATGGACTAGTAGAGTTATCTCTGAGGTTCATTGTTCGGTGTTGGCTGGTCATCCTGGAATCTTTGGTACCAGAGATTTGGTGGCTAAATCCTTTTGGTGGCCGTCTTTGTCACGGGATGTGCGTTCTTTTGTGCAGTCCTGTGGGACTTGTGCTCGGGCTAAGCCCTGCTGTTCTCATGCCAGTGGGTTGCTTTTGCCCTTGCCGGTCCCGAAGAGGCCCTGGACGCATATTTCTATGGATTTTATTTCGGATCTCCCTGTCTCTCAAAAGATGTCGGTCATTTGGGTGGTTTGTGATCGCTTCTCTAAGATGGTCCATTTGGTACCCTTGTCTAAATTGCCTTCCTCCTCTGATTTGGTGCCGTTGTTTTTCCAGCATGTGGTTCGTTTACATGGCATTCCAGAGAACATCGTTTCGGACAGAGGTTCCCAGTTTGTTTCGAGGTTTTGGCGATCCTTTTGTGCTAGGATGGGCATTGATTTGTCTTTTTCCTCGGCTTTCCATCCTCAGACAAATGGCCAAACCGAACAAACTAATCAGACTTTGGAAACATATCTGAGATGCTTTGTTTCTGCTGATCAGGATGATTGGGTGTCCTTTTTGCCTTTGGCTGAGTTCGCCCTTAATAATCGGGCCAGCTCGGCTACTTTGGTTTCGCCGTTTATCTGCAATTCTGGTTTCCATCCTCGTTTCTCTTCAGGGCAGGTTGAGTCTTCTGACTGTCCTGGTGTGGATACTGTGGTGGATAGGTTGCAGCGGATTTGGACTCATGTGGTGGACAATTTGACGTTGTCTCAGGAGAAGGCTCAACATTTCGCTAACCGCAGGCGCTGTGTGGGTCCCCGACTTCGTGTTGGGGATTTGGTTTGGTTGTCATCTCGTTATATTCCTATGAAAGTTTCCTCTCCTAAGTTTAAGCCTCGTTTCATTGGTCCATATAGGATTTCTGAGGTTCTTAATCCTGTGTCTTTTCGTTTGACCCTTCCAGCTTCTTTTTCCATCCATAACGTATTCCATAGGTCATTGTTGCGGAGATACGTGGCACCTGTGGTTCCATCCGTTGATCCTCCTGCCCCGGTTTTGGTTGAGGGGGTGTTGGAGTATATAGTGGAGAAGATTTTGGATTCTCGTATTTCGAGACGGAAACTCCAGTACCTGGTTAAGTGGAAGGGTTATGGTCAGGAAGATAATTCCTGGGTCTTTGCCTCTGATGTTCATGCTGCCGATCTGGTTCGTGCCTTTCATTTGGCTCATCCTGGTCGGCCTGGGGGCTCTGGTGAGGGTTCGGTGACCCCTCCTCAAGGGGGGGTACTGTTGTGAATTCTGTGGTCAAGCTCCCTCCTGTGGTCATGAGTGGTACTTCGGCTGGTTCTGTCTATGAGCTTCCTCTGGTGGATGTGAGTGGGGCTGCGGCTTCTGAGTTTCCTTCCTCAGGTGACGAGGTTAAGTCGTTAGGTGCTGCTCTATTTAACTCCACCTAGTTCTTTGTTCCTGGCCTCCAGTCAATGTTCCAGTATTGGTCTTGCTCTCTCCTGGATCGTTCTTGTGGCCTGTCTGCCCTGCATAAGCTAAGTTTTGCTTGTGTTACTTTTGTTTGCTATATTTTCTGTCCAGCTTGCTATATTTTGGTTTTTCTTGCTTGTTGGAAGCTCTGAGACGCAGAGGGAGCACCTCCGTACCGTTAGTCGGTGCGGAGGGTCTTTTTGCCCCCTCTGCGTGGTTGTTTGTAGGTTTTTGTGCTGACCGCAAAGCTATCTTTCCTATCCTCGGTCTATTCAGTAAGTCGGGCCTCACTTTGCTAAAATCTATTTCATCTCTGTGTTTGTATTTTCATCTTAACTCACAGTCATTATATGTGGGGGGCTGCCTTTTCCTTTGGGAAATTTCTCTGAGGCAAGGTAGGCTTATTTTTCTATCTTGAGGGCTAGCTAGTTTCTCAGGCTGTGCCGAGTTGCATAGGGAGCGTTAGGCGCAATCCACGGCTACCTCTAGTGTGGTATGATAGGATTAGGGATTGCGGTCAGCAGAGTTCCCACGTCTCAGAGCTCGTCCTATGTTAGTAACTATCAGGTCACTTTGTGTGCTCTTAACCACTAGGTCCATTGTGGTTCTGAATCACCTGTTCATAACAATTACCCCTGATATCTGAGCTTTTTGATAGGCTACGGGGAGCGAGGGTATTTACAAAGTTAGATCTGCGGGGTGCTTACAACCTGATTCGCATCCGTGAGGGGGATGAATGGAAGACGGCTTTTAACACCAGGGATGGGCACTATGAATATCTGGTGATGCCTTTCGGGCTCTGTAATGCCCCTGCCGTTTTCCAAGACTTTTGTGAACGACATCTTACGGGATATGCTCACCACCTCGGTCGTAGTCTATCTGGATGATATTCTCATCTACTCTCCAGATATTGACTCCTATCAGAGAGATGTTCGCAAAGTCTTCGACCTCTTACGGGCAAACTCCCTCTACGCCAAGTTGGAGAAGTGTGTGTTTGAGCAGGAGTCCATGCCTTTCCTTGGTTATATCATCTCTGCCCAGGGTTTGGCTATGGATCCTGCCAAGCTACAGACTGTAATGGACTGGCAGGAACCCCATTCTCTTAAAGCGGTGCAGCGCTTTATGGGGTTCATTAATTACTATCGCCAGTTCATTCCACACTTCTCAACTTTGGTAGCTCCCTTGGTTGCCCTCACCAAGAAGGGAGCAAATCCCAAGTTGTGGTCAGAGGAGGTCTCCAAAGCCTTTCTCTCGATTAAGTCACACTTCGCTAGCGCTCCCATCCTACATCGCCCCGATGTGGATAAACCATTTATCTTGGAGGTGGATGCCTCATCCGTTGGTGCTGGAGCAGTCCTTTTCCAAAAGGATGCTCAAGGTCGGAAGCATCTTTGCTTCTTCTTCTCCAAGACCTTCATACCAGCGTAGAGGAATTATTCCATCGGGGACAGGGAGTTGCTAGCCATGAAGTTGGCTTTTTCAGAGTGGAGAAAACTCTTGGAGGGAGCTCGCTTTCCCTTCCAAGTCTTCACTGACCACAAGAACTTGGTGTATATACAGACGGCCCAGCGGCTGAATTCTCGCCAGGCTAGATGGTCCCTGTTCTTCTCTCAGTTCCATTTTACTCTCCATTTTCTCTCCGGGGAGAAGAACGTTTGTGCCGACGCTCTCTCCCGCTCCATAGTGTCATCTGAGGAGGAGGAGGAGGAGGAGCCTCGGCTTATTGTCCCTTCTGAGAGCCTGAGAACTGTAGCTCCGGTTTCGCTAGAGTCTGTGCCCCCGGGCAAGACTTTCGTGCCAGCTAACTTGCGGCCGGAGGTTCTCTCTTGGGCTCACTCCTCCAGAGTGGGTGGGCATTTTGGGACCAAGAGGACATCTGAGCTTTTGGCGAGAACATACTGGTGGCCGCATATGGCCCGAGATGTCAGGGACTATATTCAGGCGTGCGTTTCTTGCGCCCAGAATCGGTCTCCTCGGCAACGGCCTGCTGGATTGCTTTACCCTCTACCGGTGGCAGACAGGCCCTGGGAGATGGTCGGGATGGACTTTGTGGTGGGCCTACCCAAGTCGCGTGGCTGCTCCGTTATTTGGGTTGTCACCGACCATTTCTCTAAGATGGTGCATTTGGTGCCGCTCTCTCGGTTACCTTATGCACGGGCCTTGGCGGTGTTGTTCATTAAGCACATTTTCCGATTACATGGTATGCCTGATAAGATTGTCAGCGATCGGGGTCCCCAGTTCGCGTCTAAGTTTTGGAGAGAGCTCTGCCGTTTACTCAGCATAGAGTTGAACCTCTCCTCTGCATATCATCCCGAGACGAATGGGTTGGTGGAGAGAACCAACCAGACTCTGGTGACATATTTGCGACATTTCGTCTCTGCTAGGCAGGATGACTGGGCATCTTTGCTACCTTGGGCGGAATTTGCCTTGAACAACGCCGTAGCCAATTCCACTGGTTAGACTCCTTTTCTCCTTAATTATGGCCAGCATCCGCGTGTCCCTGTGCCCATACCCGTGTCATCCACCGATTCTAGGGTTGCAGACTGGGCGGTGGAGGCACGTGACATCTGGGACCGCACACAGGATGCCATCTGGGCCTCCAAGGAGAGAATGAGGGTTTCGGCTGATACACTTCGGCGCCCCGCTCCGGCCTTTGCTCCTGGCGACTTAGTGTGGCTCTCCGCCCGTAACATCAGGCTGCGAGTTGAGTCCACTAAGTTTGCTCCTCGCTACATTGGCCCGTTTAAGGTTCTGGAACAGGTCAACCCTGTGGTCTACCGTTTGGCTATTCCTCCACGCCTTGGTATCACCGATACTTTTCACGTTTCCCTCTTAAAGCCCGTTCGTTTGTCCCGGTTTTCTGAGTCATCTGCTGGGACATCGGGTTCATCCACGGATGAGTTTGAGGTGAATGCTATTGTGGGGTGCAAGGTGGTACGTGGCAAGAAATTTTATCTGGTGGACTGGAAGGGTCACGGCCCAGAGGATAGAACCTGGGAGCCTGTGGAGCACATTCGGGCTCCTCTGCTTATTGCAGCTTTTGAGCGTAGTGAGGCCCAAGGAGGGGGGGCCCTAGGAGGGGGGTAATGTTAGGAGTCGAGTTTCCTCTGCTGCACAGGGTGAATCTCGATCCGTGTCTGCTGCATCGGCCACAGTGGGGTCTGCTCAGCGGAGATGTCGCTCCCAGCGTCTCGCTGAGGCTGATTCTGTGCATAGGGTCACTACTGCCTTTTCTGGCTTTCCTATGGTACCCTGCACTGATCTGCGGCGAGCAGGCCTCTCTGGGACTAAGTCCTTATTTACACACACTGAGCATGCCCAGGGCAAGGTCTCCCATTGGAGGTCGGGGTCACATGCTCAGGTACTGCAGCGCATCCCATTGGTCCTCCAGGAAGGTCCTGAAAGGGCAAAACTTCGGTAGCAGCTTCCTGTGCTGCAACTATATAAGCTGCGCATGACCACATGGCCATGCGCTAGTATTGTCTAATGTTATGTGCTTTGCGCCAGTGTGGTCACATGTGTGTGTGTTCAGGGACCAGGCTGAAATAAGCCCCTAGAATGCTGGCTCCTCCGGCGAGGAGATTGAGTCTGAGTGTATTCAGGGACCTTGCTGAAATAAGCCCCTAGAATGCTGGCTCCTCCGGCGAGGAGTTTTGTGTATTTGCGTGACCACTGACTGCTCTCTGTTTGGGCAGTTAGCCTGTGCCTCTGTGGAGTCTAATAGGGCACAGTGCTTACCTTTCACGGCTACTCAGTGAAGTAACTGAGTTATTCTATACCGCCATATAGCTCCGCCGTTTGCTAGCAGCAGGTACTCCTGCACGGTGGACCCCGGGCTGCGAACGCACCAATATCAATAAACATCTCTATTTACTCGGTGTGTTCCGCTAGCCCTAACACTAAGGCCCCATTATTAGGTCTGTAGCACTACAATGTTTTCATATTGCTTCTGGAGCCTTATGTGTTTTCTACATTTATATTGGCACAATACTGTAGATCAGTGACTGATCAGCTTCTCTACCAATCAGCATGTTTTCTTTACCAACAAGGAGGAGCTGATTCCTTACCAACAATTCTGTGCTACCCTTTAGCAACAGATTCCTGGGATGTGTCACTTGTTAGGCTGTGTGTGGTAGTTTCAATACAATCACAGGATTTTATCAGCAGGACGTTATCGCTGCCTAACAAGGGCTCACCTGCAAGCCAGACCAGATAATTGGTGTAACCCTGTCCCCACCACTGATTGGCAGATTGCTGACAATGTACAGTGTAAACAGGAAGCTGCCAATCAGTTGTGTGAGCGGAGTTATACACAGTTCAACCATCTAACCACTTTTGCATCTACAACAGAAAAAACAAGGATAATATCCAAACTACACCAAGCAGTCCAGTAAGTGACACATCACTGGAATGAGGCTTTCTGCCCCTACATAATTCTGCTATTAGTTTACATTGCAAAAATCTGCTGACGGATTCCCTTTAAGCTTCTCATTTGGCTTAAACAATAACTGTTGTTTTCATTTTTCATTTGATAAATTTGTAATCTTATAGAAATCTGCTTCTTTATCCTCTAGAACTGATCTTTTTTTCTCAATTCATGGGTAAAATCTATCTACAGTGAATACAGACTTTCCCATTACTGGGGTCGAAGATGACAGATGTATCTCATAAAGTTCTATTGAGAGGGGAGTAGAAAGGAGCTAGAAGCAGACATTGTAATGTAAGTTATCCTGAAACGGATCATTCATCCTCAAAATTCTATGTTCACAGGTAAAATCCATCTTCAGTGAGTACAGAATTCCCCATTACTGAGATAGAACTAGATGATGTAATATTAGATAATAATAATAATAATAATAATATACTATATAATTGTCTAAGGGTCACTTCCGTCTGTCTGTCTGTCCTTCTGTCTGTCACGGTTATTCATTGATTGGTCTCGCCAGCTGCCTGTCATGGCTGCCGCGACCAATCAGCGATGGGCACAGTCCGGAAGAAAATGGCAGCTCCTTCCTCCCCGCAGTCAGTGTCTGTCGCCCGCATACTCCCATCCGGTCACAGCTAACACAGGATTAATGCCGGCGGTAATGGTCCGCGTTATGCCGTGGGTAACGCAATCCGTTACCGCCGCTATTAACCCTGTGCGTCCCCAACATTTTACTATGGACGCTGCCTATGCGGCATCAATAGTAAAAAATATAATGTTAAAAATAATAATAAAAATAAACCTGCTATACTCACCCTCCATAGTCGCTAGCGCCGGCCGCCATCTTCTGTTGCAGGTTCCGGTGGCAAAGATGGTATGGGAGAAGGACCTGCCATGACGTCACGGTCATGTGACCGCGACGTCATCACAGGCCCTGCACGCCTGCGCTAGAAAGACCTGCCATGACGTCACGGTCATGTGACCGTGACGTCATCACAGGTCCTGCGCTCATACCAACCCTGGGACTGGAAGCTGCGGTGGACTACAAGGGGCTCTCGGAAAGGTGAGTATATGTTTATTTTTTAACCTGTGACAAACCTGGCTGGGCAATATACTACGTAGCTGGGCAATATACTATGTGAGTGGCCAATATACTACGTGGCTCTGTGCTGTATACTACTTCGCTGTGCAATATACTACGTGGCTCTGTGCTGTATACTACGTCACTGGGCAATATACTATGTAACTAAGCAATATACTACGTGGCTCTGTGCTGTACACTACGTCGCTGGGCAATATACTACGTAACTAAGCAATATACTACGTGGCTCTGTGCTGTATACTACGTCACTGGGCAATATACTACGTCACTGGGCAATACACTACGTAACTAAGCAATATACTACGTGGCTCTGCTGTATACTACATCACTCGGCAATATACTACGTCACTGGGCGATATACTACGTGGCTGCGCAATATACTACGTCACTAGGCAATATACTACGTAACTGGGCAATATACTACGTGGCTGCACAATATACTACGTTGCTGGGCAATATACTACGTCACTGGGCAATATACTATGTGGTTGGGCAATATACTACGTCACTGGGCAGTATATTACGTGGTTGGAAAATATACTACGTGGGCTGTGCAATATACTATGTGACTGGGCAATATACTACGTGGCTGGGCAATATACTACGTGGTTGGGCAATATACCACGTGGCTGGGCTATATACTACGTGACTGGGCAATATACTACGTGACTGGGTAATATACTACGTGGTTGGGCAATATACTATGTTGCTGGGTAATATACTACGTCATTGGGCAATATACTACGTGGCTGGGCAATGTACTACGTGGCTGGGCAATATACTACGTGGGCTGTGTAATATACTACGTGGACATGCATATTTTAGAATACCCGATGCATTAGAATCGGGCCACCATCTAGTCTACTATATAATTGTCTAAGGGTCACTTCCGTCTGTCCTTCTGTCTGTCACAGTTATTCATTCGCTGATTGGTCTCGCCAGCTGCCTGTCATGGCTGCTGCGACCAATCAGCGAAGGGCACAGTCCGGAAGAAAATGGCCGCTCCTTACTTTCCATAGTCAGTGCCTGTCGCCTGCCTACTCCCCTCCGGTCACCGCTAACACAGGGTTAATGCCGGCGGTAACGGACCGCGTTATGCCGCGGGTAACACACTCCGTTACCATTGCTATTAACCCTGTGTGTCCCCAACATTTTACTATTGACGCTGCCTATGCGGCATCAATAGTAAAAAATGTAATGTTAAAAATAATAATAATAAAAAATCCTGCTATACTCACCCTCCGTAGTCGCTAGCGCCAGCCGCCATCTTCTGTTGCAGGTTCCGGTGGCAAAGATGGTATGGGAGAAGGACCTGCCATGACATCATGGTCATGTGACCGTGACGTCATCACAGGCCCTGCACGCCTGCGCTAGAAAGACCTGCCATGACGTCACGGCCATGTGACCGCGACGTCATCACAGGTCCTGCGCTCATACCAACCCTGGGACTGGAAGCTGCCTTGGACTACAAGGGGCCCTCGGAAAGGTGAGTATATGTTTATTTATTATTTTTTAACCTGTGACAAACCTGGCTGGGCAATATACTACGTAGCTGGGCAATATACTACGTGAGTGGCCAATATACCACGTGGCTCTGTGCTGTATACTACTTCGCTGTGCAATATACTACGTGGCTCTGTGCTGTATACTACGTCACTGGGCAATATACTACGTGGCTTTGTGCTGTATACTACGTCACTGGGCAATATACTACGTGGCTCTGTGCTGTATACTACGTCACTTGGCAATATACTACGTCACTGGGCAATATACTACGTGGCTGCACAATATACTATGTCACTAGGCAATATACTACGTAACAAGGCAATATACTACGTGGCTGCACAATATACTATGTTGCTGGGCAATATACTATGTCACTGGGCAATATACTATGTGGTTGGGCAATATACTACGTCACTGGGCAATATACTACGTGGTTGGGCAATATACTACGTGGGCTGTGCAATATACTACGTGGCTGGGCAATATACTACGTGGTTGGGCAATATACCACGTGGCTGGGCAATATACTACGTGACTGGGCAATATACTACGTGACTGGGCAATATACTATGTGGTTGGGCAATATACTACATTGCTGGGTAATATACTACGTCACTGGGCAATATACTACGTGGCTGGGCAATATACTATGTGGGCTGTGCAATATACTACATGGACATGCATATTCTAGAATACCCAATGCATTAGAATCGGGCCACCATCTATTCTACTATATAATTATCTAAGGGCCACTTCCGTCTGTCTGTCCTTCTGTCTGTCACGGTTATTCATTCGCTGATTGGTCTCGCCAGCTGCCTGTCATGGCTGCCGCGACCAATCAGTGACGGGCACAGTCCGGAAGAAAATGGCCGCTACTTACTTTCCGCAGTCAGCGCCTGTTGCCCGCATACTCCCCTTCGGTCACCGCTAACACAGGGTTAATGCCGGCAGTAATGGACCGCGTTATGCCATGGGTAACGCACTCCATTACTGCCGCTATTAACCCTGTGTGTCCCCAACCTTTTACTATTGATGCTGCCTATGCGGCATCAATAGTAAAAAAAGTAATGTTAAAAATAATAAAAAAAGCAAAAAACCTGCTATACTCACCATCCGTTGTCTGCTGAGCCGCTCGCGCCTGCCGCCATCTTCCTTTCCCAGCGATGCATTGCGAAATTACCCAGAGGACCTAGCGGTCTCGTGACACCGCTAAGTCATCTGGGTAATTTTGCAATGCATCCTGGGAACACAAGATGACGGCAGCCGCGCCCATCGGCGCAGCGCTGTTGGATCCCAGGAGGCGGAGAGACAGGGTGCTGAGGAGCAGCGACGAGAATGGTGAGTATGTTAGAAGTACAAGGGGCCCTCGGATCGTTCGGTGAGTATGTTTATTTTTTATTTTTTAACCTGTGACATACGTGGCTGGGCAATATACTACATCTCTGGGCAATATACTACTTCACTGGGCAATATACTACGTCACTGGGCAATATACTGCGTCACTGGGCAATATACTACGTGGCTGGGCAACATACGATGTCAATGGGCAATGTACTACATCGCTGGGCAATATACTACGTGGCTGGGCAATATACTACGTGGCTGGGCATTATGCTACGTGGCTCTGTGCAATATACTATGTCACTGGGCAATATACTAGGCAACTGGACAATATACTACGTGGCTGGGCAATATACTACGTCACTGGGCAATATACTACGTGGCTGTGCAATATACTACGTCACTGGGCAATATACTACATGGCTGGGCAATATACTACGTGGCTCTGTGAAATATACTACGTCACTGGGCAATATACTACATCACTGGGCAATATACTACGTGGCTGGGCAATATACTACGTGGCTGGGCAATATACTACGTCACTGGGCAATATACTACATGGCTGGGCAATATACTACGTGGCTCTGTACAATATACTACGTCACTGGGCAATATACTACGTAACAGGGCAATATACTACATGGCTGGGCAATATACTACATGGCTCTGTGAAATATACTACGTCACTGGGCAATATACTACGTCACTGGGCAATATACTACGTGGCTGGGCAATATACTATGTCACTGGGCAATATACTACGTGGCTGGGCAATATACTACGTGGCTCTGTGAAATATACTACGTCACTGGGCAATATACTACGTCACTGGGCAATATACTACGTGGCTGGGCAATATACTACATGGCTCTGTACAATATACTACGTCACTGGGCAATATACTACGTAACTGGGCAATATACTACGTGGCTCTGCAATATACTACGTCACTGGGCAATATACTACGTAACTGGGCAATATACTACGTGGCTGGGCAATATACTACGTCACTGGGCAATATACTACATGGCTGGGCAATATACTACGTGGCTCTGTGAAATATACTACGTCACTGGGCAATATACTACATCACTGGGCAATATACTACGTGGCTGGGCAATATACTAC
The DNA here is from genome assembly GCF_032444005.1 of Ranitomeya imitator. Classification (NCBI taxonomy): domain Eukaryota; kingdom Metazoa; phylum Chordata; class Amphibia; order Anura; family Dendrobatidae; genus Ranitomeya; species Ranitomeya imitator. The sequence continues at coordinate 737,411,692 of NC_091283.1, forward strand.
GTGGCTGGGCAATATACTACGTCACTTGGCAATATACTACATGGCTGGGCAATATACTACGTGGCTCTGTACAATATACTACGTCACTGGGCAATATACTACGTGGCTGGGCAATATACTACGTCACTGGGCAATATACTACATGGCTGGGCAATATACTACGTGGCTCTGTGAAATATACTACGTCACTGGGCAATATACTACATCACTGGGCAATATACTACGTGGCTGGGCAATATACTACGTGGCTGGGCAATATACTACGTCACTTGGCAATATACTACATGGCTGGGCAATATACTACGTGGCTCTGTACAATATACTACGTCACTGGGCAATATACTACGTAACAGGGCAATATACTACATGGCTGGGCAATATACTACATGGCTCTGTGAAATATACTACGTCACTGGGCAATATACTACGTCACTGGGCAATATACTACGTGGCTGGGCAATATACTATGTCACTGGGCAATATACTACGTGGCTGGGCAATATACTACGTGGCTCTGTGAAATATACTACGTCACTGGGCAATATACTACGTCACTGGGCAATATACTACCTGGCTGGGCAATATACTACGTGGCTCTGTACAATATACTACGTCACTGGGCAATATACTACGTAACTGGACAATATACTACGTGGCTCTGCAATATACTACGTCACTGGGCAATATACTATGTAACTGGGCAATATACTACGTGGCTGGGCAATGTACTACGTCACTGGGCAATATACTACATGGCTGGGCAATATACTACGTGGCTCTTTGAAATATACTACATCACTGGGCAATATACTACGTCACTGGGCAATATACTACGTGGCTGGGCAATATACTACGTCACTGGGCAATATACTACGTGGCTGGGCAATATACTACGTGGCTCTGTACAATATACTATGTCACTGGGCAATATACTACCTAACAGGGCAATGTACTACGTGGCTCTGCAATATACTATGTCGCTGAGCAATATACTACGTCACTGGGCAATATACTATGTGGCTGGGCAATATACTACGTGGACATGCATATTCTAGAATATCCGATGCGTTAGAATCGGGCCACCATCTAGTAATAATAATAATCACCTTCTGTCATTTACTATGGCGAACTGTAACTGTAATTTCAGAAGAACTTGCAACAGAATGCCTGTCTGCCTCTAGCTCCTCCATTCTTTTTCCCCTGCATGGAATTTTAAAAGCACCAGCTGTAATCTCCTAAGTCAATGATATGAAAATCTACTTTCACCAACTACAGACTTTATACCCGAATAGACACAGAATGCTCCATCCAGGAGGAGAAAGAAGTGGATTTCTGTGATTATATATATATATATATATATATATATATTACAAAGTTGCTTATTTTCATGTGCACTGTTGATGTATGAAATAAAAAATAAGTGACGATTATAAATAGTATCAGACAATTATAGACATAAATGAGAAATTAAATCCACTCTAGGTCTCCATGATAACACTACTTACACCTGACATGTCTCACAATGTCATATATTTTGATTTTGATCTTTATGCAGTGTGGCACGCTCCCTTGTAGGGGTCCCTGTCTAAGGGCAGTTCATGATATTGCGTGATGATCACATGATCCCCCGGTATGTATTCCCCATGCACGTGACTGCATATTTTCAGATTGCATACTGGTTGTCACATGCCAACTAGTCTTATCCAGCTACTCTTTATAGAAGAGAATTGAGTTAAGCCAGATGAGACTAGTCTAGCTACTAGATTTATAACTGGCATGGAAAAGCAATGGTTGCCATGCATTCTGTGCTTTCTATTTCTGAGATTGATAATATTTTGAATCCTAAAATACTGTTTCTTTTTTAAAAATAATATAATTTAGGACTGTTTAAGTAGCGGTTTCCAGTTCATGACTCTTTAATAATAGTATGACTGACCCAACATCAGTCTATTTCATCCTATTACTTAGCCTCTTTGTTATTACAGCCTTTTATACTGTGACCTTCAAGCAGCTGTTTGGCCAGATTGCCTGTCATTTTTACATGTTATTTGCATTGTTGCTGCACAGATGTATTTGCATTCTAATCATTTTACTGTTTGAAAAGAGTAACCCATTCACGGGAAGCAGCAGCTTACTTCTAGCTGCTCACAATTTTAGCACACGAGGATGTCCGGTAGACTCACACTTATTAAATATGACATTTTACATGCTACCTACGTTGTTAGCAGTGAAGGTAACAAGAGAGATCTGATTCCTAGGCTCATTTTCATGATTCTGTTGCGGAATATGTTTAAAACACTTTGATGATTTACTCTTACTTGAATTCTAACCCTTCTGTATGGAAACATGTTCTCCATTCAGTTGCTTCCTGTTTAATTTGTAATGTGCTTGTGATTATAGACTTCAGCCCACCCAAACAAGAAGAGCTGCAGCATGAAGGGGCGTAACAGCAGCCTGGGGATATTTTGAGACAGGATTCTTTAAAACATCTATACAGGAAAGATATGTACCTTTGCACCTTGTTAGCCAGCAGATAGAAAAATATTAATATTGGAATGTCCCCAGTGGCTGATACCTTAGGAACTAAGGAATGTGGTCCCCAGACCTTGTGGGGGCATCACAACTCTGGACCAGACCTCAATCCCTGGACAATAAAACTTTCACACTTCTTAGGCTACTTTCACACTTACATCATTTGGCGTCCATCGCAATGCGTCGTTTTGGGAAAAATCGCATCCTGCAAATGTGCCTGCAGGATGCGTTTTTTTTCCCATAGACTTGTATTGCCGACATATCGCTACGTATGGCCAAACGTCGCGATCTGTCATGCACAGGATGCGACGTGTTTTGGCAGACCGTCATCATGAAAAAACGTTCAAGGGAACATTTTTTCGTACGTCGGGTCCGCCATTTCCTACGTGCGCTGCCGGAACTCCACCCCCTCCTCCCCGGGACTTTAGAATGGGCAGCAGATACGTTGAAAAACTGTATCCACTGCCCGTGTTGTGCTGAATTTTCACAAAGTGCGTCGGTACGTCTCGCCGATGCTTAGCGACGGGCCCCTACCGACGCAAGTGTGAAAGAAGCCTTATCTATGAACTGTTCCAATATGAATGGTCACAACAGTTTATCCCTCTCCCATAATGAAAGTTCTGCTTCACGTCACTTATCTATTGCATTATTCCTGTGCCCTGTTTTGTATAAATAGGTGATTCTTCAGATTTTGTGTTATTCTATGAGTGATGACGAGACCTGAGTAGTCTCTTAAACTGCAATTTGTTACCGTCTTTTCAGTTAGCCATTAAAAGGTAACAACCACTGATGACTCTCAATTCTAAATATTTTTAAAATACCTAGAAATACATTCTGGGCTATTTATGCTCTGTTGGACCCAGCACATTCATGTATAGCTCCCAACCTTCACTGAAAATAAAAAGGCACACGTTACAGTATTCACATCTAGTTTTTACACTAGGCTACTCGCCTAACCTTGCCCAGTCCGTTTTGGTCAACAGCACATAAATAGTGTCCTCTAGTAAAACCACTTAGTGTTCCCACGTAGTACAATACCAATTTCATGGCTGTATGATGTTGCTTCTCACAGTATGATGCCCCTCCACATATTATGATGCCCTCATGGTGTTTAAGATTCATATTTAGGCCTATTATTCCTTCTACACTAAAGGAACTATTTTTCCTATAATGCGCTCCCCCTGCACCAGGCTCAAGTTTTGAAACCCAACTAAAAGGTAATCATTCTGCAAAAGCAGCAGCTTTCTCTCTGGTTCCAGCCTATGGCCACTCTCCAGACATGGAGCTAATCACCCAGGACATTGCTGCATGGCCGGACAGTGTCTGCATATGGTGGGTTAATGTTTAGTTCTTTTATAGAAGATGAAGAGGCTGCTGGCAAATGGTAATGGTTTCTTTCTGTTAAGGATATGTATATGATCTGGAGATATTAAAAAATGGAGGCACTTCTGAATATATATATATATATATATATATCCACTGCTCAAAAAAATAAAGGGAAGTCTGGAGATGCCGTGGAGAGTGATCTGCTGCCTGCCTTCACCATGACCGGTTTGGCAGTGGGTCAGTAATGGTGTTGGGTATCATTTCTTTGGAGGGCCGCACAGCCCTCCATGTACTCGCCAGAGGTAGCCTGACTGCCATTAGGTACCGAGATGAGATCCTCAGACCCCTTGTGAGACCATATGCTGGTGCGGTTGGCCCTGGAGTGTGTCAGCAATTCCTGCAAGATGAAGGCATTGAAGCTATGGACTGGCCCGCCCATTCTCCAGACCTGAATCTGATTGAACGCATCTGGGATATCATGTCTCGCACCATCCACCAATGTCATGTTGCACCACAGACTGACCAGAGATGGCGGATGCTTTTGTCCAGATCTGGGAGGAGATCCCTCAGTAGACCATCCGTCGCCTCATCAGGATAATGCCCAGGCATTGTAGTGAGGCCATACAGGCACCTGGAGGTCACACACACTACTGAGCATCATTTCCTTGTCTTGAGGCATTTCCACTGAAGTTGGATCAGCCTGTATTTGATTTTCCTCTTTAATTTTGAGCATCATTCCAAATTCAGACCTCCATGGGATATTAATGTTGATTTACATTAATCTTTTTCTTTTATTATTCTCAACGCATAACGAATAAAGATTTGCAACTGGAATATTTAATTCAGTGATTTCTAGGATTCTGGGATTTTAGTGTTCCCTTTATTTTTTAAGCAGTGAATGAATATATATATATATATCGCCAGTTAAGATAGGATGGCACACTGGTAAGTATGGGACGCAGAAGCCAATCCATATACTTGGATAATGTTTCAGTCAAAGACCCCACCCCTCACCTAGCCCTATTTCACCTGGCATTACTGATTACATCCTCACTGACCCGTTGAAGCGCCGGTCGGGTGCGAAACGGCCGTCGTCCAGCTTTGCCGCACTTTTCTCATAGCACCCCCGGTCGTGAAGATGTCTTTTATGCTTTTGGAATAAAGTTCACCTGCAGCGGACGTCCAGGTAGTGCGCTCCTTTTCTTTACACTGGCGATTCATTGTGGCTGTTTTCCAGCGGAGCTTCGCACCCAGGACTGGGCTTTACCTTCAGTACACAGGTGAGCGGTTCCCACAGTATCATCGGTGGTGGTGCCGCCCTGGCTGTTCTCTCTTTGTTTGTATATATATATATATATATATATATACATTGTAGCGTGGCTAAAGGTCATGTGATTAATGGACGGTATGTATCGCAGGGGTGGGTGGCCCTGTGATGGAAGCCTGGGTATGTTTTGCTCAAGCAGATCTACTGCTGAGGGATTTGTTTACATTGGGAAGGCTTCCAGGTGATTGGAGAGATGGGTGGGTTCAGTCACCTACAAACCCACCCTAAGAGGCGTGTTTGAATACCTAAGATGGTTTTGTGTTGAAGGACCTGTGGTGATGTCACACTCACCTGACTGGCCATGTGACAGGTATCTGGTGTGGTTACACTTATGTAAAGAGGTGGGTAGCCCATATGGAGAGTGTGTTTGGGAGTCTGCAAGAGTGGACAGACTTCCATGTGTCCTGGCTGGACACTGCAGAGTGGCCTGTGTGTTGGACGGTTCCAAGTGGGGACAGACATCCTGAACAGCACACAGAGACCATATTTAGGCTGGAGAGCCTACGTGCTGGACATGGCACAGCCTGTATGCCTACAGGTCTGAGAGAGAGCGGAGCTCTAATATGGACATTGAGGATTCAACTGTCTGAAGTAAGACTGTTTACCTGTTGTTCCTGTTGCTATGTGGTTTATGGAGCAATAAACCTGTGAACTTTTAATGAAATGTGCCTCCAGAGTGTCATCCGCCGCACCTGAGCGAGTACAATACCTACAATATATATATATATATGAATAACAGCTGCTGAATAGTGAATAATACTGAATAATGTTGGAATGGCCTCTAGTATGCCTGCATCACGCCGTAGCGTGCTGTACCACTCACCTGATGTTGGTCAAGGATCGACATACTACGTGCAACTGTGCAAATGGGAAAATCCTAATGATTCTTTCATTAATAAAATTTATTGCTGACCATATCGATTGACTTTGAAGATTATGTGCAAGACAGATGTCAGCTTGACCTAAGTGATTAACCATTAAAGTAATATAGATAATGACATGTGGGCGACAAACGTCAGCAATGACTAGCAATAATGATGAGATGAGACAATGAGGTGATGTGTGGTAAAGACCCTTAGTTTTTCCTAAAAATTATTGTACATTTCAACCAATAAAACAGAATTGATTTGAGACACAACCTCACTGTCTATGTCTTGTGATTTCTCCGGCAATAAGATTCCTATGCAATTTGGTGGCAGAAAACTAAGATGAGAACACATGCATTTTGTGAGCCCTAACACTTCTTCACCATTGTCTTCAACTGCATCTTTGTCCTGATGCTTGGGTGATGCTTGACAGTCACTCTTGATGAAAGTTCAAGCTAGAATTAAATACATCTCTTAACTGACCTTCCATTTGTTTTTGAACCCATTATAACTTTTTTTAATTTTGGTAATGTTTTATTTTATTTTTATTTTTGCTTCATTTTATTTTTTGAAATTACTATCAGTATTTTAGTTAAAAAAAATTGAAGTCTTGCCATTTTCTCATTTGCTACTATGGCTATTTTAGACTCATATTTCCTAATTTCTGAGGAAGAGCTTTCAGAAGTCTTATTATCAGAATTGAGGTACACAGCTAATAACACAGGACCCACCAATCACAATATGTGATGTCACACCTGACCCTGACCCCTTCAGTCACAATAACCATTGAATAGGCTTAATTGATACTTCAATACAAAAGATGGGGTCTGACTCAGTATATTGTTGCTAATGTACATATGGATTTCCTGAAAGAACAAGAAGAATGAGTCTAGAAAAACATTAGTGGCCAGGGTGAACATTTCAAGATTTACATTTTTTAATACAGATCATGATATGAAAAATAGAGAAAATACCAAAAATGGAACACACATATACATATAATATAAAAAAACAGACTTTGATAAAAACATTTTCTTAAATATCATTGTAATATTGTCTCATTTTCTGGTGGGATTCATGATAAAATGAGTCAGATATATTATTAAACCAGAGACTAGTGCTGTCACAGAGTGCTGCCAACATTTGAACACTTTTTCAGCTGTAAATCAAGGATTGAGAAGTACTGCCTAAGAGGATAAAAACTACTTAAGTATTTTAGATTTGGAAGAAAAAGCACAGCAGAGTCCAGTGCATATAGATTTTACAGGCTTTCTATTCTTGTCTAGAAGCAAGGGAGAATTGTTGGAGGGAATATTTGTATTTTCATACTTCTGGATAGGATATTCAAGATGCTGACCATTCTGCACCCCTCCAAATTCAGGCAAGGGAATCACAGAGTTCAGAAGAGTTGCATACTTTATTCAGGGCTAAAAAACTGCGTGATTCGTGGACGTCCTGTCCACTTCCTCAGGTACATAGCCAATTGGCTATATACCTGAGGAGCGTGAAATTGTCGGCATCTTGAATATCCTATCCAGAATTTTTGAAGATCCTTCGCTGGTCCGGTGCCATCTGCAGCCCTCCAATCATACTTACTATATGTGTTGTGCATGCTCACTATGTGTAAAGGTGAGAATTTTACCTGACAGTAAACTAATTGTTATTTTGGTTACTGTGCTATTGCGCTCTCTCTTTACCATTTCTATTTTTATACTTGGCATTTTTGACCCACACACTTTTTTCAGACTTTGCCCCTCCACACCATCCATGTTTTCTGACCTGTAAATTGGCATTTAGATATTGGGACTGCTTTTCTTTAGCTTTAGGAGGGCATCAGCATACATTTAGAAGATAAGACAACTTTTCAGGATTCTAAGAGGTTTCCCGATTTACTGGGAAATTTCCAGAATTTTGGGGAGAGTTGACAAGTATTACATACTGAGTCCAAACGAACACGCCTCATACACTATCAGAACTTAGTGAGGCATTTGAAGGTAGAGTGGAAGCCTCATGTACAAATAGGATAGCTTTCTTCGGCTACATACAAGCTAGAGTGGTAATGAGGCTGTGAGCATAGGTCCTTAAAGAGGATGATTCAAGCCTCAGTTGCGCTCTTCTTTTGGATCTTAACTTCCTTCTTTGCTGCAGTCGGTTCCCTCCTGTGGATTGACAGTTTAATGGTCTGATCGGTGCATTCTGCTAGGCTTCTAGAGGAAGCTTTGCATGTGGGAACTGAAGCTGGCCAGATCCATCCTTTTGGCCACCTTTAGCATTTACTTGGGTAAGCTGTGAGGCATAGTGCCTGCTCGTGACTCAAACTCTTTACATTGCTAAGCATCCAGGCTAGGATTGTAAGGTGGCCAGCAACCTTAGCGATAAGATGTACACTATAAGGCCACATTCACACTTTCTGTATTTGGTCAGTATTTTACATCAGTATTTGGAAGCCAAAACCAGGAGTAGGTGAAAAATGCAAAAGTGGTGACGTGTTTCTATTATACTTTTCCTCTGATTGTTCCACTCCTGATTTTGGCTTTAAAATACTGATGTAAAATACTGACCACATACAGAATGTGAGAACATGGCCTAAGATTAAAAATCCATCCTTTCTTAAAAGCAGAGAAGATTTTAAATAAGCAGTAAATTACATAGTTGCTCGTTTTTGTTAGCACTTTGTGCTATTTTAGCCATTTTTTATCTTGCGGCAATTGATTTAATGCATAGTGGTTGTAAAGATGAGTTCCAAAAAAGGAATATTTATAATAAAGTACGAAATGAGAAATGTACTGAGCTTGAGAATTCACATTACAGTTTCTCTGCTCTTACATTTTTTTCATCCTGTGAGAGAACTAGGATGAAGTGTGCAAGCGTGAGCATTATTATGTGTACCAACTGAGGATATAATGTAGGCCATACATCAAGATCATATATGATGAGATCTTGATCTAAGTTTTATATTTGATTTATCAAACCATATACAGCTCACATCAATATATGCAGGTACTAAAATAGTGATGCAAATGATTTTTATCCTATCTCATGCAAATAAATCAGTGACTCCTATAGTAAAAGATTTATTGTCAAAGGTACAACTGGAAAAATGAGCTCCTGACAATATTCCTGCCTTTCTATGGTGAGCTGAATGTGGAAGGAAGAGATGTAATTGTAATGTAGTCCTTGATAAGAACAATACAGAAGCCTTGAATAAATCATATATATTGTATTGAAGACCATTTACCATACTGGACAGGCTATACCAAAGCTATTTGTGAGGCATACAATGCCAGCTCATTTCAAAAGCAATTGATTGCAAATGTATGACATATGCTAACAATTTCATTTTTTTTTCACTTTTTAAAGTTAAAAAACCTCTCTGACTGAATGGGGAATGTAATTTAGGGATATCTTTGTACAGATATGAGATAACTAGTACCAAGCCTCTCTTTTTAGTAACTTTCTGCTTAGTTTAGTTTTGTTTTGTTTATCAAACTCCTGCAAAATTTATCTGTCCTTCATGATATATTGTAAGATATGGATGTGACTTGCAATTTATCTGCCGTGCAACTTATTCATCAAAAGCGATGTGATTTTCCCTGCATGGAAAAATTGAAAAAAATTGGGTTGAACGATGCCAGGCAACTTTTAGCAGCTACACTATATTCCCCAAACATCTAGTATTATGTTCTCTGTGGCTAATGTTTTTTTTATACTATGTTGTAAGGTGAAGAGAGTTCAGCAAACTGTGTAGTTTCTTTATTAACACAAACAATAAACATCACCAGGTGCTTTTTTAGGAGGTAAATGGGTGGCGGACTATTCAATTCGGGTAACGTTTCGACCCCAGTGGGTCTTTATCAAAACCTCACTTATGCCAAAGAGGTAGAGGAGAGGAGAAAGAGCCGAGTTCCCATAGGGCAGCTCCGGTGGAGATGTGTGGAAGCATCACCCACCAGGCGGACGTGCTTCCACACAACTCCACCGGAGCTGCCCTATGGGAACTCGGCTCTTTCTCCTCTCCTCTACCTCTTTGGCATAAGTGAGGTTTTGATAAAGACCCGCTGGGGTCGAAACGTTACCCGAATTGAATAGTCCGCCACCCATTTACCTCCTAAAAAAGCACCTGGTGATGTTTATTGTTTGTGTTAATAAAGAAACTACACAGTTTGCTGAACTTTCAACCATTTGAGTGCGACTGATTTTTCTTATACTTGGACTATTTTGTTCATGCCTGCACCAACCTAGTGACAGTGTGCACATCTTTTTCCTGGATTTGTAAGGTGAAGAGAGGCAGGATCAAGTCCAGCTTTTTTGCTGCCTGAGACAAAATTGTAAGTGGCACCCAGGTACAGACTGGCACTGAAATTCAGCCCTGGCATTTGAAATCACACAGGCCCATACTGTCCCTGTCCCCAATCACCAGATGGAATATATTACTAATATTACCCTGGATGGAGGAAAGCAAGATTTACTACTAGACCAATATTTCTAATGATTTCTGTGACCTGCTGGGGTAAGTGACGGAGTCAGCGACTTTGTGCTCCATCACAACTCTTAATACTATGGGTGTCTTGAGAATGCCGATTCTGTTAACAACATAGCAAACAAGGCGGCCCATGACCAGACAGGCCCTTGCCGTGGCCGTGGTGGCACCCCCCTTTCCCACACAAAAACTATCTAAGAAATACTAAACTGTGCACATAATATCTATATCAATACTAGCATCCAGCAATGACTAAGTGTTGTTGGCTCACCTTGAAAGGTGGATTCTTTAAGAGCTCCTTCAGACAATAGATAATCTCAGATGTGTGCAACCCATGTTTTTCATGGCTAGCACTCTTACTTGTGGTAGCCTAGGGGTAGTTCTAGTGTTTTTTTTTTTCTCGGACCGAATAGTCTGTACAAATATGTCGTCTCCTCTAATGATCCAAGTCTGAGATCAAACTCACCAATGCGAGTCTATGAATCCATGAAACATCGGACAGCACATGGGTACCATGTGTGTTGTGTCTGTGTTTCATGGACTGATTGATAGAAGTTTGAGAAACCTCTATAAGCTTTTTATTCATCCAAAAAAAAAATTATGAATGGAAAGGGTCAATAAATGGTTAATTTCACTGGATGTGCTGCATCATTCTTCATATTTTTTGACCATTCCTGACCATTGGATCAAGTCCATAGAGGCGTGCACCTCCTTTTATTCAAATTGCCTGTGCTGCTGCTTTTCTTTTAACTACCACTGATAAAAATACTGACAGTATTTTTCTGACTGACCTGTGAAAGAGACGTAAGTCATAGGTGAGGTCAAGCAACACAGACTTGAAGAAATGGCAGAGTATGCAGGACTTGCTGGATGGTGCATAAATCAATAAACACCAGAACAGTAGGATATTCTGTACAGCAGGCAGACAGATGGAACAGGAAACAACTGAAAATAGCTGCATGCCAGTCTTAACAATGGGCAACCTGTAGTAAAATGCATCTTACAACTGGCATGAACCTATGTCCACCTTGACCAGAAATGTTACTCCAGTCAATGTTTCCCATTGTGGCTCTCTTTACATGGTAGCTAAAATACCAACAATTTCTCTCACTTGGCACAAGCAGCCCAATGCAGTTATGTTATTGTGTCGCCTGCATAGGACACCATTTATCACCGGCCGCTGCTAGCCTCAGGCAGGAATTGTAAGCATAGGATTGGAATGCAGTAGATATTGCAGATCAGGGAGGCAGTGTCTTTGGTCTTGAATGAGTCGTGGACTCGTGGACTCAAACTGCAGATGTGCCGCTCATGCCATTGATGGTGACATCATGAAATTTTAAACATGAGGCAGGTCATTGAAAAATCAGTGCTTGTCAGTGAAGTAACGGAGGCAGGAGGACGGCCAGAGCAGGAGAAGACCCTTCCCACAGTCCCGTCCTTATGCACAAAAATCTCATTAGGAGAAAACTTAAAATCCTGATTAAACAAGAACCGCAGAGCTGATTTCATCACCAAAGGTATCAATGTACTCTGTATCACAGCGCCATTACAACCATGTCTTTACTTTTCATCACAAAATCATCTTGACGGGTTCTCTTTAAATCCAGAAATTTGCTTTCACACATGTTTTTAGATAAGTGATTTACCACATACTATTTATTGCACATGATGCTCTTTTCTCATTATTTTACAACCAAGTTTAGATGTGACAAATTTGTTGTGAATTTGTGATTCAAAATCTGCAAGAAAGTCTGCAATAAATTACAGTACATGTGAATGGAGTTTGCGAATGCCCTGAACAAGTAGCAGAAAATTCTATAAAGAAATAGATACGTTACAGATTTTCAAATCCACAGCATGCTTAAAGGGGTTGTCCGACAGAGAAATATGTTATGCATGGATTAATAAATATTAATAAACAGAGGCAAACTCACCTTCCAGCGCCCATGCGGATCAAGCACAGGCCACTTTTGTGTTCTCTGCTGGTGTCCACCAGCTACAGAAGCCATGCCTTTGCCGTACTGAAGTCCTAGCACTGCTGCAGCCTTAAAATTGGCTGTAGTAGTCAAATAACTAGAAAAGCACATTACTGGATGTTGGATCTATCGGGATGCTGGAAGGTGCGTATGCCTCTGTTTATTATTTTTAATTCATTCATGCATTTAAAAAAATATGTATTTTTCTGTTGGATTACCCATTTGATATATTAAGGAGGTTGCCTTTAGAATTAGCTCTATAGAGATAAAATCAATACTACAGTAGGTACAGAAAGTATTCATACCCCTTTCAATTTTTCTCTCTTTGTTTCATTGCAGCCATTTGGTGAATTCAAAAAAGTTAATTTTTTAACTCATTAATGTATACTCTGCACCCCATCTTGACTGAAAAAGACAGAAATGTAGAAATTTTTGCAAATTTATTAAAAAAGAAAATCTGAAATATCACATGGTCATAAGTATTCAGACCCTTTGCTCAGTATTGGGTAGAAGCACCCTTTTGAGCTAGTACAGCCATGCGTCTTCTTGGGAATGATGCAACAAGTTTTTCACACCTGGATTTGGGGATCCTCTGCCATTCTTAATTGCAGATCATCTTCAGTTCCGTCAGGCTGGATGGTGAACGTTGGTGGACTGCCATTTTCAGGTCTCTCCAGAGATGCTCAATTGGGCTTAGGTCAGGGCCCGGGCGGGGCCAGTCAAGAATGGTCACAGAGTTGTTCTGAAGCCACTCCTTTATTATTTTAGCTGTGTGCTTAGGGTCATTGTTGTTAGGGGTCGAGTTCCCGCCTCTGCTCAGGGGGAATCTCGGGCCATCTAAGCTGCGGTCTCCCATTCTTCTCCTGCCGCAGTGGAGCCTGCTCAGCGGAGACATCAGTCCCAGCATCTCGCTCAGTCTGACTCTGTACAAAGAGTTACTGCTGCTTTTCCTGCTTCTGCCATTGAAGACAGTGCTGGGTAGCGGCAAGCAGATGCTTCTGGGACTAAGTCCCGCTTTTCTCGTTCTGAGCATGCCCAGAGTAAGATCTCTCAGTGGAGATCGAGGGTCACATGATCAGATACTGCAGCTAAAGCCATTGGTCGTTCAAGAAGGTCCTGTAGGTGCTCATGCTCTGTGGCAGCCTTTTATTGGTCCTTCTAGGAAGGTCCTGTACGTGGTGCAACTATTTAAGGCTCGAATGGCCGCACGGCCATGCGCTAGTTTCGTTCTATGTTATGTTCTTTGCGCCAGTGTGGTCATGTGAGTTTGTGTTCAGGGACAAGGCTAAAATAAGCCCCTAGAATGCTGGCACCTCCGGCGAGGAGATTTTGTGTGAATGTATTCAGGGACCTGGCTGAAATAAGCCCCTAGAATGCTGGCACCTCCGGCGAGGAGTTTTTGTGTGCATGCATGACCACTGACAGTTCTCAGTTGGGTAGTTAGCCTGTGCCACTGTGAAGTCAAACAGGGCGCAGTGCTTTGAGTTCACGGCATCTATTATAACAAAACCTCTATATTTACTCGGTGCGTTCCGCTAGCCCTAACAGAATACTAGCGCCAGGGTCTGGCTAGTAAATCTCAGACATTCAGCAATCCTTGCGGTATACCCAGCAGCTGGAGGGTAGGTTGGCGGCTCTCGAGAGCTCAACCTCAGCTGTGGATGTTACCGCAGTTGCTGTACAGGCTGCTAGCATGGCTGCAGCAACCTTGTCCACTGCCACCCCTGTTCCGACATTTTCTCGTCTCCCGCTGCCAGAAAAATTTTCTGGAGATAACAAATCTTGTAGGGGATCCGTGAGTCAGTGCCCTTTTTACCTCGAGCTCCTGGCTGCACGTTTTCCCACAGAGCGGGCTAAAGTGGGATTTATTGTGTCTCTCTTGTCGGATAGGGCGTTGGAGTGGGCTTTGCCGCTGTGGGAGCGTGGCGATCATGTGGTGCAGAATGCTCCGCTGTTCCTGAGCACTCTGAAACAGGTCTTTTTAGGACCTCGAGTCACCCATGACACGACGCTCCTACTGCTGGCATTAACAGTCAGGGTGTGTCCTTGGTAAGCCATTTTGCCGTCCACTTCCATACTTTAGCTTCTGAGCTGGAGTGGTTGATAAAGCCCTTATCCCCATATTTTGGAGGGGGCTGGCTGATCACGTGAAAGACGCTCTGGCCACTAGGGAGATTCCTGCCACACTGGAGGAGTTAATAACTGTCTCTACTCGTATTGACCTCCATTTTAACGAGCTGAGGTTAGAGCGAGCCCAGTGTAGGCAGAGGTTTCGGCTGGCTCCCAACTTCGCCAAACCTCTGGAATCTCCGGTCCTGGTTCCTGAGTCACATGAGGCCATGGAAGTGTCACGAGCGGGATCTAAGTCCCGGACCGCTTGTGCACTCAAGGTCTGTCATGTTTGCCAGCAGTCAGGACATCTTGCCACCAGATGTCCCCAGCGGTCGAGGAAATGTCAGCATCTATGGGTAGTAGGTGGAGGTACACTAGACATGGCGACGTTTGCCTCCAAATTGTCCTTTAAGGGGACAATTATTATAGGCTCATCCTCCCACTCGGTAGAGCTCTGCATGGATTCTGGGGCGGAGGGCAATTTTATGTCTTCTGCCTTCGCCCAATGTCACGCAATTCCCCTGGTTATGCTAGCTCAACCAGTAACGGTACGAGTGGTGAATGGGTCGACACTGCCCTCACAGATAACACACCAGACCATCCCTTTTACCCTGTCCATGTCACCATCCCATCAGGAGATTATATCTCTGCTCGTCATTCCTGAGGGAATTGATGAGGTCCTGTTGGGGATACTTTGGCTACGGTACCACTCTCCTCATATCGAGTGGCCCTCAGGCAGAAATCTGGGATGGGGTGAATCTTGTGGGGGTAGGTGTCAGAGGGAGTGTGTTCAGGTTGCTACTACAGAGGTACCCGCAGATCTATCCTCTCTCCCCAAGCAATTTTGGTCCTATGCGGACGTGTTTTCCTAAAATGCGGTGGAGACCCTTCCGCTCCATCACCCCTATGACTGTCCTATTGAAATCTTGCCTGGTGCTGAGCCTCCCCTGGGTCAAGTCTATCCCTTATCTCTCCTGGAGATGGAGGCAATGTCTCAGTACATTCAAGAGAATCTGGCAAGAGGGTTCATCAGGAAGTCAGTGTCACCTGCTGGGGCTGGCTTCTTCTTCGTGCAGAAGAAGAATGGGGAACTACATCCATGCATAGATTACAGGGGTCTTAACGCCATCACCGTTAAGAATAAGTATCCTTTGCCCTTGATATCTGAGCTCTTCGATAGGCTTCGGGGAGCAAGAGTATTTACTAAATTAGATCTGCGGGATTCTTACAACCTGATTCGCATCTGTGAGGGGGACGAATGGAAGACGGCTTTTAACGTTTTCCAAGACTTTGTGAACGACATCTTCCGGGATATGCTCTCCTCTTCGGTCATAGTCTATCTGGATGATATTCTCATGTACTCTTCAGATATTCACTCCCACCGGAGAGATGTTTGCAAAGTCTTCGACCTCCTACGGGCAAACTCCCTCTATGCCAAGTTGGAGAAGTCTATGTTCGAGCAGGATTCCTTACCTTTCCTACGCTATATCATCTCCGCCCAGGGATTGGCTATGGATCCTGCCAAACTACAGGCTGTGATGGACTGGCAGAAATCCCATTCTCTTAAAGCGGTGCAGCGCTTTATGGAGTTCATTAATTATTATTGCCAGTTCATTCCGCACTTCTCAACTTTGGTGGCTCTCTTGGTTGCCCTCACCAAGAAGGGAGCAAATCCCAAATCGTGGTCTGAGGAGGTCTCCAAGGCCTTTAACTCCATAAAGTCACACTTCGCTAGTGCTCCCATCCTACATTGCCCCGATGTAGATAAGCCATTTATCATGGAGGTGGATGCCTCATCTGTTGGTGCTGGAGCAGTCCTCTTCCAAAAGGATGCTCAAGGTCGGAAGCATCCTTGCTTCTTCTTTTCTAAGACCTTCTCACCAGCAGAGAGGAATTATTCCATCGGGCACAGGAAGTTGCTAGCCAAGAAGTTGGCTTTCTCAAAATGGAGACATCTCTTGGAGGGAGCTCGTTTTCCCTTCCAAGTCTTCACAGATCATAAAAATTTGGAGTACCTGCAGACAGCCCAGCAGTTAAATTCTCGCCAGGCCAGACGGTCCTTGTTCTTTTCCTGGTTTCATTTCACCCTCCATTTTCTTTCTGGGGAGAAGAACATTCGTGCTGACGCTCTCTTTCACTCAGTTGTATCATCTGTGGAGGAGGAAGAGGAGCCTCGGCTTATTGTCCCCACCGAGAGCCTGAGAACTGTGGCCCCGGTTTCGCTAGAGTCTGTGCCTCTGGGCAAGACTGTTGTACCATCCAGTTTGCGACCGGAGGTTCTCTCTTGGGCACACTTGTCCTGGGTGGGTGGACATTTTGGTTCCAAAAGGACATCTGAGTTACTGGCGAGGACATACTGGTGGCCGCATACGGCTCGTGATGTCTCAGATTATGTTCGTGCGTGTGTCTCTTTTGCCAAGAACAAGTCCCCTCGGCAATGGCCAGCTGGGTTGCTTTACCTTCTGCCGGTGGCGGACAGACCCTTTGGAGATGGTCGGAATGGACTTTGTGGTGGGCTTACCCAAGTCTCGTAGCTGCACCATTATCTGGGTGATCACCGACCATTTTTCCAAAATGGTTCATTTGGTGCCTCTTCCATGGCTACCTTCTGCACGGGCTCTGGCAGCCATGTTCATCAAGCATATCTTTTGCTTACACGGTATGCCAGACAAGATTGTCAATAACCGGGGTCCCCAGTTTGCGTCTCGATTCTGGAGAGAGCTTTGTCGTCTACTCAGTATTGAGTTGAATCTCTCCTCGGCTTATCATCCCGAGACGAATGGGTTGGTTGAGAGGGCCAATCAGACTCTGGTCACATATTTACAACATTTTTTTTTCTGCCAGGCAGGATGACTGGGCATCCTTGTTACTGTGGGCAGAGTTTGCACTTAACAATGCTGTAGCTGACTCCACTGGTCAGACTCCTTTCCTCCCTAATTACGGCCAGCATCCGCGAGTTCCTGTGCCTATGCCCGTGTCCTCTGCTGACTCCAGGGTGGCAGACTAGGCAGTGGAGGCATGAGACATTTGGGACCGCACTCAGGATGCCATCAGGGCCTCCAAGGAGCGAATTAGGTCCTCCGCCGATGCACATCGGCGCCCTGCCCCAACCTTTGCTCCTGGCGACTTAGTGTGGCTCTCCGCTTGTAACATCAGGCTGCGTGTTGAGTCCACTAAGTTTGCACCTCGCTACTTGGGTCCCTTCAATGTCCTCGAACAAGTTAATCCTATGGTCTACCGTCTAGCCCTTCCTTCATGCCTAGGTATCACTGACACCTTTCATGTGTCCCTCCTTAAGCCTGTATACATGTCCTGGTTTTCTGAGTCATCTGCCGGGACATCAGGTTCGTCTGCGAACGATTACAAGGTGAACGCTATTTTGGGGTGCAAGGTGGTATTTGGCAAAAAATTTTATTTGGTGGACTGGAAGGGTTATGGTCCTGCATGCCTGCTGAGTACATTCGGGCTCCGCAGCTTATTGCTGCCTTCAAACGTAGCGAGGCCCACGAAGGGGGCCCTAGGAGGGGGGGTAATGTTAGGGGTCAAGTTCCCGCCTCTGCACAAGGGGAATCTCAGGCCATCTCTGCTGCGGTCTCCCATTCTTCTCCTGCCGCAGTGGAGCCTGCTCAGCGGAGACATCAGTCCCAGCGTCTCGCTCAGTCTGACTCTGTACAAAGAGTTACTGCTGCTTTTCCTGCTTCTGCCATTGAAGTCAGTGCTGG
The DNA here is from genome assembly GCF_032444005.1 of Ranitomeya imitator. Lineage (NCBI taxonomy): Eukaryota > Metazoa > Chordata > Amphibia > Anura > Dendrobatidae > Ranitomeya > Ranitomeya imitator. Next base: position 737,430,033 of record NC_091283.1, read on the forward strand.
GCAGCGGCGAGCAGACGCTTCTGGGACTAAGTCCTGCTTTTGTCATTCTGAGCATGCCCAGAGTAAGATCTCTCAGTGGAGATCGAGGGTCACATGATCAGATAATCAGATAATGCAGCTAAAGCCATTGGTCCTTCAGGAAGGTCCTGTAGGTGCTCACACTCTGTGGCATCCTCTCATTGGTCCTTCTAGGAAGGTCCTGTACGTGCTGCAACTATTTAAGGCTCACATGGCCGCACGGCCATGCGCTAGTATCATTCTATGTTATGTGCTTTGCGCCAGTGTGGTCATGTGAGTTTGTGTTCTGGGACCCGGCTGAAATAAGCCACTAGAATGCTGGTACCTCCGGCGAGGAGTTTTTGTGTGCATGCATGACCACTGACTGCTCTCAGTTGGGTAGTTAGCCTGTGCCACTGTGAAGTCAAACAGGGCGCAGTGCTTTGAGTTCACGGCTACTCTGTGAAGTAAGGCTACGTTCAGACTAGCGTTGTGCACCGCTGCGTCGGCGACGCAATGCACAACGCACGCAAAAACGCGGCAAAACGCATGCAAAAACGCTGCGTTTTGCGACGCGTGCGTCGTTTTTTGCCGAAAATCGGACACAAGAAAAATGCAACTTGTTGCGTTTTCTTGGTCCGACGCTTGCGGCAAAAAAGACGCATGCGTCGCACAACGCAACAAAAAAAAACGCATGCGTCCCCCATGTTAAACATAGGGGCGCATGACGCGTGCGTCGCCGCTGCGTCGCCCGACGCTAACCCGACGCACACTAGCACAACGCTAGTCTGAACGTAGCCTAACAGAGTTAGCTCATACCGCCATATAGTTCCGCCGTTTACTAGCAGCAGGTTCTCCTGCACGGTGGCCTCTGGGCTGCGAACGCATCTATTATAATAAAACCTCTATATTTACTCGGTGCGTTCCGCCAGCCCTAACAATTGTCTTGCTGGAAGGTGAACCTTCAGCCAAGTCTGAGGTCCAGAGCACTCTGTAAGAGGTTTTTATCCAGGATATCTCTGTACCACATTCATGTTTCCTTCAATGGCAACCAGTTGTCCTGTCCCTGCAGCTGAAAAATACTCCCATAGCATGATGCTGCCACCATTTCCACTGTTGGGATTATATTGGGCACGTTATGAGCAGTGCCTGGGGTTGTTCTTTACCTCTCTCACGAAGGCTCTTCTCCCACGATTGCTCAGTTTGGCTGGATGGCCAGGTCTAGGAAGACTATGGAGGCCACTGTGCTCTTGAGTACTGCAAAAATACTTTTGCAACCTTGGTCAGATCTGTGCCTTGCCACAATTCTCTGAGCTCCTTGGCCAGTTCCTTTGACCTCATGATTCTCATTTGGTCTGACATGTACTGTGAGCTGTGAGGTCTTATATAGACAGGTTTGTGCCTTTCCAAATCAAGTCCTATCAGTTTAATTAAACACAGCTGGACTCCAGTGAAGAAGTAGAACCACCTCAAGGAGGATCACAAAGAAATGGACAGCATGTTACTTAAATATGAGTGTATGAGAAAAGGGTCTGATATTTATCACCATGTGATATTTCAGTTTTTCATTTTTATAAAATTTGCAAAAAATTCTAAATTTCTGTTTTTTTTAGTCAAGATGAGGTGCAGAGTGTATATTAATGTGAAAAAATGAACTTTTTTGAATTTACCAAATTGCTGCAATGAAACAAAGAGTAAAAAATGTAAAGGGGTATGTTAGGAGTCGAGTTTCCTCTGCTGCACAGAGGGAATCTCGATCCGTGTCTGCTGCGGTCTCCCATTCTGCTTCGGCCGCAGTGGACTCTGCTCAGCGGAGGCGTCGCTCCCAGCGTCTCGCTGGGACTGATTCTGTGCAAAGGGTTACTGCTGCCTTTTCCGGCTCTCCTGTTGTACCCTGCACTGATCTGCGGCGAGCAGGCTTCCCTGGGACTAAGTCCTTATTTGCACACACTGAGCATGCCCAGGACAGGATCTCCCGTTGGAGATCGAGGGTCACATGCTCAGGTGCTGCAGCACATCCCATTGGTCCTCTTGGCAGGTCCTGAAAGGGCAAAACTTCTGTAGCAGCTTCCTGTGCTGCAACTATATAAACTGCGCATGACCGCACGGCCATGCGCTAGTATTGTCTTGATATAATGTGTGTGTGTGTAGATGGATATATGTCGATGGATGAAAGCTCCTAAGTATCCCTCCCTAGTGTTGTTGACTGCTCGCGGATGATGGTAGCTATCTAGCGCCCGACTAGCCATCTGCACGTAACACACATCACAGCGTCCAGTTGCTGTGTCCGCCTGTACGGCGCCGTGCGCTTCCTCTGCGCTTTCCTTACCTAAGCCTGGGTGGTTAGTGGTGTCCGTCAGTGCGGCACCGCATGCACTCTCGTGCCTTTATATACTATTTTAATAGTTTCCTTACTCACCCAGTTGCTGTGTTGTGCCAGCAAGTGGTCTAATCGGACTTCAATCCTGAGTAGGGGTTGTGTTCGCTGACTTCTTGCTCGCGCTCTATGTGTGGTACCGCGGTCCTGTGACGCAACAGGATCGCTTCCTTCACGCTGGGTGAAGTTAACCCATGTGTGTATACTTATAGTACCGCCATATAGTCCGTCTTACTAGCAGCAGGGTTTTTACCTGCACGGTGGTCCTCAGACTGCGAACGCACCTAGTTTCATATCATCTATACTTGGTGCGTTCCGCCAGTCCTTAACATAATACTAGCGCCAAAGGTCTGGTGTTGTGATTAGGTAATTCAGAACCACAATGGACCTTGAAGTTCAGAGCACACAAAGTGACCTGACAATAACCAAAAGACATAGGACGAGCTCTGAGACGTGGGAACTCTGCTGACCGCAATCCCTAATTCTATCCAACCACACTTGAGGCAGCCGTGGGTTGCGCCTAACGCTCCCTATGCAACTCGGCACAGCCTGAGAAACTAGCTAAGCCTAAGATAGAAAAATAAGCCTACCTTGCCTCAGAGAAATACCGCAAAGGAAAAGGCAGCCCCCCACATATAATGACTGTGAGTAGAGATGAAAATACAAACACAGAGATGAAATAGATTTAGCAAAGTGAGGCCCAACTTACTGAACAGACCGAAGATAGGAAAGATTGCTTTGCGGTCAACACAAAACCCTACAAACAACCACGCAGAGGGGCAAAAAGACCCTCCGCACCGACTAAGGGTACGGAGGTGCTCCCTCTGCGTCCCAGAGCTTCCAGCAAGCCAGAAAAACCAATAAAGCAAGCTGGACAGAAAAAATAGCAAACAAAAATAACACAAGCAAAACTTAGCATATGCAGAGCAGACAGGCCACAGGAACGATCCAGGAGGAAGCAAGACCAATACTAGAACATTGACTGGAGGCCAGGAGCAAAGCACTAGGTGGAGTTAAATAGAGCAGCACCTAACGACTTCACCACATCACCTGAGGAAGGAAACTCAGAAGCCGCAGTACCACTTGTGACCACAGGAGGGAGCTCTGCCACAGAATTCACAACAGTACCCCCCCCTTGAGGAGGGGTCACCGAACCCTCACCAGAGCCCCCAGGCCGACCAGGATGAGCCATATGAAAGGCACAAACAAGATCGGCAGCATGGACATCAGAGGCAAAGACCCAGGAATTATCTTCCTGACCATAACCCTTCAACTTAACCAGATACTGGAGTTTCCGTCTCGAAACATGAGAATCCAAAATCTTCTCCACAATATACTCCAACTCCCCCTCCACCAAAACCGGGGCAGGAGGATCAACAGATGGAACCACAGGCGCCACGTATCTCCGCAACAATGACCTATGGAATACGTTATGGATGGAAAAAGAATCTGGAAGGGTCAAACGAAAAGACACAGGATTAAGAACCTCAGAAATCCTATACGGACCAATGAAACGAGGCTTAAACTTAGGAGAGGAAACCTTCATAGGAATATGACGAGATGACAACCAAACCAAATCCCCAACACGAAGTCGGGGACCCACACAGCGTCTGCGATTAGCGAAACGTTGAGCCTTCTCCTGGGACAAGGTCAAATTGTCCACTACATGAGTCCAAATCTGCTGTAACCTGTCCACCACGTATCCACACCAGGACAGTCCGAAGACTCAACCTGCCCTGAAGAGAAACGAGAATGGAACCCAGAGTTGCAGAAAAACGGCGAAACCAAGGTAGCCGAGCTGGCCCGATTATTAAGGGCGAACTCAGCCAAAGGCAAGAAGGACACCCAATCATCCTGATCAGCAGAAACAAAGCATCTCAGATATGTTTCCAAGGTCTGATTGGTTCGTTCGGTCTGGCCATTAGTCTGAGGATGGAAAGCCGAGGAAAAAGACAAATCAATGCCCATCCTAGCACAAAAAGCTCTCCAAAACCTCGAAACAAACTGGGAACCTCTGTCAGAAACGATGTTCTCTGGAATGCCATGTAAACGAACCACATGCTGGAAGAACAATGGCACCAAATCAGAGGAGGAAGGTAATTTAGACAAGGGTACCAAATGGATCATCTTAGAGAAGCGATCACAAACCACCCAAATGACCGACATTTTTTGAAAGACGGGAAGATCCGAAATAAAATCCATAGAGATATGTGTCCAAGGCCTCTTCGGGACCGGCAAGGGCAAAAGCAACCCACTGGCACGAGAACAGCACGGCTTAGCCCGAGCACAAATCCCACAGGACTGCACAAAAGAACGCACATCCCGCGACAGAGACGGCCACCAAAAGGATCTAGCCACTAAATCTCTGGTACCAAAGATTCCAGGATGACCAGCCAACACCGAACAATGAACCTCAGAGATAACTTTATTCGTCCACCTATCAGGGACAAACAATTTCTCCGCTGGGCAACGATCAGGCTTATTAGCCTGAAATTTTTGCAGCACCCGCCGCAAATCAGGGGAGATGGCAGACAAAATTACTCCCTCTTTGAGAATACCCGCCGGCTCAGACAAACCCGGAGAGTCGGGCACAAAACTCCTAGACAGGGCATCCGCCTTCACATTTTTAGAGCCCGGGAGGTACAAAACCACAAAGTCAAAACGGGAGAAAAACAGCGACCAACGAGCCTGTCTAGGATTCAACCATTTGGCAGACTCGAGATAAGTCAAGTTCTTGTGATCAGTCAAGACCACCACGCGATGCTTAGCTCCTTCAAGCCAATGACGCCACTCCTCGAATGCCCACTTCATGGCCAGCAACTCTCGATTGCCAACATCATAATTACGCTCAGCAGGCGAAAACTTCCTAGAAAAGAAGGCGCATGGTTTCATCACCGAGCAATCAGAACTTCTCTGCGACAAAACAGCGCCCCCGCTCCAATTTCAGAAGCATCAACCTCGACCTGGAACGGAAGCGAAACATCTGGTTGACACAACACAGGGGCAGAAGAAAAATGACGCTTTAACTCTTGAAAAGCTTCCACAGCAGCAGGAGACCAATTGACCACATCAGCACCCTTCTTGGTCAAATCGGTCAATGGTTTAGCAATACTAGAAAAATTACAGATGAAGCGACGATAAAAATTAGCAAAGCCCAGGAACTTTTGCAGACTCTTCAGAGATGTCGGCTGAGTCCAATTATAGATGGCCTGGACCTTAACAGGGTCCATCTCGATAGTAGAAGGGGAAAAAATGAACCCCAAAAATGAAACCTTCTGAACACCAAAGAGACACTTTGATCCCTTCACAAACAAAGAATTAGCACGCAGGACATGGAACACCATTCTGACCTGCTTCACATGAGACTCCCAATCATCCGAGAAGACCAAAATATCATCCAAGTATACAATCAGGAATTTATCCAGGTACTCTCGGAAGATGTCATGCATAAAGGACTGAAACACCGATGGAGCATTGGCAAGTCCGAAAGGCATAACTAGGTACTCAAAATGGCCCTCGGGCGTATTAAATGCAGTTTTCCATTCATCGCCCCGCTTAATACGCACAAGATTATACGCACCACGAAGATCTATCTTGGTGAACCAACTAGCCCCCTTGATCCGAGCAAACAAATCAGATAGCAGCGACAAGGGGTACTGAAATTTGACCGTGATTTTATTTAGAAGGCGGTAATCTATACAAGGTCTCAGCGAACCATCCTTCTTGGCCACAAAAAAGAACCCCGCTCCCAATGGCGACGATGACGGGCGAATATGACCTTTCTCCAAGGACTCCTTCACGTAACTCCGCATAGCGGCGTGCTCAGGTACAGATAAATTAAACAGTCGACCTTTAGGAAACTTACTACCAGGAATCAAATCGATAGCACAATCACAATCCCTATGCGGAGGTAGGGCATTGGACTTGGGCTCATCAAATACATCCCGGTAATCAGATAAGAACTCTGGGACCTCAGAAGGGGTGGATGACGAAATAGACAGAAATGGAACATCACCATGTACCCCCTGACAACCCCAGCTGGACACAGACATTGATTTCCAATCTAATACTGGGTTATGGACTTGTAGCCATGGCAACCCCAACACGACCACATCATGCAGATTATGTAACACCAGAAAGCGAATATCCTCCTGATGTGCAGGAGCCATGCACATGGTCAGCTGGGTCCAGTACTGAGGCTTATTCTTGGCCAAAGGCGTAGCATCAATTCCTCTCAATGGAATAGGACACTGCAAGGGCTCCAAGAAAAACCCACAACGCCTAGAATACTCCAAGTCCATCAAATTCAGGGCAGCGCCTGAATCCACAAATGCCATGACAGAATAAGATGACAAAGAGCAGATCAAAGTAACGGACAAAAGAAATTTTGACTGTACCGTACCAATGGTGGCAGACCTAGCGAACCGCTTAGTGCGCTTAGGACAATCGGAGATAGCATGAGTGGAATCACCACAGTAGAAACACAGCCCATTCTGACGTCTGTGTTCTTGCCGTTCAACTCTGGTCAAAGTCCTATCGCACTGCATAGGCTCAGGTTTATGCTCGGATAATACTGCCAAATGGTGCACAGATTTACGCTCATGCAAGCGTCGACCGATCTGAATGGCCAAAGACATAGACTCATTCAGACCAGCAGGCATGGGAAATACCACCATGACATCCTTAAGGGCTTCAGTGAGACCCTTTCTGAAAATAGCTGCCAGCGCACTTTCATTCCATTGAGTGAGCACGGACCACTTTCTAAACTTCTGACAATAAATCTCTATCTCATCCTGATCCTGACACAGAGCAAGCAAATTTTTCTCTGCCTGATCCACCGAATTAGGTTCATCGTACAGCAATCCGAGCGCCAGGAAAAACGCATCAATATTACATAATGCAGGATCTCCTGGCGCAAGGGAAAATGCCCAGTCTTGAGGGTCGCCACGTAATAAAGAAATAATGATCCTAACTTGTTGAACTGGGTCACCAGAGGATCGAGGTTTCAAAGCCAGAAACAGTTTACAATTATTTTTGAAACTCAGAAATTTAGCTCTATCTCCAGAAAACAAATCAGGAATAGGAATTCTTGGTTCTAACATAGAATTCTGAACCACAAAGTCTTGAATATTTTGTACTCTTGCAGTGAGATGATCCACACATGAAGACAGACCTTTAATGTCCATCACTACACCTGTGTCCTGAACCACCCAATTGTCTAGGGAAAAAAAAAGGCAAAACACAGTGCAGAGAAAAAAAAATGGTCTCAGAACTCCTTTTTTCCCTCTATTGAGAAGCATTAGTACTTTGGGCCTCCAGTAGTGTTGTGATTAGGTAATTCAGAACCACAATGGACCTTGAAGTTCAGAGCACACAAAGTGACCTGACAATAACCAAAAGACATAGGACGAGCTCTGAGACGTGGGAACTCTGCTGACCGCAATCCCTAATCCTATCCAACCACACAAGAGGCAGCCGTGGGTTGTGCCTAACGCTCCCTATGCAACTCGGCACAGCCTGAGAAACTAGCTAAGCCTAAGATAGAAAAATAAGCCTACCTTGCCTCAGAGAAATACCGCAAAGGAAAAGGCAGCCCCCCACATATAATGACTGTGAGTAGAGATGAAAATACAAACGCAGAGATGAAATAGATTTAGCAATGTGAGGCCCAACTTACTGAACAGACCGAAGATAGGAAAGATTGCTTTGCGGTCAACACAAAACCCTACAAACAACCACGCAGAGGGGCAAAAAGACCCTCCACAACGACTAACGGTACGGAGGTGCTCCCTCTGCGTCCCAGAGCTTCCAGCAAGCCAGAAAAACCAATAAAGCAAGCTGGACAGAAAAAATAGCAAACAAAAATAACACAAGCAAAACTTAGCTTATGCAGAGCAGACAGGCCACAGGAACGATCCAGGAGGAAGCAAGACCAATACTAGAACATTGACTGGAGGCCAGGAGCAAAGCACTAGGTGGAGTTAAATAGAGCAGCACCTAACGACTTCACCACATCACCTGAGGAAGGAAACTCAGAAGCCGCAGTACCACTTGTGACCACAGGAGGGAGCTCTGCCACAGAATTCACAACAGTCTGGCTAGTAATGACGGACGATCAGCGTTTACATCGGTACATCCAGCAGCTGGAGGGAAGGTTGGCAGCTCTAGAGCGTTCAACCTCAGCTGTGTATGTTACTGCTGTCGCTGTTCAGGCTGCAAGTGTGGCTGCAGCTACCTTGTCCACTGCCGCCCCTGTACCGACGCTATCTCGCCTCCCGCTACCAGAGAAATTTTCTAGTGACAGTAAGTCCTGTAGGGGTTTCGTGAGTCAGTGCTCAATACATCTCGAGCTTCTGGCCTCTCGTTTTCCTACAGAGCGGGCTAAGGTGGGCTTTATCATATCCTTATTGTCGGACAGGGCGTTGCAGTGGGCTACGCCGCTGTGGGAGCGTGGCGATCATGTGGTGCAGAGTGCTCCGTTATTCCTGAGCACTCTGAAACAGGTCTTTTTAGGACCTCGTGTCACCCATGATACGGCGCTCCAACTGTTGGCATTGACTCAGGGCTCGTCCATGGTCAGCCTTTTTGCCGTCCACTTCCGCACTCTAGCATCTGAGCTGGAGTGGTCGGATAAAGCCCTTATCCCTATATTTTGGAGGGGGCTGGCTGACCACGTTAAGGACGCCCTGGCCACTAGGGAGATTCCCGCCACACTGGAAGAATTAATAACAGTATCTACTCGTATTGACCTCCGTTTTCACGAGCGGAGGTTAGAGCGAGCCCAGTGTAGGCAGAGGTTTCGGCTGGCTCCCACCTTCCCCAAACCTTTGGAATCTCCAGTCCAGGCTCCTGAGCCCCATGAACCTAAGGTAGTGTCACGAGCGGGATCTAAGTCCCGGACCGTTCGTGCACCCCAGGTTTGCCATGTATGCCAACAGTCAGGACATCTTGCCACCAGATGTCATCAGCGGTCGAGGAAACGTCAGCGTCTAGTGGTAGTAGGTGGAGGTGCACTACACACTGCGACGTTTGCCTCCAAATTGTCCTTTAAGGGGACAATTACTTTTGGCTCATCCTCCCACTCGGTAGAGCTCTGTGTGGATTCTGGGGCGGAGGGCAATTTTATGTCTTCTGCTTTCGCCCAACGTCACGCAATACCCCTGGTTATGCTACCTCAACCAGTAACGGTACGAGTGGTGAATGGGTCGACACTCCCCGCACAGATAACACATCAGACCATCCCTTTTACTCTGTCCATGTCACCTTCCCATCAGGAGATTATATCTCTGCTCATCATTCCTGAGGGAATTGATGAGGTCCTGTTGGGGATACCTTGGCTACGGTACCACTCTCCTCACATCGAGTGGTCCTCAGGCAGAATTCTGGGATGTGGTGAATCATGTGGGGGTAGGTGTCACCGAGAGTGCGTTCAGGTTGCTACTACTGAGGTGCCCGCAGATCTATCATCTCTCCCCAAGCAATATTGGTCTTACGCAGATGTGTTCTCCAAAAAGGCGGCGGAGACCCTTCCGCCCCATCGCCCCTATGACTGTCCTATTGATCTCTTGCCTGGTGCGGAGCCTCCCCGGGGTCGAGTTTATCCATTATCTCTCCCGGAGACGGAGGCCATGTCTCAGTACATTCAAGAGAATCTGGCAAGAGGGTTTATCAGGAAGTCAGTGTCACCTGCTGGGGCAGGGTTCTTCTTCGTGCAGAAGAAGAATGGGGAACTACGTCCATGCATAGACTACAGGGGTCTTAACGCTATCACCGTTAAGAACAAGTATCCTTTGCCCTTGATATCCGAGCTCTTCGATAGGCTTCGGGGAGCTAGAGTGTTTACTAAGTTAGATCTGCGGGGTGCTTATAACCTGATTCGCATCCGTGAGGGGGACGAATGGAAAACGGCGTTTAACACCAGAGATGGGCACTATGAGTATCTGGTGATGCCCCAGCCGTTTTCCAAGACTTTGTCAACGACATCTTCCGGGATATGCTTTCCACCTCAGTTGTAGTCTATCTGGATGATATTCTCATCTTTTCTCCAGATATAGACTCCCACCAGAGAGATGTTGGCAGAGTCTTCGACCTCCTACGGGCAAACTCTCTTTATGCTAAGTTGGAGAAGTGTATGTTTGAGCAGGAGTCTTTACCGTTCCTGGGCTATATCATCTCCGCCCAGGGATTGGCTATGGATCCTGACAAACTACAGGCTGTGATGGACTGGCAAGAGCCCCATTCTCTTAAAGCGGTGCAGCGCTTTATGGGGTTCATTAACTATTACCGCCAGTTCATTCCCCACTTCTCAACTCTGGTAGCTCCCTTGGTAGCCCTCACCAAGAAGGAAGCGAATCCCAAATTGTGGTCGGAAGAGGTCTCCAAGGCCTTCACTTCTATTAAGTCCCACTTTGCTAGCGCTCCCATCGTCCCGATGTGGATAAGTCATTCCTAATGGAGGTGGATGCCTCATCCATTGGTGCTGGAGCAGTCCTCTATCAAAAGGATGCTCAAGGTCGGAAGCATCCATGCTTCTTCTCTAAGACCTTCACGCCAGCGGAGAGAAACTACTCCATTGGGGATAGGGAGTTGCTAGCAATGAAATTGGCCTTTTCAGAGTGGAGACACCTTCTGGAAGGTGCGCGGTTTCCCTTCCAAGTTTACACGGACCACAAAAATTTGGTCTACTTGCAAACAGTGACGCTCTCTCTCGCTCCCTTATGTCAACTGAAGAGGAGGAAGAGGAGCCTCGGCTTATTGTCCCTTCTGAGAGCCTGAGAACCATAGCGCCAGTTTCGCTGGAGTCTGTGCCTCCGGGCAAGACTTTTGTGCCCATTAATTTGCGACCGGAGGTTCTCTCTTGGGCTCATTCGTCCAGGGTGGGTGGACACTTTGGGACAAAGAGGACATCTGAGCTACTGGCGAGGACGTACTGGTGGCTGCTAGAGTTGAGCGACCTTGACCTTTTTAGAGTCGAGCCGGGTTTTGCGAAACCCGACTATGTCCAAAGTCGGGTCGAGTGAAATCGGCCGATTATGACGTAAAGTCGGGATCGACCGAAACACGAAACCCAATGCAAGTCAATGGGGCAGCATAGTCGGCAGTGAGTGGGGGCCAGGAAAACACCTAGAGTGCCCATTTTAATGTCAAAACCATCCATTCTTCTTAATGAAGCTTGTCAAGCGTAATTTACCTTAAAATAATTGGAAGGCATTTGAAATTGGGGGTCATTTGGCTAAAGTTGTGGGGGGTAGGGCTGGTTCAAGTAATTAGTGGGCCCAGTAAATCTGGACCACGTCACGGCAGTGGAGCAGGGAGAGGTAAGTATTTCAACTTTGCAAGTGCTGTGATCCTGAGCAAGCAGGGGGGGGCCCACTCGTTGGCATTGGCACTGGCACAGGGCCCCTCAAAGTACAGCGGTGTGTTTGCACGGCGGGGGCGCCTCCCACCGGCAGCAACACTTTTGCGTACTATGAGAGGCCCTGTGCCAGTGACGTCGCCAACTAGTATTCCTCCCCCCACCTGATGAAGGAACCTGCACTTTCATCTGCACCTTCCTCTTTGTCCCCGTGTAAGGTGGTATGGTATGCGGGAAGAGCAACCTGACTTTCAGCAGGGTCACAATGTTGTTGTGTAGCGTGCACGGGGAATGTTGCGTTATGGGTCAATGTACCAGCAGACTCATCTATCACTGGCTGGGCAATGGGCACGATGAAGTGGAAACACAGATATAGGCCCAAAGAAGAAAGTGGGCTAAATGCAGTTCAAAATTGGTAACACAGGAATAACCAGGGGGCATTGCAGTGGAGGACAACTGGAATGAGAGGCTGACACAGAGAGTAGGGCCAAATCAGTAAGTAGTCGAAATGCAGTTCAAAATTGGCAACCGTAGTAAACAGGCGGCACAGCTTTGTTCAGTGGAGGAGAACAGCAAGGAGTGGCAGACACCGATAGTAGGCCCCAACCCAACTAGTAGGCCAAATGCAGTCTAACATTAACAACTACTTAACGAGAGGCTGAAAATGGAATTTCAGGACAGGAAACCAGGAGAACAGCAAGGAGTGGCAGACACCGATAGTAGGCCCCAAACCAACTAGTACGCCAAATGCAGTTGTTCCATTTAACCACAATTTAATGAGAGCCTGAAGATAGAAGCTCAGGAAAGGCAACCTGGGGAACACCTTGGAGTGTAACACAACCTCTCTCTACACCACGGAAGGGCTGATTCTTAGGAAGGAAGGCTGTTGTAAATAAGCATTGCGCGTCCGAGGGTGATTATATTCTTATTCGGTATCTACTCACCCTCGGACGCGCCATGCTTCTTGATTTGTAATTAATGTTTATTTGCAATGTGCTTTTGACTTACTCAATTATTTTTTTAATTATTGATTTTATTAAATTAATAGTTTAACATCTTATTGGAAATAATTTAAAGGAGACGCGACAGGACAACACTCGGTGGATGCCATATCTGTGTTAACAACTCCAAAAAACTTTCAGTTAACTTCTTGCAGGAGAAAGAAATTGTAGCTGTTGGACCTTTGTAGTACAGTTCCAGATATTTGTTGTGTGTTTGTTTTGATTGTTAAAATGTCTGCATTTGAGATCTCAACACGATCTTATTTTTTATAATCAAATTAATTTTTTAAATATTTTATTAGGTTGGTTCAAGGGGTACACGGGCCGCAGTAGACAGGTCAGTGGAGGCCTAGTGGAAGGAGGGACCACAGACAGGCATCGAAGGCCTAAAATAATAACACATGGCTGTAGGCAATTTTAAATTGGTTCCAGGGGTACACGGGCAGCAGTGCCCTGGTCAGTGTAGTAGTAGTTGAAAGAATGGACCGCAGACAGGCATCGAAGGCCTAAAATAAAAAAATTGGGCTGGCTGTAGGCAATTTTAAATTGGTTCCAGGGGTACACGGGCAGCAGTGGTGTGGTCAGTGGAGGCCTAGTGGAAGGAGTGACCGCAGACAGGCATCGAAGGCCTAAAATATTAACACATGGCTGTAGTCAATTTTAAATTGGTTCCAGGGGTACTTGGGCAGCAGTGCCCTGGTCAGTGTAGTAGTAGTTGAACGAATGGACCGCAGACAGGCATCGAAGGCCTAAAATAAAAAAATTGGGCTGGCTGTAGGCAATTTTAAATTGGTTCCAGGGGTACACGGGCAGCAGTGGTGTGGTCAGTGGAGACCTAGTGGAAGGAGTGACCGCAGACAGGCATCGAAGGCCTAAAATAATCACACATGGCTGTAGGCAATTTTAAATTGGTTCCAGGGGTACACGGGCAGCAGTGGTGTGGTCAGTGGAGGCCTAGTGGAAGGAGTGACCGCAGACAGGCATCGAAGGCCTAAAATAATCACACATGGCTGTAGGCAATTTTAAATTGGTTCCAGGGGTACACGGGCAGCAGTGGTGTGGTCAGTGGAGGCCTAGTGGAAGGAGTGACCGCAGACAGGCATCGAAGGCCTAAAATAATAACACATGGCTGTAGGCAATTTTAAATTGGTTCCAGGGGTACACGGGCAGCAGTGCCCTGGTCAGTGTAATAGTAGTTGAAAGAATGGACCGCAGACAGGCATCGAAGGCCTAAAATAAAAAAATTGGGCTGGCTGTAGGCAATTTTAAATTGGTTCCAGGGGTACACGGGCAGCAGTGGTGTGGTCAGTGGAGGCCTAGTGGAAGGAGTGACCGCAGACAGGCATCGAAGGCCTAAAATAATAACACATGGCTGTAGGCAATTTTAAATTGGTTCCAGGGTTACACGGGCAGCAGTGGTGTGGTCAGTGGAGGCCTAGTGGAAGGAGTGACCGCAGACAGGCATCGAAGGCCTAAAATAATCACACATGGCTGTAGGCAATTTTAAATTGGTTCCAGGGGTACACGGGCAGCAGTGGTGTGGTCAGTGGAGGCCTAGTGGAAGGAGTGACCACAGACAGGCATCGAAGGCCTAAAATATTAACACATGGCTGTAGTCAATTTTAAATTGGTTCCAGGGGTACTTGGGCAGCAGTGCCCTGGTCAGTGTAGTAGTAGTTGAAAGAATGGACCGCAGACAGGCATCGAAGGCCTAAAATAAAAAAATTGGGCTGGCTGTAGGCAATTTTAAATTGGTTCCAGGGGTACACGGGCAGCAGTGGTGTGGTCAGTGGAGGCCTAGTGGAAGGAGTGACCGCAGACAGGCATCGAAGGCCTAAAATATTAACACATGGCTGTAGTCAATTTTAAATTGGTTCCAGGGGTACTTGGGCAGCAGTGCCCTGGTCAGTGTAGTAGTAGTTGAACGAATGGACCGCAGACAGGCATCGAAGGCCTAAAATAAAAAAATTGGGCTGGCTGTAGGCAATTTTAAATTGGTTCCAGGGGTACACGGGCAGCAGTGGTGTGGTCAGTGGAGGCCTAGTGGAAGGAGTGACCGCAGACAGGCATCGAAGGCCTAAAATAATCACACATGGCTGTAGGCAATTTTAAATTGGTTCCAGGGGTACACGGGCAGCAGTGGTGTGGTCAGTGGAGGCCTAGTGGAAGGAGTGACCGCAGACAGGCATCGAAGGCCTAAAATAATCACACATGGCTGTAGGCAATTTTAAATTGGTTCCAGGGGTACACGGGCAGCAGTGGTGTGGTCAGTGGAGGCCTAGTGGAAGGAGTGACCGCAGACAGGCATCGAAGGCCTAAAATAATAACACATGGCTGTAGGCAATTTTAAATTGGTTCCAGGGGTACACGGGCAGCAGTGCCCTGGTCAGTGTAATAGTAGTTGAAAGAATGGACCGCAGACAGGCATCGAAGGCCTAAAATAAAAAAATTGGGCTGGCTGTAGGCAATTTTAAATTGGTTCCAGGGGTACACGGGCAGCAGTGGTGTGGTCAGTGGAGGCCTAGTGGAAGGAGTGACCGCAGACAGGCATCGAAGGCCTAAAATAATAACACATGGCTGTAGGCAATTTTAAATTGGTTCCAGGGTTACACGGGCAGCAGTGGTGTGGTCAGTGGAGGCCTAGTGGAAGGAGTGACCGCAGACAGGCATCGAAGGCCTAAAATAATCACACATGGCTGTAGGCAATTTTAAATTGGTTCCAGGGGTACACGGGCAGCAGTGGTGTGGTCAGTGGAGGCCTAGTGGAAGGAGTGACCGCAGACAGGCATCGAAGGCCTAAAATAATAACACATGGCTGTAGGCAATTTTAAATTGGTTCCAGGGTTACACGGGCAGCAGTGGTGTGGTCAGTGGAGGCCTAGTGGAAGGAGTGACCGCAGACAGGCATCGAAGGCCTAAAATAATCACACATGGCTGTAGGCAATTTTAAATTGGTTCCAGGGGTACACGGGCAGCAGTGGTGTGGTCAGTGGAGGCCTAGTGGAAGGAGTGACCGCAGACAGGCATCGAAGGCCTAAAATAATCACACATGGCTGTAGGCAATTTTAAATTGGTTCCAGGGGTACACGGGCAGCAGTGGTGTGGTCAGTGGAGGCCTAGTGGAAGGAGTGACCGCAGACAGGCATCGAAGGCCTAAAATAATAACACATGGCTGTAGGCAATTTTAAATTGGTTCCAGGGGTACACGGGCAGCAGTGCCCTGGTCAGTGTAATAGTAGTTGAAAGAATGGACCGCAGACAGGCATCGAAGGCCTAAAATAAAAAAATTGGGCTGGCTGTAGGCAATTTTAAATTGGTTCCAGGGGTACACGGGCAGCAGTGGTGTGGTCAGTGGAGGCCTAGTGGAAGGAGTGACCGCAGACAGGCATCGAAGGCCTAAAATAATAACACATGGCTGTAGGCAATTTTAAATTGGTTCCAGGGTTACACGGGCAGCAGTGGTGTGGTCAGTGGAGGCCTAGTGGAAGGAGTGACCGCAGACAGGCATCGAAGGCCTAAAATAATCACACATGGCTGTAGGCAATTTTAAATTGGTTCCAGGGGTACACGGGCAGCAGTGGTGTGGTCAGTGGAGGCCTAGTGGAAGGAGTGACCACAGACAGGCATCGAAGGCCTAAAATATTAACACATGGCTGTAGTCAATTTTAAATTGGTTCCAGGGGTACTTGGGCAGCAGTGCCCTGGTCAGTGTAGTAGTAGTTGAAAGAATGGACCGCAGACAGGCATCGAAGGCCTAAAATAAAAAAATTGGGCTGGCTGTAGGCAATTTTAAATTGGTTCCAGGGGTACACGGGCAGCAGTGGTGTGGTCAGTGGAGGCCTAGTGGAAGGAGTGACCGCAGACAGGCATCGAAGGCCTAAAATATTAACACATGGCTGTAGTCAATTTTAAATTGGTTCCAGGGGTACTTGGGCAGCAGTGCCCTGGTCAGTGTAGTAGTAGTTGAACGAATGGACCGCAGACAGGCATCGAAGGCCTAAAATAAAAAAATTGGGCTGGCTGTAGGCAATTTTAAATTGGTTCCAGGGGTACACGGGCAGCAGTGGTGTGGTCAGTGGAGGCCTAGTGGAAGGAGTGACCGCAGACAGGCATCGAAGGCCTAAAATAATCACACATGGCTGTAGGCAATTTTAAATTGGTTCCAGGGGTACACGGGCAGCAGTGGTGTGGTCAGTGGAGGCCTAGTGGAAGGAGTGACCGCAGACAGGCATCGAAGGCCTAAAATAATCACACATGGCTGTAGGCAATTTTAAATTGGTTCCAGGGGTACACGGGCAGCAGTGGTGTGGTCAGTGGAGGCCTAGTGGAAGGAGTGACCGCAGACAGGCATCGAAGGCCTAAAATAATAACACATGGCTGTAGGCAATTTTAAATTGGTTCCAGGGGTACACGGGCAGCAGTGCCCTGGTCAGTGTAATAGTAGTTGAAAGAATGGACCGCAGACAGGCATCGAAGGCCTAAAATAAAAAAATTGGGCTGGCTGTAGGCAATTTTAAATTGGTTCCAGGGGTACACGGGCAGCAGTGGTGTGGTCAGTGGAGGCCTAGTGGAAGGAGTGACCGCAGACAGGCATCGAAGGCCTAAAATAATAACACATGGCTGTAGGCAATTTTAAATTGGTTCCAGGGTTACACGGGCAGCAGTGGTGTGGTCAGTGGAGGCCTAGTGGAAGGAGTGACCGCAGACAGGCATCGAAGGCCTAAAATAATCACACATGGCTGTAGGCAATTTTAAATTGGTTCCAGGGGTACACGGGCAGCAGTGGTGTGGTCAGTGGAGGCCTAGTGGAAGGAGTGACCACAGACAGGCATCGAAGGCCTAAAATATTAACACATGGCTGTAGTCAATTTTAAATTGGTTCCAGGGGTACTTGGGCAGCAGTGCCCTGGTCAGTGTAGTAGTAGTTGAAAGAATGGACCGCAGACAGGCATCGAAGGCCTAAAATAAAAAAATTGGGCTGGCTGTAGGCAATTTTAAATTGGTTCCAGGGGTACACGGGCAGCAGTGGTGTGGTCAGTGGAGGCCTAGTGGAAGGAGTGACCGCAGACAGGCATCGAAGGCCTAAAATAATAACACATGGCTGTAGGCAATTTTAAATTGGTTCCAGGGTTACACGGGCAGCAGTGGTGTGGTCAGTGGAGGCCTAGTGGAAGGAGTGACCGCAGACAGGCATCGAAGGCCTAAAATAATCACACATGGCTGTAGGCAATTTTAAATTGGTTCCAGGGGTACTTGGGCAGCAGTGCCCTGGTCAGTGTAGTAGTAGTTGAAAGAATGGACCGCAGACAGGCATCGAAGGCCTAAAATAAAAAAATTGGGCTGGCTGTAGGCAATTTTAAATTGGTTCCAGGGGTACACGGGCAGCAGTGGTGTGGTCAGTGGAGGCCTAGTGGAAGGAGTGACCGCAGACAGGCATCGAAGGCCTAAAATAATAACACATGGCTGTAGGCAATTTTAAATTGGTTCCAGGGTTACACGGGCAGCAGTGGTGTGGTCAGTGGAGGCCTAGTGGAAGGAGTGACCGCAGACAGGCATCGAAGGCCTAAAATAATCACACATGGCTGTAGGCAATTTTAAATTGGTTCCAGGGGTACACGGGCAGCAGTGGTGTGGTCAGTGGAGGCCTAGTGGAAGGAGTGACCACAGACAGGCATCGAAGGCCTAAAATATTAACACATGGCTGTAGTCAATTTTAAATTGGTTCCAGGGGTACTTGGGCAGCAGTGCCCTGGTCAGTGTAGTAGTAGTTGAAAGAATGGACCGCAGACAGGCATCGAAGGCCTAAAATAAAAAAATTGGGCTGGCTGTAGGCAATTTTAAATTGGTTCCAGGGGTACACGGGCAGCAGTGGTGTGGTCAGTGGAGGACTAGTGGAAGGAGTGACCGCAGACAGGCATCGAAGGCCTAAAATAATAAAACATGGCTGTAGGCAATTTTAAATTGGTTCCAGGGGTACACGGGCAGCAGTGGTCTGGTCAGTGGAAGTCTAGTGGAAGGAGTGACCGCAGACAGGCTTCGAAGGCCTAACATAACAAACTTGGGCTGGCTGTAGGCACTTTTAAATTGGTTCCAGGGGTACATGGGCAGCAGTGTATGGTCAGTGGAAGTCTAGTGGAAGGAGTGACCGCAGACAGGCTTCCAAGGCCTAACATAACAAACTTGGGCTGGCTGTAGGCACTTTTAAATTGGTTCCAGGGGTACACGGGCAGCAGTGGTCTGGTCAGTGGAAGTCTAGTGGAAGGAGTGACCGCAGACAGGCTTCCAAGGCCTAACATAACAAACTTGGGCTGGCTGTAGGCACTTTTAAATTGGTTCCAGGGGTACACGGGCAGCAGTGGTCTGGTCAGTGGAAGTCTAGTGGAAGGAGTGACCGCAGACAGGCTTCGAAGGCCTAACATAACAAACTTGGGCTGGCTGTAGGCACTTTTAAATTGGTTCCAGGGGTACATGGGCAGCAGTGTATGGTCAGTGGAAGTCTAGTGGAAGGAGTGACCGCAGACAGGCTTCCAAGGCCTAACATAACAAACTTGGGCTGGCTGTAGGCACTTTTAAATTGGTTCCAGGGGTACACGGGCAGCAGTGGTCTGGTCAGTGGAAGTCTAGTGGAAGGAGTGACCGCAGACAGGCTTCCAAGGCCTAACATAACAAACTTGGGCTGGCTGTAGGCACTTTTAAATTGGTTCCAGGGGTACACGGGCAGCAGTGGTCTGGTCAGTGGAAGTCTAGTGGAAGGAGTGACCGCAGACAGGCTTCGAAGGCCTAACATAACAAACTTGGGCTGGCTGTAGGCACTTTTAAATTGGTTCCAGGGGTACATGGGCAGCAGTGGTCTGGTCAGTGGAAGTCTAGTGGAAGGAGTGACCGCAGACAGGCTTCCAAGGCCTAACATAACAAACTTGGGCTGGCTGTAGGCACTTTTAAATTGGTTCCAGGGGTACACGGGCAGCAGTGGTCTGGTCAGTGGAAGTCTAGTGGAAGGAGTGACCGCAGACAGGCTTCGAAGGCCTAACATAACAAACTTGGGCTGGCTGTAGGCACTTTTAAATTGGTTCCAGGGGTACATGGGCAGCAGTGGTCTGGTCAGTGGAAGTCTAGTGGAAGGAGTGACCGCAGACAGGCTTCCAAGGCCTAACATAACAAAATTGGGCTGGCTGTAGGCACTTTAAATTGGTTCCAGGGGTACATGGGCAGCAGTGTATGGTCAGTGGAAGTCTAGTGGAAGGAGTGACGGCAGACAGTCTTCGAAGGCCTAACATAACAAAATTGGGCTGACTATAGGCACTTTTAAATTGGTTCCAGGGTAACACGGCCAGCAGTGGCCTGGTCAGTGTAGTAGTTGTAGAAAGAAGGGACCGCAGACAGGCTTCGAAGGCCTAACATAACAAAAATGTCAAAACAATGGTATTGTCAGTGCCAGGCATTGAAGGATGTCAGCGCCTAGACTACACATTGGTGAAGCTGTGAGAGATAATTTTGCTAGTGGTAGAGCACTGTTTGAGCTGGGGGGGGAACTGGCTTGTGGCCGGCGGTACAGGCACAGGGCCCCTCATATTACAACGGTGTGTCTGACGTTGGGTGCGCACCACCACCGCCAGAGACACTTTATTGTACTATGAGGGACCCAGTGGCAGTGCCGTCGACCAAAAGCGGCCACACCCACCTCTTCAGACAAACAGCACTCTCAAGGGTCCAAGCGCAAAGTGGCGATAGCACGGCCCCGTGTGGGGAGTTTGGCCATTTCGTGAGGTGGAAACATGTCGTATGCTGGACAATCAGGTGAAGAAAATTACGAGATTGGAAAAGTCATTCAGAATAGTCCACAGGCAAGACCTTTTCATAGGAAAGCTAGGTGTCAGCCGGGCAGGGTGGGGCAAAAGATTTTGAAATCCAGTTGTGGTTCATTTTAATGAAGGTTAGATCATCTACATTTTGGGTAGCCAGACGAGTCCTTTTTTCTGTTAGTATTGAACCTGCAGCACTGAATACTCTTTCTGATAGGACACTAGCTGCCGGGCAAGCAAGCTCCTGCAATGCATATTCTGCCAATTCTGGCCAGGTGTCTAATTTGGATGCCCAGTAATCAAATGGGAATGACGGTTGAGGGAGAACGTCGATAAGGGATGAAAAATAGTTTGTAACCATACTGGACAAATGTTGTCTCCTGTCACTTTGAATTGATGCTGCAGTACCTGTCCTGTCTGCGGTCATAGAAAAATCACTCCACAACCTGGTCAGAAAACCCCTCTGGCCAACGCCACTTCTGATTTCTGCCCCTCTAACACCTCTGGTCTGCTGGCCCCTGGAGCTCGTGTGAGAACGATCACGGGCGCTGTGTGCAGGGAATGCCAGAAGCAAACGGTCAACAAGAGTTGATTGTTTTGTTGCTAATATTAGTTCCAAGTTCTCATGTGGCATAATATTTTGCAATTTGCCTTTATAGCGAGGATCAAGGAGGCAGGCCAACCAGTAATCGTCATCGTTCATCATTTTTGTAATGCGTGTGTCCCTTTTGAGGATACGCAAGGCATAATCCGCCATGTGGGCCAAAGTTCCCGTTGTCAAATCTGCGGTTGTGCTTGGTTGAGGGGCAGTTGCAGGCAAATCTACGTCACTTGTGTCCCTCAAAAAACCAGAACCCGGCCTTGCCACGCCACCAATTTCCCGTGCCCCCGGGAAAGCTTCCTCATTAAAAATATACTCATCCCCATCATCCTCCTCATCCTCCACCTCCTCTTCGCCCGGTACCTCGTCATGTACACTGCCCTGACCAGACAATCGCTGACTGTCATCAAGGCTTTCCTCTTCCTCTGGTGCAGACGCCTGATCCTTTATGTGCGTCAAACTTTGCATCAGCAGACGCATTAGGGGGATGCTCATGCTTATTATGGCGTTGTCTGCACTAACCAGCCGTGTGCATTCCTCAAAACACTGAAGGACTTGACACATGTCTTGAATCTTCGACCACTGCACACCTGACAACTCCATGTCTGCCATCCTACTGCCTGCCCGTGTATGTGTATCCTCCCACAAAAACATAACAGCCCGCCTCTGTTCGCACAGTCTCTGAAGCATGTGCAGTGTTGAGTTCCACCTTGTTGCAACGTCTATGATTAGGCGATGCTGGGGAAGGTTCAAAGAACGCTGATAGGTCTGCATACGGCTGGAGTGTACAGGCGAACGGCGGATATGTGCGCAAAGTCCACGCACTTTGAGGAGCAGGTCGGATAACCCCGGATAACTTTTCAGGAAGCACTGCACCACCAGGTTTAAGGTGTGAGCCAGGCAAGGAATGTGTTTCAGTTGGGAAAGGGAGATGGCAGCCATGAAATTCCTTCCGTTATCACTCACTACCTTGCCTGCCTCAAGATCTACAGTGCCCAGCCACGACTGCGTTTCTTGCTGCAAGAACTCGGACAGAACTTCCGCGGTGTGTCTATTGTCGCCCAAACACTTCATAGCCAATACAGCCTGCTGACGTATGCCAGTAGCTGCCCCATAATGGGAGACCTGGTGTGCAACTGTGGCAGGTGCGGATGGAGTGTTTGTGCGACTGCGGTCTGTGGACGAGCTCTTGCTTCTGCAGGAGGACGAGGAGGAGGAGGAGGAGGAGGGGGTGCGAACGGCTACAGACAACTGTTTACTAGACCGTGGGCTAGGCAGAACTGTCCCAAACTTGCTGTCCCCTGTGGACCCTGAATCCACCACATTTACCCAGTGTGCCGTGATGGACACGTAACGTCCCTGGCCATGCCTACTGGTCCATGCATCTGTTGTCAGGTGCACCTTTGTGCTCACAGATTGCCTGAGTGCATGGACGATGCGCTCTTTAACATGCTGGTGGAGGGCTGGGATGGCTTTTCTGGAAAAAAAGTGTCGACTGGGTAGCTCGTAGCGTGGTACAGCGTAGTCCATCAGGTCTTTGAAAGCTTCGCTTTCAACTAACCGGTAGGGCATCATCTCTAACGAGATTAGTCTAGCTATGTGGGCGTTCAAACCCTGTGTACGCGGATGCGAGGCTAAGTACTTCCTTTTTCTAACCATAGTCTCATGTAGGGTGAGCTGGACTGGAGAGATGGAGATCGTGGAACTAGCGGGGGTGCCGGTGGACATGGCAGACTGAGAGACGGTGGGAGATGGTATTGTTGCCGCCGGTGCCCTAGATGCAGTGTTTCCTACTACGAAACTGGTGATTCCCTGACCCTGACTGCTTTGGCCTGGCAAAGATACCTGCACAGATACAGCAGGTGGTGCGCTAAATGGTGGTCCTACACTGCCGGAAGGGATGTTGCGTTGATGACTAGCTTCATTGGCCGAGGGTGCAACAACCTTAAGGGACGTTTGGTAGTTAGTCCAAGCTTTCAAATGCATGGTGGTTAAATGTCTATGCATGCAACTAGTATTGAGACTTTTCAGATTCTGACCTCTGCTTAAGGAAGTAGAACATTTTTGACAGATGACTTTGCGCTGATCAATTGGATGTTGTTTAAAAAAATGCCAGACTGCACTCTTTCTAGCATCGGATACCTTTTCAGGCATTGCAGACTGAGCTTTAACCGGATGGCCACGCTGTCCTCCACCAGGTTTTGGCTTTGCCACGCGTTTTGGGCAAGATACGGGCCCGGCAGATGGAACCTGTGGCGATGTTGATGCCTGCTGCGGCCCCTCCTCCTCCTCTGCTTCAGAACTGCTGCCGCCTGCACCCTGTTCCCCCAATGGCTGCCAATCGGGGTCAAGAACTGGGTCATCTAATAACTCTTCTTGTACCTCCTGCGCAACTTCGTCTGTGTCACCGTGTCGTTCGGTGGTATAGCGTTCGTGATGGGGCAACATAGTCTCATCAGGGTCTGATTCTTGATCAGCACCCTGCGAGGGCAATGTTGTGGTCTGAGTCAAAGGACCAGCATAGTAGTCTGGCTGTGGCTGTGCGTCAGTGCACTCCATGTCAGATTCAATTTGTAATGGGCATGGACTGTTAACTGCTTCACTTTCTAAGCCAGGGACGGTATGTGTAAAGAGCTCCATGGAGTAACCCGTTGTGTCGCCTGCTGCATTCTTCTCTGTTGTTGTTTTTGCTGAAGAGGACAAGGAAGTGACTTGTCCCTGACCGTGAACATCCACTAACGACGCGCTGCTTTTACTTTTACCAGTTTCACGAGAGGAGGCAAAAGAGCTAGAGGCTGAGTCAGCAAGATAAGCCAAAACTTGCTCTTGCTGCTCCGGCTTTAAAAGCGGTTTTCCTAATCCCAGAAAAGGGAGCGTTCGAGGCCTTGTGTAGCCGGACGACGAACCTGGCTCCACAGCTCCAGACTTAGGTGCAATATTTTTTTCCCCACGACCACCTGATGCTCCACCACTACCACTACCCTCATTACCAGCTGACAATGAACGCCCCCGGCCACGACCTCTTCCACTAGACTTCCTCATTGTTTTAAAAACGTAACCAAACTAACGTTATTTGTTGCAGTCACACAACTTACACGGTGAGCTATAACTTCAGTATGATTTAGCTACCCCTTTACAGGTTGGTGAGACCACAGCGAAAATCAGGCCCAATGTTACACACTCTTTTTTTGGTGGCTGCAAATTAGAGAGATGCCCCACACGCAGGACTGTCACTGAAGCACAAATGTTAATATTAATGTCACACTATTATTTTTTTTTATTTTTATTTTTTTCAGGAACACTTTAGAAACCCCCCCAAAAAAAAAACATTGATTTTTGCAGGGAGAATTTAGAAAACAAATGTAACAAACTATATGCTTTCTATGGGCCACTGAGTGAGAGATGACGCACACAGGAATCAGGAGTGGCACACAAGCCCAGAGGCCAATATTTTTCTACCAATGATTGATGGAGTTATTTTCTCTGGTAGATTTTGGAACCCAAATCAAGGAAAAAAAATATAGGCTTTCTATGGACCACAATTGGAGAGAGAGAGAGAGAGAGAGATGGCACACCCAGGAGTCAAGACTGGCACACAAGCAGAAAGGCCAATATTAATCTCCCACTGTTTTTTTTTTTTTTTTTTTTTTTTTTCAGGGAGACTTTAGAAAAAAAAATAATAAAAAAAATATGATTTTATCAGGAAGAATTTAGAAACCAAATAAAATAAAATGATTTTTTCAGGGAGAATTTATAAAACAAATAAAACCAAAAATAGGCGTTCTATGGCCCACTGACTGAGAGATGACGCACCCAGGAGTCAAGACTGGCACACAAGCAGAAAGGCCAATATTAATCTCCCACTGTTTTTTTTTTTTTTTTTTTTTTTTTCAGGGAGACTTTAGAAAAAAAAATAATAAAAAAAATATGATTTTATCAGGAAGAATTTAGAAACCAAATAAAATAAAATGATTTTTTCAGGGAGAATTTATAAAACAAATAAAACCAAAAATAGGCGTTCTATGGCCCACTGACTGAGAGATGACGCACACAGGAATCAGGAGTGGCACACAAGCCCAGAGGCCAATATTTTTCTACCAATGATTGATGGAGTTATTTTCTCTGGTAGATTTTGGAACCCAAATCAAGGAAAAAAAATATAGGCTTTCTATGGACCACAATTGGAGAGAGAGAGAGAGAGAGAGAGAGAGAGAGAGAGAGATGGCACACCCAGGAGTCAAGACTGGCACACAAGCAGAAAGGCCAATATTAATCTCCCACTGTTTTTTTTGGTTGATTTTTTTTTTTTTTTTTCAGGGAGACTTTAGAAAAAAAAATAATAAAAAAAATATGATTTTATCAGGAAGAATTTAGAAACCAAATAAAATAAAATGATTTTTTCAGGGAGAATTTATAAAACAAATAAAACCAAAAATAGGCGTTCTATGGCCCACTGACTGAGAGATGACGCACACAGGAATCAGGAGTGGCACACAAGCCCAGAGGCCAATATTTTTCTACCAATGATTGATGGAGTTATTTTCTCTGGTAGATTTTGGAACCCAAATCAAGGAAAAAAAATATAGGCTTTCTATGGACCACAATTGGAGAGAGAGAGAGAGAGAGAGAGAGATGGCACACCCAGGAGTCAAGACTGGCACACAAGCAGAAAGGCCAATATTAATCTCCCACTGTTTTTTTTGGTTGTTTTTTTTTTTTTTTTTCAGGGAGACTTTAGAAAAAAAAATCATAAAAAAAATATGATTTTATCAGGAAGAATTTAGAAACCAAATAAAATAAAATGATTTTTTCAGGGAGAATTTATAAAACAAATAAAACCAAAAATAGGCGTTCTATGGCCCACTGACTGAGAGATGACGCACCCAGGAGTCAAGACTGGCACACAAGCAGAAAGGCCAATATTAATCTCCCACTGTTTTTTTTTTTTTTTCAGGGAGACTTTAGAAAAAAAAATAATAAAAAAAATATGATTTTGTCAGGAAGAATTTAGAAACCAAATAAAATAAAATGATTTTTTCAGGGAGAATTTAGAAAACAAATAAAACCAAAAATAGGCGTTCTATGGCCCACTGACTAAGAGAGAGAGAGAGAGATGGAACGCTTAGTACTGGCACACAAGCCCAAAGGGCAATATTAATCTCCCTTTTTTTTCCAGGGAGAATTTCTAAAACCCCCCCCAAAAAAAAAATAGGCTTTCTATGGCCCACTATTTGTGAGAGAGATGGGACGCTCAGGACTGGCACAGATGGCACGCTCAGGACTGGCACAGAAGCCCAGAGGCCAATATTAATCTCCCTTTTTTTCTGGGAGAATTTATAAAACCAAAACAATATTTAAATAGGCTTTCTATGGCCCACTATTTGTGAGAGAGATGGCACGCTCAGGACTGGCACAGATGGCACGCTCACAACTGGCACACAAGCCCAGAGGCCAATATTAATCTCCCTTTTTTCAGGGAAAATTTATAAAACCAAAAAAAAAATTAAATAGGCTTTCTATGGCCCACTATTTGTGAGAGAGATGGCACGCTCAGGACTGGCACAGATGGCACGCTCACAACTGGCACACAAGCCCAGAGGCCAATATTAATCTCCCTTTTTTCAGGGAAAATTTATAAAACAAAAAAAAAAAATTAAATAGGCTTTCTATGGCCCACTATTTGTGAGAGAGATGGCACGCTCAGGACTGGCACAGATGGCACGCTCACAACTGGCACACAAGCCCAGAGGCCAATATTAATCTCCCTTTTTTTCAGGGAGAATTTATAAAACCAAAAAAAAAATTAAATAGGCTTTCTATGGCCCACTATTTGTGAGAGAGATGGCACGCTCAGGGCTGGCACAGATGGCACGCTCAGGACTGGCACACAAGCCCAGAGGCCAATATTAATCTCCCTTTTTTTCAGGGAGAATTTATAAAACCCCAAAAAAAATAAAATAGGCTTTCTATGGCCCACTATTTGTGAGAGAGATGGCACACTCAGGACTGGCACACAAGCCCAAAGGCCAATATTAATCTCCCACTGTATTTTTATCAGGGAGAATTTATACACCCCACAAAAAAAAATACAGAAAAATGAAAAGGCTTTCTATGGCCCACTATGTGAGAGAGATGGCACACACAGGGATGGCACTCTAGCAGAAATGCCAAATTGCCAATCTTAATCTCCCACCAAAAAAAAAAAAAAAAAAAACACAGGGAATGTCCTACAATTACTATCTCCCTGCCTGCAGTAATCTCAGCCAGGTATGGCAGGCAGCTACTATCTCCCTGCCTGCAGTAATCTCAGCCAGGTATGGCAGGCAGCAATAAGGAGTGGACTGATGCACAAATGAAATAAAAAGTGTGGACAAACAAAAAAGATAGCTGTGCAGAAAGGAAGGAACAAGAGGATTTGTGCTTTGAAAAAAGCAGTTGGTTTGCACAGCGGCGTACACACAGCAATGCAGCTATCAGGGAGCCTTCTAGGGCAGCCCAATGAGCTACAGCGCTGAGGGGAAAAAAAAAAAAAAAAAACTTCCACTGTCCCTGCACACCGAGGGTGGTGTTGGACAGTGCAAATCGCTGCAGCACAAGCGGTTTTGTGGTTAATGGACCCTGCCTAACGCTATCCCTGCTTCTGACAAAGCGGCAGCAACCTCTCCCTAAGCTCAGATCAGCAGCAGTAAGATGGCGGTCGGCGGGAACGCCTCTTTATAGCCCCTGTGACGTCGCAGACAGCAAGCCAATCACTGCAATGCCCTTCTCTAAGATGGTGGGGACCAGGACCTATGTCATCACGCTGCCCACACTCTGCGTTTACCTTCATTGGCTGAGAAATGGCGCTTTTCGCGTCATTGAAACGCGACTTTGGCGCGAAAGTCGCGTACCGCATGGCCGACCACGCACAGGGGTCGGATCGGGTTTCATGAAACCCCGACTTAGCCAAAAGTCGGCGACTTTTGAAAATGTTCGACCCGTTTCGCTCAACCCTAGTGGCTGCATATGGTCCGGGATGTCAGGGATTATATTCTGGCGTGTGTCTCCTGCGCCAAAAATAAATCTCCGCGGCAAAGGCCAGCTGGGTTGCTCTATCCCTTGCCGGTGGCAGATAGGACCTGGGAGATGGTCGGGATGGACTTTGTCGTGGGTTTACCCAAATCTCGCGGCTGTACCATCATTTGGGTCATCACCGAACATTTCTCAAAAATGGTGCATTTGGTGCCGCTACCACGGTTACCTTCTGCACGGGCCTTGGCAGCGTTGTTCATTAAACACATCTTCCGCCTACATGGTATGCCTGACAAAATTGTCAGTGACCTGGGTCCCCAGTTTGCGTCTCGGTTCTGTAGAGAGCTTTGTCGTCTTCTCAGTATTGAGTTGAATCTCTCTTCAGCTTATCATCCCGAGACGAATGGGTTGGTAGAGAGGGCCAACCAGACCTTGGTCACATACCTGCAACATTTTGTTTCAGCCAGGCAGGATGACTGGGCATCCTTGCTATCATGGGCAGAGTTTGCGCTGAACAACGCCGTAGCCGACTCCACTGGACAAACCCCATTCCTCCTCAACTATGGTCAGCATCCACGGGTACCTGTGCCTATGCCCGTGTCTTCCGCAGACTCCAGGGTGGCAGACTGGGCTGTGGAGGCACGGGATATTTGGGACCGCACTCAGGATGCCATTCGGGCCTCTAAGGAGAGAATGAGGTCCTCCGCCGATGAGCCCCGCTCCGACCTTTGCTCCTGGCGACTTGGTGTGGCTCTCCGCCCGTAACATCAGGCTGCGAGTTGAGTCCACTAAGTTTGCTCCTCGCTACATGGGTCCCTTCAAGGTCCTCGAACAGGTTAATCCTGTGGTCTACCGTCTGGCCCTTCCTCCACGCCTTGGTATCACTGACACCTTTCAAGTGTCCCTCCTTAAGCCCGTATACATGTCCCGGTTTTCTGAGTCATCTGCCGAGACATCGGGTTCGTCTACGGACGATTTCGAGGTGAACGCTATCTTGGGGTGCAAGGTTGTACGTGGCAAAAAAATTTTTTGGGTGGGCTGGAAGGGTTACGGCCCTGAGGATAGGTCCTGGGAGCCTGCTGAGCACATTCGGGCTCCGCAGCTTATTGTTGCCTTCGAACGTAGCGAGGCCCAACGAGGGGGGGCCCTAGGAGGGGGGGGGTAATGTTA
Source organism: Ranitomeya imitator (assembly GCF_032444005.1). Lineage (NCBI taxonomy): Eukaryota > Metazoa > Chordata > Amphibia > Anura > Dendrobatidae > Ranitomeya > Ranitomeya imitator. The sequence continues at coordinate 737,459,347 of NC_091283.1, forward strand.
GGAGTCGAGTTTCCTCTGCTGCACAGGGGGAATCTCGATCCGTGTCTGCTGCGGTCTTCCATTCTGCTTCGGCCGCAGTGGGCTCTGCTCAGCGGAGGCGTCGCTCCCAGCGTCTCGCTGGGACTGATTCTGTGCAAAGGGTTACTGCTGCCTTTTCCAGCTCTCCTGTTGTACCCTGCACTGATCTGCGGCGAGCGGGCTTCCCTGGGACTAAGTCCTTATTTGCACACACTGAGCATGCCCAGGACAGGATCTCCCGTTGGAGATCAAGGGTCACATGCTCAGGTGCTGCAGCACATCCCATTGGTCCTCTTGGCAGGTCCTGAAAGGGCAAAACTTTTGTAGCAGCTTCCTGTGCTGCAACTATATAAACTGCGCATGACCGCACGGCCATGCGCTAGTATTGTCTTGATATAATGTGTGTGTGTAGATGGATGTATGTCGATGGATGAAAGCTCCTAAGTATCCCTCCCTAGTGTTGTTGACTGCTCGCGGATGATGGTAGCTATCTAGCGCCCGACTAGCCATCTGCACGTAACACACATCACAGCGTCCAGTTGCTGTGTCCGCCTGTACGGCGCCGTGCGCTTCCTCTGCGCTTTCCTTACCCAAGCCTGGGTGGTTAGTGGCGTCTGTCAGTGCGGCACCGCATGCACTCTCGTGCCTTTATATACTATTTTAATAGTTTCCTTACTCACCCAGTTGCGGTGTTGTGCCAGCAAGTGGTCTAATCGGACTTCAATCCTGAGTAGGGGTTGTGTTCGCTGACTTCTTGCTCGCGCTCTATGTGCGGTACCGCGGTCCTGTGACGCAACAGGATCGCTTCCTTCACGCTGGGTGAAGTTAACCCATGTGTGTATACTTATAGTACCGCCATATAGTCCGTCTTACTAGCAGCAGGGTTTTTACCTGCACGGTGGACCTCGGACTGCGAACGCACCTAGTTTCATATCATCTATACTTGGTGCGTTCCGCCAGTCCTTAACAGGGTATGAATGCTTTCCGTACCCACTGTATAGGAAAAACTATAAATCTTTGTAGTCCCCACTACACCAACACCTAAATTCAACAGCACGATCCAGAGAAAAAAACTACATGCAAAAACCCTAAAAGCCTACTTTGGAGCTATAATTCTGTAGGATCTCCCCTGAATACCACTGATGGAAAGATACAACTTATGATGCATTAGTTTTCCTCTCTAATCTAATATAATGTATGCTATGCGTTATAGGCCTTTCTTGCTGTTGTATGGAATAATAGAGATTACTTTGCTATTACATTTTATAGGAAAAGGATACTGATGCAACAAAGAACAAAGTCACTCTTTACTTACATTAACTCATGAACAAACCTTTAAAGGAAAGTTGAACCTTACCAATTGTAAACCAGTGTAAATATGCCAGGATTCAGCAATAAAAAAGCAAACTGCATCTTTCATGCCAATCTAAATACCATCTATGGTCATTAACGCAAGGTTAACAAGCACTTATTGACTTGCTTTAACTTTGGTGGTTGTAGAAGCGCCCTAAACATAATGTGAACAGAGAGTAAAGCCAGAATTACTGATATATGCAAAGCCCCAATCATTGACCTGTTACTTGTCTATTTCACTTAGAAGTTACAGTGTACATTCTAAAATGGAAGAGCATGTTTTATTCAATGCAGTACAATAAAGTCAATGTATACTACTATAAAGGTTTCATAAAACAAGAGTATCCATTTTAGGATTTGATAATGCAGTGCTCACCAGTCACCATGTGTTGCCAGTGCCACTCTTCTTAGAGTCAGCCTGATGAACCCTCCAGCGTAAAGGATCAATGTCTTATTAGGACTTCAGAGTTTCTGATTTGAGTAACGCAGCAGTTACCTAGAAAGTGATGTCTCCATCATGCTCTTCCAAGATAAAATGCAATCCTCAAGGGTTCAAGAGCACTCAGTTCCTGCAATCAATACTAACTAAACCATCAAGTATTTTTTTTTTGTATTTTTCTGCTATCTAGAAGCTTACTATCCACTAGGCTGAGAATTAGGCAACAGTATTACTTCTATAGTGTATATAACAAGTATCTACTGAATTATCATGGTGATGGTTATTATTTTATTTCACTCTATCTGTATACTATATTATATTTATTATCAAACAATGGAAAAAGTGACCGGCACAAGTGGACCATGATAAACAAACATGAAGATGATTGATCCTATTTTACTGAAGCCAGGTGGAAAAATGCAACTGGTGTGCGGTGCTCGGCATGAAAAACACAAATGTATCTTAAGCAATGCGAAGAAAAAATGCTTCACTCAACAAGTTGAGAAAAATTCCAGTGTCCTTTTTGTCACCATGTGTGGCTTGGACAATGTGTCGGACATACAGATTAAGGAGGCATGTGGGGAGGAAAGACTATGGCCGTAGTCCTGGGATCCGTCGAGGCGATATATTATATTTATTTATTTATTATAGATGAAATACTAGGAAAAAAGTTAGAAAAATAAAAATATTCATGATATTTAATATACTATGCAGATATAACAATCTGTTGAAAATATCTGAAATAAGAAGAATCATCTTACAGTGTGTTAACGGACACATAACCAACTATGCTGATTATGAACATACATACAGCTTTAAGGGGACCTGTCATCCATATTTTATATCCAAAACTATTGGCACATACTGTATATAAAGATGATTTCATGCCTTACCTTGATCTGTTTTGCTGTTTTAGAGAAATTCATAGTTCAGATTGTATTCTAATGAGTTGCAAGTGCAGTGGGGTGGGCACTGTACGCACATCTCACTACTTCTTTGCTTTTTCCTTGACCATTGCCTGCCTCTGGAGGTCTCCTGTCACTGAAGCATAAGTGACATAGAGACCGCAGGCAGCAGGCGTACAATAGGGAGAGAGTGGAGAAGATTTTATTCAATATCTTACTGACCAAAAAAACAGTTTCCAAGATTTTGACAAAAATGACTTGCATAGAACATGTTTTCAACCCATATATGAAAGTAAGATTAATAATAACTTTCATTACAAAATCTTCAATTTTATTCAAATTAGTTGATGCAAAAATGAACACACATCACAGTAAGGGCTCCTTCTCACTTGTGAGAAATACGTCCGAGTCTCGCAGGTTAAAACCCTGCTCTGGTGCCGGCACTCCAGAGCGGAGCATGCAGCCGCACAGCAATACATGGAGTGCCGGCACCAGAGCAGGGTTTTAACCGAGACTCGGACGTATTTCTCGCAAGTGAGTAGGAGCCCTTAGTTACATTTAGTATTTTGTATGACCTCCATGATTTTTCAGGATAGCACCAAGTCTTCTAGACATGGAATCAACAAATTTGTTATATATTGCAATATCTGTCTTTTTTCATTCTTTGTGAACGACCTCCTTTAAAGCCTGGTTGCTGGATGGAGAGTTATTCTCAACTTATCTTTTGAGAATTCCTCATAGGTGTTCAATTATGTACAGAAATGGAGACACTTTCACCCCGTTCTTCTTCAGAAATGTGGTATTGCCCTTAGATATGTATTTTTGATCATTGTCATATTGGAAAAGCGCACGTCTGCGAAGGGTGATGGTAGCGTCTTCTCTTTCAATATAAAGCAGTACATCTGTGAATTCATGATGACATCAATGAAATGAAGCTCCCTGACACCAGCAGCACTCAAGCATGCTGCCATTACCATGTTTCATCATAGGCATCATGTAGTATTTTTAATTATTCTCACTTTTGTGAAGTCATTCAGTTTTGAAGCAATGAGTTCCAAAAACATTTATCATAATCTCATTTTTCCAGAACATGGAGTCCCAGTATTCTTCATATTTTTCTTTATGAACCCTGTCAAATTGTAGGTCGGCTTTCTTTTTCATGGCCTTCAGGAGACGCTTCCTTCATGGATGGCACCAATACATGCCATTTCTCTGCAGTGTGCACCACATTGTGTGTCAGGAAACACTCACCCTGGATTGGCCTTCTACTTTAGCTAACTACAGTGAATTTGCATGTCGATTTTCTTTTACTTTTCTCGTCAGAAGACGCTTAGGTGTTAACTTCTGTATTTGGCCTGATCATCTGTGTGAGATTGTTTCAATTTCACCGTTGTGGATTTTTGAATCATTTTTGCTACAGTATTCTGTTTAATAAGTAAATATTTTCTTATTTTCTTGCAGCCTTCACCTTTCTTGTGTAAAGAATTGTTTTCTTTCTTAGGTCTTCTGACATTTCTCTTCCATGTGGTACCATTGCTGACAGCATGAATTGCGAAGGATTTTTCTTTGTTAAGCAATTCTTTTCTTTAATCAATCCACTGATGAACATCTGTTTAATAAATAATTAGACTTACCTGTTGTTACGGTCTTGTTAATTAGAATTTTATAGTCTAAACTTTAGCTTTGCTGCCAAGACTTTTCTTTGACGTGTACTCATTTTTGCAGCATGGTCTTGAATTGAATGAATTAATTAGGAAAATTGTTTTTTTTAGATTATGCAAAATAACAAATCTTGTTTTCAATCAATTGTCCACATTTCTTGGAGTAAATTGTAGTATGGTATCCCATCGAAAATGTGTTGATATAATAAACATACGGGGATAACTAACTTTTAAAATATCTGCACATAGATTTAAAAAATGTGGCACCGCAGCATTTGAGAACTAATCAAGGTTAATTACTTGTAGAAAAAGATGCAGGATTTAATATAAAGCCCCTAAAATGTTTTAATCAGTCAGATGCCCTCTTCTTGGCACTAGAATGGTGGCTCTCTTGGCATATTTAATCAGGTTTATTAGGCACCATTATAGCACTGCAAGCACATATTTTCATAGTTCGCGCTTACCATTTATAGTTTGTGTATCAGTCATACATTTTATAGCTCCAATGATGAGCAATTCGTCTAATATTCTTCTGTAAAATGGATCGAGGAAGGGACAGAACTTTCAAATGTAAAAGCCTCTTTTTATCTTATAGAATGGACAAGATCATTTCTTGAAGCACCATGTATCCTACAAAAAATAGTAAATGTCCTCCTCTCATAATAGAGATTGGAAAGCTCCAATGTAACCCAAGCTATAATTAATCAAGCTAGTCTTTTTTGCATTCTTGAGACCCTAACCACATCTATATTTGAGGCTCCCTTTGAAGGCTCCACATTCTGTTATTTTTACTGGAGTAACTGGTGCTGCATGCCGCATTATTGTTTTGTAAAATGACATACAGTAGAATGAAAATTTGATAGACCCCATTATAGGTCAATGTGGTCCATCTAGCTCTGATAGTGTAAATAATGTAATGGATATATTACTGTCATGGCAGAGAATATGTAATGATCATATGAACCAGCCTAAAGGCTACATGTACCATGATGGATTCATATCATGTGTCCTCGCTCAGATTTGCAATGACAGCATAGCTTTTTCTAAAAATTGCTGGTGTGTGTCATTCTCACATGTATGTACGACATTTACAGGATTCCCCCATTATAGCAAGAAAAAAAAGCAAATGTCTTGGTGGAATAGACAAAAATGGATATCCATAGCTAGTCATATGTAATGTGATATCTCACAGGACATAAAGTGCAACTGATAATGTGAGAAAATAAATTCATTAACTTTAGAACAAGAACTCAAACACAGAATATTAGCAATAGGAATACTAGCATTGTCTAATGAGGTTTATGTGCTCCCCTGGGCTTCCCTATTGATTATGCTCTGTAAATTACTAGACACTAATCCTTTAATTCACCTATATGAGTATTTGTGTGGGAGTGTAATATTATTTTTCCGACCTTGCAAAGGTGCTCAGTTTTTGAAATGATGATTTTTTAAATGACTGTAATTAGGAGCTTTGTTGCTTGACATCACACAAAATACAATGCTATGTATTATTCAACTGAAAGCCCTTATATAACATTTATTTTACATTCTACTTTGTTGTAATATTTTATATTTAGTCCCATTGTCTGAAATGATTAACTTTTCAAATGTGGATCCAAATACAGTTGTCATTGTGATATGAAAATTGGTTGCTAGGCCATTTTGTTTGGTCAATGCAGAGCTCATATCACGCTGATTTCTCTTTTTATGTTTTAATTACTCTGACTTGGAAAAAGTTCTTTATATCTACATATAGCACCCCAGAAAATCAGTATTCATATAGCCCCCTTTCACTCACTATATTTCAACTTCCATTCAGGTTCCTCATTCTTGCCTGCAGTTGCATTCAACATTAATATGCTAATACTGATCATTCCCACTGTTTCTGGAGGAATCATCAATGTAATGGCATACTGCTATTCAGTGAACAACTTTATTTTAATGAAGTTCTACGAAGACAGCGAGTTTAAAAAAATCTTTGTTACAAATATAACTAAAAAGTCACATTGTTGCTTGAGTTTTGATAAAAAAAATATTTAGAGGAAGCAGCTTTATATCTTTAATCAAGCTCTTTATAGCTTGTTGGGCTTGTTTTGTCTTTAACCCCTTAACGACCGCCGATACGCCTTTTAACGGCGGCCGCTAAGGGTACTTAAACCACAGCGCCGTTAATTAACGGCGCTGTGGAAAAAGTAAATAGCGCCCCCCAGAGTCGGATTTTCTCTGGGGTCTCGGCTGCCGGGGGTAGCCGAGACCCCAGAGAACATGATTTTGGGTTTTTTTTTACCGACCCCGCATTTGCGATCGCCGGTAATTAACTGTTTACCGGCGATCGCAAAAAAAAACAAAACGCGATTTCTTTTTAATTTCTCTGTCCTCCGATGTGATCGCACATCAGAGGACAGAGAAATGGGGTCCCAGGTAGCCCCCCAATACTTACCTGTCTCCCCCGGTGCTCCTCGTGGCTCCCGATGGGCGCCGCCATCTTCAAAATGGCGGGCGCATGCGCAGTGCGCCTGCCGGCTGGCACCAGGAGAATCTTTGGGGTCTCGGCTGCTGGGGGTAGCCGAGACCCCAAAGAACATGATCGGGGTCGGTTTTACCGACCCCTGTTTTGCAATCGCCGGTAATTAACTGTTTACTGGCGACCACAAAAAAAAAAAAAAAGCAAAGTATAATTCTCTGTCCTCTGATGTGATCGCACATCAGAGGACAGAGAAATAGGGGGATTCGGGGACCCTATTATACTCACCAGTGTCCCTGGGTTCTCCTGCTGCTCCTCCTGGTCTTCTTGGCAAAAGAAAATGGCGGGCGCATGCGCAGTGCGCCCGCCATCTGTCGCCATCTGCCGGCCGGCAGGAGAAGAGCAGTTGGGGCTAAAATTAGGGTTAGGGCTAGGGTTAGGGCTAGAGTTAGGGTTAGGGCTAGGGTTAGGGTTAGGGCTAGGGTTAGGGTTGGGGCTAAATTTAGGGTTAGGGTTGGGGCTAAATTTAGGGTTAGGGTTGGGGCTAAATTTAGGGTTAGGGTTCTTTAACACTTACGTCGGTACGGGGCCGTCGCAATGCGTCGGCCCGACATACCAACGCACGTTGTGAAAATTGTGCACAACGTGGGCAGCGGATGTAGTTTTTCAACGCATCCGCTGCCCAATCTATGTCCTGGGGAGGAGGGGGCGGAGTTACGGCCACGCATGCGTGGTCAGAAATAGCGGACGCGACGTACAAAAAAGTTACATTGAACATTTTTTGTGCCGACGGTCCGCCAAAACACAACTGATCCAGTGCACGACAGACGCTACGTGTGGCCATCCGTCACGATCCGTCGGCAATACAAGTCTATGGGCAAAAAACGCATCCTGCGGGCACATTTGCAGGATCCGTTTTTTGTCCAAAACGACAGATTGCGATGGATGCCAAACGACGCAAATGTGAAAGTAGCCTAAGGGCTAGGGTTAGGGTTGGGGCTAAAGTTAGGGCTAGGGTTGGAGCTAAAGTTAGGGTTAGAGTTGGGATTAGGGTTAGGGTTTGGATTAGGGTTGGTATTAGGGTTAGGGTTGGGGCTAAATTTAGGGTTAGGGTTGGGGCTAAATTTAGGGTTAGTGTTGGGGCTAAATTTAGGGTTAGGGTTCTTTAACACTTACGTCGGTACGGGGCCGTCGCAATGCATCGGCCCGACATACCAACGCAGGTTGTGAAAATTGTGCACAACGTGGGCAGCGGATGTAGTTTTTCAACGCATCCGCTGCCCAATCTATGTCCTGGGGAGGAGGGGGCGGAGTTACGGCCACGCATGCGTGGTCAGAAATGGTGGACGCAACGTACAAAAAAGTTACATTGAACGTTTTTTGTGCCGACGGTCCGCCAAAACACAACTGATCCAGTGCACGACGGACGCGACGTGTGGCCATCCATCACGATCCGTCGGCAATACAAGTCTATGGGCAAAAAACGCATCCTGCGGGCACATTTGCAGGATCCGTTTTTTGTCCAAAACGACAGATTGCGACGGATGCCAAACGACGCAAGTGTGAAAGTAGTCTAAGGGCTAGGGTTAGGGTTGGGGCTAAAGTTAGGGCTAGGGTTGGGGCTAAAGTTAGGGTTAGAGTTGGGATTAGGGTTAGGGTTTGGATTAGGGTTGGTATTAGGGTTAGGGTTGGCATTAGGGTTACGCTTGGGATTAGGGTTAGGTTTGGGGTTAGGGTTAAGATTAGGGTTGTGATTAGGGGTGTATTGGGATTATGGTTAGGTTTGAGGTTAGGGTTGAGATTAGGATTAGGGGTGTGTTGGATTTAGGGTTTTGATTAGGGCTATGGTTAGGGTTGACATTAGGGTTGTTTTGGGGTAAGGGTTGTGATTATCGTTAGAGTTAGTGATTAGGATTATGGATCGGGTTGGGATTAGGGTTAGGTGTGTGTTGGGGTTAGGGTTGGAGCTAGAATTGGGGGGTTTCCACTGTTTAGTTACATCAGGGGGTCTCCAAACACGACAGCCAATTTTGCGCTCAAAAAGTCAAATGGTGCTCCCTCCCTTCTGAGCTCTGCCGTGCGCCCAAACAGTGGGTTACCCCCACATATTGGGCATCAGCGTACTCAGGATAAATTGCACAACAACTTTTGGGGTCCAATTTCTCCTGTTACCCTTGTGAAAATAAAACTACAAAATCTTTTTTGTGGAAAAAAAAATATTTTTTTATTTTCACGACTCTGCATTCTAAACTTCTGTGAAGCACTTGGGCATTCAAAGTTCTCACCACACATCTAGATAAGTTCCTTGGGGGGTCTAGTTTCCAAAATGGGGTCACTTGTGGGGGTTACTACTGTTTAGGTACATCAGGGGCTCTGCAAACGCAACATAACGCCCACAGACCTTTCTATCTAAGTCTGCATTCCAAAACGGCGCTCCTTCCATTCCGAGCTCTGCCGTGCGCCCAAACAGTGGTTTACCCCCACATATGGGGTACCAGCATACTCAGGACAAATTGGACAACAACTTTTGGGGTCCGATTTATCTTGTTACCCTTGTGAAAATAAAAACTCGGGGGCTAAAAAAATCTTTTTTGTGGAAAAAAAAAATTATTTTCACGACTCTGCATTCTAAACTTCTGTGAAGCACTTGGGCATTCAAAGTTCTCACCACACATCTAGATAAGTTCCTTAAGGGGTCTAGTTTCCAAAATGGTGTCACTTGTGGGGGTTTCCACTGTTTAGGCACATCAGGGGCTCTCCTAACGCGACATGGCGTCCAATCTCAATTCCAGACAATTTTACATTGAAAAAGTAAAACGGCACTCCTTCTCTTCCAAGCTCTGCGGTGCGCCCAAACAGTGGTTTACCCCCACATATTGGGTATCGACGTACTCAGGAGAAATTTCACTACAACTTTTGTGGTCTAATTTCTCCTGTTACCCTTAGGAAAATAAGAATTTGTGGGTGAAAAGATAATTTTTATGTAAACAAATGCAATTTTTTTATTTTCACGGCTCTACGTTATAAACTTCTGTGAAGCTCTTGGGGGTTCAAAGTGCTCACCACACATCTAGATAAGTTACTTAAGCGGTCTAGTTTACAAAATGGTGTCACTTGTGGGGGTTTTCCACTGTTTAGGCACATCAGGGGCTCTCTAAACGTGACATGGCGTCCGATCTCAATTCCAGCCAATTCTGCATTGAAAAAGTCAAACGGCGCTCCTTCACTTCCAAGTTCTGCGGTGCGCCCAAACAGTGGTTTACCCCCACATATGGGGTATTGGCGTATTCAGGAGAAATTGCATAACAAAATATATGGTTACATTTCTGTTTTTACACTTGTGAAAATAAAAAAAATGATACTGAATTAAAATGTTTGCAAAAAAAGTTAAATGTTCATTTTTTCCTTCCACATTGTTTCAGTTCCTGTGAAGCACATAAAGGGTTAATAAACTTCTTGAATGTGGTTTTGAGAACCTTGAGGGGTGTAGTTTTTAGAATGGTGTCACACTTTGTTATTTTCTATCATATAGACCCCTCAAAATTACTTCAAATGTGATGTGGTCCCGACTCCCTAATAAAAAGGTGTTGTAAAAATGAGAAATTGCTGGTCAAATTTTAACCCTTATAACTCCCTAACAAAAAAAAATTTTGTTTCCAAAATTGTGCTGATGTAAAGTAGACATGTGGGAAATGTTATCTATGAACAATTTTTCGGGACATATCTCTCTGATTTAAGGGTATAAAAATACAAAATTTGAAAATTGCAAAATTTTAAAAATTTTCGCCATATTTCCGTTTTTTTCATAAATAATCGCAAGTAATATCGAAGAAATGTTACCACTAACATGAAGTACAATATGTCATGAAAAAACAGTCTTAGAATCAGCGGTATCCGTTGAAGCGTTCCAGAGGCTTTAAAGGAATACCTGCAGACTAGTCTTGCTGCAGGTCATATAAGACCCTCTAAGTCCCCTGTGGCAGTAGGGTTCTTTTTTGAAATAAGGCCGTGTCTGGCAATGAATAGAAGAAAATACACTGGAAGGTCATTTTGAGTGTCTGGTTATGCCTTTCAGCCTTACAAATGCTTCAGCGTTCTTTCAAAATTTCATTAATGACATCCTGAGGCCGTTGATCAGTAGGAGTATGATTGTTTATTTGGATGATATTTTGATCTATTCGCCCGATCTGGAGTCACATTGGCAGAGAGTCCGTGAGGTTCTGCAGATTCTGAGAGAAAACACACTCTTTGCTAAACTGGAGAAATGCGAGTTTGTGGTACAGAAAATTAGTTTTTTTGGGTACTTTGCTTCCAGTGATGGTTTTGAGATAGACCCGGTTAAGGTTCAGGCGGTATTGGAGTGGCCTAGACCTGAATGCTTGAAGTCGATTCAGAGATTTTTGGGGTTTGCTAATTATTATAGAAAATTAATAAAGAATGTTTCTGTTTTATCGCAAAACCGCTTACTAATCTTACTAAGAAGGGTTCCAATACTGTCCAATGGTCCCCTGAGGGTGTTAAGGCTTTTGAGCATCTCAAGGAGAGGTTTAGCTCTGCTCCTGTTTTGATCCAGACAGATGACAATAAGCCATTTCTGGTAGAGGTGGATGCCTCATCAGTAGGAGTGGTGGCTGTTCTGTTCCAGGAGGGAGAGGATGGGGTGCATCCCTGTGCTTTCTTTTCTAAGACATTTTCAGAGGTGGAGATCAACTACGATGTTGGGAACCGAGAATTGTTGGCTATTAAGCTTGTGTTTGAGCATTGGTGACATTTTTGGAGGGTGCTAGACATCGTATACAAGTCTTTACTGATCATAAGAACCTGATCTATCTGGATGCTGCTAAACGTTTGAATGCCCGTCAAGCTAGGTGGGCATTGTTTTTTGCCGGTTCCATTTCTCTGTGACATATATCCCTGGGACAAAAAATGTTAAAACTGATGCTTTGTCTCGAAGTTTCTCCCCAGCTGTTAAAGGGACACTGTCACCTGAATTTGGAGGGAACAATCTTCAGCCATGGAGACGGGGTTTTGGGGTGTTTGATTCACCCTTTCCTTACCCGCTGGCTGCATGCTGGCCGCAATATTGGATTGAAGTTCATTCTCTGTCCTCCATAGTACACGACTGCGCAAGGCAAGAATGCCTTGTGCAGGCATGTACTACGGAGGACAGAGAATGAACTTCAATCCCATATTGCAGCCAGCATGCAGCCAGTGGGTAAGGAAAGGGTGAATCAAACACCCAAAAACCCCGCCTCCATGGCTGAAGATTGTTCCCTCCAAATTCAGGTGACAGAGTCCCTTTCATACTGAAAAGGAAGAATCTATTCTGCAAAGAGGGGTGGTGGTGACAGCATTAGGTTCTAAGTTGGAAAATAGCATTCTTAAAGCCCAGGATGCAGCACCAACTAACACTCCGTATGGGAAATTATTTGTGCCTAAAGCCCTGAGGAGAGCTTTGTTTACAGAATGTCATGAGTCTTGTTTGGCAGGTCATTCGAAACAAGAAAGTCAAAAGGTCATAGTTTCTGGTGGCCGGGTGGCTAAGAGAAATTGTCAAGTGGGTGCATCAGTGTACTGTGTGCGCTAGGTCTAAGGCTTCTCAGTTTGAGATTTCATGCATTCTTGATTCCAGGTGGAATAGAGGAGGGTTACAGTATCTTGTGTCCTGGAAGGGTTTCGGTCCCGAGGACAATTCCTGGGTGAAAGCTGTGGATGTCTGAGCCTCAAGTTTAATTAAGGCTTTTCACAGGATATTTCCAAATAAGGCCCGGTATATAGGATCCAGGGGATCCTCGTAAAAGGGGAGGTACTGTTAGAATCTGTTTAGTTTGTGTCTATCTGCCATTTTCTTGTGGAGTTCTGGGTGCTGGTCTTTTTCCTCTGGTGCTGGGTTTGTCTTGGGTCAGGTGTTTGTATCACTCTTTATTAACCAGCACCTGCCTCCCATTCCTTGCTGGACAGCAGTGTTAATCTGTTTGAGCTCTAGATTGGTGTTTTACTTTGTCTTCTACTGTATGTGTGTTATTGTGCAGTGCTGGTACGTCTGGTTCGGATAGCCTTAGTTTTTGTTTTCTATTGGTTTCTGCAGCCTTCTCTGTCTTTTCTATTTGGAGGTGACCCATTTTTGTACCCAGTCCTTAGTTCTTTTAGGGAACCCCATCCCCTCTATACGTCTTCGTCTTCGCTTGAGATTAAAGTAGGATCTTCGGTGGGTCTATTCGCAAGGAATGGGTCGCCCACTCCATCATTGGGTTTCAGCCTAGTCATAGTGCAGGGTCAGTTTTCCCCCTTCTACCTTAGTCCTGTGTTGAAGATCCGTAACACCAACAAAACAATGACCCTAACCACACAGCTAAAATAACAAAGGAGTGGCTTCAGAAAAACTCTCTGACCATTCTTGACTGGCCCAGCCAGAGCCCTGACCTAAACCCAATTGAGTATCTCTGGAGAGACCTGAAAATGGCTGTCCATTGTCCACCAATGTTCACCATCTACATTGCTATTTTGTTCAGTCAAGATGGGGTGCAGAGTGTACATTAATCTGAAAAAAATGAACTGTTTTGAATTTACCAAATGGCTGCACTGAAACAAAGAGTGAAAAATTTAAAGGGGTCTGAATACTTTCCATACCCACAGTATATATGTATGTGTATATATATATATATATATATATATATATATATATATATAATTTAACAAAATTTGTGGATTGAATGTTCATTATTACACACTCAGAGTATAATAAACATAGTATGTTAAAAAAAAATACTCATCACTACTCAGCTGTCTGGCTGCCGGCGTTATCTGCCTGGAGTTTGTCTGGCTGCCAGCGTTATCCACCTGGAGTTCGGTCCTCTGCATCTTTTGTTTCCATCATTGTGCATCACATCTTTGTGTCTTTAGGCCGGGATTTCTGGGTTTGACCATGCCACAGAATACACAACCTTCTGAGTGACTTCTGAGACTTGGTCATGGTAGGAATGCCTTGAATAGAATGAAGACACGAAATTTGCAGCGTCCGACGATGGAAAGAAGAGGCATGGAAAACAAGATGGCAGGCAGTGATCAGCATGAGTAGCTAGACAGATTTTGGATGAGTATTACATTTTTTTAGCCTTTTTCCAACCCTCTTTGGCTCAGCAAAAGTTCAGCCAGCTGTGCACCATTCCTACAGAGTTAAATATAAAACAATTATAAAATATTAGTAGAATTCAATTCCACACAAATAAATTTGCTCATCTCTACTGAAAGCCAGACTCACAATCGGTAATATGACATCTGCTGCATTTTAATTGCAGCATGATTGACCAGCGATGACATCATCGAGGTTCCCAGTCGGTATGAAATGCGGTGACCACAGGACCGTGGGAAAATGCCAGTGATGAGGTCACCACAGATTAGCCCTGGCTTCGATGATGTCTCCGCTGGTCAATGATGCTGCACTTACAGCAGTTTATTCACCAGTGGTTCTCAGCCTGGACAGTCGCATCTTGGCACTGTCCAGGTTGAAAACTATCTATCCCCCAGACATGGATTACAGCATGGGACAGAGCGACAAACAGGTATGGTATATTGTTGTTTTTTATTTTATTTTTTTTGCAGGAGATTAATGGCTTTGGTGGAATTAGATGTTAGGTGAGTATAACTGTGTTTGTTATTTTTAAATTAAAAAGGAAAAGTGTGTTTTGTTTTACTTCTAATGAAATAGTTTATTGTGTCTGTCTTTATTTACAATGCAACTATGGAATTAGTAATGGACAGGTGTCTCCATTACTAAGCCGTGGGCTTGATGTCACCTGACAATGCAAAGGTGACATCAACACCACAAATATTAACCCCACTTGCCACCGCTACAAGGCAAGTGGGAAGAGCCATGTAAAGCTTCAGAATTGGCGCATTTAATAGATGTGCCTTTTCTAGGCAGCTGCAGGCTGCTATTTTTAGGCAAGGGGATGATTTATATCAATGGCCCCTTACCAGCCTGAGAATACCAGCCCCAAGCTGTCAGCTTTAGCAATGTTGGTTGTCAAATATGGGGGGACTCCACAACATGTTTTTTACAACATGTTTTTTAATTATTTATTTAAATAGCGTGTGGACCCCTCAAGTCTTGATAACCAGCCTTGCTGAACCTGACAGCTGAGGGTTGCAGCCCCCAGCTGTGAGTTTTGTCTGGCTTGTTGTCAAAAATAGGAGGGAACCCAAGCTGGGTCTTTCATTAACTTATTTAGTAATATTGCAGGCAGCCAGTGAGGGATACCCCCATCATCCACTCCTGCTGTCACTGTTATTTGAGTAGGTTGATGGGAGTAATAGTCCCAAAAGCCACCATCTGCTGTCATTGTTCTGACTTGAATAAAACTCTCATCATTCTCCACTGCTTGCGCCAATCACCGGCAGGGGAAAATGATGAGAGCAGTCTTCAGCACCCGCCGCCGGGGATCAATGCTTACTGTAGCACTTCTTCCCAGCGGCCGTCCGTGTGGTATTGATGAGGCACACATGAGCCACACGTGTGCCGCAAGTATTACACACACAAACAAACGGACTCACGGACACAGGTATTGTCAGTACCGGTTTTTCCGGTACTGGAAATAAACAGAAGTGTGAAACCGGCCTTAGTGAAATGAGAAGGTACAATTAAAGTACTTAGCGTATAAATTGTCCAATATATTGGCATAGTACCTTCATTTTTTTACAGTCCAAATTTCATACATTCAATGTTTGCATATACCTTAAGGGTATGTGCACACGTTCCAGATTATTCGCGGATTTTTCGCATTTTTTGTGCATTTTTTTTGGTGGATTTTCACTGCAAAAACACTTTAAAAAATGCATACATTAAGCATGCCATCATTTTTAATGGTTTCCGCAATTTTTGTGCACATGTTGCGTTTTTTATCCGCAAAATAACGCATGCGGAAAAATACACAGCATGTTCATTAATTTTGTATTTAGCAGATTTCCCACTATATTATTGCTTTGGGAACCTCCAGAAAAAAAATGCAAAAAATCAGCACAAAATCCACACAAAAAAGGCGCAAAATACGCGCAAAATTCACCATAAAAACGGGACAAAAACGCATGCAGAATTCCTGCGGAAAACCTCGTGATTTTCTTAGGAAATTTCTGCATACTTTCCGGACGTGTGCACATAGCCTAACAGTTACAGAGTGCTGCTGTATTCTTTTGTTTGTATGTATGTATCTGTCTGTCTATCTACAGTATTTGTCCTATGTAATTTGTGCTTTTAAAGAGTTATTGCTAAAATTTTAAAGGGGTTGGCCACTACAAGAACAATCCCTTCTTAAACTAAATGTTCAACCCAGATAAAATAATAAAGCCTATACTCACCTCCCGTGCCGGCTCCGTTCCCGCTGTGTCGGCACTCGCTCTCCCCGTGGCTGGACTGTGATGCGGTGTTTTGACATGTGACACCGGTGCCAAATTAGAGCTGGCATCACTGTCTCTCGTTCAAACTGACCATGAAGAAGAAGGGGCTTCATGTTCAATGTGTATGAAGGTGGGGACAGTGACACCAGCGCTGATTGGGTGCCGGGCATCATGTGTCATCCCACTGCATTACAGCCCCAGGACTGCGAATGCCAACACCGCTGTAACGGAGTCAGCACGGGAGGCGAGTACATACTGTTAGGGTTGGCGGAACGCACCAAATATATAATTTATTAAATGGAATTGGTGCGTTCGCAACCCGGGATCCACCGTGCAGGAAAGCACCTGCTGCTAAATAATGGCGGCTCTATATGGCGGTATATACCAACTCTGTTAGCTTCACAGAGTAACCGCGAGAGGAAAGCTCTGTGCCCTGTTAGACTTTCACAGAGGCACAGGCCAACTACCCAGATGTGAGCAGTGAGTGGTCATGCATGCATTCAAAACTCCTCGCCGGAGATGCCAGCATTCTAGGGGCTTATTTCAGCCGGGTCCCTGAACACACTTATACACAATCTCCTCGCCGGAGGTGCCAGCATTCTAGGGGCTTATTTCAGCCGGGTCCCTGAACACATTCAAACACATGACCACATTGACGCAAAGCATATAGCATAAGACGATACTAGCGCATGGCCGTGCGGTCATGCGCAGTTTATATAGTTGCAGCACAGGAAGCTGCTACTGAAGTTTTTGCCCTTTCAGGACCTTCCAGAAGGACAAATGGAAAGTGCTGCAGTACCTGAGCATGTTTTGCCCTTTCAGGACCTTCCAGAAGGACCAATGGAATGTACTGCAGCACCTGAGCATGTGACCGAACATGCGGCTCTCGACCTCCAATGGGAGACCCTGCCCTGGGCATGCTCAGTGTGAGTAAACAAGGACTTAGTCCCAGAGAGGCTCGCTCGCCGCAGATCAGTGCAGGGTACCATAGGAAAGCCAGAAAAGGCAGTAGTGACCCTATGCACCGAATCAGCCCCAGCGAGACGCTAGGAGCGACGTCTCCGCTGAGCAGAGCCCACTGCGGCCGATACCAAATGGGAGACCGCAGCAGACACGGATCGAGATTCCCCCTGTGCAGCAGAGGAAACTCGACTCCTAACACATACTTTATTATTTTAATCGGGGCTGAACATTGCGTTTAAGTAGGGGTTGTCCTAGTAGTGAACAACACCTTGAAGTTGTCCCCTATTTGTATGACAGGGAATAACTTATTGGTTGCTTGGTGTCCAACAGCTGGCACCTCCTGTGATACTGAGCTTGGGGCTCTAAAACCAGGAAAGCGGACTCTGTGTTTGGTTATTATTATTTTGCAGTACCATAGATAATGAAACAGTGGAGGTCATGTGCACCTTTGCTTAAATTCAAAATGAGATTTAGCAGAGCCTAGTTTTCAGGATCCAAAGCCCTGATCTTAGCATTGCTGAGTGAGTCCCAACATTTGAACACCCAGTTATTAATGAATTATTCCCTATTGCACAGACAAGTGAAAATATAATATTTAAGAGTACATAATATGTATTAATGCCTATGTCCTTCTTTGGACTTTTCTTGGATAAAAGTTGATGTTTGTTTTTCCTTCCATTCTGTGATGGCTTTTAATAGATTCCCAATAATTATGCTCCAGACCATAATTGCTTTATTGAGGGGTGAAAATCTGCAGTTATAGGTTTCATTATTGCCAAGCAGGCACCAATGTGAAACTTGGAATGACACTAATTACAGTGGTTTTCTTAGGTAAATAGGTATATATATATTTTTAATAATGTATTCCCTGTAACACAGTCAGGATCAGTATCCCAGGCAACAATGCGTATTTGCAATGCTGAGAATAAACTAAGAATAAAATGAGATGATTTGCTGCCAATGGAGTAATAAAACATTTCAGATAACATTATACAGTAACAGGGTCAGTTTATTTGTCTTGAACCGTTTGAGTGAATTAGTTAATTTCCATCTGTTAATTTCACACTGTATATGTTTCCTCTGTTCCAGAACACACCAGTGGGAACTCCAATTTATATTGTGAATGCTACAGATCCTGACCAGGGAACAGGTGGAAGTGTCTTATATTCCATTCAGCCTCCCTCCAGTGTGTTTGCTATAGACAGGTCCCGGGGCATTGTGACTGTCATCAGTCCGCTGGACTATGAAACCACTGTGGCATACCAACTTCAGGTTAATGCAACGGTAAGTCGTCCACACTGTCTGGAAGCCATTTTTTGCTTTCATTGGCTCTGCAGAAGTAGAGTCACCACTGAAACTAATTAAAGGAACATTTAATTAGCATAACAATTTTACATTTGCATATGTAATATCCGATAAAATGAAATAGCAAGCAAATTAAAAGAGCAATGCATCTAAAATAAGGAGGGCATGGGACAGGTTTAAATTATCAGAAAAATATTAGTTTGCGATCTAGGAAAAGACTAGGAAGTATTAGACCTAACAAGGTTACCTCACCAAAACTTAGAAGTAATATATTGTTATTAGAACATGTGCCACTTTAACTAAAGCATTATTGTAAAAAAGAAGAATATGTGGCACTCACCCAGAAAAGCTGCTAAATTAAAGTTCTTTATTCATGCTGCGATAAAACGGAACACTTTTGGAGAGGCGGCTGGGATCGGGAGATGGTGCTAGGAGGAGGAGAGGTGGACGACGATCGTTTGCGCGAAACGATCGTCGTCCACCTCTCCTCCTCCTAGCACCATCTCCCGATCCCAGCCGCCTCTCCAAAAGTGTTCCGTTTTATCGCAGCATGAATAAAGGACTTTAATTTAGCAGCTTTTCTGGGTGAGTGCCACATATTCTTCTTTTTTACTATATGGAATGGACTTGATTTTTCTATGTGGAGCACCGCCGTAGTCTGCTTTATCTGTGCTTGCTACACGAATCCTGCGCAGACATTGTGCTGCTTTGCGTCAAAGATTGGGTGCATTTTGAGCCTGGTGCCGTCTATATTCTTTGTTCTGTCAATTTTATAAAGCATTATTGTAACAAGGTGGTCCAGGGTGGTAGTCCCAGCCAAGTCAACTAAGCCACAGTCAGTAGACACCCCAACACCTTGCCCAGAGATAGACTGGATGAACACAATCTTCAGAAACAACCTGCAGTCCAACAGGGAACAAAATTTAATAACAGAGATTAAATGAAGTACAACACTGGCATCCTGCCCTTTCTCTAGCAATGTCTGCTGCTGTACCAACAACAACCACCGCGACCAGTAGAAGCAGTAGTCCATACACCAGAATCTGGATGCTTGAAGTACCTTCGGGGGGGCCCTTACAAAGTCCTGGGGCCTGTGTTGCGGTCCCTAAGTCCTGGGCAGCAGATTCTATCCCCTCTGTGGGTCTGGCAATGCCTGTGTCAGTGTCCTTTAGTCCTGGGCAACAGATTCTATCCCCTCCAGGGCCCTGGCAATGCCCCGGCTGCGGCTGCACAACTGCCCAGTGCAAACGTGACCAGGCTACTGACCAGGAAGCAGGAGCTTCCTACTCCTTGGGCTGCAAGCCCAGCCTACCATGTTAACTCATTGCTGTCCCTAACTATACATAGGCAGCAATTACATATGAAACACATAGATAATTAAAGGGGAATTTCCATGATAAAATAATGCGAATATAACGCATTACTAATAGACATGGCTTCAACATATTTCACAGTACACAAGAGTAAGTGCAAAGCACATACATTGCCAGACAACAAACATGAGGCATCACTTGACATGCAAAAAAGGGTTGCATGGGTCCCGAGTGGAGGAGGGGCAAACAAGGGTCTCCATCACCTCCTTACAACCCTCTCTCCAAAAACATGGTCGTCCTCGAACATCAGGACCTAAAAGAAACACAGTCCTTAAAACTTACAGTCCATAAAAGAGGCTTTCATAGTGGTCCAGTGGTCCTTTAACACTAGTGAGCCCCATTCACGCTCAGCAATTTCCTCCTCCCTCCTTTCAGTGAACCACGGGCCCTTAAATGTTGGTGGACTGTATTTTAACAGGGGGCTAGTCCACAGGTAAAATGAGGCACAGTCCAGGGACACAGAGTTCAGTTCTGTAGCAGCCCACCCAAAGTCCACCATAGTTATCCCCTGTGGGGTTTTGGCCCCATGATCCAGCAAGGGGAGCACCAACAGGTGCAAACAAACTGGGAAGAGGGGAAAACGAATAACTACGGCCGACATTTTGGGACCACATTTGAGTACCATAGTCCTTCGGCGCCATACTGGGCTCCTTGCCCCTGCAGAGACACAGAACAGTCCCTGGCATTTCCTTTTTGGGTGCACCTGGCACCAAACTCAGTTCCAAGAGGGCCACTTTAGTCCCCACATGGCCGCTGATTCGTGTAATTGGCCGCATTCGGACCTTGCACTATTATTTAGGTGTGGGATGAGGACCCACTGGTGGAGGAGTCCCCACTGTTCCTCTGGCTCCGCACTCCCTCCAACAGTGGTCCCACAGCCCTTGGAGTTTCCGGCTCCGCTGTCACATTGGCAGCCGCCTCACTGCTTTGAGGTGCCACTCCTTCCTGCACCTTCACAGCGACTGTGGCCGTGACTACTGGCCATTCCATGCGCTTAGCCTCCTGCAGTGTGCTTGCCTCCCAGTCAGATGCCATTCTTACGGCTGCCGCATAGGGTCCTCAAGGCCCCTGCTCCTTGATACATGCTACGCGGTCCCCCTTCTGTAGAGGACCATGAAACATGAGAGACCCTGCATTAACTAGACTTTGGCTCCGGTCTTCAGCTCCTGCAGGAAGCTATACCCTCTGCTTCTATTGAGGTACCGGACCATGCCATGTTTCATCCGGCCTGCTGCAGGTCCCCCACTGGGGCATTGCAACTCTTGGACGATGCTGTTACAAAAAAAGAAAGGAATAGGTCATTAGGAGGTGATCACCTGAAGCAGGGAAACAGCATAAAATTATTTGATTTTTATTTAATTTGACACACAAGAAAACATGCACGAAACATTAAAAACACTAAACGTAGTCACACATGTGACATGACATCTATTAACCAGAGGCTCATAATGCCGCCAATCACCTTTAGCTAAACTCCAAAAATGTATATATACTGTGCACAGTGAACTACTGCCTATATAAACAGCATATCAAGAGTGTATGTAACCCATGCACAACATCTATCAATATATATGCTTAGGAAAAAGATTTTTTTTGCAAAAGATTATTACCAATATGTGCCCACTTGTAACTCAATATAGTGAAAACTTTGCTGATAGCAGAAAACAACAGAACAACATAATGTACATGAAATGAGAGCGATATGTGCAAACCAGATGAATTTGAATGTAATCACACTAACAAAAGCAGCTTACCAATGTAAGGTGCAAAAGCGTTAGAGAAATATAAGCTTAAATAGCAGTCACTCATAAATGTAACAAAATCTTAAAAAGAAAAATAGAGAGAGCGAGCAGTATAACATGTCCAAGATGAGCACATAAGGGTTAAAAGCGCAAGCTAAACAGACCACCCATGACCAATAACATGGAATGGCACTGTTAGTTAGAAAGACCTATAAGGAGTAGAGCCGAGGTGGAGTAGAGCCGAGGTGGAACAGATACCCGACGCATGTTGCCACCCTCAATGGCTTCATCTGGGGTACTAACCGCAAGTTATCTGTGTTGCTTTATATATTTCTTAATTATAAATCCATCGCAGCAGCACTGCTTACCAGGGAGACATGGAGAAAGCTGTATTGAGGCTGTCCATAAACTGTGCACAATCTGTGATGACAGCACATGCGCCGACAGCAACACCGCCGGAAGCGCGTCATCACATGCACAGCAAGGTTACCATTGCAACAAGTATGCAAAAGAGCTACGCATGCACTTTGGTTTGAAGTAGCAGCGCAATTATAGGGCAAAACTTCACATCGGCAAAAATGCAGAGCCACAGCGTGCGCGCTGTCCTGCCATATATCGGTGTGTTCACCACTAAAAAGCCCAGTGAACAAACATAGTCACCAAGCTTTTAGTGGCCACATTTGGGCAAAATAGACAAGTCAATGTAAAACAAAGGGCCAATAAAGGGGCATACACACAAAAGTTATAGTAAAGACCACCACTGGATGCAGTCATTCAACAATGTTTAATAACCGCAGGTTAGAATAAATGCGCTATGACACAAAATGGCGACGCATTCCCTCACCAAGGTGACCAGAGGGTTTCATAAACAAACACAGAAATGTAGTGGCAGCTATTGAACAAACAGAACATATAAGGATCAAGAGGAAGGCATAATCAACTCTTGGACGATGTGGCGCTACCGCTGCCTCTTCTCCCGTATCACTCTGTGGATCCAGTGAGCTTCCACAGCCACGGCCACCCGAAGCCTTCTTACACTCTAGCTGCTGGTACCGGCCGGAATGCTTGTGGCTGGCAGGGACGCAGGGGCCGTTGCTAACGGCAACGATGGCAGAGTTGGAAGCCGAGACACCTCCGGTGATGATGGTGGTGCCCCACAGGAGGTAAGGGAAGTGAGAACGACGCATCAATACAGCCGGGCGGAGGCTCCTTACCACCGTGCCCGGTGAGAGTCCGTGGTGCCAGGGATTGCGACCAGCATGATCCCCTGTAAAGCCGCCTCCAGGGTCGTCCGGACATCTCCAGGTTCCCGCCGGTTCATCGCCAACTCCCTGTACTCCTCATACTTCTCGGCCTCCACCGGTTGCTGATGCATCCACCGGGACAAGTAGCCGATGTCGCCACGGAACGCCTTGCTGCTCCGCTGCATGATCCTAGGTAATGATGCCTTGCTTCTATCTAATGGAGTTCTCCAATGCTCATCTCAGAGTTCAAGTTGGCACAAAAAGTAGCTAGCTTCACTGGCACCATGCATTTAAGTTCATGACTATGACTGACTATGGAAGGGATAAGTTTGTCCCTTTGGCTGCCAATTTGTACAGGCACTTTTATTGCTACTATGATTTTACTGGTATATGTTTAAAATTATTATATGAACACGGCTATGTGGGTGGCACAATGTAATGGTTAATCCGAAAGATGGGCAAACTGTTGATTCTACTTTACCAGAAGTAGAATTTTATATAGTGTGCAGGGTCACTGGCGCCATACATGAGAGGAGATATGTGTCGCAAAGGTTGCTTTCCTGCGTGATGTGAAAGTCATAAGTGTTTTCTCCAGCATGATATGTGCTGAGAGCAATCCAGTCGCTATATGGGCCTGAAGTTCATGGTGGGTAGGTCACATATGGGCGGGATGCCTGCCCACCATATCTCCACCTCCAGGGTGTGGCAGGAGGGAGTTAAATGTCCAGCCAGTTTTTTTTCTCTGTCTGTGTTGTGTGGAGGAAGGATGCCTCCAGATCTGCAGCTCCTGCACGTGTTGTCCCAGAGGCACTGGGCAGGACTGTATATGCATTTTTTATTTTCATTTGAGCCAGAAGGGCTGTTTTTCTGTTACCAGTTTGGGGTTTTGGTTTTTGATGCAAGAAACCAACCAAAGACTTTAACCCCACGTGTGTCTGTGTTAACCTTGAGGTGCAGCTAAGTGAGCCGACCTTCCGCAAGTGGTGTTTCGGATGCCGACAATGTTCCAGGACCAAGTGTAGCAGCAGAGGATAAACTGTATGTCCTGGCTGAAGGCGGCTACAGGGATGGAACAGCAGTCAGAAAAAATGGAGCAGCTACTCAAGCACCTGATCCTGAGCCAACAGCAGCAGCATGAGGTATAGAAGGATACTAATAAACGCCTATTAAAGCAAATTCAACAGCAACAAAAGCAGATGGAACTCCTGCTGGGAGTTGTCCACAGCAGAGAAGCCCCCCTCCTTCACATCAAGGAGATGATGCTGGCATCTGGAAAGCAGTAAGATGAGCCATGCAAAAGATGACCCCAGTGGATGATGTGGAGGCATTTTTGACTGTGTTCGAACTGGTGGCAGGGCGTGAGAAGCTACCACTAGCAGTGAGCAGCAGTGAGCAGAGGTACTGGCCCCCTATTTGACTGGTGAGTCCCAGAAGGCCTATTATGATTTGACATTACAGGAGGCCCAGGAATACGCCAAGTTGAAAATGGAGATATTGGCACGCTCAGGTGTCACTATGTCTGGCAGAGACCAAAGGGTTCATCACTGGACGCATTATGGTGATAAACCTCCCCGCTTGCAAATGTTTGTCTTATTGCATTTGGTCCAGAAATAGTTGCAGATGAGATGGTTGAGCGATTGGTTGTGGACAGGTTTATTCACTCCCTCCCCAGACCGGTGTAGACCTGGATTGCCCAGGGAGACCCCTGGAGACCAGATGACTTGGTGCGCCTCGTAGAAAGGTACCAGGTGGTCGAGAGGTCCCTAAGGAAGTGAGCATTGGTACATATCCTTACTGGGGTACCCAGCGGGAGCCCAAGTTCACAAGAAAGGTGTAAGGAGGCTAATGGCCGTGTAATCAATGGGAGGTATGTGTCGCAGAAATGGCTGCTCACCGCGATGGAACCCGGAGTATTTTGCTTTAGTGCACATGAGCACTAAGAAGTCATTTAGTGCTACTGGGTC
Organism: Ranitomeya imitator; assembly: GCF_032444005.1. Taxonomy (NCBI): domain Eukaryota; kingdom Metazoa; phylum Chordata; class Amphibia; order Anura; family Dendrobatidae; genus Ranitomeya; species Ranitomeya imitator. The sequence goes on from NC_091283.1 coordinate 737,484,171, forward strand.
AACATTGTGGTTAGCTATGAGAGGTGGCCGGGTCTGGCTACCCACATACCTCACCTGTTGTTGTGGTTACAGCCTACATAATGGAGGCTAATGTTTGGCACATGGTTTGTGTCTTGGGAGGTAGAAGGCCTCCTGTGTGTGTGGCTCCAGACCGAGTCTGTGTGCTGGACATTGCCCAGTCTGTGTGCCCACAGGCCTGAGGGACCAGAGAGCCCGGCTAAGGGCACCTTTGTGTTGTTTTGCCTGCTCAGAAGGCCGCTTACAGTTTGTTGTTACTGCTAAGTTTAGGAAGCTAACAAACCCGTATGAACTTTTTAAAGAAGCAAGCCTCCTGTTTTCCTCCTGCTGCACCTAATTGAGTACAAAACCCTTATAGAGGTAACAGAGCCTCCATTGGGGGGGATTCCAAGATCCCGAGGAGCTGCCGAGGGGCTACAAAAGGCTGCAGCTAAAGAACTTATCTGCTGGTGGTTTCACGGTCCTGGACACATAGCGGCCCATTGTCCTCTGTCTTCCAAGCAGATGGATTGTGGTCAAGGCAGGTGCTGCTCATATTATGCCTACCCAGCCTGCATTGTGCACTATCAGCCTGAAGAGGGCCCATAGTTATGTCCTGTGACCATAAACAGAGTATTGGTGTCAAGACTCTTGGACTCTGAGAGTTTGGTGACCCTGATAAGGGCCACGCTTCCCCACCAGTTGATACCAGGGAAACATGTGGGCATCCGCTGTATCACCCAGTTGCCAAAGCATTGTATAAAACAAGCCATGCTACGGAGTTTCATGAGATCAGGGTAGTCAGATACTTACTACACCACATGACAATCGGGCAGCATTTCAGTCTGTTCTGGGATTTGTGGGGAAAGGCAAGGTTGCCCAGTGACTCAGGCAGGAGCCAGCACAACCCTGATCAATCCCTGTCACAGTCAGAGGCGGAGGAGTTCCCTTTGTGTGTCCTAGCTGGCGATGAAGATGAACCGATGATCAGTGAGGCCAAGTTTCTTGAGCTGGGGGAGTCTGGGGAAAATTTCATGACTGCTCAAATGTGAAATCTTACCCTAAAATGGGCCTTTGAACATTTTTCTGTGATTGATGGGGTTGCTCAAGAGGCAGGAGCTGACACCAGGTACCCACATTTTGCAGTCTATTGTAAATTGTTGTATTGAGTGACTGAGAGGAGGTGAAAAAGTGGAGCAGCTGTTGGTTCCAGGGACATACTAGCGCAAAGCTCTAGACATGGCCCATTGGCATCTTTTGGGAGAACATCTGGGGGTGTATAAAACACAGGAGAGAATATGTCAGAGGTTCTATTGGCCAGGATGTTACCGGGAGATCCTGAATTATTGTAGGTCCTGCCCCACCTGCCAGATAACTGCTCCCTCTTCTCACTTCTGAAGTCCTCTAGTCCCGTTATCGATAATAGAGATCCCATTAAAGCAAATTGCCATGGACCTAGTAGGCCCTTTAATTGAGTCTGCACTAGAGCACCAACATATTCTAGTGGTCATGGACTATGCGACCTGGTATCCTGAAGCAGTAGCCCTAAGGAACTCTTCGGATAAGAGTATAGTCCAGGCCTGCCAAAGGACATTTTCACAGACCAGGGAACCCTCTTCATGAGCAAGGTAATAAAAGAACTGTGTAGGGTCCTCCAGATTGCCCAGCGGCAAACCTCAGTGTACGATCCACAGACCGACGGCATAGTAAAACGCTTCAATAAAACCTTGAAAGCCTTGCTCAAAAAGTACATTGAGAAGGATGGTCGAGACTGGAACTGCCTGCTTTCATTTTTGCTCTTCTCCGTCAGGGAAGTTCCCTAGGCCTCTACTGGCTTCTCGCTGTTTGAGCTCCTGTATAGTCGACATCCACGAGGGCTCCTGGACATCGCCAAGGAAACGTGGAAACCTGAGGTCACGCCATACCGCAGCATCATAGAGCATGTCGCCCAGCTGCAGGAGAGAATGGCGAAGGTGATGCCTATCATAAAGAAGCATCTTCTCCAGACACAGGAGGCACATGCAAGGGTGTATAACCGATCATCAAGGCTGAAGCAGTTTCAGCCCAGGGAACACGTGCTAGCGCTTATCCCCACAGTGGAGAGCAAATACCTAGCCAAGTGGCAAGGTCTATATGAGGTGGTGGGAAAAGTGGGCAAAGTTAATTACAAAGTACACCAGTTTGGGCGAAGGAAACCACACCAGGTCTATTTTGTGAACTTGCTCAAACCACATGTAAGTGTGAACCTCAAGCCCTAGAGAATCCTGGAAGCACAGAGAGAGGTGATATCAAATAAGATAAAGAGGATGCTAGTCCTCGGAGTGATAGCTAGTCCTCGGAGTGATAGAAGAGTCAAAAAGTGGATGATGGAGTCCCATCATCCTCGTGCCGAAGGGCGATGGTGAGTGGCGGATTTGTAACGACTACCACAGGCTGAATGAAGTCTCAAGTTTTGATTCTTACAAGATGCCTTGTGTGGACAAACTTATTGAGGGACTTGGACCCGCGAGGTACATTACAACTCTGAACCTGATGAAGGGCTATTGGCAGGTCCCAATGTCCCAGAATGTAAAGGAGAAGACAGCCTTCTTAATGCCTGATGGTTTTTTTTAATACACCAGGATGCCCTTCAGTCTGCAGGGGGCCCCAGCTACCTTCTAGAGGGTGATGGATCGGATCCTGGCTCAGTATAAGAAATGTGCAGAAGCGTACCTAGATGACATTGTGGTCTTTAGTCCTGACGGGGTTATTCATCTGCCAAAGGCACAGTTGGTTCTGGATGTTTGAAGAAGTGCAGGGTTCACCATAAATCCAAAAAAGTGTGCCATAGAGAAGGAAGAAGCCAAGTTGCAAGGCTATGCCATTGGAAGGGGCAAAATTAAACTGCAGATAAATAAGATCGTGGCGATTCAGAAGTGGCTGCAACCGCTTTCCAAGAAGCAAGTGAGGGCATTTCTTGGAATTGAGGGCTATTAACAGCAGTTCATCCCAAGTTTTTCTATAATTGCCGTACCATTGACGGATTTTCTTAATGGTACCAAGTCGACCATAGTTAAATGGACTGCTGACACAGAGATGGTGTTCCAGGAGTTGAAGCAGGCTCTGTGTAAACATACGGTTCTGATCTCACCAGACATCAGAAAGGAGTTTGTGGTATAGACAGATGCCACAGAAGTCAGGTCAGGAGCCGTGCTGTCTAAGGAGTTAAATGGGAAAGAGTATCCCATCCTATATCTGAGCTGGAAGCTCTCATTATGTGAGAAAAATTATGCCATTGTGGAGAAACAATGCCTAGCCATAAAATGGGCAGCAGATACATTGAGGTGTTATCTAAAAGGCTGGAGGTTCAAACTTGTGTCCAATCATGACCCTCTGAGATTGTTAAGGGAGAAACAGGTTTAGAATGCCCTGGTGACTAGGTGATTCTAAGGCCTCAAGGATTTTAGGCTCAATGTAGAATATAGGCCCCCAGGAAGCAACACAGGAATGCAGATGCCCTCACCCAAATTTCATGTTTGGTGTCCGAAGGTGCCAAATCCCCCCCGACTTTTGGCAGGAAGGAAAATATGTGACAGGGCCACTGGTGTCATTCATGAGGGGAGATATGTGTCACAAAGGTTTCTTTCCTGTGTGACGTGAAAGCCATAAGTGTTTTCTCCAGCATGATATGTGCTGAGAGCAATCCAGTCACTATATGGGCCTCACTCTCAAGGCGGGTAGGTCAGAGATGGACAAGACACCTACCCACCATATCTCCACCTCCAGGGTGTGGCTGGAGAGAGTTAAATGTCCAGCAAGTTTTGTTTTCCCTGTCTGTTGTGTGGAGGAAGAATGCCTCCAGACCTGCAGCTCCTGTGAGAGCTGCCATATGTGTTGTCCCAGAGGCAGTGGGCAAGACTGTATGTGAATTTATTTTCATTTGAGCCAGACAGGCTGTTTTTTTCTGTTACCAGTTTGGGTTTTTGGTTTATGATGCATTAAACCATCCAGAGACTTTAAACACACATGTGTGTTGCGAATTCTGTTGTCGAACTCCCTCCTGTGGTCGTGAATGGTACTTCGGCGAGTTCTGTCTATGGGCTCCCTCTGGTGGCTGTGAGTGAAGCTGCTGCTTCTGAGGTTCCTTACACAGGTGACGTGGTTTATCCTTTGGTTGGCTGCTCTATTTAACTCCACTCAGATCGTTACTCCATGCCAGCTGTCAATGTTCCTGCATTGGTTCAGTTCGCTCTTGGATCTTTCTGGTGACCTGTCTTCTCCAGCAGAAGCTAAGTTCCTGATAGTTATTATTTGTTCATTGTTTCCTTGTCCAGCTGGTTATCATGATTTTGTCTTGCTAGCTGGAAGCTCTGGGATGCAGAGTGGCACCTCCGCACCGTGAGTCGGTGCGGAGGTCTTTTTGCACACTCTGTGTGGTCTTTTGTAGTTTTTTGTGCTGACCGCAAAGATACCTTTCCTATCCTCTGTCTGTTTAGTAAGTCTGGCCTCCCTTTGCTGAAACCTGTTTCATTTCTGCGTTTGTGACTTTCATCTTTACTCACAGTCAATATATGTGGGGGGCTGCCTTTTCCTTTGGGGAATTTCTCTGAGGCAAGGTAGGCTTTATTTTCTATCTCTAGGGCTAGCTAACTCTTAGGCTGTGAAGAGGCGTCTAGGGAGAGTCAGGAACGCTCCACAGCTATTTCTAGTTGTTGTGATAGGATTAGGGCCTGCGGTCAGCAGAGCTCCCACATCCCAGAGCTTGTCCTGTGTGAGTTTAACTATCAGGTCGTGCCGGGTGCCCCTAACCACCAGGTCATAACACATGTGCCTGTGACTAACTCGAGGAGCAGCTAAGTGAACCGACCTTCCACAAAAGATATTCACATTTTGTTTTGGAGAATGACCTGGGTGTTTAAGCTGATATATCTCTACCTTCATGATCTAGTATCCTTAATAAGCTTAGTTGTTTTTGCATGCTCAGGCAGTAAGCAGACACTTATTTTTCATCTTAATCTTTAGGAAATAAAATTTTCTTAAAGAAAACTTATCACTTGCGAAACAAACTGAGTTGTACAAGTTGTAAAAATTCATGAGCTCACCTAATTCTGACACTCTTTTCTATTTTGTGCTGGATCACACTAGTTGTTTTTGGAATTCAGTATGTGAAATCTCTGCTTATAGTGCAACTAGGTGTTTCTTCAGAGTCTTCTCTGTGGGCATAGACATTCAATCCTCCCTTTTAGACCCCCCAATCAGAGCTTAGTAGTCTGTCAGTTGCAGATGCTGCTGAGCTGTGATTACCAGTTTCTGGGAGAAAGGGATGACAGCACACGATCCAGAGAAGACGTTGAAGAAACTCACAGTTGGAGAAGGGAAAACTCTGAAGAAACGTGCAGTTGGTCTACAAGCTGAGATGACACATACTGTGCTCCAAAAGCAACATACATGAGCATCTCAAAAAGTTTATTGGTAAATGTCAATATTCAGTCTTCCCACCTTCTAAATCCCAAACACGTGGAAATTTCGCGAGATATAATTATGTGTACTTTAACCTCTCTATTCAGTAAACTAGACTACTATATTTGAAATAGATTTGTGCGTGCATAAAAATAATCTGCTGAGATTTCACTGTGTAAGTTTACCAGTAATAACATTATAGCAGCGAAATCAAGGATCAGAAAAGAAACATTCAGCGTAGTCACAAACTGCAAAGCCTTGGGGTTATTGTAACATAATGTTCATGCTGTTTTATTGAATACCGTTTAAATGAGCATTAATCCCTCATAATCAGCTTTCACAGCAATTTTAAAGTCTCGATGAAGTAGATGTAGTGCTACAGAATAGCCTCTATCAGTCCATCACTTTGTGCCTGTACATGCCCATAATAAGATTCTGTCCAGAATGTCACAAATCCATTAATGCTCTTGGGTACTAAAGAGAAAATGTCTGCTTACTTATAAAAGCCATTTAGCTACGTCTTTTGCCAAATCTAAAATATGATAACATTTTTATTCTACTGTGCAGTTTTAAAAGGATCTATCGGCTATGAGAAAACCATGGAAAGTGGCAGTAGATGAAATTACAGAACTTTTCACAAATGCATGTCATTAGCAAATCAGAAGATTTCTCTCAGTATTACAGGGTCACAAGTTTTACTTTCGTTCTACTGTATGAAAGTGATCATAGACTGATAAGATTCTCCTCACTGGGAGTTACCAACTGTGAGGATTGAAGTTGATTTTGCACAGCATCTGGCAAAGGAGAGTCTTGTGCTCAGAACTGTAAGAATTCTGTATGTTTTGTTATGACCATAGAATGTACTCAGAGAATTGATTCACCAAAAGAAAATGATAAACATTGTGAATTAATTTCCAAACACAACCCATCGAGTAGTACATCAGCAAAATGAAAATGTGGTGAAATGTTTCCTCACCTAACCAGGAGCATGATATTTACTACATACCGATGTTATAACTGTATACGCACACTCCAATGGGTTAAATGCAAACCAGGAGAGCTAAACGCCTGAATCCAACAGGTCCCTGTTCAGACTAGGAAAGTCCCTAATCTGCACGATTTCTTTGTATATTATGCAGCCTAGAGAAATAAAATGGATACATCCGTAAGGGATTTGCAAGGGGTTAGTATTATATAGGTGCTTGTGATTGGTTAATATGAGTCTTTGACTACATACATGCAGACAGTCAGCCACAACACACTGATAAGAGGCTGTTACTGCATTGAACTCACCCTGCTGCTTCCTAGTATGCAAGAATCCATTTAACTTCTCTTCTTTCATAGACACATCCAGAATTCAGTTATCAGCTCCATAGATCTCCCTTGTGTTTCTATGCTGTACTTTTGCAGTCTTCCCTACACATTGCTATGCCCCAGTTCAGAAACAGGAAGCCTCACACAGTTGTCAAAATAGTAAAACAGTGAAGAGCCCTTTTCAGTGGAATTCAGTCTCTCTCAAGAACCTTACAGCACTGATTTTTTTATTTTTTTTATCTTACTTATGTATATTTGAGAAAGGTTTTAGATTTTGGTCTCTATTGACTTTAATGTTTAGCAATAGGTGATATGTTCTCTTTAAAGAGCACATATACACATGCAGTGAACTTCACACTAATTATAGCACTGATTAAAAATGTATCATACTTTATTGCAGAAATGTATCAGAAGAGTAGCAATAACTACTAGATCTCATACGCATTTCCTGGACCAGGGTTTTGCTCTTTCTAGATCGAAAAGATACTTTATTTCCAAAAATGAATGAGTACCTCCAGGAAAAGCCTCTGACCAGCTATTTGAAGAGTTTTTTTAAAAAAAATTTTATTTCATAAATCAATAGTACATATGAAAATAACGAACTTTGTAATATATCTTATCAAAGAAATCTGTTGTTGACTCCCTTTGGTTTTTAGTTTTTATTCACAATTCTTGGGTAAAATTTGTATTCAATAAAGAGAGATTTTCCCTCTACTGAAATAGATGATAGTTGGTGCTTTTAAAATTCTATTGAGAGGAGAGGAGATGCAAGGAGCTGGAGGAAGATACAGACATCCTGCTGCAAGTTCTCCTTAAATGAAAATTATAATTTTCTATTAAACACCAACTATAATCTCCTTCCTTAATTAATTGAAAATGTATCTTTGTTGTGTACAGATTTTACCTGTGAATTAAGAATTTTGAGAGTGAATGATCAGTCCAGGAGGAGAAAGAAGCAGATTTCCATTATAGTATATATTGCAAACTTTTTCATTTTTATTTGTACTGCTAAGTTATATAAAAAAAACTGAACCTGGCTGGCCAGCCACTGCTTTCATGAGCCTTCTCACTCACTTTGCAACTTGTACCTTATCCGCAAGTATATTTTTACCAATTTCTAGACTCATAGTGCCAAGGCTGCTATTAAATGTAACATGATTTTTGTTCCCAGGGACTAAAAGTCATTTCTTAATTGGTTGTATCCTAAAAACATGAAAAAATGTATTAAAAATGTATTAGCCTGCAAAAACTTTGATTTTGCTGTCAGGACAGCGATAAATTGAAATTGGAATACTTTAAGCAAAATTACAAATGTTTTTGGTTTAAGTAATAAAAACAAAATACAATATATTTAAAACAAATAGTATATTTGAAGCAAAATGCTACAAATTGATGGAAAGGAACCCAGAAATGTAACTTTTGTGAGATTTGCGAGGGTATGTGAGATCACTTTGTAGTCCCATGTTTTCATTGTAGTTTCTCTGGTAGTAACGTTCTAAATGTAGGATATCTTGATGAATTCACTCATTGCTCATCTGAATAGGCACTCCAGTGGTTCTGCTCTTGGCTCCACCTCCAGCTGTTCTGCTCTTGGCTCTGCCTCCAGTGGTTCTGCTCTTGGCTCCACCTCCAGCGGTTCTGTTCTTGGCTCTGCCTCCTCCTTCTCTGCTCTTAGCTCCACCTCCTTCTCTGCTCTTAGCTTCGTCTCCTTCTCTGCTCTTGGCTCCGCCTCCTATGTTTCTGCACTTGGCTCCACCTCCTGTGGTTCTGCTTTGCTTCCGCTCTTGCGATCTTGCTCTACCTCAGTTCTGCAACTTGCCGAACAGGTCCCTACGTGTTTCCTTATATCCTCCAGTATAAATAGGTCCCTACCTGTTCCCATATACCAGCCTGTCTGAACAGGTGCCTACCCGTTTCCATATACCTGCCAGTATACCGGTTCCTACCTGTCCTGCCGGAGTATCAGCCCTGTCCGCCTGTCCTGCCAGAGTGCCACCTGGCCTGCCTGCCAGTGTCTCAGCTGTGCCCGCCTGTATGCCAGAGTGCCAGAAGTACCCATCCGCCTGCCAATGTCACAGCTGTGCCTGCCTGTGTTCTGTCCCCCAGTGGGATCAGCAGCCACAACCAGACACCACCCTGGAGTGGTACCTAGTAGCTACCTGGCACACAAGTCTGACCTCACCATCAGAGGCTCCAATGAACACCAAGGAAGCTATGTAGTCATGCCCCTTCCAGGGTAGTCTGGTCAGTGGTCCAGTGGGCCCACACCCCCACATGCCCATGCCAACCAGTCTGGGCGTGAGTGTTAAAATAGCTCAGAATTAGATTTTGTAAGACCAAGGTCCCTGATCAAATCATTAAGGTCATTTTGGCTGAGATAGTATCATTTTATTTCATTGGTTTCATCTGTATCACGGTAATTCTGATCTTCAAAGTCTGCCGCAATCTATGAGCTACTACTTTCATCACTAGGTTCATCTCTCTATGAAGGATTAGGAACAGGAAATTCAAGGCTATGTGGCACAGGAGCCATTGATGATGGTGTGTGTGGATAAATGACTGCAGGTGCCAGTCGTTTAGAAGGTTCCGTCATGCAGAAGTAACAGTTCATGGAATGATCAGTGGATTCTCGACATATTTTTGGAACACCAAGCTTCATAGCCCTCTTTTGCCCTCTTTATAATGCTCCAGAGTAGAGTTGAGCGACCTTGACCTTTTTAGAGTCGAGCCGGGTTTCGCGAAACCAACTATCTCAAAAGTCGGGTCGAGTGAAATCGGCCGATTATGACGTAAAGTCGGGATCGACCGAAACACGAAACCCAATGCAAGTCAATGGGGCAGCATAGTCGGCGGTGAGTGGGGGCCAGGAAAACACCTAGAGTGCCCATTTTAATGTCAAAACCATCCATTCTTCTTAATGAAGCTTGTCAAGCGTAATTTACCTTATAATAATTGGAAGGCATTTGAAATTGGGGGTCATTTGGCTAAAGTTGTGGTGGGTAGGGCTGGTTCAAGTAATTAGTGGGCCCAGGAAATCTGGACCACGTCACGGAAGTGGAGCAGGGAGAGGTAAGTATTTCAACTTTGCAAGTGCTGTGAACCTGAGCAAGCAGGGGGGGCCCACTCGTTGGCATTGGCACTGGCACAGGGCCCCTCAAAGTACAGCGGTGTGTTTGCACGGCGGGGGCGCCTCCCACCGGCAGCAACACTTTTGCGTACCATGAGAGGCCCTGTGCCAGTGACGTCGCCAACTAGTATTCCTCCCCCCACCTAATGAAGGAACCTGCACTTTCATCTGCACCTTCCTGTTTGTCCCGGTGTAAGGTGGTATGGTATGCGGGAAGGGGGACCTGACTTTCAGCAGGGTCACAATCTTGCAGTGTAGCGTGCACGGGAAATGTTGCGTTATGGGTCAATGTACCAGCAGACTCATCTATCACTGGCTGGGCAATGGGCAGGATGAGGAGGAAACACAGATATAGGCCCAAAGAATAAAGTGGGCTAAATGCAGTTCAAAATTGGTAACACAGGACTAATCAGGGGGCATTGCAGTGGAGGACAACTGGAATGAGAGGCTGACACAGAGAGTAGGCCCAAATCAGTAAGTAGTCGAAATGCAGTTCAAAATTGGCAACAGTAGTAAACAGGCGGCACAGCTTTGTTCAGTGGAGGAGAACAGCAAGGAGTGGCAGACACCGATAGTAGGCCCCAACCCAACTAGTAGGCCAAATGCAGTCTAACATTAACAACTACTTAACGAGCGCCTGAAAACGGAATTTAAGGACAGGAAACCAGGAGAACAGCAAGGAGCGGCAGACACCGATAGTAGGCCCCAAACCAACTAGTACGCCAAATGCAGTTGTTCCGTTTAACCACAATTTAATGAGAGCCTGAAGATAGAAGTTCAGGAAAGGCAACCTGGAGAACACCTTGGAGTGGAACACACCATCTCTCTACACCCCATACCCAATTTGTAGGTCTAATGCAGCGTAGTTTCCAACAACTACTAAACGAGAGCATGATGATCGAAGCATTGGCGAGGAAACCTGGGGAACACCTTGGAGTGGAACACACCATCTCTCTACACCCCATACGCAATTTGTAGGCCTAATGCAGCGTAGTTTCCAACAACTACTAAACGAGAGCATGATGATCGAAGCATTGGCGAGGAAACCTGGGGAACACCTTGGAGTGGAACACACCATCTCTCTACAGTGGAACACACCATCTCTCTACACCCCATACCCAATTTGTAGGCCTAATGCAGCGTAGTTTCCAACAACTACTAAACGAGAGCCGGAAGATCGAAGCTCAGGAAAGGCAACCTGGAGAACACCTTGGAGTGGAACACACCATCTCTCTACACCCCATACCCAATTTGTAGGCCCAATGCAGCGTAGTTTCCAACAACTACTAAACGAGAGCATGATGATCGAAGCAATGGAGAGGAAACCTGGGGAACACCTTGGAGTGTAACACACCATCTCTCTACACCCCATACCCAATTTGTAGGCCTAATGCAGCGTAGTTTCCAACAACTACTAAACGAGAGCCGGAAGATCGAAGCAATGGAGAGGAAACCTGGGGAACACCTTGGAGTGTAACACACCATCTCTCTACACCCCACACCCAATTTGTAGGCCTAATGCAGCGTAGTTTCCAACAACTACTAAACGAGAGCCGGAAGATCGAAGCAATGGAGAGGAAACCTGGGGAACACCTTGGAGTGTAACACACCATCTCTCTACACCCCATACCCAATTTGTAGGCCTAATGCAGCGTAGTTTCCAACAACTACTAAACGAGAGCATGAAGATCGAAGCAATGGAGAGGAAACCTGGGGAACACCTTGGAGTGGAACACACCATCTCTCTACACCCCATACCCAATTTGTAGGTCTAATGCAGCGTAGTTTCCAACAACTACTAAACGAGAGCATGATGATCAAAGCATTGGCGAGGAAACCTGGGGAACACCTTGGAGTGGAACACACCATCTCTCTACAGTGGAACACACCATCTCTCTACACCCCATACCCAATTTGTAGGCCTAATGCAGCGTAGTTTCCAACAACTACTAAACGAGAGCCGGAAGATCGAAGCTCAGGAAAGGCAACCTGGGGAACACCTTGGAGTGGAACACACCATCTCTCTACACCCCATACCCAATTTGTAGGCCTAATGCAGCGTAGTTTCCAACAACTACTAAACCAGAGCCGGAAGATCGAAGCAATAGAGAGGAAACCTCGGGAACACCTTGGAGTGTAACACACCATCTCTCTACACCCCATACCCAATTTGTAGGCCTAATGCAGCGTAGTTTCCAACAACTACTAAACGAGAGCCGGAAGATCGAAGCAATGGAGAGGAAACCTGGGGAACACCTTGGAGTGTAACACACCATCTCTCTACACCCCATACCCAATTTGTAGGCCTAATGCAGCGTAGTTTCCAACAACTACTAAACGAGAGCCGGAAGATCGAAGCAATGGAGAGGAAACCTGGGGAACACCTTGGAGTGTAACACACCATCTCTCTACACCCCATACCCAATTTGTAGGCCTAATGCAGCGTAGTTTCCAACAACTACTAAACGAGAGCCGGAAGATCGAAGCAATGGAGAGGAAACCTGGGGAACACCTTGGAGTGTAACACACCATCTCTCTACACCCCATACCCAATTTGTAGGCCTAATGCAGCGTAGTTTCCAACAACTACTAAACAAGAGCATGAAGATCGAAGCAATGGAGAGGAAACCTGGGGAACACCTTTGAGTGGAACACACCATCTCTCTACACCCCATACCCAATTTGTAGGCCTAATGCAGCGTAGTTTCCAACAACTACTAAACGAGAGCATGATGATCGAAGCATTGGCGAGGAAACCTGGGGAACACCTTGGAGTGGAACACACCATCTCTCTACAGTGGAACACACCATCTCTCTACACCCCATACCCAATTTGTAGGCCTAATGCAGCGTAGTTTCCAACAACTACTAAACGAGAGCCGGAAGATCGAAGCTCAGGAAAGGCAACCTGGGGAACACCTTGGAGTGGAACCCACCATCTCTCTACACCCCATACCCAATTTGTAGGCCCAATGCAGCGTAGTTTCCAACAACTACTAAACGAGAGCCGGAAGATCGAAGCTCAGGAAAGGCAACCTGGGGAACACCTTGGAGTGTAACAAACCCTCTCTCTACACCACGGAAGGGCTGATTCTTAGGAAGGAAGGCTGTCGGAAAGAAGCAGGGTGCGTCCGAGGGTGATTATATTCTTATTAGGTATATACTCACCCTCGGACGCGCCCTGCTTCTTTATTTGTAATGAATGTTTATTTGCAATGTGGTTTTGACTTACTCTATTTTTTTGGTAAATAATGATTTTATTATTTTCATTGTTTTGCATCTTCTTGGCAATAATATAAAGAAGACGCGACAGGACAACACTCGGTGGATGCCATATCTGTGTTTAAAATTGAAAAAACCTTTCAGTTAACTACTTGCAGGAGAAAGTTATTGTAGCTGGTGGCCATTTTTAGTACTGTACCAGATTTTTGTTGTATGTGTTTGTTTTTAATGTTAAAATGTCTGCATTTGATATCTCTCCAGTATTTTCTTTTTTATAAGCAAAATACTTATTTTTATATTTTCTGATGTTGGTTCCAGGGGTACACGGGCAGCAGTGGTGTGGTCAGTGGAGGCCTAGTGGAAGGAGTGACCGCAGACAGGCATCGAAGGCCTAAAATAATAACACATGGCTGTAGGCAATTTTAAATTGGTTCCAGGGGTACACGGGCAGCAGTGGTGTGGTCAGTGGAGGCCTAGTGGAAGGAGTGACCGCAGACAGGCATCGAAGGCCTAAAATAATAACACATGGCTGTAGGCAATTTTAAATTGGTTCCAGGGGTACACGGGCAGCAGTGGTGTGGTCAGTGGAGGCCTAGTGGAAGGAGTGACCGCAGACAGGCATCGAAGGCCTAAAATAATAACACATGGCTGTAGGCAATTTTAAATTGGTTCCAGGGGTACATGGGCAGCAGTGGTGTGGTCAGTGGAGGCCTAGTGGAAGGAGTGACCACAGACAGGCATCGAAGGCCTAACATAACAAAAATGTCAATACAATGGTATTGTCAGTGGCAGGCATTGAAGGATGTCAGCGCATAGACTAAACATTGGTGGAGCTGTGAGATAATTTTGCAAGTGGTAGAGCACTGTTTGAGCTGGGGTGGGGGGAAACTGTCTTGTGGCCGGCGGTACAGGCCCAGGGCCCCTCATATTACAACGGTGTGTCTGACGTTGGGTGCGCACCACCACCGCCAGAGACACTTTATTGTACTAGGAGGGACCCAGTGGCAGTGCCGTCGACCAAAAGCGGGCTCACCCACCTCTTCAGACAAACTGTACTCTCACGGGTGCTGTCGCCAAGTGTCGATACCACGGCCCCGTGTGGGGAGTTTGGCCATTTAATGAGGTGTAAACATGTCGTATGCTGGACAATCAGGTGCAGAAAATTACGAGATTGGAAAAGGCATTCAGAATAGTCCACAGGCAAGACCTTTTCATAGGAAAGCTAGGTGTCAGCCGGGCAAGGTGGGGCAAAAGATTTCGAAATCCAGTTGTGGTTCATTTTAATGAAGGTTAGATCATCTACATTTTGGGTAGCCAGACGAGTCCTTTTTTCTGTTAGTATTGAACCTGCAGCACTGAATACTCTTTCTGATAGGACACTAGCTGCCGGGCAAGCAAGCTCCTGCAATGCATATTCTGCCAATTCTGGCCAGGTGTCTAATTTTGATGCCCAGTAATCAAATGGGAATGACGGTTGAGGGAGAACATCGATAAGGGATGAAAAATAGTTTGTAACCATACTGGACAAATGTTGTCTCCTGTCACTTTGAATTGATGCTGCAGTACCTGTCCTGTCTGCGGTCATAGCAAAATCACTCCACAACCTGGTCAGAAAACCCCTCTGGCCAACGCCACTTCTGATTTCTGCCCCTCTAACTCCTCTGGTCTGCTGGCCCCTGCAGCTCGTGTGAGAACGATCACGGGCGCTGTGTGCAGGGAATGCCAGAAGCAAACGGTCAACAAGAGTTGATTGTTTGGTTGCTAATATTAGTTCCAAGTTCTCATGTGGCATTATATTTTGCAATTTGCCTTTATAGCGAGGATCAAGGAGGCAGGCCAACCAGTAATCGTCATCATTCATCATTTTAGTTATGCGTGTGTCCCTTTTGAGGATACGTAAGGCATAATCCGCCATGTGGGCCAAAGTTCCAGTTCTCAAATCTGCGGTTGTGCTTGGTTGAGGGGCAGTTTCAGGCAAATCCACGTCACTTGTGTCCCTCAAAAAAACAGAACCCGGCCTTGCCGCGCCACCAATTTCCAGTGGCCCCGGAAAAGCTTCCTCATTAAAAATATAATCATCCCCATCATCCTCCTCGTCCTCCTCCTCCTCTTCGCCCGCTACCTCGTCCTGTACACTGCCCTGGCCAGACAATGGCTGACCGTCATCAAGGCTTTCCTCTTCCTCAGCTGCAGACGCCTGATCCTTTATGTGCGTCAAACTTTGCATCAGCAGACGCATTAGGGGGATGCTCATGCTTATTATGGCGTTGTCTGCACTAACCAGCCGTGTGCATTCCTCAAAACACTGAAGGACTTGACACATGTCTTGAATCTTCGACCACTGCACACCTGACAACTCCATGTCTGCCATCCTACTGCCTGCCCGTGTATGTGTATCCTCCCACAAAAACATAACAGCCCGCCTCTGTTCACACAGTCTCTGAAGCATGTGCAGTGTTGAGTTCCACCTTGTTGCAACGTCTATGATTAGGCGATGCTGGGGAAGGTTCAAAGAACGCTGATAGGTCTGCATACGGCTGGAGTGTACGGGCGAACGGTGGATATGTGAGCAAAGTCCACGCACTTTGAGGAGCAGGTCGGATAACCCCGGATAACTTTTCAGGAAGCACTGCACCACCAGGTTTAAGGTGTGAGCCAGGCAAGGAATGTGTTTCAGTTGGGAAAGGGAGATGGCAGCCATGAAATTCCTTCCGTTATCACTCACTACCTTGCCTGCCTCAAGATCTACAGTGCCCAGCCACGACTGCGTTTCTTTCTGCAAGAACTCGGACAGAACTTCCGCGGTGTGTCTGTTGTCGCCCAAACACTTCATAGCCAATACAGCCTGCTGACGTTTGCCAGTAGCTGCCCCATAATGGGAGACCTGGTGTGCAACAGTGGCAGCTGCGGATGGAGTGGTTGTGCGACTGCGGTCTGTGGACGAGCTCTCGCTTCTGCAGGAGGACGAAGAGGAGGAGGAGGGGGTGCGAACGGCTACAGCCAATTGTTTCCTAGACCGTGGGCTAGGCAGAACTGTCCCAAACTTGCTGTCCCCTGTGGACCCTGCATCCACCACATTTACCCAGTGTGCCGTGATGGACACGTAACGTCCCTGGCCATGCCTACTGGTCCATGCATCTGTTGTCAGGTGCACCTTTGTGCTCACAGATTGCCTGAGTGCATGGACGATGCGCTCTTTAACATGCTGGTGGAGGGCTGGGATGGCTTTTCTGGAAAAAAAGTGTCGACTGGGTAGCTCGTAGCGTGGTACAGCGTAGTCCATCAGGGCTTTGAAAGCTTCGCTTTCAACTAACCGGTAGGGCATCATCTCTAACGAGATTAGTCTAGCTATGTGTGCGTTCAAACCCTGTGTACGCGGATGCGAGGCTAAGTACTTCCTTTTTCTAACCATAGTCTCATGTAGGGTGAGCTGGACTGGAGAGCTGGAGATCGTGGAACTAGCGGGGGTGCCGGTGGACATGGCAGACTGAGAGACGGTGGGAGATGGTATTGTTGCCACCGGTGCCCTAGATGCAGTGTTTCCTACTACGAAACTGGTGATTCCCTGACCCTGACTGCTTTGGCCTGGCAAAGAAACCTGCACAGATACTGCAGGTGGTGCGGAAAATGGTGGCCCTACACTGCCGGAAGGGATGTTGCGTTGCTGACTAGCTTCATTGGCCGAGGGTGCTACAACCTTAAGGGACGTTTGGTAGTTAGTCCAGGCTTGCAAATGCATGGTGGTTAAATGTCTATGCATGCAACTTGTATTGAGACTTTTCAGATTCTGTCCTCTGCTTAAGGTAGTTGAACATTTTTGACAGATGACTTTGCGCTGATCAATTGGATGTTGTTTAAAAAAATGCCAGACTGCACTCTTTCTAGCATCGGATACCTTTTCAGGCATTGCAGACTGAGCTTTAACCGGATGGCCACGCTGTCCTCCAACAGGTTTTGGCTTTGCCACGCGTTTTGGGCAAGATACGGGCCCGGCAGATGGAACCTGTTGCGATGTTGATGCCTGCTGCGGCCCCTCCTCCTCCGCTTCAGAACTGCTGCCGCCTGCACCCTGTTCCCCCAATGGCTGCCAATCGGGGTCAAGAACTGGGTCATCTATTACCTCTTCTTGTAGCTCGTGTGCAACTTCGTCTGTGTCACCATGTCGGTCGGTGGTATAGCGTTCGTGATGGGGCAACATAGTCTCATCAGGGTCTGATTCTTGATCAGCACCCTGCGAGGGCAATGTTGTGGTCTGAGTCAAAGGACCAGCATAGTAGTCTGGCTGTGGCTGTGCATCAGTGCACTCCATGTCAGATTCAACTTGTAATGGGCATGGACTGTTAACTGCTTCACTTTCTAAGCCAGGGACGGTATGTGTAAAGAGCTCCATGGAGTAACCCGTTGTGTCGCCTGCTGCATTCTTCTCTGTTGTTGTTTTTGCTGAAGAGGACAAGGAAGCGACTTGTCCCTGACCGTGAACATCCACTAACGACGCGCTGCTTTGACATTTACAAGTTTCACGAGAGGAGGCAAAAGAGCTAGAGGCTGAGTCAGCAAGATAAGCCAAAACTTGCTCTTGCTGCTCCGGCTTTTAAAGCGGTTTTCCTACTCCCAGGAAAGGGAGCGTTCGAGGCCTTGTGTAGCCAGACGACGAACCTGGCTCCACAGCTCCAGACTTAGGTGCAATATTTTTTTTCCCACGACCAGCTGATGCTCCACCACTACCACTACCCTCATTACCAGCTGACAATGAACGCCCCCGGCCACGACCTCTTCCACCATACTTCCTCATTGTTTTAAAAACGTAAACAAACTAACGGTATTTGTTGCTGTCACACAAATTACACGGTGAGCTATAACTTCAGTATGATTTAGCTACCCCTTTACAGGTGAGTGAGACCACAACGAAAATCAGGCACAATGTTACACACTCTGTTGTTGGTGGCAACAAATGAGAGAGATGCCACACACGCAGGACTGTCACTGAAGCACAAATGTAAATATTAATCTCCCACTGATTTGTTTTTTTTTTTTTTTTTAAGGGAGACTTTAGGAAAAAAAAATAATAGAATAAAATGATTTTTTCAGGAAGAATTTAGAAACCAAATAAAATAAAATGATTTTTTCAGGGAGAATTTAGAAAACAAATAAAACAAAAAAAGGCTTTCTATGGCCCACTGAGTGAGAGATGACGCACACAGGAGTCAGGAGTGGCACACAAGCCCAGAGGCCAATATTTATCTCCCACTGATTGATGTAGTGATTTTTTCAGGTAGATTTTGGAACCCAAATCAAGCTAAAAAAAATAATAGGCTTTCTATGGCCCACAATTGGAGAGAGAGAGAGAGATGGCACACCCAGGAGTCAAGACTGGCACACAAGCAGAAAGGGCAACATTAATCTCCCACTGATTTGTTTTTTTTGTTTTTTTTTTCAGGGAGACTTTAGGAAAAAAAAAATAGAATAAAATGATTTTTTCAGGAAGAATTTAGAAACCAAATAAAATAAAATGATTTTTTCAGGGAGAATTTAGAAAACAAATAAAACAAAAAAAGGCTTTCTATGGCCCACTGAGTGAGAGATGACGCACACAGGAGTCAAGAGTGGCACACAAGCCCAGAGGCCAATATTTATCTCCCACTGATTGATGTAGTGATTTTTTCAGGTAGATTTTGGAACCCAAATCAAGCTAAAAAAATAATAGGCTTTCTATGGCCCACAATTGGAGAGAGAGAGAGAGATGGCACACCCAGGAGTCAAGACTGGCACACAAGCAGAAAGGGCAATATTAATCTCCCACTGATTTGTTTTTTTTTTTTGTTTTTTTTTCAGGGAGACTTTAGGAAAAAAAAAAATAGAATAAAATGATTTTTTCAGGAAGAATTTAGAAACCAAAGAAAATAAAATGATTTTTTCAGGGAGAATTTAGAAAACAAATAAAACAAAAAAAGGCTTTCTATGGCCCACTGAGTGAGAGATGACGCACACAGGAGTCAGGAGTGGCACACAAGCCCAGAGGCCAATATTTATCTCCCACTTTTTTTTTTTTGTTCCAGGGAAAATTTATAAACCCAATAAAAAAAATAATAAATAGGCTTTCTATGGCCCACTATCTGAGAGACAGAGAGAGATGGCACGCTTAGGACTGGCACACAAGCCCAAAGGCCAATATTAATCTCCCTTTTTTTTTTAAGGGAGAATTTATAAAACCAAAAAAAAATAAATAAATAGGCTTTCTATGGCCCACTATTTGTGAGAGAGATGGCACGCTCAGGACTGGCACACAAGCCCAGAGGCCAATATTAATCTCCCACTTTTTTTTTTTTTTCCAGGGAAAATTTATAAACCCAATAAAAAAAAAAATAAATAAATAGGCTTTCTATGGCCCACTATCTGAGAGAGAGAGATGGCACGCTTAGGACTGGCACACAAGCCCAAAGGCCAATATTAATCTCCCACTGATTGATTTATTGATTTTTTCAGGTAGAATTTAGAACCCAAATAAAGCAAAAAAAAAAAAAAAATGGGCTTTCTATGGCCCACTGAGTGAGTGATGATGCACACAGGAGTCAGGAGTGGCACACAAGCCCTGAGGCCAATATTTTTCTCCCACTGATTGATGTAGTGATTTTTTCAGGTAGATTTTAGAACCAAAATCAAGCAAAAAAATAAATAGGCTTTCTATGGCCCACTGAGTGAGTGATGATGCACACAGGAGTCAAGAGTGGCACACAAGCCCTGAGGCCAATATTTTTCTCCCACTGATTGATGTAGTGATTTTTTCAGGTAGATTTTATAACCCAAATCAAGCAAAAAAATAAATAGGCTTTCTATGGCCCACTGAGTGAGAGATGACACAGACAGGGATGGCACTCTAGCAGAAATGTCAATCTTAATCTCCCACAAAAAAAAAAAAAAAACAGGGAGTGTCCTTCAATTACTATCTCCCTGCAGTAATCTCAGCCAGGTATGGCAGGCAGCAATAAGGAGTGGACTGATGCACAAATTAAATAAAAAGTGTGTACAAACCAAAAAGATAGCTGTGCAGAAAGGAAGGAACAAGAGGATTTGTGCTTTGAAAAAAGCAGTTGGTTTGCACAGCGGCGTACACACAGCAATGCAGCTATCAGGGAGCCTTCTAGGGCAGCCCAATGAGCTACAGCGCTGAGGGGGAAAAAAAAAAAATGTAGCTTCCACTGTCCCTGCACACCGAAGGTGGTGTTGGGCAGTGGAAATCGCTACAGCACAAGCGGTTTGGTGGTTAATGGACCCTGCCTAACGCTATCCCTGCTTCTGACGAAGCGGCAGCAACCTCTCCCTAAGCTCAGATCAGCAGCAGTAACATGGCGGTCGGCGGGAACTCCCCTTTATAGCCCCTGTGACGCCGCAGACAGCAAGCCAATCACTGCAATGCCCTTCTCTAAGATGGTGGGGACCAGGACCTATGTCATCACGCTGCCCACACTCTGCGTTTACCTTCATTGGCTGAGAAATGGCGCTTTTCGCGTCATTGAAACGCGACTTTGGCGCGAAAGTCGCGTACCGCATGGCCGACCCCGCACAGGGGTCGGATCGGGTTTCATGAAACCCGACTTTGCCAAAAGTCGGCGACTTTTGAAAATGAACGACCCGTTTCGCTCAACCCTACTCCAGAGTTTTCACATGTGAAATGTGGAGCCCTTATTTGTCCTGGTCTCTAACAGGCACTCTAAAGTATGCCTTGTACGCTTGACTTATCTTAACAGATGGTAAAATTGAGAACTATTGTTTTAATAAATCATCCACAGATATAACAAAAGTCATCTGCTGGATGCTTTCAACCTCTTGAAGCCATATCTGAGTTGACTCAACAGTAAGACAGTTGTGGTGAAATTAAATGGAGCAATGATTAACTTATTTGTTTCTATAGTTTTGAACTATGGAAAGTTTGGAATCCTGAAGTACTTAATTCATTGCACACTTTGGTTACTATGAATAGAGGAAAGAAATCTTTTCAGACTAATGAAACAGACAGTAATGTGAAGTTCATATGAACAATGAAATTTGAATATAGTGTGTTTACTAGGGTTGAGCGAAATGGGTCGAAAATATTCAAAAGTCGCCGACTTTTGGCAAAGTCGGGTTTCATGAAACCCGACCCCTGTGTGGGGTCGGCCATGAAGTCGGCGATCTTTTGAATCTAGAATCGGAATTCCGATACCGATTCCCGATATGTTTATATCGGGAATTGGTATCGGAATTCAGATTTAAGTGTAAAATAAAGAATTAAAATAAAAAATATCGCAATACTTACCCTCTGACGCGCCCTGGTACCAACCGGGAACCTTCCTTCCTTAGAAACAGCCTTCCAGGACCTTGCGGTGACGTCGCGGCTTGTGATTGGCCGCGCGGCCGCCCATGTGACCGCTCGCGCGGCCAATCACAAGCCGCGACGTCACCGCGACGTCACCGAAGGTCCTGGAAGGGCTGATTCTTAGGAAGGAAGGCTGCCGGAAAGAAGCAGGGCGCGTCCGAGGGTGAGTATATTCCTATTAGGTATATACTCACCCTCGGACGCTCCCTGCTTCTTTCCAGCAGCCTTCCTTCCTAAGAATCAGCCCTTCCAGGACCTTCGGTGACGTCGCGGTGACGTCGCGGCTTGTGATTGGCCGCACGAGCGGTCACATGGGCGGCCGCGCGGCCAATCACAAGCCGCGACGTCACCGCTAAAGGTCACCGCAAGGTCCTTGAAGGCTGTTTCTAAGGAAGGAAGGTTCCCAGTTGGTACCAGGGCGCGTCAGAGGGTAAGTATTGCGATATTTTTTATTTTAATTCTTTATTTTACACTAAAATATGGATCGCAGGGCCTGAAGGAGAGTTTCCGCTCCTTCAGACCCTGGGAACCATGGAAACCCAATGCACTGCATTGGGTTTCGGGTTTCGTCCGACCCCGACCCCGACTTTTTTATAGGATCGGCCGATTTCACTCTACCCGACTTTTGAAAAAGTCGGGTTTCGTGAAACCCGACCCGATCCTATAAAAGTAAAGGTCGCTCAACCCTAGTGTTTACTATTAGACTACGTAAGTATCATCATATCATTGTGATATCCACACAAAGTTTCTAGGGTACATCAACCTTTTCCAAAATAAGTAATTCACAATTAAACAAAAAAGAAAATAACACTTTTAAACCAAGAACAGAATTTGTTTTTGTTGCATAAGATTCTATCGTAAATAGGAAATGCCGTTTAGGCCCATTTCTCACAAAAGTACATTAAAAAAATCATACTTTCATCCAGAAAACGCAGATGATTTTTTTTCTCACTTGTCATTTGTGTTCAGGCCATATACAATCCTTTTTTTGCAGTTATTAATAGTGTTGATTGATACCTTCCGATATCCAGAAGTATCGGTATTGGACGGATTGGACCGGCTGATATCCAAAAAATATTGAATATCGCCGATACCGATACCCGATACCAATGCAAGTCAATGGGACACAAATATCGGAATGTAAATAAGCCTTTTCTGTCCTTCTACATCCTGTTCCAGAGGGGTGAAGAGTGTGGGCGGTGCGTGGTCGGACACTGTGCATGTCTGTGTGTGCAGGCGGGGTCTGTGCGGGCCTGCCAGTGATCTGTACAGGCCTCTCGGGGGTCTGTGCGTGCCTGCCGGGGGTCTGTGCTTGCCTGCCGGGGGTCTGTGCGGGCCTGCCAGGGGTCTGTGCGGGCCTGCCGGGGCTCTGTGAGGCTTGGGGGCCTCTGGGCGGCGTGCCGGGGCTCTGTGCGGCGTGCCAGGGCTTTGTGCGGCGTGCCGGGGCTCTGTGCTGCGTGCGGGGCTCTGTGCGTGTGTGCCGGGGCTCTGTGCAGCGTGCCGGGGCTCTGTGCAGCATTCGGGGCTCTGCGTGTGTGCCGAGTCTCTGTGTGGCGTGCCGGGGCTCTGTGCAGCATGTTGGGGCTCTGTGCGGCATGCCGGAGCTCTGTGCAGTGTGCGGGGCTCTGTTTGACGTGCCGTGTCTCTGTGCGGAGTGCCCGGGCTCTGTGCGGCGTGTGGAGCTCTGTGCGTGTGTGCCGAGGCTCTGTGCGGCGTGCGGGACTCTGTGCGGTGTGCGGGGCTCTGTGCGGCATGCCGGGGCTCTGTGTGGCGTGCCGGGGCTCTGTGCAGCGTGCAGGGGATATTTGCGGCGTGCGGGGCTCTGTGCGTGTGTGCTGGGGCTCTGTGCGGTGTTTCGGGGCTCTGTGCGGCGTGTCGGGACTCTGTGCGGCGTGCGGCGCTCTGTGCAGCGTGCCGGGGCTCTGTGCGGCGTGCCGGGGCTCTGTGCGGGCTGCCGGGGCTCTGTGCCTGTGTGCAGGCATCGTCCGATGGGACTATAAGTCCCATCGGATGATGTCTACTACAGTGACAGTGATTGACACATTAGCCAATGATGGGACAATAGTAGTTAATGTGTTGAATGAAAAAAAAAAATACATACTACGTACATTCTACACACATGCTACGTACATGCTACATACATACTACATGCATGCTACATACATGCTACATACATGCTACATACATACTACATACATGCTGCATACATGCTACATACATACTACATATATACTACATACATACTACATACATGCTACATACTACATACATACTAAATACATGCTACATGCTACATACTACTGTACATACATGCTACATACAGTACATTCATACATTACATACAGTACATACATACAGACATACAGTACATTAAACATAGAGTTCGTACTCACCATTACTTGTCAATTTGTTCCCCGAAGCCGGTGTCATCTGTAAAAAAAATATGAAAATAACAACCAATATACTCCCTGTTCACGAGTGTCCCACGATGATCTCCCGTGGAGAATGGCAGCATCAGCTGATGCAACCACTCTCTAGGGGCTCCAGGAACATAATGACGGTAGGAAGGTATCCTTCTGCACTGTATTCCTCAACTGCGGTAAAAAAAATAGTCCCTAGTCTCACTTTTGGCATTGCTGTATGAGAAATTTTCCCACGCAACAATTGCCATAAAGTGAGACTTTGTCCTAAGGCAACCTCTCAGTGATGCACTGCAGGAGCCAGTCAGTGTGTCACTGAGGGTCCTATAGATCAGTGACATCACCCGATGTCACTGTTCGATAGGGGAGATCATCCTGGGACACTCGTTATTAATTGGACTACGGCGGACAGGGAGTATGCGGTTTATTATTTTACATTTTTTGCAGGCGCTAAAGTATGGTAAGTATGGTTAAATGAAGAATATTAAAATACTTTTTTTCCTAATGTGTGTGTGTTTTATTAACCCTTTACTAGTATTGGATTAATAATGGATAGGTGTCTTATTGACGCCTCTCTGTTATTAACCCTGCTTTATGTCACCTTACAATAGCAAGGTGATATTAACCCCTTATTACCCCATATCCCACCGCTTAATGGGAGTGGGAAGAGAGGGGCTAAGTGCCAGAATTGGCGCATCTTACAGATGTGCCATTTCTGGGGCGGCTGCAGACTGGTATTTGTAGTTGGGGGGGGCCAATATCCATGGCTCCTCTCTAGGCTATGAATATCAGCCCGCAGCTGTCTGCGTAGCCTTTCTGGCTATAAAATATAGGGGGACCCCCACATCATTTTTTTGGGGGGTGCCCTCATTTTAAGAGCCAGTAAAGGCTACGCAGACAGCTGCGGGCTGATATTCATAGCAGGCTACAGATATTGGTCCCCGGCCATCGGCTTCCCCCCTCTGGCACAGAAAATTGCACACATTAAGAAAAAAGTATTTTAATATTCTTCATTTAACCATACTTAACATACTTCAGCTCCTGCAAATGATAATAAACCGCATATTCCCTGTCCGCCATAGTCCAATTAATAACGAGTGTCCCACGATGATCTCCCCTATAGAACAGTGACATCGGGTGATGTCACTGCTCTATAGGACACTGACATTAGACAATGGCTCCTGCAGTGCATCACTGAGGTTACCTTAGGACAAAGTCTCACTTTATGGCAATTGCTGCATGGGAAAATTTCTTAAAAGTGAGACTAGGGACTACTTTTTTTACAGCGGCGGAGGAGTACAGTGCGGAAGGATATCTTCCTCCTGTCATTGTGTTCCTGGAGCCCTTAGAGAGCGGTCGCATCAGCTGATGCTGCCATTCTCTACAGGAGATCGTCATGGGACACTCGTGGATTTCTGCGGACAGGGAATATATTGGTTGTTTGTTATTTTCATATTTTTTTTATAGGTGACACTGGCTTCGGGGAACAAAGTGACAAGTAATGGTGAGCATGAACTCTATGTTTAATGTACTGTATGTGTGCATTGTATGTAATGTATGAATGTACTGTATGTAGCATGTATGTAGAATGTATGTAGCATGTATGTATGCATGTAGCATGTATGTAGCATGTATGTAGTATGTATGTAGCATGTAGGTAGCATGTATGTAGCATATATGTAGTATGTATGTTTTTTTTCCATTCAACACATTAGCCAGATGATGGGACTACTACTGTCTCATCATTGGCTAATGTGTCAATCACTGTCACTGTAGTAGGCATCGTCCGATGGGACTTGTAGTCCCATCAGACGATGCCTGCACACAGGCACAGAACCCCGGCAGCCCGCTCAGAGCACCGACACGCCGCACAGAGCCCCGCACACCGCACAGAGCCCTGGCAGGCCGCACAGAGCCCCGGCAGCCCGCACAGAGCCCCGGCACGCCACACAGAGCCCCGGCACACACGCACAGAGCCCCAACACACATGCACAGAGCCCCGGCACGCTGCACAGAGCTTCGGGATGCCGCACAGACTACTGGCAGGCACGCACAGACCCTGCCTGCACACACACGCAGTCTCCGCCCACGCACCGCCCACACTCCATTATAGTGCATCATTGCACTATAGGAACTCCCGATTCTGGTATCCGATATCACCAAAATATCGGAACTCGGTATTGGAATTCTGATACAGCGAATATCGGCCGATACCCGATATTTGCAGTATCAGAATGCTCAACACTAGTTATTAATAATTTACAAGACATTTACAGTTTTCCTATGTTAAAGAGTTGCAATGCATCACAAAAAATCAGATGCTATACTGTTGCTCATTATGGTATCTGATTTTTTTTGTACCCTGTGGTAGATCGGCTTACTTGGCTGCACATAGAGGTAGACACAGGTACACTGTCTCTTTGAATCTTCCGCTGGTTTATTACACATGTGGCATAAACCAATGCGAGGTGAAAATTAACATGGCCCTTCCAGCAAAGCAGGAAAACAAAACAAAATGGCATACACTCAGCATATAACAACCAAGTTCAGTACAGTTTAAAACAAAACCACTTCTCTGGAGCTGCCAGGTCCAGACCCTCTGAATACTGAATGCTCAGGGGGCCCACTATTTAAACCGCAGATGGACAACCTTCCCCCTCTCTATGGCTGTCCCCAAAAATCCAGCACTTAAAATGGCAGATTAACCCTCTCAACACATAGTGTGCTGGAGCAAAACATCTTGGTTTCAAATCACTGAAGCTATTAGCCTCAGTGAAACGTATCTCCACTCCTGCACTTTGCCAGTGACGTCACATATCCCCTGTCTAGAAACCACCTAGCTACCCAGGTATTCTTCCTGTTCCTTTCCCTCAACCATCTCAGGGGTGCATAGTCTGGCAATAACCTGAACTTCCGGCCTAACAGGTAGTACCACAGCATGTCAATTTCCCATTTGATGGCCAAGTAATCTTTCTTCAAGATGGCATACTTTTTTCACAGGAGGACACTTTCCTACTCAGGTATAAGACTGGAAGCTCATCCCCATCTGTTTCCTGGGACAACGCATTTCCTAAACTGACCTCGGAGGCATCCGTCTGGACCACTAACTCCTTAGTGAAGTCAGATGCGACCAAGACTGGCTGCTTGAATAGGGCGAGCTTCAACTTCTGGAATGCCATCACCACTTCAGAGGACCATTTGACCATTGATGTCTTTGTGCCCTTAAGAAGATCAGTCAATGGGACCGCAATCATGGCAAAATTTGAGATAAATCGCCAATAGTATCCCACAAATCTCAGAAATACTCGAACCTGTTTCTTGGAGACCGGTTGCAGCCAATTTTGGATTGCTTCCACCTTATTTAATTGCAGATTTATTTCACCCCTTCCAACGAAGTAGCTCAAGTATTTTTCCTCTTTCTTCCCCTCGATACACTTCTTTGGGTGTATGATAAACCCTGCCTTCCTTAGTGTATCCAGTACAGCCTGAATGTTCTTCAGGTTACTTTCCAAATCTGGGCTGAAGATTACGATGTCATCCAGATAATTAGTGGCATACATTTTATGAGAGGCTAGGATTCAGACCCTCTGGAAGGTAGCTATGGCTCCCTGCAGACCAAACGGCATCCTGGTATACTGAAAGCACCTGTAGTGTGGAGAGAAGGCCGTCTTCTCCTTGGCACTTGGGTACAGGATAATTTGCCAGTACCCTTTCTTTAGGTTCAGGGTTGGGATATCTCACTCACCCTAGCCTTTCAATGAGCTGTTCGACCCAGGGCATTGGATATTCATCAAACTTGGACACCTAATTTAGCTTCTTGTATTCATTACAGATATGCCACTCTCCGACCGGCTGTGGCACAAGGATAATGGGGCTGAACCAGTCACTTTTTGACTCCTCAATGATGCTCAGGCTGAAAATTCTCTTCACCTTCTTGGAGATCATCTCGAGGCAGGCTTCAGGAATCCAATATGGCTTTTGGTTCACCCTCACATGCGGTTCCGTCAGGATTTCATGCTCCATGACTTGCGTACAACCTGGCAATTCGGAAAATAGATCCCCTTTCCGATGAAGCAGCTCTCATCACTGTTGTTTCTGGGTAGGTGACAGTGTCTCTGCCACTGGGGCATCCTCGACCCTAGCTTCAAGAATGACCCCTAGGCACATTGCGTAGCTTCCACCGGTTCCCTGTCTTTCCATGGTTTGAGCTGGTTAATGTGGTACACCTGTTATGGCTTTCTTCTCAATGGTTGATGGACCTTGTACTTGACTTCACTCAACTTTTCAAC
The DNA here is from genome assembly GCF_032444005.1 of Ranitomeya imitator. NCBI lineage: Eukaryota > Metazoa > Chordata > Amphibia > Anura > Dendrobatidae > Ranitomeya > Ranitomeya imitator. The sequence continues at coordinate 737,512,332 of NC_091283.1, forward strand.
CATCTCTTATGGCCCTCACTACATGGCAAGCAACTTACTTTCCTCCATGGATATCAACACCAATGCCCAGTCTGCAGGGCTAAACTGTATCAGTCTTGCCACCCAGTTGTAGAACCTTGCCTGGGCCTCTTGGGCATGAAGGAGGCTCTCCCTCACAATTGGCATCACGCTCGTGATCCTGTCCTGCATCTGGGCCACATGTTCAAAGGTGCTTTGGTAGGGTTTTAGCTCCGCTTGCTAGGTCTCCTTTGCAATGTCCAGAAGTCCTTGAAGGTGTCATCTGTATAACAGTTGGAACTATGAGAACCCCGTAGAAGCATGTGGGACTTCTCTAATGGAGAACAGTACGTATGGCAGTAGACAATCCCAGTCTCAGCCATCCTTCTCCACAACCTTCTTGAGCATAGAATTCAAGGTTTTGTTGAACCTCCCCACCAGGCCATCTGTCTGCGGATGGTACACTGACATCTGGAGTTAGATAATCTGAAGAGCCTTACTGTCATGATTCCAATGGCAGGGAATCACAAAAGGACAAGCACCAACGAGCTCTAGGGTGATGGAACCTGAGCTGACCGCGACCCTAAACCTGAACACACAAATAACAGTAGCCGGGGAACGTGCCTACGTTGATCCTAGACATCTCGCACCAGCCGAAGATCTAACTTCCCCTATTAGAAGAAACACAGACCTCTCTTGCCTCCAGAGAAATACCCCACAGAAATAGCTGCCCCCCACATATAATGACGGTGAAATGAGAGGAAGGCACATACACAGTATGAAAACAGATTCAGCAAAATGAGGCCCGCTAAAACTAGATAGCAGATGATACAAAAGTAAACTGCGCGGTCAGCAAAAAACCCTTCAAAAAACCATCCTGTAATTACTTGAACTCATGTTCCAACTCATGGAACATGAGGAGCAATTACAGCCCGCTAAAGCAACCAGCAGCAAAGAAACAATTATATGCAAGCTGGACAAGACAAAAATAAAGCAAAACGTGGAACAAGAAAATCAAAAACTTAGCTTGTCCTGAAGATTACTGAAGCCAGAAGCTGAGGTAACAAAACACTCTGATAACCTTGATAGCCGGCGGGGAAATGACAAGAAAGCCCGGTTAAATAGGAAACTCCCAAATCCTAATAGAACAGGTGGACACCAGAGACAGCAGAACACAAATCACCCAGTACCATCAGTAACCACCAGAGGGAGCCCAAAAACAGAACTCACAACACCTTACACAACTCCCTCATCACTTTGGATATAAAATGAGTCCCTTGGTTCATCAGAATCTCCTTTGGCAGGCCCGTTCCAGAGAAGATATGCACTAGCTCTCGAGCTATACACCTGGAGGAGCTTCTCAGTGGTACCACTTCTGGGTACCGTGCTGCATAGTTCATTACCACCAGCATGAATTGGTGACCCTTGGCAGACTTAACTAAGGACCCAACAAGGTCCATGGCAATCCTGTCAAATGGGACCTTTGTAATGGGCAATGGCACCAGGGGACTGCGAAATTAGGATATGGGAGCAGTTAGCTGAGAGGTAGGGCAGGATCTCATTTTTCAATCTCATTTTTTTCAGTAGGCATTCAAACATAAAACATACCTAGAAATAATGTTTATCATAGTCAGTTGTAAGAAGTCAGGAATATAAATGATCTACCTAATAATTAAATAGAGTACATTTTCCTAGGAGTACAGTGCATTTTTTTTCTTGCCAATACCATTAGTAGATGAGGCACTACTTATAGAAACTGTCATGTCTTGACTGGGTCTGTGAGCAAGCACTGGTTCCTACAAGTGATTGCTTGCACCAAGAACAGATTCTCGGTTCATATGGAACCTGTGATTAAATAGAAATACAGAACACAAATTTACTGTCATTACCTGACACAACAGCACAAATATTAAAGGCAATCTTCCATCAGAGCATAACGGTATTTATAGTCATCACATGGCAACTTGCAATGTGTATTTACTGACATTGCCTGGCAAGGAAGAATAGACATTAGAATGACAAGGCATTTCCATTAACAATAGAGGATACATCTAGTTCATTGCACTTCTATTAATTTTTCAGAGCTTGGAAAATTAACCTATTAGATTACAGGATTCTTAGCCATTGCATTTTAATGTCAATTTGAGAAAATTCTAAAGCCTAATTAGTACACGGGAGATGATGAATATTAACTGTTTGCCATCATTTTGTATCATCGAAGTGCAACTACTTAGGGCTTATTCACACACCCAATTTTTCCACGTAGGAGAAAAATGGACCAATTATTCTGATCAGTCTGTGATCAGAGTTTGATGAGAGTGTGGCCCAGGTGTCATCCATTATTCTCCTCCTTCTCCATTCTTGCAGTCTGTGAAAATCGGACCGCACTCACATGTCATCTGAGTATGGTCTGTTTTTTTTCATTGCCCCATTGACTGCCAATTTTTCTCAATCCATGAAACATTATGGGCATGTGAATTGTCCCATAAAACAGGTATGTATGCTATCTGTGAAAAACACACGTGGATGAAAATCAGATGTGTGAGTGAGCTCAGTAGTTGCTCGTTAGCTTTTTTTGTATGTGCTGTTTATGTCAATCAGTCCACTAGCAAAGCACCAAAAATGATCCGCACCACTGCATGCACCTGGCTGGGGTGTCGATAACGCCGTAAGCATCCATGCCCAGGCTCTCAATGGAAAACAAAGCATTTATCTGTGCAAAAATAGAAGAACAAGGGTGGCACTCACCGTCCCATAAGATCCACTTTATTGAGGCAATTTAAAACATTCAAGGCAGAAGGGTTCTGTGTGGCATGTGAAGGATGACGGCCGTTTTATGCAAATGCACTTCTACAGGTCCAGTAACCCTCCTGCCTTGAATGTTTTAAATTTCCTCATTAAAGTGGATTTTATGGGACGGTGAGTGCCACCCTTGTTTTTCTACTTTTGTACTGTTTGTCAATGACTGCCATTTAAACTTTTTGTAACTAGATTTAGTTTGTTTTTCGCTATCATTTTCTCATCATAAAGGGATTATCCACTTGCAGAAAACTTTTAAATGCCAGCTTAGTTTGTTGTAAAAAAGACCTAAACTTTACTTACCCTCCTTGGGAACATTGCTGTGTCACCGACACTGCTCTGATATATGTTGTTTGGCTGTATAAGTGATATGAAGACAATGGCAGTGAGCTCAGTAATTATCTGCAGCACTACGGATGTGAGTTCTCCACTGCAGCGTATACACTGTCACCAGAGCAGCACTGAAGACGGGGAGGATAAGTAAAACGCATTTTGTTTATAATCTCATTTTATTCCCTACACAATTAATGATTGGCACATTTCTGCCTATGCACAGTTGCTCACAGAAAGCTGCCAACCAGTGGTGTGGATGGGGTTAAACAGAGCTCAGCATTTAGAGAACTGCTTGATCAGCTGCAAATAAAACTAATTTTATCAGAACTGCAGTATCCAGCAAAGTAAGTGGTATATCGCTGGAATCAGGGTCTCCGTCAATACATCATGCTGCTCTCAGAAGCTTTGCAAACACCTGGTGACAGTTTCCTTTTACATCTGCAAGGTATAAAAATCAGCAAGAATTTAGCAAAGAAAAAGGTATACTGTGTAACCACGACCTCTTTGAAGATATGAATGGATCACGTTCTTCATAAAAGTGACTTTATGTAGTGGAAGGAGCATAATCCTAGCATGCAGAAGCTAGTGACAGGCTTGCTTAGATAGGCTTTTAAGTTTGCAACAAACTAATAAAGAAGGGTTTCAAATTTGTCTAAAAAAATTCTGTGTAGAATTCAATTTTTCTACTTTTTTCTTTTTACTACTAGGATCAAGACAAGACAAAACCCCTTTCAACGTTGGCCAACCTCGCCATTACAATCACTGATATTCAAGACATGGACCCAATTTTCATCAATTTGCCGTATAGCACTAACATATACGAAAACTCTCCTCCGGTAAGTAGAATAAATCAATTGATTTCCTGAGCTATAATAGTAATTGTGGAAGCCTATTAAAAAAATTATTACAGTTTATGAGTAGAAAAAATGGACTCCGAATAATTATTATACAACTGGAATGATGTGAGTGTGGTAGAAAATTTAAAGAGATTCTGCACTCAAAATGGCTTCACTGGATGCAAATAGGGGAAGTGGCTGGCCACGCTGTCCATGGAAGCCATGCTCCGTCCCTTCTTACCAGTAAATGGCTTTACAGTCAGTCAGTCTGTTTTTCCTTTGTGGAACCCAAGAGGTTGTTCAATAAATCCAAGTTATCACCTCTCGACATTAATGTATATGCTTACATGCTGTGCTCTCCTATTTTTGGCAGTCCTGTAGACAATATAGAGAGTGAAGGTGCAGTGGGGTGTGTTGGTGTAGTGGGCTGTGTTGTGTTGTTAGAAGTGTTAGCGTTGTGGGGTGTGTTGGTGTAGAGGGGTGTGTTGTCGTAGTGGGGTGTGTTGGCGTAGTGGGATGTGTTGTTGCAGTGGGGTGTGTTGGTGCAGTGGGGTGTGTTGGTGCAGTGGGGTGTGTTGGTGCAGTAGGGTGTATTGGTACAGTGGGGTGTGTTGGTGTAGTGGGGTGTGTCGGTGTAGTGGAGTGTGTTGTAGCAGTGGGGTGTGTTCGTGTAGTGGGGTATGTTGGTGTAGAGGGGAATGTTGGTGTAGTGAGGTGTATTGGTGCAGTGGGGTTTGTTGGTGTAGTGAGGTGTGTTGGTGCAGTGGGATGTGTTGGTGTAGTGGGGTGTGTTGGTGTAGTGGGGTGTTTTGGTGCAGTGGGGTGTGTTGGTGTAGTTGGGTGTGTTGGTGTAGTGGGGTGTGAGTCTATGCAAGAAATTCCAATATGTCTATTAGTTTCCTGAGTAGTGTTGAGCGATACCTTCCGATATCGGAAAGTATCGGTATCGGATAGGATCGGCCGATATTCAAAAAATATCGGATATCGCCGATACCGATACCCGATCCCAATGCAAGTCAATGGGACCAAAATATCGGAATTAAAATAAACCCTTTCTTGCCTTGTAGGTTCATTCTACATGAAGGAAAACAAATAAGAATAATGCCGGATGTATTTGGGGAGGTGGCGGAGACATTAAAGTCATAGAGGTTTATCCCAATCAAATAGAATAGCATGTTTTTTGTTTTTTTTAAAGACGTTCGGAGTGACAAAGATATTGACTATGTAAATTTTTTTTTATTTTGTCAGATATTGATGTTTCACTATTCCACGCCCTTCCCCTTCTTTTTTTTTACTTTTCCCACACTTTCATCTTCATCATCATCAGCATCTTTGACATCAACTTCTTCTTCACCTTATTCATCTTCTTCTTCATCTTCTACCTATTTTTTTTTATTACATTCTTCATATTCATTTTATTCAACTATTATTATTCTTCCTATTCTACATATTCATTTTATTCAACTGTTATTATTCTTCCTATTCTACTTCTTCATCATATTCTCATTTGTGACAGGCATTCCCGTAGTTGTTATCTATAAAAGTTGGAAGATTACACCTTCCGTTCTGCCAGTCACAAAAGTTACATTTGTCCGCGTTCAGTTTGGCCTGCAGCATCAGGCTTTATCCAGGGGCACCACGAGGAGGAACGGACTCACCCCCATACACTGCTTAGTCTTCTTCTGCATATAATTTAGATAATATCTTTTGCTCTGATATTAAGTCTTATGCTTAATGTTCTTCTGCTCTTTGTTCTGCAGCCTCTTGTTCTTCTGCTTCTCGGTCTTCCATGTCGTCGTCTCCAGGGTCGTCGTCTCCAGTGTCGTCATCTCCGCCGTCGTCGTCTCAGCCGTCGTCGTCTCCGCCGTCGTCGTCTCCGCCGTCGTCGTCGTCGTCATCGGGGTGGTCTTCCGGGTCGTCGTCGTCATCGGGGTGGTCTTCCGGGTCGTCGACTTTAGGGTCTTCAACTTGGAAATGTAGCAGAAGGTACAAGAAGGCTGAGAAAATGACAAGAACCAGCTGATGGAACTGGAACTCGGATGGCTACCCGAAGGTTCAAGAGCCTATGGAACTACCGAGGACCAGCTGACGTTACTGGAACCCGGTTACTAAGCAGGAGGTACCCATGCTAAAAAGCACTACCAAGGACCGCCTGACGTTGGCGGAACTCGGATACCCAGAAGGAGGCACCTAAGCCAAAGGCTCTGCCCGGAACCAGCTGACGGTACTGGAACCAGGATGGGGAGCAGAAGGTACAAGAGCAAAAGACACTGCCGAGAACCAGCTGACGGTACTGGAACCCGGATGGGTAGCCGAAGGTCCAAGAGCCAATGGAACTACCGAGGACAAGCTGACGTTACTGGAACCCGGTTACTAAGCAGGAGGTACCCGTGCCTGAAAGCACTACCAAGGACCACCTGACGTTGGTGGAACTTGGAAACCCAGAAGGAGGCACCTAAGCCAAAGGCTCTGCCCGGAACCAGCTGACGGTACTGGAACCAGGATGGGGAGCAGAAGGTACAAGAGCAAAAGACACTGCTGAGAACCAGCTGACGGTGCTGGAACCAGGTGGTGGACCTGAAGGCCCACAGGAGAGTAGAGAACAGCTAGGCCGCGAGGCAGCCGCAGTTACCGAACCCCAACAGTCATACAGGGGGAGCTGGGCCTACTGGCACTACAGAACCAGCCTTGACTACCAGTTCACGCAGCCCACATAGGAAGCTCCTAAACTGGAGGCACCCTGGAGTTGGCTAACCCGACCGCACCACGACGGGACAAGCATAGGCGTCTCAGTGAACTTGACACAACCCGGAAACAGCTGACGGTGCTGAAACCAGGCTTGGCACGAGGGAGTACCTGTGACAAGAACACTGCCGAGAACCAGCTGGCGGTGCTGGAACCCAGATGCGTTGCCCCACTGTGCAAGAGCCAATGGCACCGAGGACCAGCTGGCGGTGCTGGAACCCGGTTACTAAGCTGAAGGTGCCCGCGCTTAAAAGCACTACCAAGGACCGCCTGGCGTTGGCGGAACTCGGATACCCAGGAGGAGGCACCTAAGCCAAAGGCTCGGCCTGGAACCAGCTGACGGTGCTGGAACCAGGAGGTGGACCCGAAGGCCCACAGGAGAGGAGAGAACAGCTAGGCCGCGAGGCAGCCGCAGTTACCGAACGCCAACAGTCCTACAGGGGGAGCTGGGCCTACTGGCACTACAGAACCAGCCTTGACTACCAGTTCACGCAGCCCACATCGGAAGCTCCTAAACTGGAGGCACCCTGGAGTTGGCTAACCCGACAGCACCACGACGGGGCAAGCATAGGCGTCTCAGTGAGCTTGACACAACCCGGAAACAGCTGACGGTGCTGAAACCAGGCTTGGCACGAGTGAGTACCTGTGTCAAAAACACTGCCGAGAACCAGCTGGCGTTGCTGGAACCCAGATGCGTTGCCCCAGTGTGCAAGAGCCAATGGCACGACCGAGGACCAGCTGACGGTGCTGGAACCCGGTTACTAAGCTGTAGGTGCCCGCGCTTAAAAGCACTACCAAGGACCGCCTGATGTTGGCGGAACTCGGATACCCAGGAGGAGGCACTTAAGCCAAAGGCTCGGCCCGGAACCAGCTGATGGTGCTGGAACCAGGAGGTGGACCCGAAGGCCCACAGGAGAGGAGAGAACAGCTAGGCCGCGAGGCAGCCGCAGTTACCGAACCCCAACAGTCCTACAGGGGGAGCTGGGCCTACTGGCACTACAGAACCAGCCTTGACTACCAGTTCACGCAGCCCACATAGGAAGCTCCTAAACTGGAGGCACCCTGGAGTTGGCTAACCCGACCGCACTACGACGGGGCAAGCATAGGCGTCTCAGTGAACTTGACACAACCCGGAAACAGCTGACGGTGCTGAAACCAGGCTTGGCACAAGGGAGTACCTGTGACAAGAACACTGCCGAGAACCAGCTGGCGGTGCTGGAACCCAGATGCGTTGCCCCAGTGTGCAAGAGCCAATGGCACCAAGGACCAGCTGGCGGTGCTGGAACCCGGTTACTAAGCTGTAGGTGCCCGTGCTTAAAAGCACTACCAAGGACCGCCTGGCGTTGGCGGAACTCGGATACCCAGGAGGAGGCACCTAAGCCAAAAACTCGGCCTGGAACCAGCTGACGGTGCTGGAACCAGGAGGTGGACCCGAAGGCCCACAGGAGAGGAGAGAACAGCTAGGCCGCGAGGCAGCCGCAGTTACCGAACTCCAACAGTCATACAGGGGGAGCTGGGCCTACTGGCACTACAGAACCAGCCTTGACTACCAGTTCACGCAGCACACATAGGAAGCTCCTAAACTGGAGGCACCCTGGAGTTGGCTAACCCGACCGCACCACGACGGGGCAAGCATAGGCGTCTCAATGAACTTGACACAACCCGGAAACAGCTGACGGTGCTGAAACCAGGCTTGGCACGAGGGAGTACCTGTGACAAGAACACTGCCGAGAACCAGCTGGCGGTGCTGGAACCCAGATGCGTTGCCCCAGTGTGCAAGAGCCAATGGCACCGAGGACCAGCTGGCGGTGCTGGAACCCGGTTACTAAGCTGTAGGTGCCCGCGCTTAAAAGCACTACCAAGGACCGCCTGATGTTGGCGGAACTCGGATACCCAGGAGGAGGCACCTAAGCCAAAGGCTCGGCCCGGAACCAGCTGACGGTGCTGGAACCAGGTGGTGGACCCGAAGGCCCACAGGAGAGGAGAGAACAGCTAGGCAGCGAGGCAGCCGCAGTTACCGAACCCCAACAGTCCTACAGGGGGAGCTGGGCCTACTGGCCTACTATAGGCGTCTCAGCGAGTTTGACACAACCCGGAAACAGCTGACGGTGCTGAAACCAGGCTGGGCACGAGGGAGTACCTGTGACAAAAACACTGCCGAGAACCAGCTGGCGGTGCTGGAACCCGGATGCTTTGCCTATCAAACATTGTCTTCCTACAGCCCCAACTAGCGGTGTTGGAGCAAAGGGTAAGCAGGGGGAGCAGAGTGTAGGCCGAAGCCTGCACTGGAGTCAGCTTTGTGTCTGCGTTGCGTTTGCAGGACACTTTGCCGGCTACACAGTGGGGGAACAGCAGGCGGTGCTGAACCCCACTAACACATTGGCTGGTGTTTTTCTCTGTGCAGCTAGCACTTCCGGGCAAAAACTAGCGTTGTTACAGCCCAGGGTCAGCAGGAGGAGGAGAGGAGCAGAGTGTAGGCCGAAGCCTAGTTGAATCAATTTCAAATGTAACCTTTAACCCCCCCTCAGGTGTTACAAAGTACAAGAGCCACACTTTGTGCAGCATTAATGCTGCACAAGAAAAGGTTGCTCTATTAATTTGTCTACTTGCACATGCTGAATGCAACACGTACACAATTTAGCCCATTCTACAGTCAAACTGTAGTTGAGGCGTGACTTGTATTTTTAAGGAGACGCAGCATAGGTGTCCCAAATAACGCCTTTGTGCTAGGCGCTGCTTCCTGAGCATTGTTTTTTGCTGTACAGGAGTCGGCGCTCTTGTGTTATCCCTTGGCAATGCCCTGTTAGCGCTGCCCGTCTTATGACCTCATTTCATGTTGGCCGCTGCGGTTAACGATGGCCATAAATCCCAGACCCACACTGCCTTTTCATAAAGTCACACTGCGGTGCTGGGATTCGTGGCCTTGAGCAGTAAATATTTTCGACGCTCACACACGTCCTTACACCTGCTTCAGACTGGGCGGCCTCTGCTGATCCCTTTGCGCATGCCGTGGCCAGGAGGCCGCACAGTCTGAAGAAGGCGGAAGGAGATGAGTGACGACAGGCGAACATATGCACTGCTCGTGCCCGTAAACCACACCCTCGCTGACAAAATAAATAAGACAACGAGGGGCGTTGTTTCACGCAGGGCGGATGCACAGGCGCAGCCAGCTAACCATGATGTCAAAAGACGGGAAGCGCTACCAAGGGGGGTGCTGCGTATCATTAGAAAGGAAAGTCACACCTCAGGGACAGTGGAATGGTCTCAATGAGACACATTTTGTACGTGTTGAGTTCCACGTGGGCAAGGAGAAAAAGTCAGCCACCTTGTACAAATGCAGCAGTACTGCTGAACAAGGTGGCTGTTATACATAGAAACACCTGGGGGTGGGGGGCAGGCTTCCTTCAATTTCAGTTCATGTGCCAGCATGGCGTTTGCAGGTCACGTTGCCGGCTACACAGCTGGGGAACAGCTGGCGGTGCTGAACCCCACTGACACATTGCCTGGTGTTTTTCTCTGTGCAGCTAGCACTTCCAGGCTAAAACTGGCGGTGTTATGAGCCCAGGGTCAGCAGGAGGAGGAGAGGAGCAGAGTGTAGGCCGAAGCCTAGTTGAACCAATTTCAAAGGTAACCTTTAACCCCCCTAAGGTGTTGCAAGGTACAAGAGCCACACCTCGTGCAGCATTAATGCTGCACAAGTAAAAGGTTGCTCTATTTAGTTTGCTCCTTGCACACGCTGAATAAAACACGTACACTATTTAGCCCATTATACTGTCAAACAGTAGTGGAGGCGTGACTTTTCTTTTGAAGAAGACGCAGCACAGGTGTCAAAATTTACACCTAGGTGCTGGGCGAAGACTCCTTACCGTTGTTATTTGCAGTACAGGAGAGTGCGCTCTTGTGTTATCCCTTGGCAATACCCTGTTACTGCAGGCCGTCTTATGACCTCATTTCATGTTGGCCGGTGCGGTTAACGATGGCCATAAATCCCAGACCCACAGTGCCTTTCCATAAAGTCACACTGCGGTGCTGGGATTAGTGGCCTTGTGCAGTAAATATGTTCGCCGCTCACATATGTCCTTACACCTGCTTCAGACTGGGCGGCCTCAGCTGATCCCTTATTGCCTGCCACGGCCATGAGGCCGCACAGTCTGAAGAAGGCGGAAGGAGGGGAGTGAAGACAGGCGAACATATGCACTGCTCGTGCCCATCAATCACACCCTCGCAGTCAAAATATATGAGACAACGAGGGGCGTTGTGTCGGGCAGGGCAGACGCACAGGCACAGCCAGCCAACCAATGATGTCTGAAGACGGGCAGCGCTAACAATGGGGGTGCTGCGTGTCATTAAAAAGGAAAGTCACACCTCAGGGACATTGTAATGGTCTCTAATGAGACACATTTTGTACGTGTTGAGTTCCACGTGGGCAAGGAGAAAAAGTCAGCCACCTTGTACAAATGCAGCAGTACTGCTGTACAAGGTGGCTGTTATACATAGAAACACCTGGGGGTGGGGGGCAGGCTCACTTCAATTTCAGTTCATGTGCATGCGTGGCGTTTGCAGGACACGTTGCCAGCTACACAGCAGGGGAACAGCTGGCGTTGCTGAACCCCACTGACACATTGGCTGGTGTTTTTCTCTGTGCAGCTCGCATGTCCGGGCAAAAACTGGCGGTGTTAAGCCCAGGGTCAGCAGGAGGAGGAGAGGAGCAAAGTGTAGGCCGAAGCCTGCACTGGTGGCAGCTTTTGGTCAGTTGTGCCAGCGTGGCTTGTGCTGGACACGATGCCGGCTACACAGCAGGGGAACAGCTGGCGGTGCTGAACCCCACTAACACATTGGCGGGTGTTTTTCTCTGTGCACCTAGCACTTCCAGGCTACAACTGGCAGTGTTATAGCCCAGGGTCAGCAGGAGGAGGAGAGGAGCAGAGTGTAGGCCGAAGCCTAGTTGAACCAATTTCAAAGGTAACCTTTAACCCCCCCTCAGGTGTTGCAAGGTACAAGAGCCACACCTTGTGCATCATTAATGCTGCACAAGTAAAAGGTTGCTCTCTTAATTTTGCTCCTTGCACACGCTGAATAAAACACGTACACTATTTAGCCCATTATACTGTAGAACAGTAGTGGAGGCGTGACTTGTCTTTTTAAAGAAAAGCAGCACAGGTGTCGAAAATAACACCTTGGTGCATGGGCGCAGCTTCCTGAGCGTTGTTATTTGCTGTACAGGAGTCTGCGCTCTTGTTATCCCTTGGCCATGCGCTGTGAGCGCTTCCTGTCTTCTGACCTCATTTCATGTCGGCCGTTGCGGTTAGCGATGGACATGAATCCCAGACCCACAGTGTGTTTTCTAAAAATCACACTGCGTGGCTGGGATTCGTGGCCTTGTGCAGTAAATATGTTTGCCGCTCACACATCCTTACACCTGTTTCAGACTGGGCGGCCTCATCTGATCCCTTATCGCATGCCGCGGTCATGAGGCCACCCAGTCTGAAGAAGGCGGAAGGAGATGAGTGAACACAGGCAAACATATGCACTGCACATGCCCATCAATCACATCCTCGTTGTCCAAAAAAATAAGACACAGAGGGGCGTTGTTTCGAGCAGGGCAGACGCACAGGCGCAGCCAGCTAACCAATGATGTCAAAAGACGGGCAGCGCTAACAAGGGTGGTGCTGCGTATCATTAGAAAGGAAAGTCACACCTCAGGGACAGTGGAATGGTCTCAATGAGACACATTTAGTACGTGTTTAATGAAACGTGGGCAAGGAGAAAAAGTCAGCCACCTTGTACAAATGCAGCAGTACTGCTGTACAAGGTGGCTGTTATACATAGAAACACCTGGGGGTGGGGGGCAGGCTTCCTTCAATTTCAGTTCATGTGCCTGCGTGGCGTTTGCAGGACACGTTGCCAGCTACACAGCAGGGGAACAGCTGGCGTTGCTGAACCCCACTGACACATTGACTGGTGTTTTTCTCTGTGCAGCTCGCATGTCCGGGCAAAAACTGGCGGTGTTAGAGCCCAGGGTCAGCAGGAGGAGGAGAGGAGCAAAGTGTATGCCGAAGCCTGCACTGGTGGCAGCTTTTGGTCGGTTGTGCCAGCGTGGCTTGTGCTGGACACGATACCGGCTACACAGCAGGGGAACAGCTGGCGGTGCTGAACCCCACTAACACATTGGCTGTTGTTTTTCTCTGTGAAGCTCGCATTTCCGGGCAAAAACTAGCGGTGTTAGAGCCCAGGGTCAGCAGGAGGAGGAGAGGAGCAGAGTGTAGGCCGAAGCCTAGTTGAACCAATTTCAAAGATAACCTTTAACCCCCCCTCAGGTGTTGCAAGGTAGAAGAGCCACACCTTGTGCAGCATTAATGCTGCACAAGTAAAAGGTTGCTCTATTTAGTTTGCTCCTTGCACACGCTGAATAAAACACGTACACTATTTAGCTCATTAAACTGTCAAACAGTAGTGGAGGCGTGACTTGTCTTTTTAAGGAGACGCAGCACAGGTGTCAAAATTTACACCTAGGTGGTCTGCGCAGATTCCTGAGCGTTGTATTAACTGTACAGGAGTCTGCGCTATTGTTATCCCTTGGCCATGCGCTGTGAGCGCTTCCTGTCTTCTGACCTCATTTCATGTCGGCCGTTGCGGTTAGCGATGGACATGAATCCCAGACCCACAGTGTGTTTTCTAAAAATCACACTGCGTGGCTGGGATTCATGGCCTTGTGCAGTAAATATGTTTGCCGCTCACACATGTCCTTACACCTGCTTCAGACTGGGCGGCCTCATCTGATCCCTTATCGCATGCCGTGGTCATGAGGCCACCCAGTCTGAAGAAGGCGGAAGGAGATGAGTGAACACAGGCAAACATATGCACTGCACATGCCCATCAAATACATCCTCGTTGTCCAAAAAAATAAGACACAGAGGGGCGTTGTTTCGAGCAGGGCAGACGCACAGGCGCAGCCAGCTAACCAATGATGTCAAAAGACGGGCAACGCTAACAAGGGTGGTGCTGCGTATCATTAGAAAGTAAAGTCACACCTCAGGGACAGTGGAATGGTCTCAATGAGACACATTTAGTACGTGTTTAATGAAACGTAGGCAAGGAGAAAAAGTCAGCCACCTTGTACAAATGCAGCAGTACTGCTGTACAAGGTGGCTGTTATACATAGAAACACCTGGGGGTGGGGGGCAGGCTTCCTTCAATTTCAGTTCATGTGCCTGCGTGGCATTTGCAGGACACGTTGCCAGCTACACAGCAAGGGAACAGCTGGCGTTGCTGAACCCCACTGACACATTGACTGGTGTTTTTCTCTGTGCAGCTCGCATGTCCGGGCAAAAACTGGCGGTGTTAGAGCCCAGGGTCAGCAGGAGGAGGAGAGGAGCAAAGTGTATGCCGAAGCCTGCACTGGTGGCAGCTTTTGGTCGGTTGTGCCAGCGTGGCTTGTGCTGGACACGATGCCGGCTACACAGCAGGGGAACAGCTGGCGGTGCTGAACCCCACTAACACATTGGCTGCTGTTTTACTCTGTGAAGCTCGCATTTCCGGGCAAAAACTAGCGGTGTTAGAGCCCAGGGTCAGCAGGAGGAGGAGAGGAGCAGAGTGTAGGCCGAAGCCTAGTTGAACCAATTTCAAAGGTAACCTTTAACCCCCCCTCAGGTGTTGCAAGGTAGAAGAGCCACACCTTGTGCAGCATTAATGCTGCACAAGTAAAAGGTTGCTCTATTTAGTTTGCTCCTTGCACACGCTGAATAAAACACGTATACTATTTAGCCCATTAAACTGTCAAACAGTAGTGGAGGCGTGACTTGTCTTTTTAAGGAGACGCAGCACAGGTGTCAAAATTTACACCTAGGTGGTGGGCGCAGATTCCTGAGCGTTGTATTAGCTGTACAGGAGTCTGCGCTATTGTGATCCCTTGGCCATGCGCCTGTCTTCTCACCTCATTTCATGTTGGCCGTTGCGGATAGCAATGGATATGAATCCCAGGCCCACAGTGTGTTTTCAAAAAATCACACTGCGTGGCTGGGATTCGTGTCCTTGTGCAGTAAATATGTTTGCCGCTCACACATGTCCTTACACCTGCTTCAGACTGGGCGGCCTCAGCTGATCCCTTATCGCCTACCACGGCCAGAAGGCCGCACAGTCTGAAGAAGGCGGAAGGAGATGAGTTAAGACAGGCGAACATATGCACTGCACATGCCCATCAATCACACCCTCGCAGCCAAAATATATGAAACGAGGGGGGTTGTGTCGGGCAGGGCGGATGCACAGGCACAGGCAGCCAACCAATGATGTCAGAAGACGGGCAGCGCTACCAAGGGGGGTGGTGCGTGTCATTAAAAAGTAAAGTCACACCTCAGGGACATTGTAATGGTCTGTAATGAGACACATATTTTACGTGTTTAATTAAACGTGGGCAAGTAGACAAAGTTAGCCACCTTGTACAAATGCAGCAGTACTGCTGTACTAGGTGGCTGTTATACATAGAAACACCTGGGGGGGTGGGGCCAGGTTCCCTTTAATTTCAGTTCATGTGCCTGCGTGGCGTTTGCAGGTCACGTTGCCGGCTACACAGCAGGGGAACAGCTGGCGGTGCTGAACCCCACTAACACATTGGCTGGTGTTTTTCTCTGTGCAGCTAGCACTTCCGGGCAAAAACTAGCGGTGTTTGAGCCCAGGGTCAGCAGGAGGAGGAGAGGAGCAGAGTGTAGGCCGAAGCCTGCACTGGTGGCAGCTTTTGTTCTGTTGTGCCAGCGTGGCTTGTGCTGGACACGTTGCCGACTACACAGCAGGGGAACAGCTGGCGGTGCTGAACCCCACTGACACATCACCTAGTGTTTTTTCTGTGTAGACAACACTTCCAGGTGGCAACTGACAGTGTTGAAACCCAGGGAATCAAAGAGGAGCAGAGTGTAGGCCGAAGCCTGCAGTGGAGCAAGTTGAAAGGGAACCTTTAACCCCCCCCCCCAGGCATTTGTTGCTGAAAGAGCCATCTTGTACAGCAGTAATACTGCACATGGAAAATGGTGGCTCCGAAAATTATGCTCCTTGCAAACGCTGAAGTACACACTCATATAATGTGTCCCCTCACACCGTCAAACCATCCCGGAAGTGGGACTTTCCTTTGTAATGTGACACAGCACAGCCGTCATTCCAACCCCCTTGGTGCCGGGCGCCACCTCCTCAACGTTGTTTGGTTCTGTCACGGAGCCCGCGCTGTAATGTTATCCCTTGGCCATGCACAGTTAGCGGTGCCCGTCTTCTGACATCATGTAGGTGTCAGGCTGGCAGTGCCTGTGCGTCCAAGCTGCCCGAGATCCAACCTTGCAGTGTAATCTAATGTAGTCCCACTGCGGGCCAGGGATCCATGGGCATGCGCAGTGCATATCATCGCCTCTCACTCACCTCCTTCCTGCTTCTTCAGACTGTGTGGCGTCACGGCCGTGGCATGCTATTAGGGATCAGCTGACGCCGCCTAGTCTGAAGAAGCGTGAAGAAGGGGAGTGAGAGGCTAGTATATGCACTGCGCATGGCCATGGATACCAGGCCCACTGTGGGATCACATTAGACGACACTGCGAGGTGTGATTTCGGGCAGCGTGGACGCACAGGCGCAGCCAGGACGACAACAAATGATGTCAGAGGACAGGCAGCGCAAACTATGCATGGCCAAGGGATAACATAACAGTGCAGGGTCCATGACGGAATCAAACAACGCTAAGGAGGCAGCGCACGGTGCCAAGGGCATAGCAATGACGGCTGTGCTGCGTCACATTACAAAGGAAAGTCCCACCTCCGGGACGGTTGGACGGTGTGAGGGGACACATTACATGAGTGTGTAGTTCAGCGTTTGCAAGGAGCATAATTTCAAGAGCGACCTTTCCCTTGTGCAGTATTAGTGCTGCACATGGTGGCTCTTTCAGTAACAAACGCCTAGGGGGGGGGGACAGGTCCCCTTACATTTTAGTTGTGCCAGCGTGGCGGTCGCATGACACGTTGCCGGATACACAGCTGGGGATCAGCTGACGTTACTGAACCCCAATAACAGAGGAGCGACTGTTGACTGTGCACACAGCACTTCCAGGCACCAACTGGCGGTGTTAGAGCCCAGGGACAGCAGGAGGAGCAGATTGGAGGTATTGCCGCACACACAGCTGGGGATCAGCTGACGTTACTGAACCCCAATAACAGAGGAGCGACTGTTGACTGTGCACACAGCACTTCCAGGCACCAACTGGCGGGGTTAGAGCCCAGGGACAGCAGGAGGAGCAGAGGAACAGAGTGTAGGCCGTAGCCTGATTGGAGCAAGTTGAAAGGGAACCTTTAACCCCCCCCCCCAAGACGTTTGTAGCTGAAAGAGCCATCTTGTGCAGCACTAAGGATGCAAAAGGAAAAGGTGGTTCTTTTAATTATGCTCCTTGCAAACACCGATGTAAACACTAAAAATGTGTCCCCTTATACCGTTAAACCGTCCCGGAGGTGCGAATTTCCTTCGTAATGGGACACAGCACAGCTGTCATTCCTATCCCCTTGGTGCCGTGCGCTGCCTCCTCAGCGATGCTTTAAGCTGTCACGGAGCCTGCGCTGTTCTGTTAGCCCTTGGCCATGCCCAATTAGCGCTGCCTGTCTTCTGACATAATTTGGTGTCAGGCTGTCAGTGCCTGTGCGTCCACGCTGCTCCAGATCCCACCTCGCAGTCTCGTCTAACGTAATCCCACTGCGGGCCTTGGAACCATGGGCATGCACAGTGCATATCCTCGACTCTCACTCCCCTCCTTCCCTCTTCTTCAGACTGTGCGGTGTCACGGCCGTGGCATGCTATTAGGGATCAGCTGACGGCGCACAGTCTAAAGAAGGCGGAGGGAAATGAGCGAGACCCCGAGGGGAAGATATGCACTGCGCATGCCCATGGATCCCAGGCCCGCAGTGTGACTCAATCAGAAGACACTGCGAGGCGGGATCTCGGGCAGCGCGGCCGCACAGGCGCAGCCAGCCTGACACCAAATTATGTCAGAAGACAGGCAGCACAAATAGGGCATGCCCAAGGGATAACAGAACAGCGCAGGCTCCGTGACAGCTTAAAAGAACGCTGAGGAGGCAGCGCATGGCACCAAGGGGGTAGGAATGACGGCTGTGCTGCGTCACATTACGAAGGAAAGTCCCAGCTCCGGGACAGTATAACGGTATCAGTGAACACATTTTATAAGTGTTAAGTTCTGCGTGTGCAAGGAGCTAAAAAAAAAGAGCTACCTTTTTTCCTTGTGCAGCATTACTGCTGCACAAGATGGCTCTTTCAGTAACAAACGACGGGGGGGGGACAGGTTCCCCTACATTTAGGTTGTTGTGCCAGCGTGGCGGCCGCAGGACACATTGCCGGCTACACAGCTGGGGATCAGCTGACGTTACTGAAACCCAATAACACTGGGTCGTATGTTTTTACTGTGCAGCCTGCACTTCTGAGCCGCAACTGGCGGTGTTGGAGCCCAGGAATAGCAGTTCAGGTGGTAGAAAGATGAACACAGCAGGAGACCTGGATGACACCCAATTACTTAATCAGGCAGAGGAGTGGCAAATTCCTGCGAGATCCAGGCCTGGTTCATTTTCAGGAAAGTAAGCCGGTCAACGTTATCGGAGGATAGTCTCATGCGACGGTCTGTTAGTACACCACCTGCGGCACTAAAGACACGTTCCGATAAGACACTAGCCGCAGGGCAAGCCAGCACCTCCAATGCATACTGGCTTAGCTCTGGCCATGTATCCAGCTTAGAGACCCAAAACTTGAACGGGGAAGAGCCGTATGGGAGTACAGTAAGAGGGCAAGCCATGTAGTCTGTCACCATCTGACGGAACCGTTGCCTCCTGCTGACTGGAGCCGCCGGTGATGGTGTAGACATTTACAACGCTGAGGAGGCAGCGCACGGCACCAAGGGGATAGGAATGACAGCTGTGCTGTGTCCCATTTTGTGTGCCAGAGTTGTGCCATACTGGGCTTGCCTTGGGCAGAGGCACTGCTTCTGCTCCCTCTTTGGGCAGAGCCTCCCCCACTGCCTCGACGCACTGAGCTGCTTTGTAAAGCACTAGCAGCACTCCTCTCAGTTGGACAGGAGAAGATGATGGAATTCACCAGTGTGTCGTGGTACTCCCGCAATTTACGCTCCCGGGTCAACGCAGGGATGAGGTTTTGGACATTGTCCCGGTAGCGAGGATCGAGGAGGGTGAACACCCAATAATCAGGCATGTTGAGAATGTGGTCGATGCGGCGGTCGTTTCTCAGGCACTGCAGCATGAAATCCACCATGTGCTGCAGAGTGCCAACTGGCCCAGAAACGCTGTCCCCTGATTGAGACATGATCTCTGCCCGCTCGTCATCACCCCACCCTCGCTGTACACACTGACCACTGGACAATTGTGTCGCTCACTCCTCTGGACGGAGCTCTTCCTCCTCCATTGACTCCTCCTCATCCTCCTCACAAATTGGCCCCTGCGTACCCCTTTGTGAGGAACCACGTGGCGCTGACTCTCCAGAAGCTGATGGAAAAGGTGACTCCTCATCCTCCACCTCTTCCACAACATCATCCCTTAACCCTTGCAAAGTTTGCTGAAGCAGGCAGATAAGGGGGACAGTCATGCTGACTAGTGCATCATCTGCACTTGCCATCCGCGTGGAATAATCAAAAGGACGCAAAACCTGGCAGACGTCCTTCATAGTGGCCCACTCTGTGGTTGTGAAGTCTGATCGGCGCTGACTGCGACTTCTTTGCGCCTGATGCAGCTGGTACTCCATAACTGCTTGCTGCTGCTCACACAACCGCTCCAACATATTTAACGTGGAATTCCACCGGGTAGGTAGGTCACATATGATGCGGTGTTCCGGAAGTCGGAATCGGCGCTGCAGAGCAGCAATGCGGGATCTGGCCAAGCTGGAACGCCGCAAGTGAGCACACTCTAGGCGGACCTTGTGCAGCAGGGCATCAAGATCCGGATAGTCCCTCAGAAAACTCTGCACAACCAAATTGAGCACATGTGCCAGACATGGGATGTGAGTGAGGTTGCCAAGGGCCAAAGCTGCCACCAGATTTTGGCCATTGTCACACACTACCATGCCTGGCTGGAGATTCGCTGGCAGTAACCACAC
Organism: Ranitomeya imitator; assembly: GCF_032444005.1. NCBI lineage: Eukaryota > Metazoa > Chordata > Amphibia > Anura > Dendrobatidae > Ranitomeya > Ranitomeya imitator. Next base: position 737,532,170 of record NC_091283.1, read on the forward strand.
ATCGCTCTCCTGCTTGATGGCATTCCAGAGCTCCTGCGCTGTGTGGCTTCGATGCCCCAATGAAACTAGTTTCAAGACGGCCTGCTGACGTTTGGCCACGGCTGTGCTCATGTCGGTCATAGGTAAACGTTCACGGGTCCATGTGGAGGTGGACTGTGACGGATCCTGCAGAGAGGAATCTGAGGAACTGGTGTAAGAGGAGGAGTCGATGCGTACAGACTGGATTCCTGCAATCCTTGGAGTGGGCAGGACACGTCCTGCGCCACTCGCACGATCTGTACCTGGCTCAACAACATTAACCCAATGGGCAGTGAGGGAAACATATCGCCCCTGTCCATGCTGACTGGTCCACGCATCGGTGGTGAGGTGGACCTTGCTACTGATGGCGTTCAGTAGCGCATGTTTTATGTTTGCCTCAACATGCCTGTGCAGGGCAGGGACAGCCTGCCTGCTGAAGTAAAAGCGGCTGGGCACCTTGTACTGTGGGACTGCCAATGCCATCAAGTCACGGAAGCTGTCAGTCTCCACCAGCCTGAACGAGAGCATTTCCAGGGACAACAGTTTGGCAATGCCTGCATTCAGAGCCTGTGCTCGGGGGTGGTTGGCCGAGAATGCCCGCCTTTTCTCCCATGCCTGTACTACCGATGGCTGTAGAGTAGACTGGGAGTGTGAGGATGACTGGGAAGGTGGTGCTGTGGGTGGAATTACACAAGGTCTCTGGACAACAGTGCCAGAGGTTCTTCCATAGCGATCCTGGGAGGAAGCCAAACCAGCTGTGCGTGAGCTGGAGGAAGAGGCAACACGAGCTGAAGAGGTGGTAGCTGCCGCTGTTGGTTGGCCTACATCTTCAGTCTGTTTCTGTAACTCCACCGCGTGCCTGGTCCGCACATGTTTCCACATATTTGTGCTATTGAGGTTGCTGACATTTTTCCTTTTTTTTTTACTTTCTGATGACACAGCTTGCATTTGACAAAACAAATGTCATCTGCAACTGTGTCAAAAAAGGACCAGGCACTGCAAGTCTTGGGAGCGCCCTTTTTGGCTTTGGAAAGAGACAGGCTCCTAACGGGTGCCAAAGTGGAGGCTACAGGCTCCGCAGTCTTCCCCCTCCCTCTCCCTCTTTGGCCCGTAAGGGGAAGCTCTTCCTCAGAGCTGCTCCCACCACCTTCCTGTTCCTCACGCCACGATGGGTCAAGGACCTCATCATCTCCACTACCCTCTGCCACCAACTGCTCCTCCTGGGTAGTCTCGGCAGCACAGTACGCATCAGAAAGCGGCACCTGAGTTTCATCATCAGATGCGTACTGCGCTGTGGTCACCGGAGGCACTGGCCCACCTGCCTCTTCAGAGTCAGAGAGATAAAGCTTTTGGGCATCACTGCATACTGCCTCTTCTTCCATTTCTCCAATGCTGCTTGGCTGGCCCCCTGTTTCCAAGCCAAGAGATTCAGAGAACAGAAGTAGAGACGGCTCCTGTCCTGGGCTCTCTGACTGCCTGGCCAATTTGGCAGGTGGTGAAGAGACAGATGGCTGCTCTCCAGTGCTCTGTGCCTGAGAGGATGTGGCACTAACTGAAGTCGATGCCGAGGCGTTAGCTGCCATCCACCCGACAACGGCTTCAATTTGGTCTTCACGCAGCAGCGGTGCACGGCGCTCTCCGACAAAGCTGCGCATGAAGGACTGTTCCCTGCTGAAACTGAGTGACGACGAGTCACCGGCGCCCGCAGCAGGCACAGAATCACCATGTCCTCTCCCTGCTCCGCGCCCACGCCCACGTGCCTTACTCCCTGCCCTCTTCATCTTGGTTGACAGATAAAGATAAGCAGAAAAGTACTAAGGCCTTAGTGTGCTTATTCCTGAAATGCTCCTCCTAACAGGTGTAAGAAACACTAATGTTGTAAAGTGTGGACTAAACTTTATTATTTTTCAAATGTGGCCTACACAAGTGTTAAGTTGTGTTTGGTGAACTTTACTTTTTTTTTTGTGCAGATCGGGCTACAGAGCTAGTTTAAATCACACGGAGACCGTGCAGACAGCCGTAAACGGCGCTGCAAGGCCAAAAAACCCTCCTCTAGGTTATCCTATGTAGTGTTTTTCCACAATTGAGCTGGAGACGGGTGGAAAGACACTAATAGGAATTTTTTTTAAAACATTTTAAACAGGCTGCACTATTTGAAAAAAAGGAAATTGTTTTTCAAGGTATGAGGCAGTAACGCACCCTGAGCTGAATCCAACCGGCTATGGCTGCACACAGACTACAGGGCGAGCTGCGCTCACACAGAGACCGTGCAGACAGCCGTAAACGGCGCTGCAAGGCCCAATAAACCCCCTCTAGGTTATCCTATGTTGTGTTTTTCCACTATTTAGCTGGAGACGGGTGGAAAAACACTAATAGGGAATTTTTTTTTAAATTTTTAAACAGGCTGCACTATTTGAAAAAAAGGAAAATTTTTCTCAAGGTATGAGGCAGTAACGAACCCTGAGCTGAATCCAACCGGCTATGGCTGCACACAGACTACAGGGCGAGCTGGGCTCACACGGAGACCGTGCAGACAGCCGTAAACGGCGCTGCAAGGCCCAAAAACCCCCCTCTAGGTTATCCTATGTAGTGTTTTTCCACAATTTAGCTGGAGACGGGTGCAAAAACACTAATAGGAAATTTGAGAAAAAATGTGCAGCAGGCTGCACTATGAGCAAAAAAGGACAACTGTGTGAGGCAGTGTGAACCCCCACTGAGCTGAATACAACCGGGTATATGGCTGCACACAGACTACAGAGTGAGCTGCACACACACACACACACACACACAGAGACCTTGCAGAACGCTGTTAAAACAGCGCTGCAAGGCAAGAGCAAGGTGAACAGTGAAGAACACACAGCGTTTTGCTAAATTAGCCTTTGGAAAGGAAAATAAAGCAATTAGCTAGCTCAACTGGCCCTCAGTTAGAACACAGCGTCCTGTCCCTAACTGAAATCACAGCAGAGTGAGCGCAAAATGGCGGCAGCGTTTTTTATAGTGCAGAGTGACATCATTTCAGCAGCCAATCACAGCCTTGCCAGTACTTACATGCCCACCATGCTAAACAGGATGTGCCCACACTTCCAATCATTCCTCATTGGCTGCTGCGTTCAGTTTGAATTTTGGGAACTTCCGATTCCTTTATCCGATACGCGGGAAGTATCGGAATTCGGTATCGGAATTCCGATACCGCAAATATCGGCCGATACCCGATACTTGCGGTATCGGAATGCTCAACACTATTCCTGAGGCATCTTTCAAATGAAAGAAATCTATTTTGATTCTTCAGTGTCAACCTGGAAAAAACAACACATTAAATGAAAAACTTGTGTTCATATGTGTTAATTCGTTTAGATACTTGTGAACTTTTATGTAAGGAGACATTAAAAGGGTTTTCCTAGCCCAAGAGATATTTCTGTGGTTACTCTATGTGACTGCAGCTTGTAAAATCATGACAGTTTGAGCGCTTTCATATTACGTTTTGTGTGGGGCATTTGTCCGAAATCCTAAGCAAAGCATGGTCTTGACTAGTGTTGAGCCACCCCCTAGTGTTCGAGTTCAGTTCGGTTCGTCAAATTGGGGCGTGTTCGACGAATGTTCGTCGAACGTTCGATGAACACCGTCGAACCCCATTGAAATGGCAGGCAAACACAAACACATACAAACACAGAGAAAACACATAGAAAACACCTTAAAAGGTGTCCAAAAGCTGACAAACTGCTCAGAAGACACAACAAACACAACTACATATAGTCATGTGAAAAGAAAAGAGGTGGAGGAGTAAAAAGAGGAGGAGATACAGATATAGGCATGTCATGCCCTTCTAAAATCAAAAAAGGATGGAGTAAAAATCTAAAATCAGCCTACCAACACCCAGACGTTGTGACAAAGAATTTAAAAAAATAAATACCTTTAGGTAGAATGGCGGGTCCATTTAGAACACTTTCCTTAGTAGACGTAGTGGTACCCCCATTGGGAGTCGTGCAAAAAAAGGAACACAATACATTCAGACTAATCCACCATTTGTCATATCCAAGGGGCAGGTCAGTAAACGACAACATTGACGCGGAACCAAGTACAGTACTATATACTGTACCTCCTTGGTGAGGCAATCAGGTGGGTCAAGAAGTTGGGAAGGGGCACCCTAATGGACAAAACAGACATTTTTGGGCGTTCCGGTTATTACCTGTGCCTCCGAATAGTGTCCACCTATTGGGCTGCTTCTGTGAAGGAGCATACTACATAGATCGCTGTTTGCCCATGGGGTGCTCCATATCCTGCTCACTATTTGAGGCGTTTAGTTGCTTCCTCGAATGGGTCGTCATGGACGTTTCTAAGGAGGCACATATTATCCATTATCCTTGACGGCTTCTTATACGTGGGCCTAAAAGATTCACCACAGTGTGAATATACACGGTAGTCCACCTGTGAGAAGGAGAGAGCTGGAGGGAGGGCGGACACCCCGGAGCCGAGGGGTTAGATTGAGAAAGGACGAAGGAGGTGTAGCTTGCTTCATGAGTGGGGTAGTCTGCTGAGTAGCAGAAAATGCTGCTAGGCCAAAAGTATTGCCTGGGCTAGATGCAGTAAAAAATTAGTAATTAGATAAACAGGCGGTGTAGCTTGCTTCATAGGTGGGCTACTCTACTGATGACTAGCAGACACTGAAGCTTTGGAGCAGACCTCTGAATCCCAGGCCATAGTATGAGTAAACAGCTCTGCAGACTCAACCATCTGTGTTACCCCAAGCCATAGTGTATGTAGTTTCTAAAGGTTAAAAGGGACCCCACCCACCTGGAATTGACGATGCCAACGCCATGTAAAACACAGCAAGGGGACTCCAAAAACAGTCTCCATTTTTTCCAAAAATTGGGCCACAGACACCACTTAACCTTCCTCTAGTGTTAGGGTCGTGACCGACCCGTTTTAGATTTTAAATGCATACAAATTCTACATACATTTGTTTATTGTATCAAGACTTTTTGACTTTTTCAGGAACTTATTGTTAAACAAAATACAATAAAATAAAACTATTTTACTAAATTGTAAAATGCTCTTATTAAAATTACCACATTTGTGTTGTTGGGGTCAATTTCGACCCAGGTCTAATATAAGAGTAAAAAAACAATAATAAGTCCCAAAACTGAACTCATAAACACAATATAAACCAACAGCCCACAGCCAGCTCTACCTCCAAAAATTTGAGTTAGGGACATGTCCAGGCATGTATGGCCAAATCAGCTTAGAGTTGGTACTTTGCAGAGTATAGTTTATATTATTCTCTTGAGGTTCATTTGACAATATTTTTATATTGAAAATGAAGGGTATGCTCTCAAATGAAAGGCCCAGGGGGCCACAACAAAAATATTACAATCAATCCTTCCGTGGATGAGAAACCCTAACAAGATAACTAAGAGGTAAGAAACAAATTGGATCATAAATAACTATTTTTAGGGTATCCTAGGGGTGATTTAAGACACGGGTCAAAACCGACCCGTTAACATAAGAAAGAGTAGCAGAAAGCTAACACTAGAGGAAGGTTAAGTAGCATCAATTTCGCCCGAGTCTCTTAAAATGGTTGGTGAGGTGATTTTCAAAAATCATCAAGCTTTTAATCTCCCCAGGATGACTCAGGGGTAGAAAAGTCCTTGCGGATCCAGGATTTATTCATCTTGATGAACGTTAGTCTGCCTACATTGTCACTGGACAGCCACGTGCGCTTATCTGTCAGCGCGAGTGGCGAGCTCAGGCCATTTTTACAGATTGGAAGCACAAAATGAGCAAGGGTCCAGTTCCACAGTCATGGCACTGATGTTAACTTGGAGACACTCCTGTACCATCCTCTCTAGGCGTTGGCTATGCGTCAGACTTCTTGTCTCCTGTGGCCTTGCAAAGGATGGTCTAAAAAAAATCTTGAAACGATTGGAAAAAATTGCTGTTACCACCAGATACGATGTTACTGTTACGGTTTGAGTGATGACTTGACAGTCCCACGGTTGGCAAGTTAGAACTCACAGATTTACTATGTGCACCACTAGTGTTTTGTGGAAAAGCAGTTGTAAGATTCTGTAGCAGTCTCTGCTGATACTCCTGCATGCGTCAATCCCTTTCTATGGTAGGAATTATTTTGCCAAATTTACTTTTGTACCGGAGATCTAAGAGTGTGGCAACCCAGTAGTCGGCATTACTTTGGATTCTGACAATCCGAAGGTCATGTTGCAGGTAGTGCAGCAAGAAGGCACTCATGTGTCTTGCACATCCAGGAGGACCAAGTCATTGATATCTTGGTGGCGGCGAGGTGAGAATCATGCTTCTTTCCTCTGCCCTCTCCCCCAAGCTAGCACAACAGAAATTTAATCAAGGTCTCCCTCATCTGATGAGTCTTCCATGCCCAGCACCAGTTCATCCTCCTGTTCTTCCTCAGCTCCTGCACCTTCCTCAACAGTTTGGCTGCTACCATGCGCCCTCGGTAATCCCTCTCCCCCACCCTCCAATGCCAGCTGCCTTGGTGCTGCCGACTGTCTGGACCTTGGAGATATTATCCCTTCCGCATATAACTCCTCCTGTTCCTCCTCCTCTTGTCCCACCACCTGACTCCAAATACTGTTTAAGGTGTGCTACAGCATGTAAATGACCGGAATAGTCATGCTGCTAATGGCATCATCAGCACTAAACATCTTCGTCGCTATATCAAAACTGTGCAGAAGGGTGCATAGGTCCCTGATCTGAGACCACTACTGCAGCGTGATTTGACCCACCTCCGGATCTTGTTGGCCCAGGCTATACGTCATAACGTATTGCACCAGAGCTCATTGGTGCTGCCACAGTCGCTGCAATATGTGCAGAGTTGAATTCCACCATGTGGGCACATCGCATTTCAGCCGGTGAACTGGCAGGCCAGCGACTTCTGGAGAGATGTAAGTCGTTGAGCTGCGGGATGCGTACGGAGGAAGTGAGCACACAGTGACCGTGCCCTCTGCAGAGGCGCATCTAGTCCGGGATAGTGGGATAAAAATTGCTGGACAACCAGGTCTCTCTCTGGACAACCCCTGTCCATGTCTACTCTTCCAAGTGCCTGTGGTGAAATGCACCCTGCCACACGTACAGAGTTTCTCAATGAAGCGGTGATGTTGTGTGCGACATGCTGATGTAGCAGAGGCACAGCTTTCTTTGAGAAGTAGTTACGACCGGGCATCTGGTACTGGGGCACTGCGACGGACATAAGGTCTCGAAAATCCTCTGTGTCCACCAGGCGGAAAGGCAGCATTTATGTAGCCAACAGCTTGCAGATGGTGAAATTCAACCTCTTATCTTTGTCATGGCTAAGAGGAAATGTTTTTGGACCGAGGGCTGGCTGCCGTCCTTAGGCGGGGTTGAGTAGGGTGTCCCCAGTAAACTGCTGGTCTGTGAGGAAGTTGCAGGCGGAGATATTATGTTGCCTTGATCGAAATGTGGTGGTCTCAATGTCGGAGAGCGCTCAACACCAGCAGGTGTTTCCACTTGCAAACATACTGACGACCTGACAATCACACTGGCTGTTGCGGGTAAATAGGTGGAAGGTCTGCATCAAAAATCATGTGCGACTGCTGTCCCCACAGTCACAGAGGATGAAGAGGCCGTGGATGTACTTGATGGGGCAGACGGTGGGTGGCCGGGCCCACTAGGCCGCATTGTAGCACACTGAGCTTCCCACTGCAACTTATGCCTCATATCCATGTGACGGTTCATGCATGAAGTACTCAAACTATTCATTTTTTGGCCTCTACTGAGATTTTGGTGACAAATAGTGTTGAGCGATACCGTCCGATATTTGAAAGTATTGGTATCGGATGGTATCGGCTTATATCCGAAAAATATCGGATATCGCCGATACCGATATCCGATACCAATACAAGTCAATGGGACACAAAAATCGGAAGGTATCCTCTATGGTTCCCAGGGTCTGAAGGAGAGGAAACTCTCCTTCAGGCCCTGGGATCCATATTCATGTGTAAAATAAAGAATAAAAAAAAAAAATTGATATACTTACCCTCGGACGCGCCCTGGTTGTAACCGCTGCAACCGCCATGCTTCTGTTCCTAAGAATGAGCGCGTAAAGGACCTTCGATGACGTCGCGGCTTGTGATTGGTCACGTGACCACTCATGTGACCGCTCACGCGACCAATCACAAGCCGCGACGTCATCGAAGGTCCTTCACGCGCTCATTCTTAGGAACAGAAGCATGGCGGTTTGCAGCCGTTACAACCAGGGTGCGTCCGAGGGTAAGTATATCAATATTTTTTATTTTTATTCTTTATTTTACACATCAATCTTCATCCCGATACCGATTCCCGATATCGCAAAAATATCGGAACTCGGTATCGGAATTCCGATACTGCAAATATCGGCCGATACCCGATACTTGCGGTATCGGAATGCTCAACACTAGTGACAAATCTTACAGACAACATGAGTTGCGTCATCCTTTTGCGATCTCAAAAAATGCCCAGGCTATGCAAGGCTTAGAGTCCATGTGACCTGAAGAGCCACCACGACTTGTGTTCAGAGGCATAGTTGTGTTTAAGGATGCAGTTGTTGACATGCTTCCAGTACTCCGTCTCTGTCCAGGAAGGCTCAACCTAACCTCGTTGTCACTAACATCCTTCTCTGCTGACCTCATGGACTGGTGGACTGTGGGTTGACAGTAAGTGGAGTCTCCAACCTTGTCATCATCACCCTGTGTGTTCTCACACCTGTCGTCCTCAGAGCCAACCTCTTCCTGCCCTGACTGAAAAGTCAATTTTTAATTACAATCAGGTATCTCAGTCATCATCCTCATTGTCTCCACCAACAGGAGTTACAGTTTGGGAATAAAGGTCTACATTATGCTCAGAACCTTCTTCATCTGGGCCTGGATCTGACTCACAAAGATTTTGGGCATCAGTGCAGATCATTTCCTCTTTTGGATTCGCAGAAGATCTGGAGCAGACCTCTGATTTCCAGGCTATAGTATGAGTAAACAGCTTTGCAGACTCAACCATCTGTGTTACCCCATACTCAGACGGGCGGCTGGAGACTTGGGAGCTGTGAGGAAGCAAGTGCGATTGGGGTGACACCTCTGAGGACTGGAGTATTTGTGATGTTGAAGTTGAGGTGGAGGAGAGCCCACTTGAACGAACACTTGATATCAGTTCAAGCACCTGCTGTTTTTGTGCCTCATCTGGAATTTGAAACGATGCTCGTAGCGATGGTTGTAAGAAAGGGATCATATCAGATTGTCAACACAAAGAAGTAGACATCTTACTTTGGCTGGAAGATGGTTGCTTTACTACCTACCCCACGAACACAACCTTTTTTTCCCTTTCCAACACGCCTATTCCCCTTTCCACCAGCAGCAGGCCTTTTGCCACTCATTTTAGTGCTTAACTAATTGGCAACTCTGTAGTTGTTGGCACAAAAACTATGGATGGAAACCGAGCAGAGCTGAGTGGCCAAACTGTGGTACTAGCCCAAAACAATTTACTGGGTTAGATGGAGTAAAAAATTATTAGATACACAGGCGGTCTAACTAGCTTCACAGGCGGGCTACTCCGCTGATGTGCAGACACTGCTAGTAGGCCCAAAACGATTTACTGGGTTAGATGCAGTAAAAATTTAGATACACAGGCGGTGTAGCTAGTTTCACAGGCGGGCTACTCCACTGATATGCAGACACTGCTACTAGGCCCAAAATGATTTACTGGGTTAGATGCAGTAAACATTTAGATACACAGGCGGTGTAGCTAGCTTCACAGGCGGGCAACTCCGCTGTCGTTCAGACATTGCTACTAGGCCCAAAATGATTTACTGGGTTAGATGCAGTAAAAATTTAGATACACAGGCGGTGTAGCTAGCTTCTCAGTCGGGCTACTCCGCTGACGTGCAGACACTGTTACTAAGCCCAAAATGATTTACTGGGTTAGATGTAGTAAAAATTTAGATACACAGGCGGTGTAGCTAACTTCACAGGCGCGCTACTACGCTGACATGCAGACACTGCTACTAGGCCCCAAACAATTTACTGGGTTAGATGCAGTAAAAATTTAGATACACAGACGTTGTAGCTAGCTTCACAGGCGGGCTACTCCGCTGACGTGCAAACACTGCTACTAGGCCCAAAACGATTTACTGGGTTAGATGCAGTAAAAAATTATTAGATACATAGATGGTGTAGCTTGTTTCACAGGCGGGCTACTCCGCTGACGTGCAGACACTGCTACTAAGCCCAAAATGATTTACTGGGTTAGATGCAGTAAAAATTTAGATACACAGGCGGTGTAGCTAGCTTCACAGGTGGGCTACACCGCTGACGTGCAGACACTGCTACTAAGCCCAAAAGGATTTACTGCGTTTGCTGCAGAAAAAAATTATTAGATACACAGGCGGTTTAGCTAGCTTCACAGGCGGGCTACTCCGCTGACGTGCAGACACTGCTAATAAGCCCAAAAGGATTGGCTAAGCTGGATTGCACCAAATGCTGTGACAAACACTTGCACAGCACTGGCACAGACCTGCCTGGCAAAAAGTGCTATGAACTGCTGTAACCTACCCTAAAAAGGGCTGATATTAAAACTAGTCCTGACTCCCTAAACCTGTCTCTCTCTATCTAACTGCAAATTTGCTCGCAATTCACACTTTTAGACTGTATAGCGCCCACAGCAGCAGCAGTGCCGTCTAACACTAAGCTGCAGCAGTGAGGAAATGGTGGCGATGGGGAATATGGCTGGTTCTTATAGGGCAAGGACATGTGACATACACAGCCATTCCCTTGCTTGTGTGCATCACATGCACTTTGCTGTGTGTGTGCAGTGCTGATAGGCTGAGAGACTGCACCGCCCCACTGTAAATGCGGGAAAGAAAAAAAAATGGAAATCGGCATTATTTCAGCACAGATCTATCCCCCGCCCTCCCGCATGCTATACACTGAAACAGTCTATTAACAATGATAAACAGTTTTAATGTGAAAATCAAGTTAGGCTTTTGGTGAATGAACATTTATCAAACAGAAACTCGAACAGCTGAATTTTAAGCAAATTGTTTGAGTTCGTCGAACGACTAGAACACCGCCCAAAACAGCTCGAATTTGAAATTGGCGAACAGGTTGACTCGAACACCGCTCATCTCTAGTTTTAACGTATGTGAAGAAGGGACCATAAAATGTAATGTCCATCATTTTCATGAGTGTACGCCTACTGGAGACCGAGCAGCCCACTTCAGAATTTGCCTTTGGCTTTGGCTTTTACTTTTTCTTTGGTGGAGGTGTTTAGTACCATTTCTTAATCATCTTGCTTTGCATATTTGTGTCCCTTCTGCCAGAGACAGCAGAAATGACATGTTTCATGGTGCTGATCTATAGAATAGGTCATTATGTTCCATTAATTTGGTTTTGCTTCTTCACCTCATCATAACCAGTTTTTTTTCATCAGTCCTGTGTTTCCTTTCTTTTTTTTAAGCTATTCCTAAGGATTGAGAGCTTTGTCCAATGATGGTGGTTACAGTAAACTCGCCATTAAACTTTTGAGAATTTTTGCAACGTTGATATTAAACTCTTTGGAGATATCCTATAGCCTTACGATACTTGGGTATACTTAATTGTTTCTTGCCTTTTCAGACAGCTGTGTAAAAGCTTCCAGTGATTTCCTCGGAACCCTGCTTTAAGACTTTTTATTTTCTTGCTAAACTGACATATTCTGTATAACAAATTGGCAATGAAAGATGAAGTCTGTCTCTCTCTAATGGAAATCGATATATTTAATTTATTGATTAGTTTCTATGTTTTTATTTTACCTTTTTTTCTACAAAAACACACTGCTGGCAAAAAAACATCAGATTGTGAAGAAATCTTCAAATGTTTGTCATTGCGCCAACACTTTTCTAGAAGCTCGATCACCAACCTCTTACCTCTAGTGACTTGTGATCCCCAGACATGTCTTACTTCTTGTTTCCTTAACAATATAAATAATTACAAGCAACAATGCTCAAGTTCTCATCTCCAGATGACAACTTTCCTTATGGATTGATGTAGTTAATGAGAGAAAAGTTACATATTTGTAATGGCGTCCCGCTTCTTTCATCACCCTTTTCTCTCACAGCATTACTTTCTTCGATCATTATTTCTTCTATTTCTGTGTCTTCCTCCCTTATCTCCGGCACACAGCATGCCTCTGATTTTCTATCCTTGTAGCTGTTAAGAATACCTGATCTGGAGTGTATACATTACTTAATAAAGTCCTTCTTATTTGGGATTATTGCATCAAATTTTAATTTCCTCACTTGAGTAACAGCATGTCAAGCTGGCCGACAGTAAATAGCTGATAGAAACTGAAAGGGTTGTATAAACGGCAGCAAATTACTGCAAACGGATAACTATCGGCTCTTTGACTGGAGCTGGGGAGGGAGAAATAGGATTTTCGGCTTCCAAATCTACCACGGACATGTTGCAGAGTCCCTGCTTTCCACTTCCCATGGGTTCCTCTTCCGTAACACTAGACTGTGCTTTGCCTTTCCAGTAAGTCTTTAATCTTGCCATAGATAAGGGAGAAAATGAAGTTCAGAAGCCATATCGTAGTGAATATTCTCAGAGCAGGCAGCTCTCACCAGTTTCTGTGACCATTCATAGCAAGCATAGGTTACAGAGACTTCCAAGCAGGCTATTCTGCAATGGTCACCTATCAGAAACAATGATTGGGTTCTGGCAATACTATAAAGAAGCATTAGGTAAGAAATATTCACTGGAATATTAATTAAGCTCTGCATGGTTTTCCAAAGCTCATAGGTTATTTGTAGGTTATTACCAATGGACAATGGTGCAGATGAGCCCCAGGGAGGATTATTGCAATATATTGTCATATGCATAAAGTACATGGTCAGCCATGTGAGCAAATCTTTGCACACCAGAGAGAACAAATTAACAAACATACAATAGAAATAAAAGCTTCAGTGCTTAAACTCAGGACTGTGGATAATGAAAAACAATGAGCCAACCAATCTGGTGCAGCCATTTTTATTTTTGCTTCCAGATCTCTAATTAAGATACTTTACAGCACTGGCGAAAATAGACTGAAAAGATCCCCTGTGCAAGAACAATATATATGGACACTTTCCAGCCCAAAAGTTCATCATAATGTACAATTCCACCTGCTTTGGTGGTGGCATTGGGCCCCCTTACCTCTTGGGCCCCAGTGCGGCTACACAGATTGCACTAATGATTTATCCGCCCCTGCTTCCTAGAATAAAAATGTACACATCAAGTCCAGTCATGGATCTCTTGATATCTTAAAGCTACCACACTCCACATTAAAGGTTTTTTTAATGCTATATCACCAACTCAAATAGAATTTTATGACACAGTACAGCAGCAACTTGTTAAAGGGGTTGGCCACTTTTAAGGATTTTTTTTACTTAACTGCATGTACAGTATTTGGGACTTAAAATAAGTTTTGCATTTGAGTTTCATTAAATATTGTGCATGTTTGACTTTAACAGGATCTTTGTTTCTCTGCAAGTTCAACTTTGATGTGGAGTGTTGTAACAAATCAGCTGATCGAAGCCCAGAAAAAGAGAGATTAGAGTTACAAATGCATTCATCAGACTGTCCTGTCAGCATGAGCTCACTGATCTATTCTCAGATTACTCATTCAACAGACAGCTATAGACAGTGCAACACAGAGGATATGTGTGATGTAAGTCATTTCTCATGGCCAAGCTATGAGTCAGGATAGTCAAGGAGTCCAAGGTCAGAAGCCCAGAGGGTATGTAATAAACAGAAGGAATACATAAAAGCATAGTTAGGTAAACTTCCAAGGTCAGGATACCAGGAGGATAGCGGATCAAAGCAGAAAGGATGGTCAGAATGAGGTCCAAAGTCAGGCAACAAAAGATAAACATACAGAACTTAAGGCACAGAGGAAACAAAACACACTCTGCTGAATACGTCTGGCAGAGATCAGGGAGAAACAGCTCAGTTAAGTAGCATGGCAATCACCTGGCATAATGAACACTTGGAGACAGCCAGTGCCTCACAGGCTCAGATTGGATAGTCGAGCTGTCAATCAACACACTGACAGCACAGCACGCCCCTGTACCAGGTTGGATGGCTGAGCTATCAATAACTACTTCTCTCACACACTGAGGTGTTAAACCGTGACAGCAATCCCTCTTCTAGGGGAGGCCACGGGATCCTCAGGCTTCCCAGGAAATTTTAGATGGAAGGTCCTGATTAACTGAATGACTTTCACATCTCAAGCAGTGACAAAGGATCTTTTTTCTAGTTCATATCCCCTACACTGGATGAGGTATTGGAGGGAAACAGCTCAGTTAAGTAGCATGACAATCATCTGGGATAATGAACACTTGGAGACAGCAGCACCTCTCAGTCTCAGATTGGATAGTTGACCTGTCAATCAACACAGTGACAGCTCAGCACGCCCCTGTACAAGGCTGGATGGCTGAACTGTCAATAACTTTATTCCAGAGACACTGAGGAGTGGAACTGTGACAATATGGAAGGCAGGCAGTACAAAAGTTTTATTGAAATATAATTGTAAACATCCAAAGGAAAGCTGGAAAGCAATAGTGCAGTGTAGGGTCTATGCTGATATTTTGATAAACAGGAGGTACAGGGATGTGCTCACCTGGCAAGGCTGTGAGACTAGAACTAAAGATTAGCGAATTTGATTGGGTCAGGGCTTATTAGGCAAGTGATAGCATTTGCCGAATAAGCTTCAGAGGGAGCCCGGCTTCTTGGCTCGTGCTAACTGATCAGCTGTTCGGCTATTCAGCTGCATGTGTCGCAGCCTGTTTGTTGGGCTCTCCATGCATGTGTCATGACTGTGTGGCACCCCAGAGTCCAGTTGCCAAGGTGACATTGCCTCCCTCTAAAGGGTGATGTTATGCCTGGAGGCAAGAAGGAAGTTCCCCATGCCAGGTAATACAGTGTACATGTGAATTCCTGCTCCAGTCCAGAAAGGGAAGCTTCCTTATAAATTCTGGTCAGCAGGTGGGGTTAGTGAGTCAGAAAGAAGTCAGCTGAGTAAACAGGGGAGTTGTCATGGAAACGGGAGCCAGCTGGAGCTCATGACAGGACAGTGAGAGAGAAGAGTTGGTGGTTGGTCTGTGGAGAGAGAAGGGCCAGGAGCAGAGGAAAAAGCTCAGGGGAATAAAAACTGCATATAGCTGACCCCAGAGTGGAGCGCTGATTAAAAGGGAAGCCAGAGTCCTTGGCTGGGTGAGTGCCCTATGCCCTGAGAGCCGAATCTGGTGGGCAGGGGATTGCAAATACCCTGGCCACACCCAACACCTGAAGGCACGGTAGCAGATCAAGAGCCGGGGGCTGACAGTGAAAAGGACAGTGCCCGCAAAATCGGCTCATGCTGTCTGCCATATAGGTTTGAAATCTTCACACAGGAGAGGGCCACAGCTTAGCTACAAGCAGCAAGGACCCTAAAAGAGTGCAGAAGGAAAGTACCCAACCCCACCTGGCAGGGTGGATCCCCTGAAAGCCTCCAGGCAAGCTGGATTCAATCCGTCATCTGTAATTGGTACCCTAGATTGTACCTACTTTGAAGTAAAAGGTAAAGAAAACTGCACCTCTCTGTGTCCTTCACTTATTCTCTGCGCGCCAGAGTTCACCACCGTCTGAACAATCAAATATATTTTTCCTGGTGCCCCGCTCTACCCGTGGGAGCTGACCCATCTTTGCTGCATCACTATCAGCCCCAGTGGACCTAAGCCGCAGTGTTGGCCACCCATTGCCCAACACCACGGGTGGCATCATGACCAAACACCAGATAATTATTCTCCAATTGCGTCACGTATCACACAACCACGACACATGCAGCGGCAGAGCCAAACAGCTGGTCAGGTAGACGATTCCAGGAGGCGAAAGTCAGGAAAATTGCCGTTTTATTGTCTACGCATTTCAAAGTTCATAGACTTTGCCATCAATATGAACCAAATTGAAAAAAAAAGAATACATACAGGCTTAAATAAAAAATGCATTCAAATAAAGGCACCGACCCGACTCACATGGTGTCAGATGACTCATTACTTGTCAGAACTTTGAAACACGTAGACAATAAAGCTGCAATTTTCTTGACATTCGCTTCCTGTTTTCTTCTACCTTCAGAAACCAACTATTGGTGTCTCTGGCACCGCAAAAAGGTCCATCTCTTCCTTATTTTTCTAACAAAAGTGCAAACATGACTTTTGACCACAGAAACATGCATAAAAGTTTAAAATAAAAATGTTCCCCAAAGGTAGGCAACCCAACCCTTTTAAGAATAAATGCACAAAGAAATGTACGTATTGTTCTGAATAAACAGGTTTTGAATTAAGTATCACTTTATGGATCCTGACTTTCGGTGATTAAAGAGGATAATCTATTTGTAGCTCTCACTCTTAATGTCTTAAATGCCGTCAAGTATTTTATGTAATTTTTTCCCCTTGAATATTAGCCTGCTTTGTGAATAAACTATTGAGTTGATTTTCAGCACAATGTGGCTTTGAATGGAAATGGATTGCTTCATATTGCTTTAATATGTATTTATGATTTCCAGATGAGTCAGTGGTACTTCATGTGATGCATAAGATTTTTATATATTGAAGATGGTAGAGTCACTTCATTCCCACATTGTCATATTTCATTTATTCAATTCTGTTGAATAATTCTTTAGCTTATATATTTGCCCCATCAGTTTACCTTTTACCTACAACAACGGTTTACAAGTGTGATATTGGTATTTATAGACAATTGTATTTCTGCATTTAAAACAGACAGTCAACAATGTATGATCGGCAAATGAGGGAGATGAGGAATAGTTTAAATATAAGTGAAATTCATGTCAAATGTAATGAATTTCTCAACATTCAATTCATGCAAATCAACAACAAGAAATCACCTTACGTGCAATCACATGGACTTCCCCATAATGCGTGGCAGCAATCACATAGCATAGAGCAGCCAATCAGGAGGAATTATCAAAGCCTGTATAAAAGTCTAGGCAGATAATGAAGCAGGTATTTTAGTAGACTGCTTCCGTAGAGACAGAGGATGTCAGATCTCACCACTCAGATAGTAATAGAGAGCCCTGAAACATTGAACAAATACTTCAGACAGTAATGTATTGTGTAAATGCAGCATTAAAGAAGATACGTTTAGTAGTCTGCAAATATTTTAAAGATTCAGTTAACATGGGGACACAAAGAGAAAAGAGAGGTGCCAGCAACAGTAACAAACTCGGTGATCAGTGAAAATAGAAAGCTGCGCGATATTTTTTACATAAAAAAAATTGAAAATCACTGTTCAGAAACAGTGTGCTCACAAACAACTATACACAATTTTTGCATTTCTTGTGCAATCTTTTTCAAAGAAAAAATGAAAATTCCCCAAAATACAGAAATCCAGACATTTCATTTTAGCTTGTCCATCTCACAAAGTGTACATTTCGCAAACTTTTTGTATTTGCACATATTTTGCCACATTTTGCATCCATACACACCACTCCAATACTGCGCCCTGGGTTAGTTCCTGGCTATTTTGATGTATACCTGTTATAATAAAGACAAGGAACATCAGCATGTCATCACATTTGGCACACTGTTATCATATTGGGTGATACCCCTGCCTTAGTCCCCTGAATTGAGTGAGGAGTTTACTTTAAAGGGGGGCAGTCACCAGCACAACAGGAAAGGCAACCAAAAGTGCCGTGAATATCTCCTACAAAGTCTTTGGTGAGACTGTTCCCTGTCTTTATTATAATATGCCAATTTTTGTTATATGGTGAACAGTGTAGTCATACCCCTAATATAGCAGAACACACAAGTTATATGCAAAATCTGTCACTGTACCATGACCATATCTATTATGGATTGATGCAGACAATATTTACATTATGTCTGCTAACATGAGTGGACTGTGATTTAGCCATGATATATTTATTCTTTGGCAGCTCCCCAATATGTTTGTCTCATAGAAACATTGCTCTACATAGCATGCTATATAAGTATTTGCCATTGCCTGGGGCATTGAACGTTTCATGATTGCCAAAGAGCTTTATGATGCTGTTATTTCTAAGATTACAATCAAGAATATGCTGTGTATTTAGCAAGTAGTATGGTTATCACAAGAGCCATGGATGATGCTGTACATTCTGAAAAGCTAAGCGTTTTTCTCGGAGACATCTGAGTTTGTGTCTTGTATATTTAAACCTTGGGCATTGGCAGGCTATGATAGCCTACTAAGAGTATTAGTTGTTTTAAATACATTTACCATAAATTCAAATGCTTGGATAGAGGATCAATCTAAACATGCCGTCTATCAGCACAATACTTTTGCTTACTAAGGATATTACCAGATCTTAGCAAAGGGTGATGTGGCGTCAATGATATGCCATACTATGTACTAGTTTGTTTGTCCATGCATGCACATTGCACTTTTGGTTTTCTTGCATGTTGTATTCATTTTAATAATAGTTAATTTTGAACCCTTTATTGCTGTTCCCAGAATACTAACATCAGCCTTCAACCATTGGCTTTCCTTCTACTGCTTCTAAAAATTCCATTGGAGCCTACGCTTTCTTTTTTTTAAATTTATGAACAAGAACAGTCAGGTCATAACATAGCAACTGTTTCTTTTGCTTTCCAAGTGACTGATGAACACCTGCGAGTCTAGGACTCGGCACTCCAGCATTCAACAGTCCAGCACAGGAGCTATCTTGGGACCCAATGGCTTGAACTCAGGTAACCTTCAGGTTACCAGAGTTTACAGACACTGGGTATCCCAGCAGCTGCAAGGTTCGGAAACCTCATGGGAAACTTTGTGGAACATTTTAAGGTTACTGGAGTATCCAGCTGCTGGAACACCTGGAGGCTGTGAACTAAGGCTATCTTGGGTGTGTATTTCACTGTACTTGTTAAGAAATAAACAGGCTATTGATATCAGCTCACAGCTGTTTGCTTACTGGTTATTTTAGGGGTGAACCCCCAAAAAATAATGAGGGGTTCACCCTATACTCACTAACGAGCAAAGGCTATATAGACAGCTGCAGGATGATATCAATAGCCTAGGACAGGGTCATGAATGTTGGCCCCCTCCCAGACTCAAAAAAAATCAGGACTCAGCTGCCCAGAAAATGACGTATCAATAAGATGCCTCAAATCTGACAATTAGCCTTGCTCTTCCCACTTGCCCTGGTGCAGTGGCAAGTGGGGTAATAGTTGTGGGATTGATGTCAACTTTGTATTAGCAGCTGACTTGAAGCCCGGGGTTAGTAATGGAGAGGTCTTTCTAAGACATCCCAATTACTGATCCCATAGTTAGATTGTTAAAAATACACTGCCAGAATAAAATTCTTTAATTTAAAGAAAGACGCTGACTGTAAAAAGCACAGTTATTCTCACTTTTACCGCTAATCCTTTGAAGCCCATGTCACCTGTAAAAAATAGAAAATAATAAACAACCATAATACTAACCATTATGTCTAATTCACTGATGCTGATGTCCCCTGGAAAAGAAGAAAAATAATAAACAACCATCTCCCTCACCTGTCCGATGTGAAGATAATCCATATTGACCCACAACAATTCGGCTGATTTGGAAAGCAGTCATGTCAGTGATGTGGCCCCTATTCACGCCAGCCAGCTCACACTGACACAGGAGCGTAGTCGCTCCTGCAGTGTGAAAATTCATTGGAGTTCAAAGCTGATGAACAGCGGTAACCTCACTTATGGCACCGCTCGCTGTGTGAGAACGTTCTCATAAAGTCTATGCACTAAGTGCAAGGGCTGCCAAAAATGAAAAGTGAGTACTGCAATACACCCTGGAAAACATCAGAATACAATTTTTGGCAATTTTAAAAACATTTGGACTCCTATGCTGTTAAACCCTATGCACTCAGTGCAAAGAATAGCAAAAATTAGAAGTAGGGACTGCAATACACCCTGGAATCCACGTAGAGGATGACCTCGGCATGCAATTTTTTCAAATTTTAAAAACAGTGGGACTTCCATACTGGTAAAGCCTATGCACTTAAGTGGAAGGCTGAACATACTACCCGAGCCCATTTTCCTCACATGGGGAACGAGCAACACTTTGCATAATATAGAACCATACTAATCAAATGGTTAGTAAACAGCGCAATGATCAAGAAGTGCTTGCAAATATGAGATCATTTGTTTAAAAAAACTTTAGGTCTATTCAAAATTAAACTAAATCATACAAACATAGACAATAACATAAGGAATAAAAAGATGCCTCAAACCACTGAACACAAAGAAGAGGACACCAATGTTTGCCTATGTTCTAATGCACATGGACTACTTTTCACCTAGAACATAGGTCTGTGTGTTAACATTGTAGCATGCTTTAATCTGATCCAATTTATGGACCAGGCTAAAGGTACCGTCACACATAACGATATCGTTAACGATATTGTTGCTTTTTGTGACGTAGCAACGATATCATTAACGAAATCGTTATGTGTGACAGCGACCAACGATCAGGCCCCTGCTGGGAGATCGTTGGTTGCTGGGGAAAGTCCAGCACTTTATTTTGTTGCTGGATCTCCCACTGATATTGCTGAATCGGTGTGTGTGACGCCGATTCAGCGAAGTCTTCACTGGTAACCAGGGTAAACATCGGGTTACTAAGCGCAGGGCCGCGCTTAGTAACCCGATGTTTACCCTGGTTACCATTGAAAATGTAAAAAAACAAACACTACATACTTACATTCCGCTGTCTGGTCAGGTCCCTCGCCTTCAGCTTCCCGCACTGACTGGTGAGCGCCGGCCAGTCGTAAAGCACAGCACAGCGGTGACGTCACCGCTGTACTTTACGGCCGGCGCTCAGTCAGTGCGGGAAGCTGAAGGTGAGGGACATGTCAGACACCGGAATGTAAGTATGTACTGTTTGTTTTTTTACATTTACAACGGTAACCAGGGTAAACATCGGGTTACTAAGCGCGGCCCTGCGCTTAGTAACCCGGTGTTTACCCTGGTTACCCGGGGACTTCGGGATCGTTGGTCGCTGGAGAGCTGTCTGTGTGACAGCTCTCCAGCGACCAAACAGCAATGCTGCAGCGATCGGGATCATTGTCGGTATCGCTGCAGCGTCGCTTAGTGTGACGGTACCTTTAGTGTACATAAACAGCAGGCAGCTCCTGCACTTGTCTGCCAAGTGGACAGCCACACAATTCTGCAGATGTGTGAACTTAGTCTTAAGCTTTAGTCACACTAAACGACTTACCAACGATCACGACCAGCGATACGACCTGGCCGTGATCGTTGGTAAGTCGTTGTGTGGTCGCTGGGGAGCTGTCACACAGACAGCTCTCTCCAGCGACCAACGATCAGGGGAAAGACTTCGGTATCGTTGAAACTGTCTTCAACGATGCCGAAGTCCCCCTGCAGCACCCGGGTAACCAGGGTAAATATCGGGTTACTAAGTGCAGGGCCGCGTAATGTGCTACCAATGATTTTCTTGGTGACTGTGGTCCCAACTGCCTTGAGATCATTAACAAGATTCCCTCATGTAGTTTTAGGTTGATCTCTCACCTTCCTCATGATCAAGGATACCCCACAAGGTGAAATTTTGCATGGTGCCCCAGATCGATGTCAACTGACAGTCATTTTGTATTTATTTCATTTTCTTACTGTTGCAGCAACAGTTCTCTCCTTCTCACCCAGTGTCTTACTTATGATTTTCTAGCCCCTTCCAGCTTTGTGCAGATCTATGATCTGACATCCTTATAAAGCTTTTTGGTCTTGCCTATGTTGTAGAGGATAGAGTTTGACTGATTAATTTATTCTGTTGACAAGAGTGTTTTATAAAGGTGACTAGGGTTGAGCGAAACGGGTCGAAAAAATTCAAAAGTCGCCGACTTTTGGCAAAGTCGGGTTTCATGAAACCCGACCCGACCCCTGTGTGGGGTCGGCCATGAAGTCGGCGATCTTTTGAATCTAGAATCGGAATTCCGATACCGATTCCCGATATGTTTATATCGGGAATTGGTATCGGAATTCAGATTTAAGTGTCAGATTAAGCGACGTCACCGAAGGTCCTGGAAGGGCTGATTCTTAGGAAGGAAGGCTGCCGGAAAGAAGCAGGGCGCATCCGAGGGTGAGTATATACCTAATAGGAATATACTCACCCTCGGACGCGCCTTGCTTCTTTCCGGCAGCCTTCTTTCCTAAGAATCAGCCCTTCCAGGACCTTCGGTGACGTCGCGGTAACGTCACGGCTTCTGATTGGCCGCGCGAGCGGTCACATGGGCGGCCGCGCGGCCAATCACAAGCCGCGACGTCACGGCGAACGTCACCGCAAGGTCCTGGAAGGCTGTTTCTAAGGAAGGAAGTTTCCCGGTTGGTACCAGGGCGCGTCAGAGGGTAAGTATTGCGATATTTTTTATTTTAATTCTTTATTTTACACTAAAATATGGATTGCAGGGCCTGAAGGAGAGTTTCCGCTCCTTCAGACCCTGGGAACCATGGAAACCCAATGCACTGCATTGGGTTTCGGGTTTCGTCCGACCCCGACCCCAACTTTTTTTATAGGATCGGCCGATTTCACTCGACCCGACTTTTGAAAAAGTCGGGTTTCGTGAAACCCGACCCGATCCTATAAAAGTAAAGGTCGCTCAACCCTAAAGGTGACTATTTAAGACAGCTGTCTTTAATGCAGGTAACGAATTGATTAGGAACGTCTGACTGGTCTGTAGGAGCCAGAACTCTTAATGGTTGGTATGGGATCAAATACTTATTTCTCACTGCAAAATGCAAATAAATTATAATTTATACAATATAACTTTCTGGAATTTATTTTTGATATTCCAACCTACCCTTAAAATTATAGACTGTCCATTTCTTTGTCAGTGGGCAAACTTACAAAATCAGCAAGGGATCAAATACTTATTTCCCCCACTGTATGAACAGTAGTGTTGAGCGATACCGTCCGATACTTGAAAGTATCGGTATCGGATAGTATCGGCCGATACCCGAAAAATATCGGATATCGCCGATACCGATATCCGATACCAATACAAGTCAATGGGACATCAAGTATCGGAATGTATCCTCATGGATCCCAGGGTCTGAAGGAGAGGAAACTCTCCTTCAGGCCCTGGGATCCATATTAAAGTGTAAAATAAAGAATTAAAATAAAAAATATTGTTATATTCACCTCTCCGGCGGCCCCTGGACATCAGCGGGAGGATCCGGCGTCCGGCACGGCTTCTTTCTTCAAAATGCGCGCCTTCAGGACCTGTGGAATGACGTCCCGGCTTCTGATTGGTCGCGTGCCGCCCATGTGACCGCCACGCGACCAATCAGAAGCCGCGACGTCATTCCTCAGGTCCTAGAAGGCGCTCATTCTAGGACTTTAGCTGAGGAATGACGTCGCGGCTTCTGATTGGTCGCGTGGCGGTCACATGGGCGGCACGCGACCAATCAGAAGCCGGGACGTCATTCCACAGGTCCTGAAGACGCGCATTTTGAAGAAAGAAGCCGTGCCGGACGCCGGATCCTCCCGCTGATGTCCAGGGGCCGCCGGAGAGGTGAATATAACAATATTTTTTATTTTAATTCTTTATTTTACACTTCCGATACCGATACCCGATATCACAAAAATATCGGATCTCGGTATCGGAATTCCGATACCGCAAGTATCGGCCGATACCCGATACTTGCGGTATCGGAATGCTCAACACTAATGAACAGTATAGTCTGAATTGAACGTTAGTCATGCTGTCAGAATGCCAAGGGCTTTTTTGTTACCCTCAATTCCTTTAGCTGCTGTTGGCTTTGCAGATTGCTCTTGCTCTTTTTGGTGCTGCATTGTTTATCTGAAGATGAATTCAGTATTTTGAACAACACTTCACATGAGCAACTAGACCATCTCTATCTTCTCCTCTACTTCACTCTTTTAGTCATTTCAACTTCAAAACCAGCTGCATTCTGCCACTGTATTATATCTATCATGGCCAGCTTCTTTTCTGCAGCTCTGGCTTCAAAATTGCACACACCTTCACATACAAGTACTGTAATAATTCAAAACAGCTGAAATAATTCTTAAGCTCATAGGGGTCAACACATAAGCAAATGGTCAGCAAATGATTTTTTCAGATACTTGATGTGTATTATTACAGCCATACAAACCTTTGGCAATAAACGTATTCATTGTTCAGCATGTTAAGTTTTTCTTCGAAAACTCCACTGCCTGGTTTGAATTTTGATTGATGGATACTTAGTATTTATTAAACTGCATTGAGAGCTACTTAGTATTTATTAAACTGCATTATATCATAGATCATAGGATTTCCCATGGAAAATTAACTGAGGATTTTGCAAGATTAGTAACACAGGTGCTATTTAATACTGGATTGTCACATTGTATTAATCATAGAGTCTGTTTCTAGGAATAGGACATTTTTTTCCCTTATCTCTTAGCAATGCTGGGAACTCTTATTACAGCAGTTAAAGTTACAGACAAAGTTTATATTTTAGCAGCTAAATAATTGCCACTTGGTTTTCTGCGTACTGTGAAGATTCTCTGGTGCCGACGCCAGGATCAGGTGGTCATGTGACTGCAGGCATGCAATTGCGATTTGCCACAGTTCGACTAGACATGTTCGTCCTCCCTCAATGGGCAGTGCGCGTCTAGTCGGCATGTATGTATATTTCATACTTGTGGTGATGTGCCCGCTGCTCTCAACGATGGCACCAGATAATCCTGACAGCTCACAGAGTGCATAATGGCAAGATTCAGTCAAATAAAGGGACTATACACTTGTAGCCTAAAGCCAGCCACCCAAAACTTATATAACTTAACATAACTGAATAAAAGTCTTGGGTCACACATCCAAAGCATATACATTGGTCTATTGTGGCTAATCAAAAATGTACAAAGCTAAACCCTACACTAGGTTCTTAGATAACATTCTGATCAGATTGTATGAAACCCAACCCACTGCCACATTATGGCAAGCCACTTAGTGGATCCCTAACATTATAGGTGCTGTGCAGAGCAACTACTATTGCCGAAGTGATATCGCATGATCAGGGGAGCGACCCAGGACCCCCACAGTATGAATGCTGCAAAGCATAGCCTTCACAGCTTCAGGATAAACCACCCTACAGGCACAACACCACAGCAACAATGTCTGCAATGCAGCACCAACAACAAGTGGTGTGACCTGGAGCCATGGGTGCTTTGCCTTGCAGCCGTGGTCAGCACATGACAGTACACCTTTAAGTTTAGGGACCCACTAATAGCTTTCTCTGTGGCATCATACATTCATATGTAAAAATGTTAATTAAGAACGTCGTTTTGTAAATTTTTTCTTAGTTGCAATAAATTAATGTATGAGTTTCGGATGTGCAGCTCAAGTTTTGTGATACTGTTATGGTATGGCAAACTTATAGAACATATGCCAGAATAAACAGATCTGACTCGTCACATGTTGTTTTATATTTTTCACCAAACACAGAATGGAAAAACATTTCCATGATTTACCAATTGACCAGAAGTGTTGTAAGTGTACTCATTAGATAAGACAGTTGTTGCCCATGAAGTAAAACATATTTTTACAATTTTTCTAAGCAATTTTGAACAGCTGTTTGATGTTAAAAAGTACCATTAAAGGATATGGCCAATTATTGAGAGCAAACAGTTTTGAAAAAGGGTTTCATTAAAAGTGTTGGACGCAATGTATCATCACAGTACAGGGAAGGCTGCACATAGCACATAGCAGACTGAAGTCAACTCCATCAGTGTATTCAAGCTTTAGGAAACTGTCTAAAAGAAAAATTGTTTTTGTTGCCCATAACAAATGACCACAGCTTGCCTCATTTTTATCCTGCTCTTAAAAAATGAGAGATGTGATGTGTGTAATTGGTGTGGGCAACAAAGACATATTCTTTAACTCTTTGCTTATATATTTTTAATGGATACTTGGTCATCAGAACACAAGTTTTATAGTAATACCACAAGACAACAACATCAAAAAGCCATAATAATTACAGAGAACATAATAGTAGCTAAACACTAAAGGATATGGCTTGTCATAATAAATTACATTATCCACTTTTAAACCAGAATGACAAATCATGTCATGATGGAAAACGGTGGAAGAGATATGGTATTGAAAAATGGGAAGGAGAATAAATCCAGCCGTAAAGGACGGTGGAGTAAAAAAATAACTTATACATAATACAGGGTGGAGCGCGGTAATTTGCTTTTTTGCACTGCATGCTGTGGCGGCATTGTCAGTCGAAGAGAGGGGAGAGTGGGTGTGGCTTACAGTGGCTGATGGGAGATTTGTATTCCTCTGCCTTTCAGTTGCCATCATGCAGTGGACACGTGAGGAGAGGTCATTTTGTGTTGAAGCGTATTTTTCAAATGCCCACTCGATCATTGCAGTGCAGCGTGCTTTTCGTTTACAATTCGCTGTTCCTCCACGCGGACGTGTTCCTGGACGGCAATCAATTGTAAATTGGGTGAATGCATTCAGAACAGCAGGGAATGTGTCATGTGTACGAAGGGGACCTGAGAGAAGGATTACAACACCACAAAACATCGAGAGAGTTAGAGCAGCAGTACTGCAATCTCCGAAACGCTCTGCTCGGAAGCAATCATTTGCTCTTGGCATTTCAAGACGTTCTCTCCACCGGATTCTTCATGATGAACTGAATTTTCACCCGTATAAAATGTGCGTGGTCCAACATTTGTCAGCATGGGAATATTTGACACGGCGGACCTCTTGTGAAGACATGTTAGCAACGATACCCAGTGACGCAATTGTGTTTTTTTCTGATGAGGCACATTTTCACCTCAGTGGGTGTGTAAACAAACAAAATATGCGTTACTGGAGTGAAACAAACCCCAGAGAAGTTCACGAGAGACCTCTGCATTCGGACCGCGTCACTGTGTGGTGCGCCATATCACGAGTAGGCATCATTGGTCCTTACTTTTTTCAGGATAATGGTCGTGCCATAACTGTGAACTCCGAACGGTACTTGTCTATGATACAGGATCATTTTCAGCCGGCTCTTGAGGCAGTGGAACTAGAGGATACATGGTTCCAACAGGATGGTGCCACTGCACACACAGCGAGGGTTACCATGAATTGTTTGAGGCAAATGTTTCCTGGACGGCTTATCTCTTTGAGGGGAGATGTGAACTGGCCAGCACGCTCACCAGATTTAGCCCCATGTGATTTTTTCCTTTGGGGTTACCTGAAGTCTAAGGTGTATATCAACCGTCCCAACACCTTGGAAGACCTAAGGAACAATATTGAAGCTGAAATTGGCAGAATACCAGTGGACATGCTTGTTAGAGTTCATGAAAACTTCAGAAAACGTATGCAGCAGTGTGTGGATAGCGAAGGTCGACATTTGCCAGATACACTATTTAAAACCATGTAATTTAAAAATTCCATTACTGTTCAGTATAATTAAAATATAAAATAAATTTTTCTAATGATCATAATTTTTTTATTTCATTCCCAAATCAGCAAATTACCGCGCTCCACCCTGTATAAGAATATTATAGGATTCATTTCTTAAAGTTGAGACAATGTGATTTACATTACAAGAATAGATCCTGAAAATGAAAAGGTTATAGAAAGCTATGGATCCCTGTAAGTATCAAACAGTTCAAAGGAGGGTCGTAGAAGAATGTTGGTAAGTAGAGTATCATACCTGTAATTGCCACAATTTTTTAAATTTGGAAAGAAAATCTCCTTTTTTTTCTCTAGACAATTTTCTTAACTCTGCCCCATAAATCTGATTAGTTATCAAAAGATAGTAAGAGTATTACTTTTTCTTAATCATAAATTAGTTATCAAAAGATAGTAAGAGAGTATTACTTTTTCTTAATCATAAATTAGTTATCAAAAGATAGTAAGAGAGTATTACTTTTTGTTAATCATAAATGATACTTGCCAAAGTTTGCAATGCCAAAATCAGAAATCTTGAGACAAATTCCAAGAATATCCCCAATATTTTGGGAATGCACACTTTTTTTTGGTTTGGCTTATGTAATTGCCCTCACAAAAATCCCCTAGGGTCAATTTTAATTGTCAAGTATGTTTTCCCTACCAATCCCAATTTGTGGTGAGCAACAGCTTGTTCTTAATAGAAGACATACCATACATACTTTACATACATTGCAGTATATTTTTATATTCTTTTTGTGACAACATTTTGGACACCTATTAACATAGCATTCATTCTTTTTTAGTTTGATTCACTCATTTTTTATTTGCTTGCTTATTTGTTTGCGTAATGACTTTGTCTTTGTTCGTATAACAATGGCTAAAAAGAATCTAAGGATCTCTAAAATGAAAAGAGAGAAAAAAAGAAATGACCGTGTTGTAACGATGTAAATCTCTTCCGTGTATACAGCATGGCACTTCGCCCCCTGTGAGTCTCAGCCTAGAGTTTATGAAGCTTCTAAATAAAAGATGACGTTTTGTCATGTATCATTATTGAACACCAGCTTTAGCGCTGATGGTTTTCAGGAAAAAATCTCCGGCTCCATAAATATCAGTATTGGACAGGATTTTATAATAACAGATATAGCATAAGTAACATAATACTAATGAAGATTAATATTTATGGTATGCTCCTTTGATTTATGCCTACCGATAATAAGTTATAAAACCTAAAAGTAACATTCTCACTTTGTGCTTCATATTCTGAGCGAGAGGCCACAAAGTTACTTGGAATTCCGTCACTCTTCCCCAGAGGTGACAATTGACGGTTATACCGCTGGCTCCCTGTGGTTTCATTGCATGAAGATGCTTTCTCTAAGGACTTTCATAGTGAGAAATTAATGAGAACCTGCCCGCTGGTTCACTTAGAAAGCCTGCTGGCTTCCTCATCACTGAGTCCTAACAGGCCATTAAAACCCCTGAACTAATCTCTTTCAAAACATTGGTCATCACTAAACGTTGAAAAAGGCCTCCCATTCTTTCATTGATTGACATGTGTCAGCTACGAGGGTCTCAGCAGTTTAAAACACAGCAATGGATTATAACTCTTCCTGCCTATTGCTCAAAGATGTTCAGCGGTGCCTGAGATTGAGTGCACTTTACTGTCATCCTTATATTGAGGAGTAGATGCAAAGTATAACCGTGGTATGGAGCACATTTCAAGGTATTTAGTATTTTACGGCTGACACGTATCTTATCCTTTATATAAAAAAATCATTCTATCCATACTGTGAATCCTGACCTTGCATAAAATGAATCTAGATACAGTTGAAATCCCTCTAGGCTATTATTTGAGTACTTAGCAGAAGTGCTAATAATATTTAATTAGCAACTGCGGGTACCTTAGAGTTTAATTGTTCACCTCCAAGCAATGTCTCAGATGAAGGGAAGTGGATGCATTAAGACTATAGTGCTGCACACTCATTGAGAAGTACAGGATAAAACTGTGACTTTTACTTAATGCAGATTCTTTTTATCTTTCCTTTTTTAATACAGAGTATAACCTCATTTAACATATGCCCTGTTAATTCAGTTAACTAGCTTCACTGAGTTTCTCACACGTACAGATATATTGAAATGGTTTTTGACGATAGCTTCAATAAGTACCACGTATACTCGAGTATAAGCTGAGTTTTTCAGCACTTTTTTTGTGCTGAAAAAGACCCCCTCGGCTTATACTCGAGTGAGGGTCCCTGAAGATGGAGGGGGAGATGCAGAGGCGGAGCCACGGGTCACAGAAGACAGGACCCGGCTGCTGCAGCTAAAGCCTGTGCCCTCTGCTAAAGAGAGATTAATATTCACTGCGCTGGCAGTAAATATTCATTTCTCTGTAATAGCGGGAACAGTAGTCGCAGCCAACAGCTTCCTGCAGTTACTGAGCGATCATGTGTGCTTAAGGGAATGAATATTCACTGCCCTCCATGCCCATAGGTATGGAGGGCAGTGAATATTCTTTCCCTTAAGTAGCAGGCACATGTGATCGTGCCACTGCTGCAGCTGCTGGCTCTGGAACAAGATGCTGCAAGGGAGCGCAGGGGCGGTAAGTAGGATGTTTTTCTGATTTGGGTCATGTAAACCAAGATAGGAAGGAGGTGGCTTAGCATATAAGGAGAGGGATGAAGAACCATGCATACCATGATAGGGACGAGGAGCCATGCATAACAGGATAGGGATAAGGAGGCCATGTATACCAGGATAGCGATGAGGAGCCATGCAGACTAAGATGGAGATGAGGGTGTCATGCAGACCAGGATAGGCATGAGGAGACTATGCATACCAGGATAGGGATAAGAATGAAATTTCTATACTTAATGAAAAAATATTTTTTGTGTGCAAATTTAATTAAAGGGAACATGACAGGTCCCGCATGCCCTCTAACCCACCAGGATTTGTATATTTCTTGCTAAATACCCTGCCTAATGAGTCCTTTATTGTGTGTGGTCCAATAGGTCAGCGTAGGGCATTCAAACATTAATCACAATTTGCCAAAGGCAACAAAATTCCCAATCTAAAAACCATGAAAATTAACATTTAATTTGCTACATTAAAATGAAAAAAATATTAAAACCTTACAAAGGTCAGTGTGTATAGGGAGCAGATCAGGTATATCCTTATCTCTTACTGATTATTATTATAATTGTAGTACTT
This sequence comes from Ranitomeya imitator, assembly GCF_032444005.1. Taxonomy (NCBI): domain Eukaryota; kingdom Metazoa; phylum Chordata; class Amphibia; order Anura; family Dendrobatidae; genus Ranitomeya; species Ranitomeya imitator. The sequence goes on from NC_091283.1 coordinate 737,562,836, forward strand.
ATCTCTTTAATCCAATTCATTGCCCTATAGTATTGGTTTATATGGGTAACTTGGTACGGCCACTACCTTATTCCCTTCAAACTAACCATACACTTCTGACCAATGCTAATTTAAAAAGTGCCTTAAACCTTCCTGACATGTTTCACCATCAGACCTGGCATCATCAAGGGAAAGACTTTTAAAACCTTGGTTCTGAAGTCATACCGTTATGTCCAATCAATATGGATTATACAATGAACCATTATCTGACCCCATCATTCAGGGTCATTGCTTCTGCGAGTCCCTGTCTTTATTATATCCACCTATTTTCTGACTGGTACACAAATTGAGGCCAATCTATTAGGGTGTAGTTAGAATATCATCCATGTATTAGGGAATGAATTCACACCCTACCTCTTTCTGGGAAGCGACGCCGTGCCTCATTGTTCCCTGTTCAGAATCTTCCCCTTCCAATGTGGTGAGGCCGGATCTATGTTGCTTAAAACTGTCTAGATACAGTGGGGAAAAAAAGTATTTAGTCAGCCACCAATTGTGCAAGTTTTCCCATGTAAAAAGAAGTGAGAGGCCTGTAATTGACATCATAGGTAGACCACAACTATGAGAGTCAAAATGCAAAAACAAATCCAGAAAAATCCCCTTGTATGATTTGGCAAGATTTATTTAGCAAATTATGGTAGAAAATAAGTATTTGGTCATTAACAAAAGTTTATCTCAATATTTTGCTATATATCCTTTGTTGGCAATGACAGTGGTCAAACGTTTTCTATAAGTCTTAAAAAGGTTGGCACACACTGTTGGTGGTATGTTGGCCCATTCTTCCATGCAGATCTCCTGTAGAGCATTGATGTTTTGGGCCTGTCTCTCTGGGCAACATGGACTTTCCAGTTTTTATGGAGTTGAGATATGGAGACTATCTAGCCTACCTAACTATTATAGTTATGAACAGTGAGAGATAAGAATATACCTGACCTGCTCCTTATACACACTGACCTTTGTAATGTTTTAATGTTTCTTTCCGTTTAACCCCCTTACTGCCATTGGATGGGATAGTGCATCCAATGGCAGTACCCCAGCTTTGATGTGCACTCTGGCGGTGAGCCTGCATCAAAGCATCGACACCTGCGCCTATTAAATAGTTAAATGCCGCTGTTAAACTCTATGACAACCAGCAGAGGGCGCCTCTTATGAACTCGAGCCTGGGAGCTTTCTAGGAAAGTTCCCACGATCTAGGAACAGCCAGCAGAGGGCGCCTCACCGTAAATGAAGCTAAATATAGATCATTGACCTATATTTAGCTTCATTCACCGGGGTTTTGCAGAAATGAGCATCCTGCATTAGCGGAGCTCGTGTCTGCAAAATATTTTAACCCCTTCAGATGGATCTACATCGTTGGACGTGCCAGATCCTCGGAAGGTATGTATATTGTTGGTTTATTATTTTTTTTTAATTTACAGATCGAGGGTCTTCAGTGAGTGGATTGAGAGTAGAATAAATTAATACAACAGCCTTTGTGATTTTTTCAATAAATTAATTTTTAATAATGTGTGTGTGTGTTTTTTTAACCCTTTACTAGTATTGGATTAATAATGGATAGGTGTCATAATTGATGCCTCTCCATTATTAATTAGGCTTAATGTCACCTTACAATAGCAAGGTGGCATTAACCCTTCATTACCCCATATCCCACCGCTACACGGGAATGGGAAGAGAGTGGCCAAGTGCCAGAATAGGCGCATCTTCCAGATGTGCCTTTTCTGGGGTGGCTGGGGGCAGATGTTTTTAGCCAGGGGGGGGGGCAATAACCATGGACCCTCTCCAGGCTATTAATATCTGCCCTCAGTCACTGGCTTTACTACTCTGGCGGAGAAAATTGTGCGGGAGCCCACGCCAATTTTTTCCGCCATTTAACCCCTTATTTTACTAGCTAGAACGGCCAAATTTTGCATATACACACTACTAACATTAGTAGTGTGGAATATGCAAAAAAAATGGTGATATGAGATGGTTTACTGTATGTAAACCAGGTCTCATATCATGTCGGGTTTGTGAAGGAGAAAGCAAAAGCCGGTAATTGAATTACCAGCTTTAAAGCTATCTCACGCTGCATTAAATATAAATATACTGTATATATATATAGGTGTCTCCCTGACATATATATGTATATATACCTATTCTATGTGTATATATCTACTCTAATCTAACCTGTCAGTGTGATTTTACTGTACTCTACGCTGAATTGCCGGCTTTTCTAAGGACACGGGTGCGTAAAAATCGGACAGCACTCGCATGGTGCGAGTGCTGTGCATTTTTTTTCTCGCACCCATTGACTTGCATTGGCGAGTCTCGTCCGAGAATCGCAGCAATACGCAGCATGCTGCAATTTTTTTTCTCAGCCGACACAGATTTTTCTCAGTCTGATTTCGGCTGAGAAAAAAATCGCAAATGGAATGTCACCTATTGATTAACATTGGTCCGAGTGCAATCCGATTTTTTATCGGATTGCACTCGTCCGTTTTCCTCGCAAGGGGAAAGGGGCCCTTAGAAGCATACACTTGTAAAAAAAATTCCTTGATGTTCAAAACCTTAGGATTTTGTATCAGTTGAAATAAGGCCAGCCCCCCCCCCCCAAAAAAAAAAAAAAAAAACTAGGCCAACCCACAAAAACAACTCATAGTATTGTAGGGCTTATTTGGCATGTATGGTGGAAACCTCTGAGGAAAGGTAAGGATATACTAAGTGTGCAACAGGGCATTTGTTTTTTTTTTGTTCCACTCTAAACTGACACTTTGCCATTTGAACTTTTTATTTTGAACTCTGAATATCGACCCTATAAAGACAGGGTTACAATACCGTATAACATGGCTGAGTGCTATGCGATAAAACATACTATGGGGCCGATCATATCTGTGATTGGCAGCGAGACTCGACTCACTCGCACCCAAACAAGTCTAAGAAACATCCCACTGCACTCGGATATCACCCGAGTGCAGTGCGATATATGCTGACTCTGGCAGCAGAGGAGAGAGAGAAATTCATTTCTCTTTCTCCTCCGCAGCTGTGCTCTGATGCTGTCATGCAAGAGGTTCGGAGCACAGAGCACTGACACTCGGCTCAATCTCACAGCGGAGGGTTATTAGCATATTGGTATACGCTGGTGTGGCTCCAGTCCTATAATGGGACTTATAACATCATATGGTTTAATATCTTTGCACGCTTTATCTCCATTGGCATCTTACACTTTCTAGTGGACTATTACACATTATCAATATGTATAATATGGGTGTAATCCAATGCCTTTATTTCTTGTTTTTTCCTTTTTTATTTTTGGATATCTTCACATTATGGTTATGTTAAATTGATATTTAATTAAGTAAATGGTTTTATAAGTTATATTTTGTGAGCCAACTACTAATGAATATATGTGCCATATTTTTTAATAAGTTATTTGGTGAATTGCTCCTCTTCATCAATCATGGTAAATCATTTGTCTGTTACAAAACCCCCAATCATCTGTCAGACTGCCAGATATAGAAACATGATTATCTACTCCACAGAAGTTATCTCCACTGCTCCAGAGTTCATTAATGGTATCCATTACGACACTAATGCTTGGCCTTGTGTTTGGTGATACATGCATGCACCTACCTTGCCATGGAAGTTAGCGCGGTGAAGCTCCTGTCAGGGTGAAAGTTTTTGTGATGATGTTTTTACCAGAAGAGTTTTAGAACTCTGCAGTTTTTGAATTAGCAGTTTATATGGTCTCCCATTTCATGACGACATTGCTTTGGTTCCTAAATGTTTCCAATTTTTAATAACACCAGTCACTTTTGATCTTGGAATATTTAGGAGGGAAGAAATGTCATTACCTGATTTGTTACAATAGCAGCACTTATTATATGACTAGACTGTAATTCAGGGAACTCTTTAGAATGAACCTTTCTTTCACAAATGTTTGGAAAGACAGATTGCATGGCCAGGTGCTTAATTTAGAGTAGACATAAAAAATCTATACTGTTTTGCTAAACTCTCTGACTCGTATCATGTAAAAAAATCATACCAAGAAGAATAATTTCAGAACTTTTTTCCATCTTTAATGTCACCCATAATCTGTACAATTCAAGCGAGAAAGAAATTGAAATAATTTTGATGAGGGAAATTAAAATGAAAAAACTAAAATAATGTGGTTGCATAAGTGTGAACATCTTGTAATTGGGGATGTGGTGCATTCGGAATTAGCTCTTAACATTTAAATTCATGTTGAATAGTAGTCAGTACACATCTGCTATCATCTAGATTGATTCTGATTAATCTCATGTAAAGTTTATCTGTTTTAGTAGATTTTCCTGACATTTGCTTAGTTGCATTTTACAGCAAAAGCAATGGTCTGTAAGCAGCATACAGCACAGCCAAAGGATCTCATTGTCGAAAGTAATCAGTCAGGGGAAGGGTACAAAATGTTTTCCAATGCATTAGATGTACCTTGGAACACTTTGAAGACGTTCAAGAAGTGGTTTAAATTTGGCACAACAGTGACCTAGAAATAACGCTTCTCAAAAAATTGATAATAAGAGAGGCTGTTAAGAAACTTACAGCAACATTAACGGAGCTGCATGAATTTCTTGCAAGCAATGGTTGTGTACTGCATTTGACAAGAATCTCCAGTTTCTCCTGTGGGGTAGGGTAGAAAGACGGGAGCCTTTTGTTACAAAGAAAAACACCCAAGCCTCGCTGTGTTTTTCCAAAACCTATATCAAATCTGCTAAAAGCATGTGGGAAAACGTGTTATGGTCTGTTGAGACATAGGCTGAACTTTTGATTACTATTCCAAAGGGTATATTTGGTGAAGCATGGTGGTGGCAGCATTATGCTTTGGGACTGTTTTGTGGCAGCTGGAACTGGGGATTTAGTTAAGGTGGAAAGAATTTTGTACAATTCCGAATATCAGCCTCTGCTAAAAAACTAAACATGGAGAGGAATGCCTCCTTTCAGCATGCCAGCGACTCTTAGCATACCTCAAAATCAATGAAAAAATGGATGTACCAGAAGAAGATCAAAATTTTGGAATGGCCCAGCCAGAGTCAATACCTGAATCTAATAAAAAGTCTGTGGGCGACCTGAAGAGGGTGCTGCACACAGGAGATAATCCTCATAATCTGAGCCCTAGTGCAAGGAAGAGAGGGTAAAGATATGCTATGCTTATAGAGTCATGCCAAAAAAGAGTGAATACTGTAATAAATTCAAAGGGTACTTCAACAAAGTATTGGTTTGAAGGATGTGCATACGTTTGCTACTACATTATTTTAGTTCTTTATTTATATTTTTCTACCCGAAAAGATTTCAGTTTGTTTTTCAATTGAATTGTTAAGATAATGTGTGACATTAACCCCTTCACGACATGCCCCGCACTAGTACGGCGCATGGGGTGTCTCCCCCTTTGATGTGGGCTCCGGCGCTGAGCCCACATCAAAGTCACGACATGTCAGCTGTTATGTACAGCTGACATGTGCGTGCAATAGCGGCAGGTGGAATCGCGATCCACCTGCCGTTATTAAAATTTTAAATGCCACTGTCAAACGCTGACAGCGGCATTTAATCGGTGCTTCCGGCCTTGCGGACGGAAATGAGTGCATCGCCGATCCCCGTCACATGATGTGACGGGGTCAGCGATGCATCAGGATGGTAACCATAGAGGTCCTTGAGACTTCTATGGTTACTGATGCCGACCTGCTGTGAGCGCCACCCTGTGGTCGGTGCTCAAATTCAGCTACATAGCAGCGATCTGATGATCGCTGCTATGTAGCTGGGCCGATCGAGTTGTGCCAGCTTCTAGCCTCCCATGAAGGCTATTGAAGCTTGGCAAAAGTTAAAAAAAGTTTTTAAAAATATGAAAAAAATATAAAAAATGTAAAAGTTTAAATCACCCCCCTTTCACCCCATCCAAAATAAAACAATAAAAAAAAATCAAACCTGTACATATTTGGTGTCGCCGCGTTCAGAATCGCCCAATCTATCAGTAAAAAAAAATCATTAACCTGATCGCTAAACAGCGTAGCGAGAAAACTATTCGAAACCCCAGAATTACGTTTTTTTGGTCACCACGACATTGCATTAAAATGCAATAACCGGCGATCAAAAGAATGTATGTGCACAAATGTGGTATCATTAAAAACATCAGCTCGGCTCACAAAAAATAGGCCCTCACCTGACCCCAGATCAAGAAAAATGGAGACGCTATAGGTATCGGAAAATAGGGCAATTTTTATTTATTTTTTTTAACAAAGTTTTGAATGTTTTTTTTCACCACTTAATAAAAAAAAATAACCCAGACATGTTAGGTGTCTATGAACTCGTAATGACCTGGAGAATCATATTGGCAGGTCAATTTTAGCATTTAGTGAACCTAGCGAAAAAGTCAAACAAAAAACCAGAGTGGGATTGCACTTTTTTTGGAATTTCACCACACTTGGAATTTTTTTCCCGTTTTCTAGTACAAGACTAATTGTATGATTTTTTATATGACAAGATCGTGGCATTTTAACAAAGATGACTTTTTATATCCACTGTATACACCTGTAGTAAAGGTAATGAATGAAAAACTTGGATTCAATGATGTATATTCGTCAATATTAAAATTTCAGCACTAGGATGTAATAGTAGTGGAATTATGAAACTCATAGAATTGATAGACACGTTAATGAGGTGCAAATTATGAAAAAAAGGAAGCAAAATATTCAAAACATCTCGATTTATTCAGTATTGAGTATAAATGACACACATAGAAATGCATGCACTTACACACCTTGTCATGCTATCATAGAGATTACTAATGGTGGTCTGAGGTTATTAAAGGGAACCTGTCACCCCCCTGGCGTTTGTAATTAAAAGAGCCACCTTGTGCTGCACTAATGCTGCATTCTGACAAGGTGGCTCTTTTAGTTCGGGTCCCTGGCACTGCTGTGATCGCTTTTGAAATTTGTCCCTCATACCTGTGAAATCATCCGGGGGGCATGTCTTTCCCCCTAATCCAGATGCCTCACAACCGTCACTCATGGCCTCTGCGCGCCGGGCGCCGCCTCCTCTTCCTTCAGTAGTGTCCCTGCGCCTGCACTGTAAGTTTGAAGGGCAGCGCAACTGCGCATGCCCCCACAAAAAGTAACAGCGCAGGCGTTGGGGCCGCTATTGAAGGAAGAGGAGGCAGCGTCCGGAGCGCAGAGGCCATGAGTGACGGATGTGAGCCATCTGGATTAGGGGGAAAGATCTGCCCTAGGACGATTTCACAGGTATGAGGGACAAATTTCAAAAGCGATTATCGCAGCAGCGCCATGGACCCGAACTGAAAGAGCCACCTTGTCAGAACGCAGCAATAGGGCTGCACAAGGTGGCTCTTTTAGTTACAAACACCAGGGGGGTGACAGGTTCCCTTTAATAGCTATCTGCTATGCTGAATGCATTTGTGCACGTAATCATCAAAACCCACTGCAGGCAGCTTCCTTTGCAATTATGTCACAGGTGTACTCCATGAGAGACAAGTCCAAAGATGCTGCAGCCATGGTAGCATGTTTACATCCTGCAGGCTACTCATAGTAGCACAAGCAACATGCAGCCTTGTATTATGCTGAAAAACAGCTCCCAGGACACCATAATCCTGCAATCATCTAATCGATTGTACTATACATGGGTGGACATAATGCCTGTTGAACCAGTGCACCAGTGCAGCTGCACTGCACCAGGGGCCCCTGTAGGGCAGCTAATAATGAGGGCATCTGGCCAGATTATCCAGCCCTGAGCTCTGGGGGGGGGGGGGCTGGCCAGATTGCCCTTCTGGGCGGCAGGCAGGGAGCAATCCCTGCAGCTCCACTGCCTGCAAGAGATAATGGCAGCAGAGCGGAGCTGCAGGAAATGGATCTGTGCTGCTTCCTGCACGCGCTTCCTGTCCCACACAGCAGCGGCTATGGGACTTGACTGTACGGTGGACAGGTATGGGATATTGTTGCTTTTTTATGTTGGATTTTTTTACAGAATAACGAGGGCTTTGCTTGGATTGAGAGTGTAATAAAGATGTTAAACCTCTGTGTTTCAGTATTTCATTAAAATACTTTATTCTTAATGTGTGTGTGTATTTTAACCCTTTCATACTATTGGATTAATAATGAATAGGTGTCTTATTGACACCTTTCCATTATTAATTTGGCTTAATGTCACCTTACAATAGCAAGGTGACATTAACCCCTTATTACCCCATATGCCACTGCCACAGGGCAATGGGAAGAGAGAGACTAAGTGCCGGAATAGGCGCATCTTACAGATGCACCTTTTCTGGGGTGGCTGGGGCAGATTTTTTTAGCCAGGGGGGGTCCAATAACCATGGTCCCTCTCTAGGCTATTAATATCTGCTCTCAGTCACTGGCTTTCCCTCTCTGATGGAGAAAATTGTGCGAGTGCCCATGCCAGATTTTTCCATGAAATAATCCTTTAACACTAACAGTTCCAAAATTTTACACACACACACTACCAACATTATTAGTGAGGGACATATAAAAATCTAACAGATATGCAATGGTTTACTGTATGTTATCCAGGACTCATATCCTGTCGAGTTCTGTAATGATTTAGCAAAAGCCTACAAATGAATGACCGGCTATTCTGCTATCTAGCTGTGTATGAAATATAAAGATATATATATATGTGTGTGTGTCTCACTGACATATATATATATATATATTTTTTTTTTTTTCACGAATATTTGAGCCCAAGGATCCATTATATGTCCATTTTGAAAGCCGGTGAGAAAATCTCGCCATACGGATGTCACACGGATGGTTGCATGTGAAAAGATTGCATCTTCGCACTGCACATGAATGACAAATGGATGACTGTTCAGGCAACATTTCTGCCATTCTCGTGTGTTTTAAATATACCCTCATGTTGTGTGTGACTCCAGCCTTAACTTAGTCTATTAATAGGCTTCACAGGACTACCAAGATGGAAACCATGGTAAACCATCGGTACACAGAGGTAAGCATTCCATTAGCTTTCGCTAATGCTACTGTGAAAGATTGACCGCAGCATCAAAATGGTTAAGAGCAGCAATTTGATCTCAGCTACTGCGTGTGAAAAGAGTTCAGTAATGCACATTTGCGAAAATTAAGATATGAACTTACTAGTGATATCCTTGTTATAGTTTGAGGACCTATTTGTCTGGTATAATGTAGTTAGATCCAAGGTCTTTACTCACCTTATTTTGCTTGGCTTGATTAATTTACACTTCTCTCTACATTGAATGATTTTACATTGCTGATCGGAAAAGAGCTGTAGAAATGCTATCTATAGCTTACTGGAGATAGTATAACTCCTTTCAGACATGGCAGTAGATGTAGAGAATTCACTTTTTGCTGGATACTGTTTTCATTTAAAATGTACAGCACAGTCATCTGCCACTTATCATTCTAAACTGCGCTCCTATGTTTGACAGGTGACCAGCACGCTGTCAGATAGAGCGACACCTTTAGCTAGTCTTTTAAATAGAGAAATAGTCTGTTTGAAGGATTTAAGCTCATATCTCTCCTTCTGGAACAGTGAATTAAAGTACAATAAATTCTCAGGAAGGAACCCTGAATCTTGATCATTCTCTCTTGTCTTCTATCCATTCATCCAAGCCTCTTCTTTTGGCTATAATTACTTTTCTCAATTGCATAGGAAGCTTGGAGAAAGCCATCACATTCTTGATTTACAAGATCTCTTGCAGATACCAGATCCAGCAACTCTGAACTGTACAAAGGTCACTGACCAGGGATTTATGGATAAAGCTTTTGGAATGAAGAATGAAAGCTATATTCTGAACATTTTATTGGGGAGATCAAAGCAATGAACAACAACTTGGCAATGGCTCAGAAAGTTATTTAAATTTTCATCCAGACCTTCCCATGTTGACTCTGTACTTTAGACTTGACATTTCTGTTCTAAATTGTAATGAGAAGAGATTTCTATACCCCAATTTCTTTTTTTCTATGAGAGTAGATTATTGTTAGTCTCCATATGTCACTAAGCACCTTATCTCACCTACAGCTTATTGGCATCTGAGTCGAAGTGGAGGTCTGTGCCCATTATAGAGGCCCATCTATTTGGTCCATAACCAGTCAAGCTCATCCCATTTTCTATAAAACCTTTGAAAAACCTGTCTTCAGCTATTTCTTGACCCAGTCTTAATTTCTTAATTTAGTTTCTTTGTCTTATTCAGTGGTGGTTAGGTTACCTCGGCCATGGCTCTGAGCACCTTGTTCTCCTGGACATTGCATGGAGGTTGCAGTTCTGGAATATGACAGAACTGGAGGATAATGGCATCCTTGTCACTTCAAGTTTCATTCTTCTCTTATCACTGGCAGATATTGTGCTTTTTTCTCTCAACACATTTTATGCAGCAAACTTTTGATGGTTCTGTGATCAAGCCCCAAGATCTTAACAATTTCTAGAGCGCTGCATCCCTCTGTAAGACTTGAAGACACAAAAACGCACAGAGAGGTCAAAAATACTCTGTTGTAAAAAGTCACAGTAAATAAGCAAGTGCTAGTCAAAAAATGAAAAAAATACAGGGTATTTTGTTAATACTTTTTTTGCAAAAAAAATGTATGTTAAGCTGCTCCACCAATCGCAAAGGTATACCCATAATAGAGCAGTCCTATCTAATGTATATAATCCCTATCTGATGTATTTAAAAACCTGATCATCTGTATAGTACCTGTATAAGCAGGGTTCAGAGAGAAAAAATATACATGTGGGCATGCAGGATGGAACAGCTACAATGCAAATGACCCACAGAGGAGTGGTGAACCTCTGTAAGACTTGTAATAATTTTTAACTTTTTAGTCAGCTAAATATCTTTTTTGGGCCATTTTGCCTGTGGAAAAGCTTAATAATTCTGCACTCCTTGATAAAAGATGTTGTGTACTTAAGCCGCACTTTCCTCATTACAAAACTACACATCACCTGATCTGCGTCATCCAATAAGCATTCAAGCTTATACAGCTTGGAATTGGAAAATATGAAGAAAAATGACTCACTTACCTAATTGTGCACTTGGTTTACGGTGATCTAACGGTAGCAGTTTATACAAGCCCACAATTCTAGTCAGCCTGCCAGACATGATGTAAATGTTATTTACTTGTAGATTACCTTTATATCTGTAGGTAAACAGCATTTTTTGGAGGTGTCAAATTTTCTTTAAAAGGGTTTTCTATTAATGCAGTTTAACCTCGACTAAAGTGTTCCATACAAAAGTAATGAAATCAGCTATTCTTAATGACAAGTGCCATAGCGCCAGCTGTCTTCCACTCTTCCTGGTCTTTGTTAATAGGTTACAGCCGGGATTACAGTGCATGAGATTACTACAACCAATCACACTTAAGGTTGGTGAAGGTGGAAGAATGTTGTTCAGATTGTTTTTCTTGGCACATTTTGGGTTTTCATATACCAGTGGATAAATATTTCAACAGGTGTTTTTACTTAAGCATTGTGGCCAAGGTAAGTTCATACTCTTCATGACCTTGGACGTGTCATACATCCAGGTTGGTGATTTTTCACCAACCTTGGACATATGGACATATGGATATGTCAGGGCGATCGCCAACGATTGTTCAGCAAATCTCTCAGCTGACACATGGCACTCACTTCCAGGGGCGGTGCCCGCACCACTCCTGGCAGATTAACCCCCTATTGCAATCAATAGCAATTACCATTTAGAATTCAGGCAGAGGGAGGGAGCCCCCTCTGCCTTCCTATCAGCACCCCTCAACGTATTTGTGGGTACCCGATCGTTGCCAAGGTAACCCGATGTCATCATGATGACATTTAGGTTACCAGGCTCTAGCAAGTTAGATCATGCACAGTCCATGATCTAACTAACTTGTTTCAGTGCAGCACCCCTGCATTCCTATGGTTTATAACTGCAATTAGAGTGCCGAAAGTCAAAGTCCCTTAGTGGGACTAAGTAACAAAGTATGAAAAAAAGTAAAAAAAATGTAAAAATTGTAAAGTTGTAAAAATATTTAAAAATAAAATCACAAAATAAAAATGATTAAAAATATAATATATATTTACATATATATATCTATACTAGCTGAAGAGCCCGGTGTTGCCTGGGCATAGTAAATATCTGTGGTTAGTTATAGCACGTCACTTCTCTTATTTTCCCATCACGCCACTCATTTTCCCAATCACTTCTTTAATTTTCCCCCTCACATCTCTCATTTTCTCCCTCACACCTCTCATTTTCTTCCTCACTCCTCTCATTCCCCCCTAACACTTGTCATTTCGACCTCACATCTGTCATTTTCCGATCACTCCACTATTTTCCCTCACTCCTCTCATTTTGCACTCACACCTTTTCATTTTCACCTCACACCTCTCATTTTCACCTCAGTATATACATGTTTGTCATCTCCCTTATATATAGTATACACCTGTATGTCATCTCCTGTATATAGTATATACCTGTATGTCATCTCCCCTGTATATAGTATATACCTGCTGTATGTCATCTCCCCTGTATATAGTATATACCTGTATGTCATCTCCTCCTATATATAGTATATACCTGTATGTCATCTCCTCCTATATATAGTATATACCTGTATGTCATCTCCTCCTATATACAGTATATACATGTATGTCATCTCCTTCTATATATAGTATATACCTGTATGTCATCTCCTCCTGTATATAGTAAATACCTGTGTGTCATCTCCCCTGTATATTGTATATATCTGTGTGTCATCTCCTCCTGTATATAGTATATACCTGTATGTCATCTTCTATATATAGCATATACCTGTATGTCATCTCCTCCTGTGTATAGTATATACCTGTAGGTAATCTGCTCCTGTATATAGTATATACCTGTGTGTCATCTCCTCCTCTATAAAGTATATACCTGTGTGTCATCTCTCCTGTATATAGTATATACCTGTGTGTCATCTCCCCTGTATATAGTATATACCTGTGTGTCATCTCCTCCTGTATTAGACCTCGTTCACACATTATTTGCTCAGTATTTTTACCTCAGTATTTGTAAGATAAATTTGCAGCCTGATAAATCCCCAGCCAACAGGAAGCCCTCCCCCCTGGCAGTATATATTAGCTCACACATACACATAATAGACAGGACATGTGACTGACAGCTGCCGTATTTCCTATATGGTACATTTGTTGCTCTTATAGTTTGTCTGCTTATTAATCAGATTTTTATTTTTGAAGGATAATACCAGACTTGTGTGTGTTTTAGGACGAGTTTCGTTTGTCAAGTTGTGTGTTGAGTTGTGTGTGGCGACATGCATGTAGCGACTTTTGTGAGATGAGTTTTGTGTGGCAACATGCGTGTAGCAACTTTTTGTGTGTCGAGTTGTATGTGACAGGTTAGTGTAGCAAGTTGTGTGCAGCAAGTTTTGCGCGTGGCGAGTTTTGTGCGTGGCGAGTTTTATGTGTGGTGCCTTTTGAGTATGTGCAAGTTTTGTGTGAGGTAACTTTTGCATGTGTTGCAAATTTTGTGCATGTGGCAATTTTTCCGCATGTGCAAGTTTTGCGTGTGGCGAGTTTTCCATGAGGTGATTTTTGCACTTGTGGCGAGTTTTGCGTGAGCCTAGTTTTTGCATGTGGCGAGTTTTGCGCGTGGCGAGTTTTGAGCGGTGACTTTTGTGTTTCGACTTTTATGTGGCGAGGTTGGTGTATGTGTGGTGAAATGTGTGGTGAGGGTGGTATATGTGTTTAAGCACGTGGGAGTTTGTGGCACATTTTGTGTGTGTGTTCATATCCCCGTGTGTGGTGAGTATCTCATGTCGGGGCCCCACCTTAGCAACTGTACGGTATATACTCTTTTGCGCCATCGCTCTCATTCTTTAAGTCCCCCTTGTTCACATCTGGCAGCTGTCAATTTGCCTCCAACACTTTTCCTTTCACTTTTCCCCATTATGTAGATAGGGGAAAAATAGTTTGGTGAATTGGAAAGCGCAGAGTTAAAATTTCACCTCACAACATAGCCTATGACACTCTCAGGGTCCAGACGTGTGACTGTGCAACATTTTGTGGCTGTAGCTGCGACGCCTCCAATACTTTTCATTTCACGCTTTCCCCATTATGTAGATAGGGGCAAAATTGTTTGGTGAATTGGAAAGCGCGGGGTTAAAATTTCACCTCACAATGTAACCTATGACGCTCTCAGGGTCCAGACATGTGACTGTGCAAAATTTTGTGGCTGTAGCTGCGACGCCTCCAACACTTTTCAATTCAAATTCACTTTTTCCCCATTATGTAGATAGGGGCAAAATTGCTTGGTGAATTGGAAAGCGCGGGGTTAAAATTTCACCTCACAACATAGCCTATGACGCTCTCAGGGTCCAGACGTGTGACTGTGCAAAATTTTGTTGCTGTAGCTGTGACGCCTCCAACATTTTTCCTTTCACTTTTTTCCCCGTTATGTAGATAGGGGCAAAATTGTTTGGTGAATTGGAACGCGCGGGGTTAAAATTTTGCCTCACAATATAGCCTATGACGCTCTCGGGGTCCAGACGTGTGACTGTGCAAAATTTTGTGGCTGTAGCTGCGACGCCTCCAACACTTTTCCTTTCACTTTTTTCCCCATTATGTAGATAGGGGCAAAATTGTTTTGTAAATTGGAACGCGTGGGGTTAAAATTTCGCCTCACAATATAGCCTATGACGCTCTCGGGGTCCAGACATGTGACTGTGCAAAATTTTGTGGCTGTAGCTGCGACGGTGCAGATGGCAATCCCGGACATACACACATACACACACACACACACATACACACATTCAGCTTTATATAGTAGATATATATCTATAATATAACGCTGGGAGCGTCACTCTGTCCGAAGCCTTTATAGACTGCGCAGGCACGACGCACCTAGCGTTACATTATAGCCAGTGTCAGGAAAAAAAAAATGGCGCCGGAAAGCACGGACTGCCAGGAGCAGTGGGACATTTATGATCCGTAACCCGGACTTGGGGACACTGTGGACATGATTGCGCCCTGATGATGCTGTGGCAATTCATGCCACAGCAATTTGTTACTTACGCCACCTGATTCCTTTCTGCCGCCACTTTCTTGGTCCTCCTGCTGCCGGAATCGGCGCCTGCGCAGTCCGCGCTTTCCGGTGCAATTTTCTTGAAGACACACTGCAGTGTGACACACTGCACACTTAGATGTTGCCAAAAACATCAGAAGCTTCCAAACACATGACATCATCATATGGTCACTGGGGAGTCCAGAATTGTTTAATGGCCTAGTAATCTTAGTGCATGTAAACTTTTGACTTTGCAGTAAGTTTTAAAAAAATGTCTTAAAACATTCTTACTCTCTCTTATTCTGGCATTTCACAAATAATAATAATTATGGTAATCTTAATTGACCTAAAACCGGAAAGGTTTATTCTTATTTCATGTCAGATATTAAGAAAACATACATATGTGTCTTTTTATAGAATGTATGTAAACTTCTGTTTTCAACTGTACATTCCTTGAGGGGTCTAGTTTCCAAAATGGTGCCACTTGGGGTGTTTTCATTGTTTAGGCACATCAAGGGCTATCCAAATGAACATGACGTCTGATAGTGTTTCCAGACAAAAAGTCAAAAGATGCTGCTTCCCTTCCGAGCCCTACTGTGTGACCAAAAATTACTTTTCCTCCATATATGAGGTTGAGGCGTACTCAGGAAAAATTGCACAACTGTTTGGCATCAATTTTCTCTTGTTACCTTTGTGAAAATAAAAAATATGGGGCCAAAAATAATTTTTGTGGAAAAAATTTGATTTTTTGTTTTCACAGTTCAACTCCATAAATTTTTGCGAAGCACCTGGGCGGTCATGGTGCTCACCAAACATCTAGATAAGGTCCTGGAGAGGTCTAGTTTTCAAAATTGGGTCACATGTGGGAGGTTTCCACTGTTTCGGAAATCAGGGGCTCTTCAAACACACCATGGCGTCTGCTCTCGATTCCAGCCAATTTTGTTTTGAAAAAGTAAAACGGTGCTCCTTCCCCTCCACCCCCGCCGTGCACCCAAACAGTACTTTTACCCCCATATATAGGATATCCATGTGTGAAGGATGAATTGCATTACAAATTTTAGGGTGCATTTTTTCTGGTTACCTTTGTGAAAATAAAGAAATTTGGGTCTACAGTAAAATTTTTGTGAAAAAAGTTAAATGTTCATTTTTTACTTCCACGTTTCAAAAATTCCTGTGAAGCACCTGAAGAGTTAATAAACTTCTTGAATGTGGTTTTGAGCACTTTGTGGGGCTCGGTTTTTAGAATGGTGTCAATTGTGGGTATTTTCTGTCATATTGGCCCCTCAAAGTCACTTCAACTGTGAAGTGGGCCCTCAAAAAAGGGTTTTGTAAAATTTTGGGGTAAAAATTAGAAATCACTGGTCAAATTTTAACCCTCCTAACTTCCTAACAAAAAAAAAATATGTTTCAAAAATTGTGCTGATGTAAAGTAGACATGTGGGAAATGTTATTTATTAACTATTTTGTGTGACATAACTCTGGTTTAAGGGCATAACATTTTAAAAAATTTAATTGCTAAATTTTGAAAATTTTCCCCAATTTTCTGATTTTTTCACATAAAAACGCAAGTCTTAATGAAGAAAATTTACCAGTGTCATGACTTACAATATGTCATGAATAAACAGTCTCAGAATCAGTAGGGTCTGTTGAAGCATTCCAGAGTTATTACCTAAAAAATTGACAATGGTTAGAATTGTATAATTTTGCCCTATCATGAAGATGAAAACAGGTAAAGGGTTTGTTCAGTCTAAAGTAAGTCTGTAGTCACTCACTGTATGTCAGTGACTACAGACTTGTCACCACAAGTATGAAATACACATACAGTACATGCGGTCCAGAAGCGCACTGGCTCATTCAATGCCAGTGCGTTTAGTGAAGATGGACACATCTAGTTCAACTGTGGCAGGAAGTATACAAATCGAATACTTGTGGTCACATGACCACCCACTCACGGCACTGACACCAGAGAATACTCACAGCACGCAGACAACCAAGTGCTAATTAGTTAGTTACTAAAATATAAACTGTATTTGTAACTTTTATTGATGCGTGCTGTGAGGATTCTCTGATATTATTCTCTTGGTCTGCAAGTCTGCGATATGTATACTCTGGGCTACATTCCGACTGGACTGTTTCCGGCCTCTTACAATACACTTACATTGATCGTTCCATAAACAGTCTAGTCCGATTCTTGCCTGGAGTATGCATATCGCATTCTTGCATTCATAAAGTGGTCATTAAATGTATATATATTTAATAATATTTATTTATTAGCATGCTTAATCATTTTTTAGATACTGGAAGCAAAATTATAAGATGTTGCATAATTGCCAGGTTAACTACCGGTATTTGTTTCTGAAAATGAATTAAACTGACCTTTCAATTGAGCGTGTGATGAACTATAGCTCTGGATCAAAGTGACTGAAGACTCCTGTCCTTCCTGCCATCCCTATGATTATGCATGCAAATTCTAAGCGTGACATTTTCTCTGCTGGGGGAAAAAAAATCTAAATGTGCTTTTCGCAGCTCTGTGTAAAGCTAGGAAAGCGAAGGAGAAGCACAAATAAGTGTTTGGAGCAATGCATTAATTGACATTTTGCTTCCCTCATGGTGTAGTTTGTGGAATAAGTACTAACGGTATTCAGCAACATTTTATGTAAAAAAGATTACTCCAATTTATTATTCCCTCAGTGACAAAACGCCTTTTATTGTAACTACATAACAGAGCAGCCACATTAACACTCGGACATGTGCATGGCTCCATTGACGAACATTGTTCCTGGTGTGATCTCATGTCTTGTCCGATAATAGTCTTGTAAAAAAAAAAGCTTTAGCAGTCTGGTAATCTAATGTACAGCTGGTAACATAGGCTGGGAGTTGTTACCTGTGGAAATCTGTGATTCTAACCCTTTATAATTATTAACAACAGATGTTATCAGATCCAAAAGAGAAACAGAAAAATAAGGAACACCAGAATTGGAAGCACCATACTGTCTAGTTGGTAGCCAAGTGTACTGCAATCTACAAATTACTGACAACTAAATAATAGAAGTAAAATTTCAAGTTTGTGATCAAATGCGACTTATTTACTTATTTGTGTAGAACTGAGAGATGTAAAGACAGACTGGGAGAAGCGCTAGATATCTACTGAGGAAATGCTCATTGATTTTAAGAATATGGTTACTTACTGTTCAATGTTTTATTGTTTTCTTTCTAAAGGGGACAACAATCCGTATGATAACAGCAATTGATCAAGACAGGGGGCGTCCTAGGGGAATTGGTTACACCATCGTTTCAGGTATGTCGAAAATTTGCTGTCAACTGTAATTGTATAAAGCTGGTCAGTGTATAGATCTATTTTATTGCCACAAATAAGTATATGTACACAGTTACTCTTCTCTTACATTGCAACATAGATAAATATCCCATTACCCTTATTTTTAGAATTTTATTACCATAACCCATTTATCCCTCAATCTGATTGCGGTCGCTGATTACCGGGAGGCTCAATAATGACCAATTAGCAGTCAGGTCCCCGGTGGTCAGTGACATTACTTCTACCAGCAGCGCTGGAATTGGGAGTATGGGAGGAGTATGTGTCATTGCATTGCTTTCACAGCATGGCTCCTCACTGGCCCATTTATCATTTGAGTGGAGAACCTGTTCAATATTCATTCCTAAGATGCCGTAGAACTGGCTCAATCTCTTGAAATTGTAAGTCTTAATTATACAAATTTTCACCTGTTATTGCAATTTATATGATTTGACGTTCTGAATAGAGAGAGAAATAGAGAGTTATTACCAGTCAGGTAACCATATTTTGGGATTTGGGTTCTGGTGGAAGGTCGGGTACTGTTCTGGTACCCAAACTGAACTTTCTAAAAAGTACCGGACTTCCACCGGTCTGCCGATCGCTAGTCTTGAATCCACATAATGGGTACATTTTCCTTGTACATCTTTAGTAATGATATTTCTTGTATTGATTTTGCACTTTGATACAAAGTTGAAATTTTAAATGAGAATGAAGGATATTGGATTTTTACTGCATATATATGTTCATTAGCTAGAAATAAAAGGGAACATTAAAGGGAATCTGTTATCGTATTTGTGCTACCCAATATGAGAGCAGCATGATGTAGAGGCAGAGACCGTGATTCACTTGGGCTGCTTGTTGCAATTTTGATAAAATTGCTGATTTATTACTGCAGATCTAGCAGTTCTCCAAGGCCGACATCACACTTACCGTTGGAAATATCGGTCCGATTCTCTCGGCCGAGAGTCACACAAGTGTTCTCCGTATGGTCATCCGTGTGTAATCCGTTTGCAATGCGATGATGCAATTTCCTCGCATCTGTGTATCCGTATGACATGCGTATGACATGCGTATGGCTTTACATTTCCCACTGCTTTTCCCCATTGAATTTAATGGCTCAGTAGGCTGAAATGAGGAAAATGTGTGCGTATTTCTCGCAAGTCACACTGATGGTCCTTGTGATGTCCGATTTTTTTCTCACATCCACAGACTTGCATTGGCGAGACTCGGCCGGTATACACGTAAAAAGGCAGCATGCTGCGATTTCACTCTCACGTACAATACGCCCGAGAAAAAAAACAGTGATGTGAGCTGCCCCATAGATTAACAATGGTCCGAGTGGTATGCAATATTTTCTGATGCTAATTTCTAATGCTGAGCTCTGTATAATCCCACCCACACTACTGAGTAACAGCTTCCTGTGTACACTGTGCATAGACAGAAATTATTGGTGGGGGAGTGGTTATAGAGAGCAAGTTTATATTTATGTCATGCTGCTGCAATGCAGGTAGGTGCAGGCTTCACTATATGGCAATAGAAAGGAAGCATGTCTGCACCTAAACAGAGCTAATCTGTAGTGCAGCAGTGAGGCTACCACAGGTAGCAGCAGAAAAGTCAAAACAAGCCGGGTCAAATCCTAGACTGTAGGGCAGTACCAAAGGCATAAGCAAACTCGTGTTCAGAGATGAGCCAGGGGGGCAGTAATAGAAGCGGATAAGCCAAAAGACAGAAACAGGTGAGGATGCAATCCGAGTCAAACCAGGGAGTCAGCACACTAAAGGGAAACACTGAGTCAAGACAGGAACAGGGGAAAACGGAGACACAGGTTCAGACAGCAATCGCAGCAGGACAAATCAGAGCAATCAGAGTCAGCTACAGCAGCACTAGGCAGAAACTATAACTGACATGATCTGCAGGACACAGCAGGGATAAATAGCAAATCTGAGACCAGACTGAGGCTGAGAAAAGTTAACCCCTGCCATGATCAGACCGGGAAAAGGGAAGACAGGACTCAAAACCCAGTCTGGATCATGACACTTTACTAGTCATATAGTAATAATATTCTGCTTATAAAACAGAGATTTTATCAAAACTGCACCAAGCAGCCCAGCAAGTCACACATCAATGAAATGCAGATTTCTGTCCCTACATCATGCTGCTCTTAGTTTAGGCGGCAATAACCTGGGGACGGGTTCACTTTAAGTACATTTTTGCATAGAATCTTCTGCTTCATGCCAATAACGTGCACATATAGTAATTGTGATATGTTAAAAATGTCCTACCTTTTGATAACCTGCAGTCCACTGACTGCGGACCACAACAACATCAGATGCCTCATCAATCGCATCTGCTGCTTCTTCCTCCTCTGTTACCGTGCCAACTATTGAGATACAGGTCTTCGGCCGCAGAAACTCAGGTTCTTTACCCACTCTAGTCACGCTGACTGAGAACCCACCGTCAGCTGTAATTGATGTGGACATGCCTGCTGTTTTAGACCCATCTCAGAGAATGAGCACACCATAACTTTCACAATCCACCGTATCATATCCGCCTGCACCTCTCTCATGGTTCAGCAGTTTTTCTGGTTCACCGTACTCCACCCTCTCTCAGCACTGTAGCCAGCCCATGGAACCACAGTTGTGGTCACATAAAAGATTGTTTCCTCCTATGCATGAAAAAGCTAAGAGGTTGAACTCTACCATCTCCAATCTGTTGGCCACGGAAATGCTGCCTTTCCGCCTTGTAGATGCAGACGGTTTCTGAAACTAATGGCCGTTGCCATTTCTTTTCATAGAAAGCTGTGCCTGCGCTACACCAGCATGTTGCAGACAACATCATCCATTCCTTGACTAAATATTTGTCTGCCAGGGTGCATTTCACCACAGACACTTGGGACGAGTAAGCATGGACAAGGGCGTTACATCTCACTGACTGAGAACTGGGGGACTTTAGTAGCTGTGGAGGCAGGTGCTGTTCCACAAGTCTTGGAATCCTCAAGGCTTGCATGACAAACCTCCTACATTTAACACTTCCTCCACTGCTTCTGCCTACTCCTCTATCTCCTCTATGGGCTCCACCTGTGCCCTCAACCTCTGCCTTAATGGGACACAGATCCCAACAATGCAGATCGAATCACCACCACCTCCATACTGCACAGCCAGGGCTCCCCACAATCAGGCAGTGTTAAAATTGGTATGCCTTGGACATTGCAGTCATACAGTTGAAGAGTTGTGGACAGCTCTCCAACCTGAGTTTGATCAATGGCTGTCTTCGCTGAACCTGCATCCAGGGAAGGCAGTGTCCGATGACGGTGCAAACCTGGTGGTGGCCCTACAATGAAGCAAGCTCACACACATGCCTTGCATGGCTCAAGTTCTCAACCTGGTGGTATAGCAGTTTCTTCACCACTATCCTGGCCTGGTTGAGCTCCTCCGGAAAGCACGTAAGCTGTGTGCTTATTTTCACCATTCACACCCCTTTGGTCATCAACTTGCATCAAAACAGAGGTATTTGTCCATGTCAGTTAACAGGTTGATATGCGATACGATGTGCCAACACAGTGAAATTCCACTCTGCAAATGTTGCAATGACTGTGGCAGCAGCAATGAGCCCTGACGCAGTATGTAATTTCGTATAGCCTGGGCCAACATAGTACGGATATGGCGCATATCACGTTTACGGAGTGGGCATAGATTAAGGACCTCTTGACCCTTCTGCACAGTTTCAAAAGGGCTACTAAGATGGTTAGCTTTGACGACGCCATCATCAGCATCACTATTTTGGTCATCTATATGCTGGAGCAGACTTTGAAATGACTGCAGGAGGAGATGTGGTCTCAGAAGAAGAGGACGAAGCAGAGAAGGATGCAGAAGGGATAACACAGTCTCTAAGTTCCAGACTGTCATCACACAGGCAGATACCAAGGGAGGGTGGTTTACTGTGGTCAAGGAAAGCTGGTAATAATAGACAAAAATGTTATGGAAGGTGCAAGATCCGAGGAACAAATGGAGGAGGAAGAAGAGATGAGCGAGCAACTGTCAAATAAAGGGAATAATCCTCACCTCTCTGTTGTTCATGGTTGGTAGGAGGGGATGGTGAAAAACATCATAATTGTTACCCAGCCAATGGACCTCATGGTAGAGCCCGACATATGAGTTCCTTCTTACTGCACTATCTGCAACATGATCCCCATATACTTATGATTTGGAATACTGCTGATTACTGGGTTGCCACTCTTTTAGACCCACGCTATAAAACCAAATTTTGCCAGATGCTTCCCACCCTGGAAAGGGACCAGCGAATGCTGGAGTATCGGATCACGCTTTTACACAACCTTAACTGAGCTTTTCCCCAAGATATCAGTGAAGCACACAGTTCGCATCGCAGCTCTAGACTTCCAACCTCCTGCACATCAATTCGTCAATGCCAAAACATTAGCTGCAGTACTGTAAGTGGAAGAACCAATTTCTGTGAGTCCTTTCACACATTTTTAGACCAGCTCGTGCACCAGCACAACAGAGTCCAAGTTTAACACATGGTGAACGAATGCAGAGGATGGTGCAGGTGTATATAGAACCGAATATGAATACCATCAGGGTGGGTTAAGGTCCTTTCACATTTTGATTTTCCAAAATAGATGAGTCGTCTGAGCTCACCTCACACGCCTTGAAGGTTTAATCGTGCCCGGCAGCCAGCGTTCTCTCAGAACGTGTCTTCAGTGCTGCTGGTGATATCCTGACAGATAAACGCAACCGGGTGTCCCCTGAAAGTGCAGACCACCTAACTTTCATCAAGATGAACAAGTCATGGATCTCCAAGGACATTTACATCCCAATCGCAGACTGTACAGACTACGTGAAATAGCATTTCTTAGTGTGATGCATTAATGTCAAGTAACTGCACTCTGTGATATCTTTAGTGTGAATTATGTGCCTGCTGTGGCTGCTGCTTCTGCTGCTGCTGATGTTAACACAAATTTGTGGAAATGTGAACAGTCATGTTGGTCTACATCTGCTATGTTGGCTGTAGTGGAAGACGTCTCGGTCCCAATTATACCATTTCATTGGAATTTATGCCACTTCTGTGATGTAATGTTTTCAACACTCCTGGTTGGGTGTCCATCTGCTGGATTGGATGTAGTAGAAGACCTGTCAGTCCCTATTTTACTATTTATACTGTAGTGAAATTGATGCCACTTTGGTACTGTCTGCCAATAATTTTTGGAAAAGTGAACACTCCTGGTTGGGTTTCCATCTGCTGGATTGAGTGCAGTGGAAGAACTGTCGGTCCCTATTATACTATTTCTACTTGTTAGGGCTAGCGGAACACACCTAGTAATGAGTAGGTAGCTACAAGGTGCGTTCGCAGCCCGGGGTCCACCGTGCAGAGATATCTGCTGCTAAGTAATGGCGGATGGACTTTGACCTCACACGTGGGTTAGGCTTCACCCCGTGTGAACTGGTAGCGAAGTCTGTTGCCTCACAGAGTCGCGCTGTAAACAATAATTAAATACCCTAACTAGGCTAATTGCCCCCACTGATGCTAGCTGCCTGCCTGAGTGTACAGTCCCAATGCTAACACCTTCACACCACATAAGACCTGAGTGGTATAGTATCCACTGGCATAAGCCAAAACACATTTGATACTAGCACATGGCCGTGCGGCCAGGCGAGCCTTATATAGCTGCAGCAAGTAAAAGACCTTCCAAGAAGGACCAATGAGAGACTGCCATACTTGAGCATGTGACCCTAAATCTCCACTGAGAGATCTTGCCCTGGGCATGCTCAGTGTGTGCAAAGCAGGATTTAGACCTAGCACTTAAAGGACCATCCAAGAAGGACCAATGACCTTAGCTGCAGTATCTGATCATGTGACCCTCGATCTCCACTAGGAGATCTTACTCTGGGCATGCTCAAAACTTGAAAAACAGGACTTAGTCCCAGAAGCGTCTGCTCACCGCTGCCCAGCACTGACTTCAATGGCAGAAGCAGGAAATGCAGCAGTAACTCTAAGCACAGAGTCAGACTGAGCGAAATGCTGGGATCGCCGTCTCCACTGAGCAGGCTCCACTGCGGCAGGAGAAGAATGGGAGACAGCAGCAGAGACAGCCCGAGATTCCCCCTGTGCAGAGGCAGGAACTCGACCCCTAACATTACCCCCCTCCTAGGGCCCCCC